>NC_080193.1:127171261-128371261 GCF_030028045.1 Hippopotamus amphibius kiboko | reverse complement strand
GCCAAATAATATTCCATTGTGTGAATATACCACATTTTATTTATCCATTCTTCAGTTGATAGACATGGATTGTTTCTACTTTCTATTATGAATAATGCTGTTATGAATGGTTGTGTATGGACATATGTTTTTAATTTTCTTTAATTTTAATTGCTGAGTCTCATGGTAGCTCTGTTTATTATTTGAGTAACTGTCAGATGGTTTTCCAAAGTGGCTGTACCATTTTACATTCCAACCAGAAGGGAATGAGCATTCTAATTTCTCTACATCTTCACCAACTCTTGTTATTCTGTCTTTTTTTATTATAGCCATCTTAGTGGGTATGAAATGGCATTTCATTGTGGTTTTGATTTGTATTTTTCTAATGAATAATGATGTTGAACATTTTTTTGTATGCTTATTGACCATTTGTATCTTTCTTTGGAGAACTGCTATTTAGATTCTTTGCCTATTTTTTAACAGGGTTATTTGTCTTTTTATGGTTAAGTTGTAAGAGTTTATATATATTCTAGATATAAGTCCTTTATCAGATATATGATTTACAGACACATCTTCCTATCCGATGAGTTGTCTTTTCATTTTCTTAATGAAGCCCGTTGAAGCAGAAATTTCAAAATTTTTAATTTTGATAAAGTCCAATTTATCTATTTTGTTGCTTGATATCATATCTAAGAAGGCTCTGCCTAGCCCAATGTCATGAAGATTTACTCCTGTATTTTCTTTTAAGAGTTTTATAGTTTTAGCCCATCATTTCTGTCTGTGATCCATTTTGAGTTAATCTTTCTGTATGGTGTGAGGAAGGGGTTTAACTTCATTTTTGTGTGTGTGTGTGTGTGAATATCTTCTTAAATCTTATTAGGATATTGTTATAAGGTCACATTAGCGATAAGGGGGCTTGGGGGATGAAAGTTTTGGTTGGGGACATTGCTACCCTAAACAAAATAGAATGCATCCGGCAGCAACTGCTACAGTTTTTACTTTTGACCCCAAATAGTATACCACCAAACTTCATGAAGAATTTTCCTGATCTCTCTGAAATATGAATTTGATCAAGAGGCATTCTATAACTGGCTTCAAAAAGGACTTTAAAAAAAGTTTTCTGGATTATATTTGTTAATATGGTTTCCCAGAAGGTAATGCAGAAAGCTGAAAAGAAATGCTATTTATTACAAATAAAGAATTTATTTCACTCTTCTTTATGCCTCCACTCAACTATTTGCCCACCATCACTTGCACACACATCACACACTCTATAGTGTTTGCCTGCTAACATTACATCATATTAATGGGTTTGAGAAATATATCCTTAAGAATGTGTTGGTCTCTCTACTGAAAAACAGGTCATAGTATCTCCCTAGGACTTGGGTCATAAAAAGTTCTGAACACTTTTTAGTAAGATGTTATGCTGTAAGAGGCAGGATGTTTAGTGACTTTCCATACATGTTCAACTCCAGAGCTTTTCCTTCGTTTTATTCTTTTAAAGCAACTTGGAATTTATTCACTATTTCCTGGTATTGTTAGGATGCGTTGTGTGAGTAACATGGATTCTGACTGAGCTTTCTTCCAGGCAAGTTAGCAAGCTCGGTGCACTGAGAGATGAAGAAAGTTTCACTCTCCTGCCTCCCCCTCACCACAGGTCATCTTCTCTAACTTCCTAATGGTGCTTGGAAACTATGCAGATTGTTTAACAGGAAATATGTAAGTGTTGGTTACTTTGCTGATTTCTATGGAATGGTCCCTCTTGAATTTCATGGCTTCTTTGGCTGTGTAGCTCTAGGACTAAGATTGATGTTTGATGACAAAGTGAAACCTACATGGCTTCTGAGGTTCCATTGATGTCTCCTCTGCCTTCACTCTGTCTCTTGTCTTTCTTGCTTTGCTAGATTGAGCTGCTTTTACTAACTCAGAGCAAGGTGTTTTGAAGATAGTCAGGGGCTATCTGTATAAAGCTGACTTCTTACAGAGAAAAATCTGTAGTGGGAGAGGAGTTCTGAATCCCAAGCAGCTGTTGAAGACATGTAGAACTGGCCACATGTAGGACAGGTATAAATATTTATAATAATAATACTAATAACGCATATTGGGAGCTTAATACATTCCAGTTTTCTTGGTGCTTTATATGCATGGACTCATTTAATGCCTAATGATAGTAAAATGTATTCTGATACTACTTTTCATTTTATGAAGTGTTTTCACATTTATTTGATTCTCATTAAAACCCTGTGATAAGAGGCCAGAGAAGACTAGGGAGACATAACAACTCAATGTGATGTGGTACTCTGGAGTGGGTCCTAGACCGCAAGACATTCATGGAGAAACAGGTGAAATCCAAACAAAGTGTGGAGTTTGGTTAATAGTAATGTACTATAATAATGTAAGCTGTTAACTGGGTGAGGGCTCTACAGGGCCTATATTTTTTTCTATGACTCTAAACACCATCCAAAACACAGCTTTTCTCTGAGTCTGAAAATTATTCCAAAATAAAAAGTTTAAAGTTTTTATTATCTCCCATTCCACAGATTTCTAGTGTTTGAAAGGCCAAGTAACTTGCTGTGTGGCACATAGGGGAGTTAGTGAAAAACCAGGACCTAAAACCCAAGTCCTTGCGTTCCGGGTGCCACACCTGTATTCCGCTCTGTGCTGCTGCAGTGAGGATGCGCCAGTCTCCATGTTATCCTCCCAACAGCTTTAGAGAGCTGGGAGATAATATCCTCATTCTACAGATAATAGATCACCATGATCCACGTTCACTCCTGGAAAAAAATGACTCAGAAATATTTCCCCCGTTGACTGTGAGCCTGTACTCCTTCCATATTTGAATGGAGAATATAGTTACATATATTGGGCTCCTTTGATTAAACTAACCTAACAGAAACCTCATGGTGGTAAATGATAGCCAGGGCCACAGGCAGCTGTTTTGAAAACAAGTATTGATATAGTGTGCTCTTCTGTGACCTCTGACACAGAGATCTGAGGATGGGCAGAAAATAGAAGCACAAAAACTGCCCCACCAAATTCACTTTTGCTCTGCAAATGCAGTCATTGTGAGATTAATGATGGTAAGCAGATTCCTTACCCTGGGTGTGGAAAAGAGAAGCAATGTTCCCTTTTTTTCCACTTGGCACTTTGTTTTTAAAATAGTAGGGGACTTTAAGAGATTTATTTAGAGATTGGAAGAACTAGGCTTACCAACTTGCGGTCATCTTGGTATATTTTGGCCTTTGGGTTTAGAGATTCTTCCGGCGGCTGTGATGTTTACCTGAGTACGCAGGGGGACGTGCCTTCACGCTCCTCCAGTGCTGTATTCACTAGACTCTCTCTGGTCTGTGGTCACTGTCCTGCCGAGACCTGTGTTTTGGCCTCTTCTCTCCTTTATGAGTTTCACGGTGCTGTTGCTGTCAGTCTTTGGATCTGTTTTCCAGCAGTTCGTAGTTCTAGCCGATGTTCTGTGTATGTGAGTTCAGTTCTGTATATCTTCTAAAAATTGTGTCCGTGTTCACTCTAGGAATGATTTATTGAGGAAAACCAAGTGCCTAGCATGTACTTTCCGTGTATATTTGGCCCTCACAGCTGCTTTAAGGAGATACTGGTTTTCTTATTTTACAGATGGAGAGCAAGCTCTCAGTGACATTAAGAGACTTGCAAAGCCACACAGCTCACAAATGAGAAAGTTGAAATTCAGCCCCAGGGTTTCCGACTGCATAGTAACAAGGCTACCGTTTAGCTTGCCACAGAACCACTCTCCAGGCCAGTGCACATTAGACTCACCTGGGAAGCTTCTAAGACCACCCATGCCTGGGCCCCACCCCATACCAATTAAATCCGATTTAAGTCCGAATTTAAGAGTTGAAGAGATTTTAGATCATTCATTCTGTCCTTTTTACCTCCACATTTTGACATTTTATCAGTAGGTGAACTGAGGCCCCAAATCACATAGCCATCAAGTATCAGAACCAAGACTAAATGTGGGTCTCTTGATTCTGATTCTTGAGTTCTTTCCATACCCAGATCAAATAAATATGTTAGAGTATTTACTAGATTAGACATATGTATTGTCACAGGTGAGTTTGTTTATTCATATGAAATATATAGAAATGTGTGTCCATGTACATCTGTGTACATGTACAGAGCATGTACATCTATGCCATTTTGAAAACTGACATTTATTTGTGAGAGAGGCAGTGCTGCGTCATGGTGTAAATCATAGGCTTTACAGCCAGACTGCCTGCTTTGAATCTTGGCTTCACAGCGTCTCAGCTATCTGACCATGAATAAGATACATAGCCTCCTGTTCTTTTGTTATTAAATGCGTTAATGTCTGTAAAGTTATGAGACAGCGTTAATACACAGGAAGCCTTGCATGAGTCTTAGGTGGAGTAATGTATGAGTGATGGTATACTCAGCTTACAACTTCTGGAACTTAAATGTTATTACATTCAGTGATTGCAAGAGAATTATAATAATGATAATATTTGATCTGGTTCATCTGTAACAAATCTCTTTCTCCCAGCCTTAAAGAAAATCGTATAGCTTTCTGTAGGCCCTTAGGAAGGTCTGTGTTCTCATGCTTCATAACCCACAATCTTCTGTCCACCTCCTTTGGAAAACATGCTGATGTTCTGATTTATTCTCTTCTTTATCTCTGGGTTCACTGCTGGGCCTCACTACTTAGTGAGACCCTTTATCTCTGGGCTCACTGTTCCATCCCAGCTATATTCAGCAATGACTTTCTGTATGTTTTGTTACTAAATGCCTTGGGCTGCCCGAAGTGTTGCTCTTCTTGGTATATAGCATACATCCTCTCTGGGTTTATATTTGTTTACATGCAGAATGATTCCTGTCTTTTGAGGGTCATGTGTAGTTGATACGCACTCTTACACAGAAAATCTTGAATTATTTTCTTTGAGACTTTTAGTGATGATAATAGTCTGTTGCATGAGAAGAGTTCCACCTAGGGAACTCAGAAAAAAACTGAGGCCTGTCTCTGATGTCTCCAGGGTTCTAAGCAGTTGTTGCATGAAGTAAAAGGAATCCTATTACACAAACACTGCTTCGGTCAACAGGAATGGAAGAATGGATCCAATTACGGTATCATTAAGTACCATTATCAAATGCCATTAAAGGAGCTATTTTTCTTTCTGCTCAGAAGTATTAAGGTATTAAATAGAGTCACAGTCAGATTAAGGATACCAATTGACTCTTCAAGCAAAGAGAAAAATCAGAATTTAGGGTGAGATGGTGTTTGGAAATAAGATAAAAATCTAAGCAAGCAAGTTCAAGGAACACAGGAAGTACATAGGTCAACTCAAGTAATCTGAGACAATAGCCTAGGCTATCTTGAAAAGTAGTTTCCTACTATAAGGGAGCGAAGGCTCCCAAGGATGTAGAGGAGGCAACTTCTAGGGAAAGGTGGTACATGCCCAAATAGCTCACTAGTAGGCTTGCTTCTGCTTGTTTTCTGTTTTTTGTTTTTCATTTTTTGACCACGCCTTGGGGCATGTGGGATCTTAGTTCCCCCACCAGGGACCGAACCCACACCGCCAGCAGTGGAAGCGCAGTCTTAACTACTGGACTACCAGGGAAGTCCCAGATAGCTTCTGCTTTATGTGATCAGAAATTTCAAAGTTAAGTGGACTCAGGGTGCTAAATCATGGTAACATATTTGGCTGCCACTGAAGAATAAAGTCAACTTGCTAATTTTAAAATTTTCCATTTGTAGGTGAGTTATATGGGAAATAACCTTACAAAGACATTGCTTTGTGAGTGTGGATTCAGAACAAGAAGGGTTAGTAATGGGATTTGAATATGTTCTACTACTACATTCTGTGGATAATCTAATTTATCTCCCCTCCAATGGGACCAGCCTCATTGGAGACGTTATTATGCCTTACAGACTTCCCTGCCAGTGCTTGTTCTCTCTGACTTTTTTCTAGGCCATTATGGCTCACCATCCCTAACTCCCACTAAATACACAAATACGTGTGCATGTGTGCACGCACACATGTACACACACCCACACACATACTTTTATTATTTAGTATGTGAATACTTTCAATCGAGTTATCTCCCATGCTTCTGGCCTGGAGGGATCTTTTCGCTTGAGAGTGACTTGGCATATCTCTGCTTTCACCTGTTTAAGTCAGTCATTTCCAAATTCCCAGCAACACGTCACTGCTTTCCTGGTGTTAACTTGTCCTTAGGAGTGTCCAATCAGAGGTGCAGTGCCCACTTCTTAACATATTACTAAGGGAATTACTTCCTTAGAAGGATAGTTGGGGCAGATGACCTTTAAATTCCAGCTGGTGGCAAATTAATAATTCTTGTACCTCTGCAGGCCAGGCTGGAAGGTCTGTTTAAACATTAATATGTGTTCTTACTTTTTTAGGAGTTGCTTCTACTGAAATCCAACCTGAAAATCAGCTTGGCATGTATTATCATGTTGCTGTAGGTTTGCAATTCCATTATCTGTCTGTGTTCTTCTCCATACACTTCATGTTCCAGCCAAACAGAAGTACTTCTTTTTCTCAAATAGGCTATGTCTCTACCAAAGCTCTTGCTGTTCCCTTTGCTTGGAATGCCAAGCCTTCCCCAGCTGTAAATCAAAGCCGAATTCATTGTTCATTGTCTAACTGAAGCTTTCCATTATCCCCCAGCTTCATGTCCTCTCCACATGAGTCCTCCACAACATTTTGTACTTCTTATGGTGGTTGTGTTGCATCTCGTCATTATGCGCTTTTATTTTTCCACTGATATTGTGTAAGTCTTGATGGTAGGGGTTTATTTTATTTTTATATAACGTACAATGCCTGTGTGTCATCCTTGTTTTTATTCATACCAGGATATAGCATAGGTATCGGTGCTAAGGACAGTATCAGACTGTTAAAGGAGAGATTATGTTTAACTTAAAAACTCAAAATAGAACCTATAAAGCGTATTTAAAAAACAAGATCAGAATTCAGAGTTAGGGAAACTTTAACAATAGAATAAAAATCTAGCTTAATATAATGGGATTAAGAAATGAATAGAAAGCAAGGAAACAGAACTTAGTGTCAGGTATTATTTCAAGACATTTTGGTGTTTAGGAAAGTAGTTTGAGAAGGAGATGAGGATCAAGGAAAGTTGTTTGTTTCTTGGAGAGGTGAAACTCAAGCATTTTTTAGGCCTGGAGGATAGAACTAGGAAGAGATTAAAGACTCTGGGAAGGATGCAATTGATGGATTGTAATGTCCTGCGGGAGGAAGGGGAGCTATAAAGAGCACAGGCCTTAGGATAAGGTCTGGGGGAAGGAGGGATACCTTTTTCTCGGAGACAGAAAGAAAGACAGGAAGCGTAAGGAATACAGAGGATGGGTTTGCCCGTTTCCTCAATGTATTCATAGTAGGCTGAGACAGAGTAAGGCAAGACTAGCTCAGGGACATGAGAAGAGTCGAGGACATGAGAAGGGTCGAGGTTTACTGTAGCTAGCTCCTAAAGGTTATCTTGTTTATTACTTGATCTCATCATTGTCTGTCTTCCTCTACTAGACCGTAAGCTCCATGAAGGCAAGGGTTTTGCTATCTTGTTCATCACTATCCTCAGCACCAAAAAAAAAAAAAACAAAAAACCATAGTGCTTGGCACATAGTTAGATACTCAGTAAATATTTGTTTGGTGAATGAAGAATGAAGAAGGGAGCTAACTGGAGACACTCAGAATTACAGCTACAATCTTTTACTTTCAATAAATGGAGATGTAAACAGAACTCGTTGGATGAGATTGCTGAGAAAGCTCTTTAAAGGAAGCTGACCTAAGAGGACCCTCTTATGCACTTTCCCCCTTCCTGCTGCCTAGAATGTGCATATAATGGCTTGGAACCTCAGGAGTTACATTGTGGTCATCAGGTAACCTTGAGGATGCAAACCAGTGCTGAGGATGGTGAGACAGAGTGTAATTGCGGGGCTGCCGTATTGGGCTTCGTGCAGCCTTCATATTTTGAGACAACATAAACTATTTGTTTAAACTACTGTTATTTTGGACCTCTGTTTCTTTCAATAGAACCCAGTTGATTAGAAAGGAAAAATTGAAAGGAATTGAGGGGCTAGAGACCTCAGTGTGATCAACTGAAGAGCAGGTTTAAGGGGGGAATAAGAATAAAAGGTCAAGGAGGGGCTTCTGAGTTTGAGGTGGGTAGGTAATGGAGGGGTCTGGGGGGTGGTCATAAATTGCTAAAGCAGAATGCTGGTGAAGGCTGCTGGAGGAGAAAAGCTAAGGAAGTAGTATCTGTGTGCACAGATCGGTAACCGAGAGGTAGCCCTTCGATTAGACCAGTGTTTCTTTGAGTTGTTACTTGACAGACTACCAAGGATCTATTTGTGGACTCCACTTTGAGATACACTGCAGAACACTATTTTATTGTATGATCTTGTTATCAGAATGATTTAAGGCAGCCAATAAAAATACAAATTGTGAGATTTTGAAAAATTAAAATAGGAAACTGGGGCAAAGGGAAAATATGTAGAAAAACAAAATGGAAACAGGAATGAAGTTAGTATGATAAAAACACACTCATGGGGTTCTATTTATACTTTCTAGATGTAGGCAACGCATTTGTGTCTAAGTTTTCTAGCAACCAGCTTGAAAAATGTAGCATGATAAGTTGTTGAGCAATGGGATAAAAGCAAACCAATTCAGGAAAATCACAAATATTCCTTTTACTAAGACCATTATACTTAAATTATAAATTTATATGATTGAACTAAAAAGAACATTAAAAATTTTTTTCAGATGGGAGGGATATAAAGATGGTTTTGAGGAGAATCACAGTAACCAAGTTTATACCATACCCCAATATTGGGCTGAAAGTGAATATATTCAGTTAGGTGGCTCTACCTAATACCGATTATTTAAATATGTTTTCAGAATGACTGATGTCTTTACATAAACTTACGTAAAGATAACCCCCAAAACTGAAAAATAAGACATGTCAAGAAAATTGATAAGAATTAAAATTTTTAGGCTTAGGAAAAGCTATAATGTAATGTAATATAAAAACTGGCCTTCAGATGTTATCTTTCACCATCTCTGTTGAACACAAAGAAAGACTTAGATTTCAGCAGGAAGGTTAGTGAAAAGAAAGATGGTCGTGGTTGGTGGTGATGGTTATTAGTATTGGAGGGTTTGCTTAAGGGGAGGCTGTCTCTTCATCAAAACTTTAGAGGAGAAATGATATTAAAAATGTGTGATTCCAGATTATTTTTACTATGTATTTGTTGGGGTTTGGTACTTTTTTTTTCACTCAATAGTCTGGCAGATATCACACACATGCCTTTGTCATTAGATATTTTTTGAGTATGCTGGTAGAACCCATAAATAGTGAAATCATTAATTTAGCTGAAGAATCCAGGTATTCAAGATACTGTCTAATTGGAGTCTACAAGATGTGGAAGGACTTTTCAAGACTATTTAAAAATTAAATTTGCCTGAATTCTTCTAAATGATTTTGCAGATTTCCATAATAAACGTAGCAAACATTTTCTCTTATGGGATGTAAATAATCAAACTCTGTTGCACTGTAGAGTAATATTATAAAGCACTTAGCTAATCAGATTGTGAGAGTCGCTCAAAATTCCTAACCATGTAATTTTTTGCATAGAGAGAGGGTGCTTCATGCTGTGCAATTAACTGGTTTTATTAGCTATAAATTTGGTCGTTGCTGGCTGGCCTGATGGCCTAGTGCCTGTGGAGAATTAGATCTTGGTTCTTGACTTGATCCTGCACAGTTGAGTGTCAGGAAGGCATGGAAATCTTGCAGTGGGGGCAGGGGCTGAGGCCCTAAGGTGGAATTGATGAGGAGTTGTTTCTCACCCTTCTGTAACTAACTAAAGAGAGCTTTGGAATTTTTTAGGCCTATTGGAACTAATGTTCCATTCTGTATTCAAATTAGGTTTGTAAAGTAAAGCGGGATGGTTTAGTGATTATAACCAGAGCTTTGACATAAGATGACCTGTGTTAAAAACCTGGCTTTGCCATTTTCTGTGACCTTAGGCAAGTTTTAAAATTTCTCTGAGCCTAGTGAAGGGCGATAGTAGAAGGCCCTCACTCATGGTTTGCTGTGAGGATTTAAAAGGTCAGTCTACCAATTGCGTATAAAATCACCTGGCAGAATGATTCTTGCATTACTCACCTTTCTAAAATATGATTATTTTCATCAAGTTCTTTAACTACCCCTTCCGTTTCTCCCTTTAATTTCTTCGTACTGAATATATTCAAAATAAAGATAAATAAGTACGTCTACTCAAAAAAAAGTACGCAAATGTTTTAGAATTATATTTATGTTATAATTCTCTAGATTGATCAAAGTCATTAAATAACATTAGCAAATGTGTTCACAGCAAGTATAAAACATTTTAAAATAAAAGAACAAGATCACAAACTGAAATAAAAACAAATGGAAACAGTAAATAAAACAGTCTGCATGAAGTGCTTGGCATGGTAGGCATTCAGTACGTACTAGCTGTTATTATACAGGAGTCTGCAAATTGGAGTCTCTTTGAGCAAGGGTAGCTTTTAATAAAAAATATTTAGATGAAAGGACTCATTTTATTGGCCTTTTTTTTTAAGGGGGGTGGGGAGGAATATATAAAAAGAGGCAGAGGTAGAAGACCTAGATGCAAACTTTACTACTGATGTTTGCTAGGCTCCTGGAAAAAATGAGCCTGAACAAATCAAATCAATGACCCAGTTTTCTTAACTCTTAAATATGATAAAAATATCTAACTTATTTGTGAGAGTCAAATAACGTAAGTGCTTTGGAAATGCTAAAGTGCTATATTTAGGTAAAAACATAGATAAACTTGGAAAGTCAAAGATAATAAATACATGAAGCTAACTAAGACAAGCCAATTATGAAAGTGAAATCCCCTGCTGGAAGCTCCTAAGCTTGACTTAACTCTGAATGATAAACTGATTAAAAAGGAAGGGGAAAGCCTTCAGAGAAAGGAATTAGCATTGGTTAAGCACCTGGTATTTGCTAGACACTGGGGTAGGATTTCTGTTCTCCCTTAAGGATACTGGGGCCCAGAGAGGTTAAATAACTTCCTCTAAGTCACCCAGCTTATAGGTGGCATAACCAAGACTCACGCTCCAGACTGTTTGACTCCAGAGGATGTCCTAACACACCACCATTAATTACCTCCGTTCAGTTTATTCAAATATTATTGAGTACCCACTCTGAATAAAGTACTGTTAATAATACATCAGTTTTGGGTTTTCTTTTTTTATAGACATGGATAGAAATTTAGAGCATGAAGGAATCTGGAAGATAATTTTGTCCAACCAAGTAATTTCCTAGGAAGAAAACAAGGTCCAGAGTGACCAAGGGGCTCCAGGGCCATCCATTTTGGAATTAGAATTTAAATTTCCACTCACCTAGTCTAGTTTTTGATTAAATTATGTTGCTTTTCTTTTTAAAAAAAAAAAAAAAAGCCTAATCCTTCATTAGTTCATAGTTCAAGTCTTATTCAAGAGCTTTCTTTGGGGAGGTTTTCTGTGTAATTTTAGCCCCAAGTGATGTCTTTGACCAAGTTACATTAAGTTGTTTAGTGGTAATTTGGGTGCTTGAATGTGCTCTTGTCACCCAAACTGAATACAGGTTGTTTACAATATTTGACTTTTTCGTGTCGTCACAGTGACATTGTGTTGTGAGCACGAAGAATCTGAAATCTCTTAGCCTTTTTATGCCTTGAAGATACCTTTTCAATCCCTGTCCGTAAATCTTCACTGTTTATTTTATTCAGTTTTAGCCACCCTTCCATCCTGCCAGGTTAGTCTGCCCTTAGTTGGGTATGTATTTAATTAGAGAGCAGCCTGATCTCTGGAGGGGAGCCCGGGCTGCTGTCTGAGCAGTTGTACATGTTGAGTCTGCTGCAACCCACCAGGAAAACCATTGAGCAATACAGACTTCCCAGCACTGATGACGTCTGTAAGGCCTCCTGCATAGCTCCATCTTGGCTGCTCATGAAGAGTGAGCAGAATGACTTGTTTATTTTTCCTTCTTAGTATTTCCAGCCATTTTTCTTCCAAAGAGAAGTCTTCATAACGTCATTGTCATAAGGAATGTAGGCTGTGTTATATTATGGAACCTAGATTCAGTTCATTTATCCTTTATTTCCCTGAATACCTAAAGGGCAGCATTTGAAAGAGAACCTACAGAACTGAGAGGTTTGCTGCTTGTCATGTCACTGTGCTATTGAATGTGTCTCATTAAGCATAAAGTGACTCAAAGAGCACGACCTGGGTATGACTCCGGTGATTAAGTACAGGATTGAAAATCATCCAAGCCTACTTTTAAAGTTGTTCTATAGCACTGAGTTTTTAGGAGGAGTGGGGGCTGGTTTTCCATCTTGCCGTACATGTAAGAATCAAGTCCTTATTTTAGGAAAATGCCCCTAGCTATAATATTCTTGGAGTAAAAATGCAATAAATTAAGTAACTTTTTCTTGACCCTGGTTCTTGTGATCTGATACACTTAAATCTTCTGATTACTGAGAGTGAGCATTCTGCCTCAGTTATCTTTACAGTCAGAGCCTGAAACAGAAGGGAAGGCAAGGTCTACCCACTTCTTGCCTGAAAGAGCCTGGTATTTTGACCTTATAAATTTGTAAATACACTACTGTTTTAGCAGTTTTTAAATCAAGAATTTCCCCTTTTCCCTTACGTTCCACTGCCAAGTACAACAGTTCTGGGCTCTGTAGGGATAGCGATGAGATATGCTGTACTGAGAAGACCAGTGGCGATGTGTTTTTTGAAGCTGTCCTGTTCGTAAGAGGCCTGGTTCTGTTGTTGTAGAGTTTTGCAATACCAGCCCAAGCCTAGGAAGAGTGCTGTCTTAGTCCATTCAGGCTACTGTGACAGAGTACCAAGGGTGGGATGGCTTATAAACAACAAACATTTATTCATCACAGTTCTGGAGGCTGGAAAGTCCGAGATCAAGTTGTTAGCAGATTCAGTTTCTGGTAAGAACCTGCTGCCTGGTTCACAGATGGCTGTCCTCACATGGCAGAAGGAAGGGGCAAGAGAGCTCTCTGGGGTCACCTTCATGAGGGCACTAATCTCATTCATGAGGGGTTCACCCTCATGACCTAATCACCTCTCACAGGGCTGACCTTCAAATACCATCACATTGGGGGTTAGGTTTCAACATATGAATTTTAGGGGAACATATTCAGTGTGTAGCAAGAAGCCTGCATGAAATGTAGCCCCACTACTGAGAATCAGGGCTCCATTTTACAGTGGGTGGTAGAGGAGTGTCTGCCACAGTGGGTGTGAAGAGTATGGAGTTGATAGGAAGCTGGCTTACTTGCAGAGGTGATTTTGGAAATATAAATGATAAAATGAATTGGGTAGAAAACTGGAACTGGAAGGTTTAAAACTGAGCAAGCCTCTGCATTCTGAATCTGAAAAAGTGCAATGAAGGCATCCTTGGAGAATAGCCAAGCAGGAAAGGGAACTCAAGAAATTTTGCCCCTTTGATTGTCACAGACTGCAGAGCCTGCAAGAGGCAACTTGTAGCCGTCCAAGTCTTCATTCTGAAAGTTCAAATCAATAATGGGCTGGTGAACATAAATTTCAACGTGACTTCTACTGTGGTTGTATAATTGATTGACTGTCATTCTTACGAAATAATAGCCTTGAGTAACCCTTATGCATGTAAAAGGACAGAATGAATATTGAAGCAAATCCACACCCACAGGCATTTTACTCTTCTCACTGTCCTGTTCAGAGTAAACATTTACCTAACATAAACTCTTACTGTGGCAATTATTTAAACACACTTAATATCATTATCATCAAATGCTATTTGTTCGTCCACCCTTCGAATGTGATTGAGTGCTTCCGGTATAAAAAGCATCTGACCTCTCTTGCTCATGTGGTACTATAGTAGACATGGTGCAAGATGGGCAAAGTAGGGAAGGCTTCCCTTGAGAGGAGTGGGCCACAGGAGCAAATGTCAGAAGGGAGAGGAAGGAAGATCATGTAATAAAGCTCTGAGCCAGACTCTGAATAGGTGCACTCAGTGTTCAGCACCTTTGTCTCATGGCCTCTCAGAGCCCATGGGCTTCTTCAGGAATAACCCAGGGGAACACTAGTTTGCTCTGGCCTCATGTCAGGAGAAACTCATAGCTCAGAGGTTAACTAGTGTTTATATACCTAGGGTAGTTCTGGGGAAGTAAGGAAAGAGTTTTACCTCTTCCTTACCCAATCCAAGGAAAAATCAGAATTTCCATGCAAATCAATACTTTAAGTTTTATATTTATATGCTCTAGTCATATATATTACATATAACATGCATGTATTGCTTTTTTCTGATTAAAAAGTTATAGAGGCTTATTGTAAAGAATTTGGAAAATGTGTAGAAATTTAAAATCATTTGTGATTCTTTTTGCTACCTAGAGATAACCACTATTAATATGTTATTTTATTTCTTCCCATCTCTCTTCTTATATGTGTAGTCAAGGGAGGGAGGGAATACGGGGATATGTGTATAAAAACAGATGATTGAACTTGGTGTACCCCCCCAAAAATAATAAATGAATAAAATTTAAAAAAAAATGTGAGCTCAGCTCATATCTTCTTGAACTTTGGGGGACTATACTGATCCTGGATCAGGTTGAGATTTGGGAAACAGAGCTGTCTTTGGAGAGAGCCTTTGACCTTGAATACACAGTGCAGTAAGGAGACTGCTTCCTTTGAAGGATTGGATGAGCCACTTTTCTTTCTTTTACTATCATACTTTGGTGGAATCATAGAATCTTGGAATTGGTGAGGACCTCAGAAATCAGGGTCCATGGAGGAGTGTTTTAAATACCACACACCAGAGGACAAGGAGGAGAAGCTGACACTCATGGACAGTAGAGGTGTACCTTCAATTTTTTTTACACCTACTGTCTTTATGGTCAGTACCCCATCACAGGCAGAAAGATGGACCCTGTGAGACAGGGTCCTGCTGCTTTGTAGAGGCTATTAGCTATTGACAACCAGGGAGCAAAGCTCATTCCTAATATAAGATGTAAATAGAGCCTGCCAGCCTCAACGATATGGGTCTTCATAAACTATTGCTTTCTTTCTATAGTGATCAATAGCGTGCCATTGGTATCTTTACTTTCTTTCACAAAAAGAAGCAAATCCAACTTCATTTTTAATATGTTATCACATGAATACATATAGACTGTATCAATGGAATATTTAAACATGTAAACCAAGCTATAAAAACACAAAATCTTTCACCCCAATGTTCATAGCAGCACTATTTACAATAACCAATACATGGAAACAACCCAAGTGCCCATTGGTTTAAGAAAATGATGGAATATTATTCAGCTATAAGAAAGAATGAAATATTGCCACTTGCAGTAACATGGATTTACCTAGAGAATGTTATACTAAGTGATGTATTATATGGTATCACATATGTGGAATCTAAAAAATAATACAAATGCATCTATATACAAAACAGAAACAGACTCTCAGACATAGAAAACAAACTTATGGTTATCAAAGGGGAAAGGGAGGGGAAGAGATGAATTAGGAGTATGGGATTAACAGATACACATTACACAGATACATAAAATAGATAAGCAACAAGGATTTACTATATAGCACAGGGAACTATATTCAACATTTTATAATCTATAATGGAAAATAATCTATAAAATATATATAACAATCACTTTGTTGTTTACCTGAAACTAACACAATATTGTAAATCAACTATACTTCAGTTAAAAGAAAAAACCCATAGAATCTTTGTGGGTTCTATGGTAGCTCTCCAAAATTAAAGAGACATTAAAATTTGGGATTAGGTTGAAAAAAGTTTTGAATAGAGGGAAAGGGATTGCTTTGAAAATGAAGATACTAATTAACTTAAAATCTTATAAAACTGTTGAAAGTACTCTAAAGGAAAGGAATTAAAACTTAACTTCCCTTCAACTTAAATTTAGTTAAATTATGATAGTTAGTAAATTTAGTTAAATTGTGATATTTAGATTCTCTTATTCTCTCTGATTGGCTCAGCCGTTTGGAACCTGCTGGTCAAGTTCTGGAAACATGGCCAACTGAGCTACTGGTCTCATCTCCCCATATAAATGCTTAACAATGCCAGTTAAAATAAAACTAACAGAATGCCCATCTCCTCCCCAAATCACTGTTAAGTTTTCCTATGAAGAAAGAAGGAAGGAAAGGAGGGAGGGGGCGAGGGAAGAAGAAACCAGCCCCGATTAGAAACAATGGAAGCAGTCGCATATCTTACTGCAAACACAATAGCTGTATAGACACCTGTGTGCTCTATTAAGGACATTACTATTAGACATTTTTATGAACAGACCTGTGGTTACTCCACTTCTGTGTCACATTGGGATCCTTTATTTTATGGAGAGTCTTTAAGCATGAGTTTAAATTGCTGTAGTCTGTCCCAGTCTCTCCTTAAATCCTCAAGTCCTAATCTGAAAAACTACTTATTTATCTCAAGGATCTTTAGATCTTGTGTTGTGTAACTCTGGGATGATTAGTAAATAGCCTGTGATCATTCATCTCTGCAAAAGTCTAGAATAACATTTTAAAATATTTAAAATGTTTATTGTAGTAAAATATATATAGCATAATATTTGTCATTTTAACCATATTCAAGTGTACAGTTCAGTGGCATTAATTATAATCACAGCACTGGAATCAACCATCGCCACTATCTATTTCCAAAATTTTTCGTCACTCCAAACAGAAATTCTACATGTTAAGCAATGACTCCCCATTCCTTCCTCTTCCAGTCCCTGGTAACCTCTAATCTACCTTCTTTCTATTCTCTGAATTTGCCAGTTTCAAGATATGTCATGTAAGTGGAATCATCTGATATTTGTCCTTTTGTGTCTGGGTTATTCACTAAGCCTAATGTTTTCAAAGTTCATCCATGTTATAGCACGTATCAGAATTTAATTCCTTTTCATGGCTGAATGATACTCATATTTATATACCACATTTTATTTATCTGTTCATCAGTTGATGAATGCTTGGGTTGTTTCTGCCTTTTGGCTGTTGTGACTAGTGCTGCTATGAATGTTGACATACAGGTATCTGTTAGAGTTCCTACAATAGCATTTTGCAAACTCAGAAATGTAAATTCTTTATATAGAAAAATTAAGTCATCTGGATTCCCAATGTTGACTAAAGTTATTATTTCAGTGTAACTTAAATTAACTGTTGTGTATAGCGCTTATAAAATCAAAATCAAATTTTTCAGTTAAATAAAAATGCAACTATAAAACAATACAACAAAAATGAACAACTTTCATCAAATTATATGCATTAAAAATAATTGTTTTGTTAGTTTTAATAGTGTAAAAAAGATATGTACAGTTTTTGGCACAAAGGAGCATTATTTAGCCTTCATCATTATTATGTTTCCTTTTTAACAGTGAACTTTTTTAAACCACTGATCCATTGTTTTGTTGTGCAGGTCATTTGCTAGTGTATCTCAGAATTTAAATCTGGAAAACAATGGGAAAACAACAATTTAAGGAAAAATTATTTGCTGCATATTGTCATGACTGTTCATCCAACCAATAGAAGTCCAGTCTTGTTGCAGTCTCCCAGAAGAAATATTATGCAGAAAAAAAATGTATTTGACTTTTAGGAAGAGGGCTTCTACTGTAAATAAATATGGCATCTCCCCTCTTTCGTCATCTGCCTTCACCGTCAGTCATGCCGACTTGCTAGTAAGCACCTCTTCTGTTGCCAGTGCCACCCCACTTTTGAAATTTTTTCAGGAAGCTTCAATATGAATTCTTAATCTGTCAGTAACACTGCCAAAGACAGAGTTTTATCAGCATCACATACTTGTTGAGCACATATACATCTTTGTAAACGTATGTATTGGTTTGGCCAAAAAAGTCATTCGGGTTTCCCCATACGATGTGACAAAAAAACCTGAACGAACTTTTTGGCCAAGCCAATAAAAGAACATTGCATAGGAAACTGATTTTATGAGACTTTTATAAATGTGAAATTTTATGCAGTTTTGTATTTGATTTTTGTATAGGCAGAAATACTCAGTGTCCTCAGTCACAGGAACATCATCCAGTTTTATGGAGTAATTCTTGAACCTCCCAACTATGGTATCGTCACAGGTAGGAACTCTATTTGACTTTTTTCTTTCCCCAGTTACCTCGCTTTAGCTTCTTTAATATGCTAAAATGCTTAATATTAGGTTCTGTCATGAATTGTGTGCTACTGTCAGATGTCACTTTTGTTGCTATAAAGCATTAATAAAACTGATTATATCAATATAATTAAGAATGGTGTTTCCACTTCTACCCATGTTTAATTGTGCTAATTATATCTGCGTAAATGCTATTTAAATGCACTCGCAGCTGCAATACCAATATTTAAAGGTGCCGTTTAACTAAAATTTCATTTAATTAGTTGAAATGAGCGATGTTTTTTGTAACTCTGTGACCTTTTACAAATTAAGATTTCTTGAGCTGTTCATGTTGTAATTCTTTGCAAGGCATTTTAATCCCATTAGAGCATTCTTTCTTCAAGGTCTCTGACGTGAGAATAATATTTTTCAGGTTTGGTCATCTGGGTTGGTAATGACCTTGATCTAAATTATCACGTAATTTGGAGCAGCAGTTTATAACTGATGGAAATACCCTTTCTAAAAAGGAGCACACAGAAAATTTTGCCGTGTAAAAACACAGAAAGGCATATATTTTTAACACTTTATACTCATATTTGTATAACCCAGTGAGCAACTTCACGTCCATGATAGGTACAGTGTTCAGTTTTACAATACATAACTTTGACCAGGTTCTTTATCATGGCAGTTCTTTGATCAAAGCAAAACAAACAAGAAAAGCTTAAAAGATTAGCCCTCTCTTCTTCTACTGTGGTGGTAAGAACTTGGTTTGTCTTTACATAAAATAACAAAAAATAACCTCAATTTTTATTAGGGTGTTTAGGACTGGATTAGATACTTTCTTATAAATTATCTCATCTACTACTTAGAATAATCCTATCAGATAGATAAAGTAATTTCTATTTCACATAAGAAACTAAAACTCTAACTTAAGTACTTTTCCAAGGTTACCCAGCTAGTGCTAGAACCACAGTGGTATACATTTCTCAAGTGATTTTATACAGAATCTCCTCTTCTTGTATGCAAGCTAGGTTCTGGAAGGCTATGAGCACACTGTAGACCCAAGGGATATAGGGGGCCAACTGTACTGCTCCATTTTATATAAGGGACTTGAGCATCTGTGGATTTTGGTATCTGCAAGGGGTCCTGGGACCAACCTCCCACAGATGCTGAGGGATGACACTACATATGCAAAAAGTGTGGAAGGTCAAATAGGTTGGGGATGAGAGATAGCACTTGCCCTAGCTTTAGCTTCTTTAATATGCTAAAATGAACACAAGTAAGTCTTAGTACGGGGAGGTTAAGGCAGAAAGAGAGACAGACAGGCACACAGACCTTGATCACCCAGCCTAGCTAGCTCCCCCTCTTTAGAACCTCATCGTCTTTCTAAGATGTTGGGGTTCTGAGGGGGAAACTTGAATGGCTTGAATCTATTCCAAATGGAGTGTACTTGTTAATAGAAAAGGTTGTTGCAGCAGGCAGCTGTTGTCACTCATACTGAGGATGTGAAAGAATAATTAATCAGAGTGATGGAATGGAATGAACCCCAGAATAGGAACTAAGAGATGAGATCTTGTCTCGATTCTGCCAAAGCTGCATATATGGATCACTGATGATCTATGTCTCAGTTTTCTCATACGTGATGAAGGGACTAGAATTGATGATTTCTGGGTGAGAGTATATGTGTGTGTGTGCACCTGAGCATGTGTGTTTGCTGAAACTTCTCATCACAGAGAAGATTTTCTAAAATCTGCTTTTAAGACTTGGAACAGAGTCTAAGAGGCAGCTGCCATTTTATTTCCCTTGGAAGGGAAGTGAACATCTTTCCCCCAGATCTACTAAGAAATGAGGTGACTAGAATCTCAATCTCTGAAGTCAAAAGAAAAGACACAATAGTGGACTATCTTTTCTTTGATCTTTGGAAACCTCTGAATTCTGTACTACTGTGCAAGCAATAACCATGAACTGGAGTAGCTATCATAATTTCAGACAAAATAGGCTGAAGAAAAGAAATATTACTAGAGATAAATTGGGTCATTTCATAATGATAAATGGATTGACACATCAGGAAGATAGAGCAATTGTAAATATATACACAGCTAATGATATATCTTCAAAGTATGAAGCAAAAACTGACAGGCTTTAAAGGATAAATAGTCAGTTCAACAATAATGTATTTCAGTACCCCACTCTCAATAATTGAGAGAACAAGTAAATAGAAAATTAGCAAGGATGCAGAAGACTTGACAAACAGTCTCAACCAACTCTACCTAACTCACATGTGTAGAACACACCATGGAACAAAGAATACATATTCTTTTCAAGGGCACATGAAGCATCCTTTAGCATACATGATAAGTTAGGCCATGAAATAAATCTCAATGTATCTAAAAGGATTGAAAAGTTCTCCAACCACAATATAATTAAGTTACAAATCAATGCAAGCAGTAAACCTGGAAAATTCCCAAATATTTGAAAATTAAACAACACATTTCTAAATACCCAATGAGTCAAGAAACCACAATGGATTTTTAAATATTTTGGACAGAGAGAAAATGAAAGTGTAGCATATCAAAATTATAGGTGGCAGATAAAGTAACACTTAGAGGGGAATTTATAGCTTTAAACATCTATGTTAAAAAAATAAAAAGAAAAGGTCTGAAACTGATCATTAAGCTTCAACCTTAACAAACTACAAAAAGAACAAAATAAATCCAAAGCAAGCCAATGAAAGGAAACAATAAGGATTAGAGCAGAATGCAATAACATAGAAAACAGAAAAATAATAGAGAAAATCCATGAAACTGAAAATCTGATCTTTGCGAAGATTAGTAAAACTGACAAACCTTTTAGCTGGATCGACCAATAAAAAAAGAAAATACAAATTAGCAAAATCAGGAATGAAGGAGAGGATAGCACTATCGTCCCTACAGAAATTTAAAAAGATTATAAGGAAATGTTATGCCAACAAATTAGACAATTTAGATGCAATGAACAAATCCCTGAAAAGATAAAAAATTTCAAAACTGACTCAAGAAGAAACAGAAAATCTGACCAGAACTATAAGTAAAGAAATTTGAATTTATAATTTAAAGCATTTCCATAATGAAACACCAGACCCAGATGATTTCACGGGTAGATTCTATCAAATGTTTATAGAAAAAATAACACCAGTCCTTCCCATACTCTTTCTGAAAATAGGAGGAACACTTACCAACTCACTCTATAAGGCCAGTATTATCTTAATATCAAAGCCAGATAAAAATATAATAAGAAAACTTCAGGCCACTATCCCTCCTGAACATAGATGCAAAAATCCTTGACTACATATTAGCAAACTGAATCCAGCCACCAATAAAAAGGATTGTACACCACAACCAAGTGGAATTTATCCCAGAAATACAAGGTTGGTTTAGCATCTGAAATCACTTAATATAAAGCACTGTAATAGATAATAGGATAAAAGACAAAAACCATTTGGCATTCTGCAACACCCATTTGTGCTAAGAAATCTCAACAGGTTAAAAATAGAAGGGAATTTTCTCAACCTGATAAATAGCATCTGTAAAACCCCGCAGCTAATAGCATACTTAAAGATGAAGAATTGAATGCTTTTCCCCCTCACGTTGGGAACAAGGCAATGAGGTTCTGCTCCTGTCACATCTATTCAGTATTGTACTGGAGGTTTTAGCCAGTTTAATCAGGCAAGAAAAAGAAAATAAAAGGCATACAGATTGGAAAGGAAGAGGTAAAACTGTCTCATGTGACGTGATTCTCTGAGAATCAGGAAACCCCAGGAGTCCACAGAAAACTACCGAAACTAATCGACACGTTAAGCAAGGTCACGAGGATCCAAGATTAATATACAGAAATCGACTGTATTTCTATCTACTGGGAATGAACAGACTAAAAACGAAATTAAAAAACAACTCCATTCCCAGTACTATCAAAAAGAATAAGATATTTGGGTATACATTTAACATAAGAAGTGTTAAGACTTGTGCAATGAGAAGTACAAAACATTGCTGAGTGAAAATAAAGATCTAGATACATGGAAAGATTACATGTCCATGCCTTGGAAGACTCAGTATTGTTAAGACAGCAATTCTCCCAAATTGTTTTGATCTACAAATTCAAAACAATTCCTATCTAAATCTCAGCAGAATTTTTGTAAGAAATGGACAAGGTGATCGTAAAATTCACATAGAAATACAAAAGACTATTTGAGTAGCCAAACCAGTTTTAAGAAAGATCCTCCGGTGAGGGGAGCTGTTGGGGTGGGATGAATTGGGAGATTGGGATTGCCATATATACATTACTAATAAGAAAAAAATATATCAAATTGTACACTTTAAATATATGCAGTTTATTGTATGTCAATTATATCTCAATAAAAGTTCTTAAAAAAAAAAAAAAGAAAGACCTAGGTTTAAGGTCTTTAAATGTGATATTGGCACAAGGACAGGCATATAGATCGATGAAGCATAATTAAGAATTTAGGGGAAAAAATCTTACATTGATCATCAATTGATTTTCAACAAAAGTGTCAAGACAATTCAATGGATAAAGGGTAGTCTTTTCAACAAACTCTGCCGGGACAATTAGAAATCCACATACAAAAAGGAAAAAAAAATCTTAGACCCTCACCGCAAACCATACACAAAAATAAACTGAAAATGGATCATAGACCTAAGTTTAAGAGCTAAAATTATGAAATTCCAAAAGAAGGAACAGGAGGAAATCTTCATACCTTTGCGTTAGGCAAGGAGTTCTTAGATATGACACCAAAAGCACAAACTGTAGAAGAAAAATTGATAAATTTGACTTCATCAGAATTAAGGATTTCTGCTCTTTGAAAGATGCTGTTAAAAGAATGAAGAGACAGGGACTTCCCTGGTGGCCCAGTGGTAAAGAATCCGCCTTCCAGTGCAGCGCAGTTTCGATTCCTGTTCGGGGAACTAAAATCCCACATGCTGTGGGGCAGCAAACCCTGCTAGAGAGAAGCCTGCGTGACACAACGAAAGATTCCACATGCCTGCAGACAAAAAAAAAAGAGAGAGAGAGAGAGAGAATGAAGAGACAGGTTATAAACTGGAATGAAGAAAATATTTACAAGTCATGAATCTGATAAAGGACTTGCATCCAGAATAAATAAGAAACTCTTAGAACTCAATATTAATAAAACAGCATAATTTTAGAATGGCCAAGTGATTTACATAGACATTTTGCCCAAGAATATATACAAGGGGATAATAAGCACATGAAAAGATGACAACTTCATCACTCACTAGGAAAATGCAAATATAAAATTTGAGATCCCAATAGATTATACACACTAAAATGGCTGTAGTCAAAAACACAGACAGTTCCAGGTGTTGGCGAGGATGTGGAGAAACTGAAACCCTCATAGAGAGACAGTGAGAATATAAAATGGTACAAGCTCCTTAGAAAGCAGTTTGACAATTTCTTAAAAAGTTAAACATAAACTTAACATATGATCCAGTAATTCCACTCTTGGGAATCTACCCAAAAGAAATGAAAACATACTCCCACACAAAGACATAACCACAGATGTTCACAGGAGCATTGTTCATAATAGCTAAAGCTGAGAACCATACACATGTCTATCAGCCGGTGAATGAACAAAGTAAATGTGGTAAATCGATACAATGGAATGTTATTCAGCAATAAAAAGGAATGAAATACTGATGCATGCTACAACATGAATGAGTCTTGGAAACTTTATATGAAGAGAAAGAAGTCAGACGTGAAGGCCACATGTTGTTTGATTTCATTATGTGCGATGTCTAGAAAGGGCACCTTTGTAGAGTGAGAAAAAAATACATCACAGGGCTAGGGTTGAGAGTGGTGATTAACCCTAAGTGGGCAGAAGGGAATTATTTGGGATCATGGAAAAGTTCTAATTGGATTGTGGTGAGGGTTGCCCAACTCTGTAGGTTTACTAACAATCATCAAATTGTACACTTAATATGTGAATTTTATGATACAGAATTTATATGTCAATGCCATTTTTAAAGGAAGTTTCTCATTTTCTTGGCCTTTTGTGCTTAAAATTTGAGGGCTGTTCTAAATCCTGATGCAACAAATATTGATTTGTTTACATTGCCACGTAAACCCTCTGACTTACGTGTTTAATCTCATTTCTCATAAGAATAACAATTTTTTGAAGAAATACCCATATTCATGCCTGCCTTTGTTTCAAATACATTCTTGCAACACCTCTTTTGTTTCTGAATTCCATCTAAATGTCTTTTGATTTCATTGCCAGCTGAAGTTTTATTATTTATTCTGTTAGTGGTCTTGTCTTTGACAGGTTCCTTTCCAGGATGATATTAACTTTTAGAAACAATAGCATGGAACAGTTTTCATAAGCTTTTAATGTCTTTTGTTAAATTCTGTAACACATTTTCCCAATGGAACTATGAAGTCTTATTTCTGAAACATGCGTTGGTTTTAATTGTATGCTTATCTTTCCTTTGAAAATAGAATATGCTTCTCTGGGATCACTCTATGACTACATTAACAGTAACAGAAGTGAAGAGATGGACATGGATCACATTATGACCTGGGCCACTGATGTAGCCAAAGGTAATACTTTGTGTATTTTTACGGAATTGGTGGAGCGCATCCTGACATGGTGACTTTAGTCGGAAGATTTCTTATTCTGTCTTAAGATGTTCTTTTTTCAGACCAAAAGTAGCAAGAATTCTGCAACTTACTGTGCATGTAATATTTTAGGTCATTGCCTTTCCACTCCTGCATTCCTTTTCCTCTTTCCTTTCTTTATTTCTTTACCAAAAACCAAGTTCCAACAAAATCAGTGGCTCCAGGGCAGCTATTTTTGCCACATTTTGTGACATTGTAATTGACCAGCTTGCTTGATATGTTAAATGGAAAGATCATGATTCTGTCGTTGTTCTGCAAGTCTGTACTTAGGTGCAGCATCCAGAAAAATGTGACTTATTGTAGGATTAGTTCTACTCATTTTGTATACATAATAATATGCTAAAAGTAGTCACCACTTGCAAAAAAATTTTTTTATTTGTCCTGCCATGCAAAAGCAATTCAGATTTTATTTTATATTTAATGTAAACTTGGAAATCACCCTTGGAAATGAAGTATTTTTAATACATAAAATCCCTAAACAAGGTGCCTAGTTCTTTTTCCCTCATAAATTCCTGCATAGACAGATGCTTTCTAAAGCAATTTATTTGTTTTTTTTTCTAAAGCAATTTAAATTCCATTTATTTTTATCTTTTTATTTTCCATTTTCCTAACTGAATGTTTCTGTTTTATTTATAACTGTCAAAGTTGCTTTGGAAACATCTTAATCTAGTTAATGAATGCTGATGGTTACGTTTGTATTCTAGCAACCCCTAGAAAGCAAGTGTGTCCAGATTTTACTGGGGCAATTAACTCCTTTGCATTTTGCTGCTCCAATCTCTACAAGCATCTCTTTACAAAGCAAATAAAGGGATATTTAGCACTCAATTAGGAAAGCAACTCATGCTTTGCTTTCACCAGCAAGTCACACAGGGACTTCCAAAAGTAATAGTCTTTCCTTTAGGGAATTATCTTGTCTGTTTTAAGTTTCATCAACACCTGCCAAATTCTTCAAAAAAAGAAAGTAAAAATTAAAAAAAAAAAAGTTTCATGCTAAATGCTGCCGCTTGAGTGATAATTCATTACCTTATAAGAATGATAAGCTCTGTGTTTAGGATGGTGTACTTAAGGCGTTGGCTGTGTTAATTAACTTAATTGTGTATTCATGCATCAGACATCTCAAATCAGCCTTAAAATTTCACATTCTTCAAGACATTTTCATGTAACATCATAGGCACTTCTCTGCATATCAGTAGTTCACAGGGGCCACCTGTTTGTAAGTGGGGTAATGTGCTATTATTGGAAACTGCCTGAAGCATTGTGGAAATACACTTAGAGAAATGTAAATACATATACAAGCAGTCCTTGACTTAAAACACTTCACCTTACAGACATTTGCATTTAGGGTGCTCAGCCAATTACACCCATCTTATTACTTAATGGCACTTAGGATGCATAGACAACAAACAAATCAGCTGACACCAGTCACTCGGCTTCCTGCTGTGCACCCTCTACTTAAGCTTCGCTGGCCCCCAGCCTGTAAACCTCATCCCTCCTGGTCCCTTCCCCTGCAGCACTCCCTGTCTGTAGGGCAAGTCCTTTGGCTTCAGATCAGCTCAGTCATTCCTGGGGTTTCTCAAGGACCCTGGCACTCTGTATCAGAAGGATAAGGAAGAGAAGGAACAGGACTAAATAGCACACTGGAACTAGAGGTAAAAAATAGGGATGGAGGAAATGGGAGTGTCCAAAACTACACAGTAATAAAATCACTTTTTGGTGGCTGATGAATTAATCCGAAAGGCAAGTTCTAATGTGTTTGGACTCAGGTGAGAAGCATGAGGCAGAGACAAGAGTTGTTTATTTGTAGCCACAAGTAATACTTAATATTTAAAACAGCCTATGAAAGGAAAAGGAAATCAATGCTTTCAGAATGACTTCAACCCTGTCTGATAGAGCTATGTGTAGAACTTTGGAGATGAAATAGGAAGCCTTGATTTTTGTTGATTCCATTTTGAATTCAGCTGTGCCCTTTGGTTTGACCATGATTGAAGCCACTGAAGCAACGAGATGTTGAGAAATCAAAGGATGAATAATTCATTTCAAATAAGAGTTGATTCATGTATTTTGAAATAGGCATTGCTTAGCATCATTGCAAAGAGAAAACCTCCTAAAAGGCAAAAAAAAAAAAGAGAAAAAAAAAAGATTCTCTTCTTTCTGGGTGGGAAGAGGGTTGGAGGGCCGACCAGCCAGTATATCTGAAATTGCTACAAGTCAGTCACCAATGGGTAAAAGGAACAATTAAAGCAAATAAGTGGATCTAATCTCCAAATGGTCATCATTGATTCCAAATCTCCTCAGTGACACCTGTGAAATCTTTTATAGGAAACCCTGAATCTTAGAACTGATGAAGATATTTTTCAGCATTCCTATTTCTTTGCAATAAAAATAAGGCAGACAGAATTGTAGATAGCTCTATAAAAACACATTAAATAGAATTTTATATGATTTTGATTACAACTGTGTTTATGTACACTAAATATTCTATAAATGTATACTATACGTTATACGCAAATAATTTACAGTACTTTTTCTCATAATATCTGCCATGAGGAAGAAAAGTGCATACATTTAAAGCTTTTGTGCTTGAGATTTTTTTGAAATTCTTCATTGTCAGCAGATGTAGAAACGATCTAGCTGTACCTCTAATAGTAATTAAATAGTTTCTACCTGAAAAATTATTCAGGAATTTGATTCTTAAAGGAAAAGAGAAATAACTCTGAAATTCTGTCATAAAAATTATTACAAGTTACCCAAGTTGTAGCTTTTGAATTTTCACAGCTTGGAATATGTAGAACTTAATATTAGAAGAAAGATTTCTTTTATTCCAGTTATATCTTGTTTAAGATCATTTGAATTACTAATACTTTTGACTCTTCAGTAATATCTTTATATGGCAAGAACTGAAATTTTTTGAAATTTTTCTTTGTTCTTTTATGATTCTTCAATATAATAATCAGACTAGTAGAAAATAATAGATTACTTTTAAAATTAGCCTTTATAAAGCTGAAATTTTCTATATACTGGAAAAAAGAACCAAGGCCTAGTTATTATTGTTCAACAGATAGTTCATTAACCAAAGGAACCTGTTTGATTGGGGTGAGGGGTCTATTCCATTGTTTGGAAAAGACAACTTGAGAAGTAGGAAATAGTTCAGTAGAAAATGTTCTTTATTCTAACAGGATAGACAATACATAAATACAGGGAAAGAATCAAATACTACTAAGGGGCTAACTGTGAAATACATGTCTTTTAAAGTATAACTTTTTATTCAAAATAAAAAAACTCTAATTTATGTCTATCCAATGTACTGAAATAACTTGATTTTCAATAGTTGTAGAGAATTTTAAAGTACATTTAAATGTAGATTATCTCAAAGATTTATCCTTATAAGAAGAATAAAATATTGTGTAACTACTGTATATTTTTCTATCTGAGGATCACAGAATCCTTTACCAACCCCAACTAATGAATCCAAGCAGTTCTCCCCACCCTTACCCCATCTCCACTCTCAGGGTCTTACTGGAATGAGTACTGAGAAACAAAGCTGCATTGGGTAACTGCAGACAAGCAAATGAAAACTGAAATTTTTGGCAGAACTGTGGCTGATTTAAAAGGCAGTTGGTAGTGGAATACCTTAGTCATTGGAGCATTTCTTCCAGTGGTATCAGTGCTATTTTCGTGCTGACTCCAGAAAATTAAGGTGTCCTTATTGGGTATTATAAGAAGCTAGCTTTATCCACAATTACATTCCAACGTCTAAGAAATTAAAGCACATAAATTTTTCTTAGCATATAAATTTTCCTAATGTAGACATATCCTGTCCCTAATTTATCTATCATGGAAGAACAGAGCACATGAATTTAGTTTTTGCTGTTAAATCCTTTGCAAAAATATGGAAAGTAATACTGATGTTTAAAATAGAAAGATAATACTGATGGAGGGTTGAAAAATTATATTAATAGGCCTTTCTTCCTTTTTGTACGAAAAGGAATGCACTATTTACATATGGAGGCTCCTGTCAAGGTGATTCACAGAGATCTCAAGTCAAGAAATGGTAACGTAGTCATATTTTTTATTTTACCTATTTTATTATAAAATACATGCACTGTTGTGTAGAAATAGGCATCATGCGGTCTATATCTTTTGTAACCTGCTATTTTGACTCACTGCTGATACCATGAAAATCTTTCCACTACTAATAAATGTTAACATCCTGCACATTGTTTCAAGAGATTGCATAGTATTCCACTGTATAAGTAGCACAGAATGTGGACGTTTGGGTTGTTTACATTTTTCTCCTATGATAAGAAATGTTGAGGTTAATACTTTTCAGTAAAAATTTTCAACACGTCCCTGATTATTTCTCTAGAATCATTTTCTAAAAGAGATATTGCTGGATCAAAGCAAGCACATAGTTGTGTATTTCTAGTCTTCTATTTTTAGATGGCTCTCTGCACTAGCAGTTTTGAGTTCTGTTCTTGTTAGTCCTGAATTATTTGGTGTAAATTTTTTGTGTCACTCACATTACCTGGAAGAGTGCCCGAAAATGATCAGCACAGGTTTGGAAAGTAAAAGCTTTCTTTTTCTTCTTTCTCTTCTTCTCTACTTCCTAAAGTTTATTTATAATCCTGTATTTTGTAATTCGAAGAGTGAGCACTTTTAAATGACTTGTAGGATTAGATGTTACCTTCAAGTAGGAGTGGTAATAGAATGCTTCTTCCATTACATCACTTGAAAAGTAATGGAGAAAGGCAGTGGGATTAGTTAGTCAGCACTCAGAGTTTGCATCAAAGTTTGCTACTTAAAAAAAAAAAATCTTGCTATCAATTCATTTACATGCTTTAATTATTTACTTGTGCTTTCTAAGTGATTCTTCTAAGTATGGAGGAGGAGGAAAATAATTTATTTTTAGGAAATCTTTAAATCACTGCAGTTAAAATGGGTAAATACAAATAGGGTGATCCTTAGAATGGGTAATCACGGTCAGTGGAAGAAAGCACTTGGGAATTTGACCAGCTGCCCAGGACTGTGTTGCTTGTGGGGGTGGAGAAGGGGAAGTTGTTGGCAGCTGCCACTTCTCAGCAGCCCAGGTTGGACCACCACCCTGACCCTGATGGTTGACTCTGGCTGCTCGTTCTTGCTCTTTTCTAGGTTTCATCACTTATCCTTTGGCTTTTCTTAGACATAAGCTTCCTAGAGCTAAACACTTTTAATATATATTGACTAACAGGAAGTCATTAGGAAATACTATAGAATCTAGTAGGAAGTATCAGAATTGTACATTTTCAATTCTTGCTCAGAATTTCAATCTAAATAAGTTGCTTAACGTCTCTCCTTTTCATCTAGTTTATCAGTATATCCTAAATATCCCATGAGAGGAGAATGGTTAAATGAGCCCAGATGTCATTATGAAGACTAACAATGGAGAATGTTCCCATTTTTAAAAATTACAATTTGTGTAGTTACTTGGTGGGAAAACACATACATATTGAAACAATATAGATCTAACTTTTAACAATTTTAGGCGGTGGAGAGAGAATAGTAGGACTTTTCATTTTCTAAGTTACATGGTTTTATAATGTTAGATTGTTAGACTTTTTTAATGAACATTTATTAATCTTTTTTATTTTTATTAATATTATTTATTTTTGGCTGTGCGGGGTCTTTGTTGCTGTGCTCGGGCTTTCTCTAGTTGTGGCACTCGGGGGCTACTCTGTTGTGGTGCGTGGGCCTCTCATTGTGGTGGCTTCTCTTGTTGTGGAGCACAGGCTCTAGGTGCACAGGCTTCAGTAGTTGTGGCACACAGGCTCAGCAGTTGTGGTGCACAGGCTCTAGAACACAGGCTCTGTAGTTGTGGCACGCGGGCTTAGCTGCTCTGCAGCATGTGGGATCTTCCCCAACCAGGGCTCGAACCCGTGTTCCCTGCATCGGGAGGCAGATTCTTAACCTCTGCGCCACCAGGGAAGCCTAATGAACATTTATTAATCTTATAATGAGAAAAAAGTAGAAGTATTTTTTAAATAACCCCCACAATATTTACATTTTTTATTTGAAAAAAATGTATAGCTTATTATATATAGTATCAGATTTATCCTTAGGCTATTTCTGTGTATTGGATCATGCAAAGGTTATTTTCCCCACTTATCAAGGTCATTAGTAACAGCTAATAAGTATTGATAATCTACCATGTTCAAGGCACTGTATGGCTTACAAAGGAAATGCCAGAAACATTTCTTCAGGATTCTGTCCTTGGCCTCCTCCCTTCTTATGCTCTTATTTGCCCACTCCCATAAAAGCCACGACTACATCTTAACACTGTCAAATAGATCTCAACTTCAAAACTATATATCTACCTGCTTATTGAACATATTCACGTAGGTATTTTGTGTGACCCTAAAATGTATTGTGTCCAAGTTGATCTTTTCATCTTCTGCCTACCCCCTAAAAAATTACTCCTGCATTCCCTTTTTCCATGACAATACCAGTTGCCTAATCCAGTAATCAAATAAAAAGGAATTATAGATTGCAGAGTTCCCATTCTGACCATTATGCTGCATTGCCTCTATTTTATTTACTGTTTGAGTCCTCCTCCTCCTCCCCCATAGCCAATTATCTGAGCCCAGTTGATCCTGCTTCCTAGCTGCTTCTTGACTCGAGTCCACTTCTCTCCTGTCCTTTGCCAGCGCCTTAGTGCAGGCATCCTCATCTCTCCTGGACTACAGCACTGGCACGTAGAGAGATCTCCTTACCTATGTTCTGTTCCCCTCTACACATTTGACCGTTTCATGCCTCCACTCAAAATCGTTCATTGGCTTTCCATTTCTCACAGAGGCTCTTCTGGACCTGGCCCGTGCTCTCCAAAATTGCACACCTTTTCCTTTGCTCCTGACATTTTGTACAAGCTCGCTCTTCTGCCTAGAAAACTGCTTTCCTCCCCAGGTCTCCTCTTTCTGGTTAGCCATAATTTATTCTTCAGGCCTTAGCATAGCATCATTTCTTCCAGGAAACGGCAACCTCCTTACACTTGGACTTCTTAGACTGCTCATTGGTCGTATGGCAGTCCCCATGCCTCTCATCATGGAACTTATCCCACTTTATTATAGATGTTTGTTTAACTCTACCATTAGACTGTAATCTCCAGCAGAGCAGAGACAATGCCAGTCTTGCTCACTTTCCTCTGCTAGAACATAGTACATGGCCTTGCCCATAGTATATGCTCAACAAATATTTGTTAAATGAATGGATGTATGAATAAGTAAATAAATGAGTGTTATTTCTGCCTTCAGGAAAATTGCTCTTCAAAAACCATTTATACCCTCAATAATGCTAATGACTTCCTCAGTATCGTGTTGACGGTCTAGTGGCAGAACCCAAGTCAAAATCTGGTTCTCTTGACTACTACTCATCTATGCCTTTTTTTACTGGACAGTACTGCATTTAATTGAAACCAGTGTTTTGAAGGCTTTTTAATCAGCACCTCATAAAATTAGTTTTGTATTTTTATTTTAATGTCAGCTCCTTTTTGCAAAATCTTCAGTGCAGTAAATACTTTGATTTTACCTTTCATAATGCCATATGGAAGACAGAAATAGAAGTTCATAAATTTTTTTCAGTGTAACTCAAATTAGATGATTTTCATAATTTATCTTTTCTTTTTTTCCTTTTAGTTGTTATTGCTGCTGATGGGGTGTTGAAGGTAGGACTATTTATTTTAATTTTTAAAAATTTGGTTAATTTCAGATGTAGGTTTTGTGACTGATAATTCTTTTATTAGTCAGTAAGTAGAAAGTTGATACTCTTTTCTCTTCTCAGATCTGCGATTTTGGCGCCTCTCGGTTCCACAACCATACAACACACATGTCCTTGGTTGGAACTTTCCCGTGGATGGCTCCAGAAGTTATCCAGAGTCTCCCTGTGTCTGAAACTTGTGACACATATTCCTATGGTGTGGTGAGTTCATTTCTCATTTTTTTTTTGCTAGAGGACATACAAAAAGCAAACAGCCTGCAGAAGCGGGGTATAACAATTTAACACAGTTTTAAAACAGTGATGCTGTTTCTGGTGAAATGCCCAGAGCAGTGGCAACAGAGAGAATGTTTCCTAATTACTAGAAGGTTTACTTTGATCATTTTTATGCATTTGACTTATTTTGTCCTGTGTTGAGAAGAAGCCAGTAGCATTTGCAAGAAGCAAATTTAGATGGAAACTAAAATAGTGTTGGGCCTGATGCCCGCCTGTGGAGAGTGTTTTCCCAGGTGGACATATGTCTGTAGAATATCTCTGTAAGTCAGTGGAAATGTGGATCCTTTAGAACGGGACTTCATTGTAATGCGTTGCTCAAAAAGCACCAGTCGATCTGCCAAATGAATTAATTAACAGGAAACTTTTGAGTGTCAACTGTTAAACTGATTAATGAGTTTCTGGAGAATACAGAAGAAAATGTACTTATCATCTAGCACATGACCTTGCCCATGTCTGCTGCATGTCTTATAACCTAGCAGTGGCTATCTGAAGCATGAATCTGAGGTCTCACATAAGAATACCAACAGAGGACTTCCTAGGTGGCGCAGTGGTTAGGAATCCAGCTGCCAATGCAGGGGACACAGGTTGGATCCCTGCCCCAGGAAGATACCACATGTTGTGAAGCAACTAAGCCCATGTACCACAACTATTGAGCCTGTAGTCTAGAGCCCGTAAGCCACAACTCTTGAGCCCATGTGCCACAACTACTGAAGCCCACATGCCTAGAGTCTGTGCTCTGCAACAAGAGAGGCCACCACAGTGAGGAGCCTGCACACCACAATGAAGAGTAGCCCCCGCTCACTGCAACTAGAGAAAGCTGGTGTGCAGCAACGAAGACCCAACACAGCCAATTAAATAAATTAATTACTTAATTAATTTAAAAAAAAGAAGAAGAATACCAGCAGAGCAACACAGTTACAAGAACAGAGAGAAAGAAGTAGGGGCAAGGTGGGGGGGGGAGGTAAAGGCGGGGAGGGGAGAGTGGGCAGGGCTGTTCTTTGGTGGAGGAAGGTATTTGTTCATGGCCCTTTTCTGAGGATAGGTATTTTCTAAAAATGCTGTATTTCTTTTAAAAAGTCTAAAATAGTGTTTGGAACCCCCTGTCTTTGCCTCTCATCTCCCAATCATACTGCCTCTCTATCTTATTACTTCTTAAAAGGAGATTTTCATAGTAATGGGGAAAAAGCAGTCTAACTTTAGACCAAATCAATATGCCTCTTCTTTCTGAAATTGTGTTTTCAACTGGAGGTGATAGCTGATGGCACAGGAGGAGACCAAGACTGTCAAACCCATTCCTTTTTCTTTAGAGTTCATCAGTCTCTAGATAAGTACTGCTGGCCTTAGGAAGTTCTGGGCTGGTTTCAGTTAGCTAGCTTTTTCTAAATCATACTACATCTTACGTATACCAAATTAACATAATATCAATTTTGTTGGCTACTGAAAAAATCATTTCATGAATGAAATGTATGTTTTTGATGAAAGGCTAGAATTGTAAAGGTTGGAAGACAGTAGTAGCATCAGGTTAAGTATCTAATTTTCCTTAATTCTGTGTATTTCTAAGAATGAAGGCTAGAACCTATTTTAGACAGTGACCAAATAATTCTTATCAAAAGAAAGGGAAAAAAACAAAAGTTTCTGAAGAAATATATTCTAAAGCTGGTCCTGTGTGTCAAAAGTTACTATGTTCTAACCATCCTACAAATTATCTGCTGGGGAGTCTGAAAATGGGGAAATTTGTTGCGCTTTAAGACTTTTTGTGAGATGATTTCCTCTTAACGGAGTTATATTCCTTCATTTTTAAGCAAAAATCTATGTATTGTGTCAGGCACCTTGCTAGACACCAACTTAGGGCACTTTGCATTTTACTTTGCCTGCTCCTTCAGACCAGTATCTCATTTTATCCTGAGGAACCAGGAACCAGCAGACTTTTTTCTATAAAGGACCAGATAGTAAATATTTTAGGCTATGGGGGCCACTTACAGTCTCTGTTGCATGTTCTTTTGTTTTTTCTCAGCGCTTTAAAACTGCTAAAACCAGTCTGCCATCTGTAGTAGGCTGACGTTTGAGACCCCTCTGGAACCCTCTCGTTCCAGATTGGAAGACAAGCCACATAGCTGGAGAACGGTTCCAAGTGCTTTGACAAGGGACCACAGTTCTCACTCTTTCCCCTTGCATATCAGTTTTAAAACGGCAGCTGCTCTTTTGCTATCTTAAAGACAGGGGTTTACTCGGAATGCTGGTTATTGTTACCCCATAGCTGCATCAGCAGAATTCCATTCAGGAAAGTGTACATGTGCTTGTTTACTTATAAATGACAAATCAGGATTTTATTTAATTCTGACCCCTTCCCATTCTACTCTCAATTAACACCATTAGTGAAAGAAAAAGTACTTTACTGAGCCTTTTTTTGGTGTAAACAATCACAATTTTTTTTTTAATGAAAAAAGCATTACATGCCCAAAGTAGGTACTCCCTACATGAGCAGGAGAGGACAGTTATTAAAGTAAGGGCCATGTTCGTTTTACAAGTTTGTAGTCCATAAACCTTGAAAATGATACCTATCTAGGAAAGCAATGTGGATATTTAGAATTTTTGATGTCCTTTCAAAACAGGTGAGTAACCAGGACTCCTTTGTCAGTAGGGACATCTGTTGGCATAAAATCCGCTAGTTCATGAAAAGTCTGTTCCATTAATTGAGCCCCCACACATACACAACAGTCACATGCAGATGAATCAGAACATAAAAAACAGTTGTCCTTTTTTGAAACCCACCCCCAAGACCCCAGTGTATTTTTGCTTTTTATTTTTTGTTTCTCAGACTTGCTGTAAGAATTTAGCCCTTCATACTCTCACAGTCCCTAGCCATTCCCAGCTTAATTAACCTCTGTTTCTTCTCAACACATGGCGAGACTAGCCAGCCTTGTACAGTCTTAAAATAAATGCGCCGGTGAAATGCCAGGAATGGATCTTGTGATCCTTGCTTCTACGCCGGTAAACTTTGCTAGGCAGGCAATTGTTTCTATTTTATAAGGAACTAGATTTTTTTTCTGTCCCCTTCTGATGACTTCTCTTGAGGGACTAAGCCAGGAGTGTTTAGGATATTATCCACAGAAAAGAAAAGGCTTCAGAAAAGCCAAAATCATTGAAGAACCCAAGGCCTAGCCAGTCTTTAAAAACAAAGCTCTCCTAATGACCGTGCAGAAAGGATTACCTTCTCAGAAGCTTCTCAGCCAAAACCAGTTTTAAAAATGGCTTAAGAGTGAGCATCACTGCCTTACTTGTCTGCGAGCCCTGTTCCAGAACCAGCCCTGCGCAGGTAATGGCTTTCCATTGTTTGTAAAAGAAAAAGCAGGAAGAGTACACAGCCTTGTCCAAGTTTCTCCTCTGTAAGCTGAAAATAGAAATTTTCCTTCCGAGCACAGTTTAAATCTGGGGACGTCGCAGTATGAAATGAGTCGGAAAATACTTTTAAGGTGAAAGATCACAATGATCTTTGGCGTGCATCCCCATAACTGATATTTGCAGGCATAGTTTAAAATATTTTTAGACCTCTGAGTGACTTCCCCAACAAAGTTACTTTTTTTGGTGCCAGTTTTCATTTTGTTCAGTAGAAAAAGCCATTGTCCTATCTCGTACCACCTACTTTTTGATACATTTCTGAATCTGGTGAATAAATAATAGGAAATCATGAGATGTGCTGATCCTGGAATTAAGCTGAAAACCTCATTTGGGCTTCAGAACCCAGTGGTAAAGGACACCATCCCCGCCATCCCCCCCAGTTTCCCATCCATCAAGCGGCTCCCTCTGCAGTGGTAGCTCTTTAGAGACACAGAGCGGGAGCAGAATGAAACTATCTTATTTTTTCCAGGATTAGAACCCTTGGAGAAATATAACTTGGATCTTATTAGATTTTTGGACACTTTCCAACTGAATATTTTGGGACAAAGAATGATACAAATCTTTTTCTGGTGTCATTCTGCTGCCTCCGGGTTCTGCCTCTCACCCCGCAAAACCCAGGCAGCCTGCCTGTGCGTGCGCGCGTGCGCAGTGCATTGTGCAGGCAGGCCGGACTCCGAAAGCAGGGGCGCGAAGCTGCTCATCCAGACGTTTTGGGGTCCAGGGAGTTGGCTTTATTTGAGGCAGAGTCACTCTTCCCGTTCTCCTTAGGAACGCCGGATCCCTCCATTTACTTTCTCTTCACACCCTTCCCCCTCCCCAGCCCCAACACGGGGAGCGGGGCAATTACAACAAATTGAGGGGCTTCACTTACTGCTCAGCCCTCTGGCTGCCCCCTCCCCCACCCCCACCTCCGTGCAGCCCTGTGTCAGGTGACCGCGTACCTGCTCCGGTTCTCACCCTTTCTTTACTTGCAGTATTTATTGGAATCATCCCCTTCTGGGAAGCCCCCTTACCTTTTCCTAATCACTTCTGTGACTCAAATAGAATTATTCAGTAGCTCTTCTAAAGAAGTACCTTACACACTTGATTAAAAGCCCAAAGAGGCTTCAGTGAATTTTTTTTCCTCCTGCTTGAGCAGCATCTGCCAATTTCCCTGATTTTCCTGCTAATTATCTTCATATTCGCCAGAATTCATTTAACATGTTATGGCTCGAATAAGACTGAACACGGGTTGAGGAAATAGTGGATATTGGGTTTGCTTGAATAGAATATATCCTCAATCTACGTGCTTATTTAGAAATGGGTTTTTGTTTTTAGGACAACAGAAAGGTAAATCAGAGGTGCTGAATTCGCTTCTGTCATGGCTCCATACCCAAACAGGGCCCCTTGCATTCCCTCATGTGTTGTAGCTCTTCCCTCTACAGTTACATGTGGTCAAGACCTTGACCTTCAGGGTGAGACAGCAAGTTCGCATTCTAGCTCTGCCACCTGATAACTGAGTGCCTTTGGGCAAGCTCATTTAACTTCCTTAAGCCTTAGTTTCCCACCCATACAGTGAGAATGATCTCTCTCTAATGGGATTGAGGTTAATCATGATAACGTACTTAAAGGGCTTAACAGAGTACCTGGCACATAATTACTCAATAAATGATAGTGGTTATGATTATGATTATTATTGATAAAATTATAGTTGTTTTTGCAGTTCACAAAATATTGGTAGACTCAAATCTTGATACTCATTAGTATAAATAGAGAAAGTAACAATGTAAAAATCTCCATTACTCAGGGTTTAAAGAGAACACAGGATCATTGGCTGTTTTCAGCATTTCCAGCCTCACTTTGCTTTGTTTGGGCATTCCTGTGCAGATTTATGAACCACGCTAATCTCAAGGACTGCAGAGAGATAACACATACATAAACTTGCACACAGGTGAACGTGCACGTGCACACAGCCTACATATGTACATAAGGTGTTTATTACATTTTAGAATATACTATAGTAAATTATGTTGTGGGTAGATGAGAATGAATCCCTTTGACTCATTTTGAGAGACATTTCTACAGGACACAAAATCTAAATGTTACAGTTTTGTGATTACCTGCCATTGTGGAGTAAGTGGTTTAGCCAGTGATTTGGATTTGGGGCCCGATTTTTTTTTTTTTTTTTTTTTTTTTTTTGTCTTAATGAGACCATTATTGAACCTTTGAAAATATGGTTGAATTCCCAGTTTTTATCTTATAGAGAAATTTTTCAGAGATTGAAGGCGCAAAGAGTTTTGACTAACAAAATATAAAATCTAGTTTGTGGTGATACATGAAAATTCTGTTAATTTATAAGATAAAGTTAAATCACTTAGGCCCATTGGTTTCATGAAATTCTAAGCCTGGCTCTAGATGGTCTAATTCCTAAACCAGGTTTTTTTTTTTTAATAAAAAAAAGAACAGCAACAACAAAAAAATATATATAAAATATATAGAAGAAGTCCTGTGCATGGATATATACGGTTTGCCCAAGTTTCTACAGATGGAGTTGATTGTGTCTGGTAATTGGATACAGCTAAATGTTAAACTTTCAGCAATATACCAAAAATATAAAGTACAAGAATAAAAATTCCATTTTCTTTTTGTTCCAGGTTCTCTGGGAGATGCTAACAAGGGAGGTCCCCTTTAAAGGTTTGGAGGGATTACAAGTAGCTTGGCTTGTAGTGGAAAAAAACGAGGTAAGACTACGATTCTCCATTCAGGTACATAGATCAGAAAACAGTATTGGGGTTTTGCAAAAGACTTTTTCATCTTCTTCAAATTGAAAGTAAGTTCACGCTTATGGAAAGATTAGCAGTAGGAGCTAACACAAAGGGTCAAAGTGATGTTATTCCTCATGAATGGACCCTTTACATCTAATTGTTGCAGCTTCACGTCGTGATGCTGTAGATCAAAAATTGTACAAGTACTGTACTAGTTTCTCAGTCTCAATTGTAAAACCTAGGGGTTTGTTCTTAGTGATGAAAGAAGCCATTGCGTCCAAGGTAGGGGAACAGTTTAACTCCATCTCCTGCGTTTAGGACATCTTTTTTACTGTCCGGGAGTTGATATATCTGTAAGAGACCTTCAGCTACTTCAACTTACCTCTCCCAGCAGGAGTCACTATAGTACAAGAAACTGTCGCTTAGATGAGAATTTCAAAAATAAAAGAAGAAAAAATAGTTTCAAAAAAGGGAAAAATTACAGTTTTGCCACCTACGTTGAACACTACATTGAAGATGAGCTCCTCACTGGAATTGGCGAGGCAGTGGCATAACTGTTCCCTTCTTCATGCAGAGCCTTTCCATTTCAAAAGAACTTCAGTGGCGTAAACACCGTTTGTGCTGTGTCCCCAGCCTCGCTTTTCTTCTTCCCACAAATTGAGGCTTTCAGTTAGTTGGACCTATGAGCCAACATCAGAGAACATGGTACATTCATATCAAAGAGAGCAACTACGTTTTGAAAGGTTTAAAATTGTGACTGAAACGCACAGCCATGGAAATTCTCAGCCTAAGGATGAAGCATCCAATATCAAGGTATTATGAGAACTTAGATCAAGTAATGGAAACACGCAGTTGTCTTTGCAACGCTGCAAAACAACTTTATTTCATAAAACTTCTTCATTTCCACATCTTATCTGTGCCCTTCACAAAAGGGCAGGGTGCAGCCTTAGGGTAAAATAATTTGCAAAAAAAAGTGAATATGTAGCAATATTCCCTTTTTAATGCTTTAAAAGAATTAGATTGATCTGTTCCCCACGTGAGTGCAGGAACAAACTAGATCAATCAAAAAGCTGCTATTGACTGAGAGAAACCAAGTTTCCATATTTTAGATCACATAGTCCGCGGTTACCTCATTAATTTGTCCTCCTGAGCCATTGAGAATGGATGAAATGTTCATGATAGCTGAACTTGATGGGAGAGAGCTGCCAATTTAAGAAAAATGAAAAGGTGTTATATTCAAGAATGTGTCTTACTCATTGTTTCACAGAGGCTGTTCTGTTTTAATTAAATGTGATGGTTATTTCTGGCGTGCTATTAAATCAGAACTCACACATGGGATGACTGATTATTTTCATGGTATGAGAACTCACTAGATTCTGTTCAGTTTCTTTTGCCAGTGAGGTGATTAGACATTTAGTTCTGGGTTGACAAATAGAGTGAAGAAGATTATTGACCTTCTGTTGACTTTGGAGCAGAACACTCAATGTCATTTTTTTTCCCTGTGTGTCATTTCAAGAGAAACTAGGAGGAAGTTTTCCTAAAAGCTGACTGGACCCTCCAAATATGTATAAGACAGAGTAATTAATATTTTTAAATAATATGTCATTTAAAGGAGCTCAGGAAAGGTATGAATCTAAATAAAGCACTTTGAAAACACTGGAGTATCCATCAAGGATTTTTAAAGCTGAAGAGAAAAATGAATTTGGAAGCCGCCTTTGAGTAGCTGACTTGAGGGTTGAGAATTCCCCATAAATAATCTCCAGAACCTCCTTAACAGTTACATGAGGAGGGCATCTCCCCCTTCCTCCCCAGGGAGCCCCTAAAGTAGAGTGTACTGTTTTATCCGTGGTGTGATCTCATGATCAGCTCATAACAGACAGAGACTATTCAGATGCCTCCCATGCTATATTTATCAAATAAAGTAGTCATTTGAAAGAAACCCACATGGTAAAATAAGTGTTCTCGACTTTCTGATGAACCTAGTGAAAATTGGGTGTTACGAGGATATTTGTCTATCTGTTCTTATTCTGCACATTTATTTCATTTATCAGAATATGGAAATTAAGTTCAAATGTAGTTTCCGTTGTCATCATTCAAGAAGATGTCTTCATTTTACCTCATAAATGGAGGTACTTACTACCCACAGTCGGTTGAGATAGCATTAAAATAATTCCCAAGGATTTATTTTATTTTGCAATAAAATTGAGACTTTGACTTAAATATAGTTTATAAAAATCCCTTCAACTTCTAATTATTTTCTTTTACTTATTTTTACCCTGGAATACCTTGGGTTGTTAAGAAAGAAAGCTGTATTTTTTTTTTTTTAAACAGGCCTCATTTAAATAAAGAATGACATGTTTAAACTTTCAGGGATACATTTTAAATGTGAACTAGTCACAGTAAAATGCTAGTCATCATAGACTCATAGGAAGCTGCAAAAATATTACAGAGAATTCTGTGTACTCTTCACCCTGCTTCCCCACTGGTGAGACATAGGTATAGTATAATTTCAAAACCAGAAAACTGACACTGATACATTACTCTTAACCAGACTCTAGACCTTATTTGGTTCCACAATTTAGGATTGCTTTTTGCATCTATAGGAAGATCAATACTTTCTAAAAATTATATCTGAAGGCCTTTGATTCCAAAGCCTTAATAATGAAATAAGGTCTTCAAACAATAACTTTTCCTACTATTAAATCCTATCAAAACTAGAATCCATAAAGCACTGTTAAACTTTACAAAGCAAACAATGAACCCTTATAGGAGGCATGAAATTAAGAGGGTATTACTAATAAATTTTTTAAATCTTACAGATATGTCTATCTGCCTTTGTAATTTCCATAAAACTCAACCCGTAGTCATTCAGAATGTTCTGGCAGTATAATTTCTATCTTTATAAATACTTAAATGTGTTTTATTCTAAGTAGCAAAACTACTATTCTCTATTAACATAGAAATCCTCAAAAACTTAATCCATTGTTCTTGACTACACTTTAAAAAAAGATAATAAACTTGACTTAAAAAAATATTGCATCTTATGTAGAAAATGGTGCAAAAAAGAATATGATCTTTTAAAAATTGTCATGCCTAATTTAGTGGTTGGAAAATATTTTAATTTTAAATTTGAAACTGTTTTATTTTAAAATATTTAAGTTTTAAGTCGTGTTGCAAACCTGGTGCTAATATCTGCTTATTTCAGGATGTTTTAATGAATTAGGAATGCCCACAGTTATGTAATCAGGACTTAAATATTTTAGATTCTCTTTTAAAGTACTTTTTAGTGTACCTAAATAATCCATTACACAAAGTGTCTGAGTCTAGATTTAACTGATATTTGACCATGTCAGATAATTTAAAATAATTATGTCTCCTTTTATAATGTCTCACGTGTGTTATCTAAAAAGTTTGTCAGTAAGAAAAGATCAACACTAATATTCAGCCAGTTCACGTTTCAGTTCTTGGGAAAATGTGCTCAAGTTATGGTGAAAATGTTACCCTTTATGAAAACTGATTTTTCATTGTACATGGAGTACATTCAGTTGCATAATTGCAACCACTGTTTTTATTAGGCGCCATCCCCAACCATCTTACTTATTTTTTTAAGTAAACACTTGATTTTCCTTTTGACCTTCATCAAAAGGTTTCCAGTTTGCATTACAGTAAAATAATAGTACCGTTTACTATGTCTTGCTCTGTTTTATGAAATCACAAGACTAGAAGTTTAAAAATGCTTAATGTAGCCTCTAAGTTGGAGAGGGTTTTGTTTGTTTTTTTACTTTGCTTTAAAGTTTTATTTCTTTTGGTTTGATTTTATTCCAAATATAGATTGTCTGTTTTCTTGCCAAGGCAACTATTTTTCTAGTTTTATACATAGCTTCCCCCAAATCCAACTAAATTGTTTTAAGTTTTTTATTTGCAAAACTTCTTGGCAAAAAAATAATATAGACTAAATCTTCTTCGTACAGAGTTTCTCAGCTCTATCACATCCAATGCTCTCTTTATAACACTATGTGAATGCTCCCTCTTCTTCCCTGAAATGAGATCCAGAGGTAGTAGAACATTGTATTTTAAGTCAACATGATGCTCTAAATGTAAGCATCATGGAACATAAGGAAGAAATAAATTATGCATTGCAATGTATAAATGCTCAGGCATCATGACACTAGAGGTGACAATGGAACAGTTTTAGATGCCTGCACCTACAGATAAATAGAATTCAACAGCTACAAATACAGAGCAGAGATGGATTGTGTTAATGATCCCAGTACTATGAGCAACACTGTTGTAGGCAACATTTTCCCCAAATCTTGGTAAGGTTATGAATAATGCAAAAATCAATCTGCCCTTGATTTATTTTATTTAGTAGTTGCATTCATAGAAAGTTCAGTGTATTTTGAAAATATTCAAAAAATACTCTATTTATAAATCAAAGTTAGATTCTAAGGCTCAGAAAATTATAAGCCTCATCCTTTGCTTGTTTTACTTACATGAATACACTCGGGGCATTTGAAATTTGGTGGAATGCAGGAGAATTGTTAATCAGGGCTTTACCGTATATTGAAAGATGGCCAGCACTCTTGACCTGCTCCAGGTGTAACCTTCCAGACTTTAAAACAAAAATGTCTCTGTAGCTTTGTAAACTGCCTCTGGGGGCATTACATGTTCTGTGAGAACCACTGCTGTAAAATGTTAGAACAAAACTAATCCTCACATTATAATCTTTGTTCTATCAAGTCTTTATAGTTTATGGGTTTGGCCAAAACTAAGCCATAATGAGTCATCCATTCAGAATGTCTCATTTGCCACTGAGAAAATGCACACTTGTTTAAAATTCTCTCTGTGCTCAAGATGTTTTCAGAAATTGTACACCTATTGCCAAAGCTGAACTGTTTTCCTAATTACCTGGTCCGTTTGCATATTTCATAGTTGCCTATAAAAATATAGGGATAGATTTGTGGTTTAGATTTAGTATTTAAGTTCCAACTTGTCCCTCTCCTACGGCAGTTTCTTTTAGACTTGATTCTATATTTTTGTTGCATTTGTTGTGCAGAGCCAGATTTCTTCATCCACTGTGATTCCTCTTAGGAGGAAAAGGGTAAAGTGGCTTTAGAGATTAGATACTACGAATCTAAACATAAATTCTCACCAGTCACATATTAATCAATGGAAGTTTTAAATGTTATGTCTTGTTTATGCTACTAAATTAACCCTTTTATACTTTTCAATTAGTATTTTCTTCATTTAATGAGAAAATCCTTGTTTTGTTTTGTTTCTTTCCCTGTTACAGAGATTAACCATTCCAAGCAGTTGCCCCAAGAGTTTTGCTGAACTGTTACATCAGTGTTGGGAAGCTGATGCCAAGGTACATACATACATATATATGTATGTGTATATATATAATACACACACACACACATTTTGTTGTTGTTGTCATTGTTCTGAAATTTTACTTGTTTGTTTGGCTTTGAGTTTTTAAGACTTGGGGTAATAAAATTCATCACAAAGTGAAACTGGGTTGCTGCTCCCCTGAGCCACAGATTGACTGTGAAGGTTTTCTGGTGACATCTACTTGTTTTGATCCCTAGAAATCAAGGGATTTCCCCACTGGCTCTTTCTTATAGCACTCTGTCATTCTTGAATCAATAAAAAAGAATTGTGTTACCTTGTTTTTAATCTTCCATAGTAACTGTTGCACCTTCATGTTATTCAGATGCTAGCACACAGTGGTTATTGTAAGCCAGGCATTGTTCCAAGCACTTTATGTATATTAACTCATTTATTCCTCAGGATATCTCCATGAACCAGGTAGTGTTATTATCGTCATTTTGCACATGAACACAGAGGTTAAATAGTGAGCTCAAGACCACACAGCTGGGCTTCCTAGGTGGCGCAGTGGTTGAGAATCCGCCTGCCAATGCGGGGGACACGGGTTCGATCCCTGCTCCAGGAAGATCCCACATGCCTCGGAGCAACTAAGCCCGTGTGCCAAAAAAAAAAAAAAAAAAAAAAAAAAAAAAGAAAGACCACACAGCTAGTAAGTGGTGGAGCTGGAGAACGAACCCAAGCCAGCTGACACGAGTCCCTGTGCTTAACCACTACACCATATTGCCTTTCTAGCCAAAGACCAGGCAAAGGTAGACCTTCTAGAGAACCTTGATATGCACTCCCTGTGGAGTTTCAGTGATGTTTTTTAAGCTATCACAATAGAGTTGGAGAAATTCCAGAATTAAGGCTTTCATGTGATTATCACATTTGAGCATGAATGGCTCATTTCCTTTCCCTGCAAAGATCGATTTAAAAGACTCTCACATACAGAAATGTTCATAGATAAAATGATAGGCAAGCCTTGGATTTGCTTCAAAATAAAGTGAAGGGAAATGGATGACAGTATAGATTAAATAGGATGGGTCACAATCATTTTGAAAGTGATAGGTGTGTGGAGGGTCATTATATTGTTCTCTCTACTTTCTTGCATGTGTGGAATTTTCCATCATGAAAAGTTAAATAATAATAAAAGATCCTCACAGATTAAACATTGAAATAAGAGACACTCAAGAAAGGAACTAAAATTTTATAGTTCAGATTTATCCGGTTTTTCATGAAAATAGGTGACCTTTTAAATAGAGATCTAAAAAGAAAGGCTTAAGAATGGAATTTCTTCCTTAATTTAAACCCAGTTCCTATATGACCCCCAAGAAAAATGAATGTTGATAACATATACAGCCACTGCTTGGTATGAAGTCGGGCACTCCAGGACCCCGGTGGAATCCACAGAGGCTCAAGGCCCTTGTATACAATGGCGTAGTTGAGTCACACACACACACCCCGCCCCCATCCTCGGATTCAACAACCTGTCTGAACTTGGGATCATTGAACCTGCCAACGTGGAAACCTGCCGTTTGTCTAGTTGGAATAACTCATAACACTTGGTGAGTATGGGAATTGCGTTAGTATCACACATAATTCATGTTGAGTCATAAATAGTGTTTTCCAGCACACTGTTCCACACCACAAGTGAGAGCAGCTGAACACCAAGCACGATAGTGCAGCCGGTGGCGCAGCAAGGGACAGGGATGCTCGGGGCCCCTCCGCCCCGCGTGCTCCCTGTTGGCTGGGATGGCCCGTGCTTTGCCTTGGAAGTTTGTCACTGGTTCTCCCCAGCCTTGCGCATCACCTTTGGCCTGATAAACCAGCAGCCTCAATCTGCTTTCACTCCTGTGCTTCAAACTACCTTGACTCTTTTTTAAAGAGTCCTGTATTTACTTAGTATTGGTTTTTATTAAGGAATTTAACAGTTTTTAAACTGTTAGTATTTTTATTTAAGATTATTATCATTTTATTAGTTTTTTTATGACAAAGGTGATAGTTTTTAAATGGTCTGCCCTGCCCCTGTGTAGGCCCTATTTTAGTGTGTGATTTTTTTAGCATACGGGGACTTTTAAGCACTAAGAGAAATGCCTGCACTTTGCAACTAATCCAGTGGAAACTCTAAGTGGCTATTTGAAAGGTTCCTATAGACCATTTATTTTATACTATTAAAATACTACGCTTTTCATACTCTACCACTTATATGTCCATTGTGGCATATTTGGTAATTTTGGTAGTATTTTTCTCTCTGATGCTTAAATAGAAATTTCACCTGAAATTATTTGTGCTAAATTAGGTGAATGCAACTACGTCTCTGTAATTGTAATTATATTTCAGTATGCAAAGCAGGATTTGAATTTCTTAATTGGAAACTCTGTTACATTAATTAAAATTCTAAGAATATACATTTATGGTGTATTAATTAAGTGATAGTGTAAACACCTACACAACAATGACATTAGGTCCAGAGTTGATGCCATGAAGTTGGCATGTCTCTATTTAACATGTAGTGAGCTGACCCTTTTTTAGGACCAGAGGAATCTTGTGGTCTAGCCCCTTGAAGTAAGTTTGAGATCAACTGTTATTTCCTAAATTCATGGCATTTTGTTCTGATACAACTAATATATCCTCTATGTTTGATTTGATTATGCATCCAGCTCACATTTCTAACCATCTAGAGGAGACTCTGGACACACCTTACACACCCTCTTTATTCCCTGAATATGTTCTTTTCCTTCTTTTCTTTTCTCCCCTGATTACTTCATCATCAAGCCTTTCCTTGTTCTTCTTTTTACCCCCACCCATACTAAGTACTCCTTTTCCTTAACCAGTCTGGGCTACTGCCTCATCTTGTGCTGTTGCATTTTTTAGAATATCTTTTCTTCCTAAGTGGATTACAGGCTCCATGGGGAGAGTAGAGCTAATTTTTATTTGTTTCCCTATAGCATCTTCCATAAATTTAGTAAGTAGATGCACAGTTTGTTGTTGACTAAAGTGGCCAGACCAAGGTTTATTTCCTGAGAGGCACATTGTGGTTCTCAGGCTAGAAGTATGTAGCAATTCAACCAGAATTTGGTGCCAGTCCTATGCACATGGATAGAGCAATAGTTGGTTAAAATATATTTTATTCCTTTTTTTTTCAGTCCTTAGACTCTAGAGTATTAACACATCAATTAAAATATTTAGCTCAGGGCTTCCTTGGTAGCCCAGTGGTTAAGAATCCGCCTGCCAAATTAGTTAAAATGAAATCACTTTCAAATAGGGTGCACCTTAACTGCTGTAGGCTGAATGTGTCCCCCCAAAATTCACATGCTGAAATCCTATCTCCTAATATGATTGTATTTGAAAGTGGGGCCTTTGGGGAGGTGATAAGCTCATGAGAGCAGGGCCCTCATGAGTGGCAGTAGTTCCTTATAAAAGAGCCCCCAGAGAACTGCCTCTTCCTCTCTGCACACAAGGACACAGCACGATTGACTTTGGACTTCTGGCCTCCAGAACTGTGAGCAAATAAATTTTGTTGTTTTAAGCCCCCCCAAAAAAATAAATAAATAATCCGCCTGCCAATGCAGGGGACACGGGTTCGATCGCTGGTCCGGGAAGATCCCACGTGCCGTGGAGCAACTCAGCCCATGTGCCACAACTACTGAGCCTGCGCTCTAGAGCCCGAGAGCCACAACTAATGAATCCACACTCCGCAATTACTAAAGCCCACATGCTTAGAGTCTGTGCTCCGAAACAAGAGAAGCCACTGCAAGGAGAAGCACACACACCACAACGAAGAGTCCACAGCTACAGAATGCTCACGCACAGCAACAAAGACCCAATGCAGCCAATAAATAAAAATAAATAAATAAATTTATTTTAAAAAAATGTATTAGCTCACCTGTAGAAATATGTTCTTTTGCAAGAAGGAGGTAGAAATGTATACAAGAGAAAAGCTGCTATTAGGTAAATAAATGTTGGGTCCTTCCAATGGCTTCCTCCAGGTGCTCAAAAAAATTTTTTTTTGAAGAAAAGAAGGAAGTAAAGGTGGGTATTGGTTCAAGTTCTAAAATGACATTTCTAAAAGAAGAAAAAATGATAGTTGAAGCCCTGAGTTTGGTAGGAAGTAATACCTTACCCTCAAGTGATAAAACATTTTGAAGAATTTAAGAGCATAGACCCTGGTTCTGTAACTTGCTTCCTGTGTGATCCTGGGCAGGTCATGCTTTTCTGAGACTGAGCTTCCTTATCTATAGAATGACAGTAACAGACAGTGTATACAGATGCTTAATAAATGGTTCTGATTGTGCCTTTTTAAGTAAGCAAAGCCTGCATAATACATAAAAGGAACCTAAACCGCCTCTGGAGGAAGATCCTAGACCAAACGTTGTATTCTGTAACCAGAATACTCATTAAATATTAACACAAAATTCTACATTGTTGCTACTTCCTAAATGTTCGCTTTGATAATTTCCATCTGAGAGCGTATTCTAATGATAAAATTAAGATTTTTCCAGGCGTACTTGCCATCCAATTACAAACAGTTTTACCTTATCTCTAAAATGAGTATGTGTAGGGAAAATATTATTCTTTGAAAATGTCAGCTCCTCCTGCTGCTTCTCCATGAAAACTGAAAATCCTATATTTATTATATAATTAGTTCCTATACAAACAAAACATTTTTCCTTTTGCAACCTGACACATGGTGGGAGAAATTAAAATGGGAACAAATCTAAAGAAGACAGAGTTTTTTCAAATTTTCTACTTAAGGCACTTTTTGCTTATTACAAGGCTTAATGTACAATCAGTGACATTTAGCTACTTACGCCCTCCTTTAAAACACCCACACACACTTACACACACACACACCCTTGAAAGAGAACAATGATGGGAGAACTCAGAATAAATATCCCAGTTTTATATTCCTAAGAAAAATTGCCTTTCTTAGGAAGCACTCAAATCCTGAGAGCAAGCCACCTCACCATTCTTCCTTGTTTTTCTGTTCCTAAATTAAAATGCATGTTTTAATTGCTGCAACTGTAATTTGTTCAGAAATGGTATAATTATGAGGCGTGATGAAGAGAGAACGTGCATCATACTTTTATTATCTTTCTCTGTTTTTGTTTTAACCTTTTGTCTCAACCTTGGCTAGAGTCTAAAGAGATAGACTAGGGTAGTTTTTTTTTTTTTTTTTTTGGCACACGGGCTTAGTTGCTCCGTGGCATGTGGGATCTTCCTGGAGCTAGGATCGAACCCGTGACCTCTGCAGTGGCAGGCGGATTCTTAACCACTGCGCCACCTAGGAAGCCCTAGACTAGGGTAGTTTTTGCTAGCTAAAGAAGTACACCTAACCACTGCTTTTTCTGTTTCTAGTAAAACAGTACCTGAGAGTTTTCTAGCACCAAAGCTAGTTATAATGTGGAATAAACATTGAGAACGGTGAAGTTATGATGGCTTTAAAATTGGGGGATTTTTCTCTGAGCAACTGGTTTAGGAAATTTTATAAGTTCTGCAAGATTGAAAAGTAGATTTCCCCCAACATATTATAAAAATTTTCAAACATATGGAAAAGTTGAAAGAATTTTGCAGTAAACAGTGGTATACCTATTACCCAGACTCTACCATTAACTTTACTATACTTGCTTTATCACATAGATAAATTTTTAAAAGACTTAACTTTTTCCTTTTAGGAGTCCTTAATTGTACCCAAAAGAGAGAATTACTTAGTACTTTCCTTACCTGAAAAAATATTGTAATCATTCCAACCTTAGGCCACACAATAGAAAAATGACATCTGAGTCTATTATGAATAACTGATTGAAAATGGGAAGTATGGTTCCCTAAACCTGAGCAGTCTGACAGTTGTAAAATAACTAAATCAGGATATTACATCATATTTTATCTTGTTATGGTGACTTGACCTTATTACTATGTTTGTGGATTTTCTTTTAAAGATCTACTTTCTTAAGTCCCAAAAAGTGATTATTTTTTTCTTCTTCAGAAACGGCCATCTTTCAAGCAAATCATTTCAATCCTGGAGTCCATGTCGCACGACGCGAACCTTCCTGACCAGTGTAACTCATTCCTGCACCACAAGGCAGAGTGGAGGTAGGTGCCTCGCACCCGAATCCCATCATCCGGCTTTAAGGGATCATGACTAGCTTCAGCCAGGAAGAGAACCTGGGAACTTGATGGCAGTCTTGATTCCTTAGAAATTGGGGCTTTTTTTGTGTGTTTTTTGTGTTAAGAAATTTTGGAAATCGAATAAGCCCTCCATCTCACATGTAAGCAAAGAGTGTTCCTCTAAGCTTGTTGCTTTATCATATGTCTAAGTATTTAGAAAGAATATTGAAACAGTATCTTCTGAGACAAAAGACAGTTACCAGACATTCCTCTGTATGCACTCAGTGTTAGGAAACTTTGGTCTCTGTCCAGTGAGAAATAAAAATACTGTCTGCTTGGAAATATGCAGAGCACTGTATCTGTTGATGGAAGAGGTAGGGAGACTGTAAAAACGCTTTTAAAAGAAAACTTTTGATGTTATAAATCCTATTAAATTTTGTTAAGTGTAAACAAACTTAGTAATGAGAGAATTGTATTGTGTGAGTGGAAGAAGTAAGCCCGAGATGAGACATTTGTGCCAGGCCATGTGATGCACGACTATAAATAGCATGTTTGGAAGCTGACATTATTCCTCCCTGACTCAGCAGAGATTTAAGTAACTCATCTCCGCTCCTGATAGCTGTGGCAGTAACGTGACGCCTGACGCCACCTGCCGATGCCGAATGAATACTGCAGGCACTTAAAAAGGACGGAATCATTTACTCCTGTGATTACTCATTTCTTTCTGTTTGGTGTTTTACAGTAACCGTCTTTATTTTTTATTCTTTGGGAATCTACAGGACCAGTGAGTTAAAATTAATTTTTACTTAATGATACAAAAGTAATACTGTTTGCTAGAGTCTAGGTATGTATGAGGGACTTTGTTCTGGGCTGAAATAATTAATAAAATGCGTTAAGTAATATTTGTTCTTTTACAGTAAGAGATCAGCACAGATCTAATCAGATCACTCCCCTTTTAAATCAGGACAAGGGGCTCCCATTGCTCTAGGACAAAGGTCAAATTACTTAAGATTCACTGTCTGTGCTCTTGCCTCAGCAGCCTCATCTTAAGAGCATCATTCATTCTAGACCTTAATTTTTGACCTTTGTCCCTCAACACATACATATTTCTCCCTCATTCAGAACCCTTGCACATGCAGTTTCTTCTGTATAAAATTAATCCCAGGTCAGCAGCACACCAGCCCTGATGCCCAGACCCAGCTTGGCTCCTGCTTCTACTGCTTCAGATAGCGGTTGAAAAAAGCACTCCTGCAAGGAAGTGTTTTCTGACCCCAGACCAGCTGAGGTTCCACTTTACGTGCCCTGGAAGCATCTCCTTCATAGCCTCTACTGCGACTGAAATTAACAAGTAGTTCTGCAGTCTGTTGTTTAATAATGTGTGTCTTGCTGGCTAAAATGTAAAAGGGTCAGATCATCTCTTTTCTTCATCATGGTAACTACAGCCTCTAGAATGTGTCTTGAACACCCCAGTTGCTCAACAAATATTTGGAGAAGGAAAGACCATGGTGGTGATAATAGTAAAAGACATCACAGTATTACACAAGAGAATAGAAATATGTACATTAATTCGTTTGCTTTGACAAATGTGCTTATTACATGCATTCATTCAGATATTCATTAAACCTCTGCTGGGGAAAGGTGTCCTTTAGGTTTTGGGCTGTGGCAATGAGCAGAACAGTCCCACTGCACGTGCAGTGTCAACATGAGATTACCAAGTACAAATATACAAATAACTCTTCCATTACTATTTGGATAAGTATTGTGACAGAACAGTACTGGATGTCTGAGAGTATATAACCATGAAATCTAATCTAGTCTGAGGGTTTAATAAAGGGATTCCCTGAGGGACCTCCGTTTGATCTGTTAGCCAAAGGATTATAGGATTTTAATACTACTATTAATACTCATGAGATAGGCAGTCTTTAAAGTGTGTCAACAAAATCAGAAAAATAGGGGGAAAGTTGGTAAGTTTTCTATATAAAAGTATAAAACCTCCGTATGACCCACCATCAATAAATTTACAAGACAAATGCCATACTGTTACAACTTTTTTCCTATATGATAGACCCACTGTTCTAAAAGTTTCTAGTCTCAGGACTCCATTACACTCTGAAAAATTATTGAGGACTCCAGAGGGCTTTTGCTTAAATGAGTTACATCTGTCAGTATTTACCACATTCAAAATTAGAACTGAGAAAAACATTTAAATATGTACTTATTGATTCATGTAAAAATTGATAATAAATCCTGCTTCTGCATTGAGCCTATGGTGTTATCCCATGTCACGAAGCCTGTGGGAAAGTCTGTATACTTGTGAGAGAATGAGAATAGAAAAGGTAAATCATGTCTTAATGTTATTCTAAAAACCAGTTTAACCTTTGGAAAGCTCTCATGAGTCCCCAGATCACACTTTGAGAACCACCATTTGTCTCTAGAATAACATTTTAATTAAAATATCATACTAAAGGGCCTGAAATGGCATTTCACAAAAAAAGAAGTCAAATGACCAATAAACATGTGAAAAGTATTCAACCTCATTTAGCAATCATTTAAAAGAGAACATAATTTATTCATCAGATTGGCAGAAATTTATATCATGAAAATATCCAGTGCTATAAACTTTCTCATACTTTGCTGGTGGGAAAATATTTCTTTTCTGGAGGACAGTTTGACTGTGTAGATCAGACATCTCTCCCACTGCCATTTCATTCCCAAGAAAATAAACAGGAAGGTTGTGCAAGAATGTATGGACATTTGTTTATCACATCCTTTAGAACTGTAAAACTGGAAATGAGCTTAAAGTGAAATGAAAGAAATTGACAATTTCTTTGTGGTTTTTATGATTTAAAAAATTATTATATCTCCGTACACAAAATAGTATGGAGCCTTTCATGATGTTACAGATCTGATAAATTACTTACAAATGGTTGCTACAGTCCAGTATGTTCAGAATGATTCCATTTATTCTAAAATAAACATATATATATATACGTGTATGTGCAATTAGAGAAAAGTATAAAAAGGTCAACGTTACAGATCATTGGGTAATGAGATTATGGGAGCGTGTTTTCTATATGTATATCTTTATTTTCTACAATAAACCAGGATAGGTTGAATAACAAATTTATTTTTTTAAATGCTTCAAGCTAAAAAGATGAGAGAGATAAAATTGGTAATACATTAATGTATTTTAGGAAAAGGCAAACAGTTGCCGAGAGGGCTCCTTCCTTGGCTCTCTTTCAGGAACTAGTTAATCCTGAGAGCTGGAGAAAGAAAATATATCTTTACCTGAAGCACTAAACCACAGTTTGAGAGGCAGCAGAGCTGTTTTAAATAAACTTGGCAATTGGTTAAAAATATGGGGAGTAATAATATTAATTAGAGTGACAATAATGAACACATCTGTCATTTATTACATTGTTAACCAGATGCTTGTACTTTCTTTGGATTATCTTTTTTAATCCACATAGCAATCCTAGTTTAGATCACAGATGCAAGGACCAAGACCTGGACAGGTTGGACAGCCTGCCCAAGATTATACCATGTGAAACAGAACCAGTGCTGGAACCCAGGTGGCCTGATCCCACAGGCCTGCTGTGGCACACACGCTGAGTAGGGCTGTCCCTGAACTTGTGGCCAGTGGCATACCCTCCACTCACTGGCATGCAGCGTTCACTTCACTGGATTCCCTTTTAGCAAAGAGAAGCATCACAGGACATGATGGTTTTAGGTGATGACTAAGGCAAAACAACTATCCCACTCAACGTGCCAGGTGTCAAAAAGAAGGAAATGTTTTGTCAGCTCATCTGGATATTTCAAAGGACAGCACATCCAGACCACTCCAGTCTTTCCCCTGGCTTTTCTCTGGTGCCTGAAACCACATGTCTAGGGTCCATAAGGTGCATAGGAAGTTACAAGTATCAGTGAAGCCGGACTCCCGTCCTGCTCTGGTGTTTCTGGCAAATGCTTGTCTGCTGGGGGAGCTTCCTCTACACATAAACCAGATGGAATATCTAGTCTTAGAAAATTAAATGATTATTCTGAAAATTCTTTTTAAAACTAGGTTATTAAAAACCACATCAACTATGTCCTTTCCTTTTACCTAATAAATGATAGGAAAGAAATTTAGTGTCAGACCTTTCCTTGTTCATCCCATCTTCACCTTGTTTCTCCTTGTATTGACTTATTAGCAACAGTGACCACGAGCATTAAGAACAGAAAATGTGTCGTCCTTTTGGTCATGTTTTCAGTTCTCATTGGCCTTTGTGATTGTCTGCGGGCCTGTGGTCACCTGCACTGAGTGAGCTCCATGTCGCTGTGATAGAGGATTCAGGGTCTCTGTCTTTTGGCAAAACACTCTATTGGGTACATTCCTCCTTGGTGATCAAAATACTCTTACTCTGGCAGGCCTCCTTAAAAACAAAACCCGGAGATTAAAAAAAAATTAATCTTTGCAATTTGGATTTTAGCACAAATCATTTTATATATAACACTAAATGTAATACACATTATCTGTTTCTCATGTAATATATATAATATAGCTGTTTTTAAACGAATTGATCTTTTATTTCAAAGTAAGTTTCTGTCTAGTAAAAGAAGATAATTATAGTTCATTGCCTGTTTTTGACATAGGGAAAATTTTCATCAATTTAAAACATATTAAACTATATTTTTAGAACAGGAAGGTTATATAAGTGCAGCAACGAATGCATTTGATGCAAAACAATGCATCACGAAAAAGAGGGAACAGCCAGGGGGGCAGCTGTCTTTGTGTTGCCCTCCAGGTTTGGGTTACATCTCCCATGGCGTAGGACCTCTCCAATACTGCCGTCAAGATCCCGGGGCGTCTGGGGAAGCCTCGTTGGAGAGCATATTTACTGTCGGTGTTTGTTTTTCTGTGACAGCTCTCAGCTTACTTAGCTTACTTAACTGTTGATCTATTTTCCAGAAGGGTTCCCAGAGCTGGAACTTGAGATGAATCCCTGGCTTAAACTACAAGTGAAATTGAATGTGTTAGCCATTTACCCTGATCAAAAAGAACATCCGTGAGCTCAGTCTCCCTGGCAGGAGAGTTGGGACGGGGCTTGGCAGAAGTGCCAAGGCAGCAGCCCAGGCCCCTGCCGTCTCCCGCTGAGTGTGCCCAGCTCTGCTGCCTCTTCTCACCCTCTCATTTATTGAAGATGGCTCATTCTTTCTTTCCTTTTTTGCTATGAAAGTTTAACTAAGGTTTTCTACACTTTTTTTTTCTAAATCCTCCATTTGAAAAAGAAAAACACATTTATGAATGGGCATAATATTTTGTCTGAAATATCAGGGATAAAATTTGGATTTTATGATCCGCGGCTTGTGGGATCTTCCTGGAGCAGGGCTCGAACCCATGTCCCCTGTGTTGGCAGGCAGATTCTTAACCACTGCGCCACCTAGGAGGTCCCATTGCTTTTAAAATTATTAGAGTTAAAAGGAATCTTAGAGTTCATCTGGCCCAGGATTTCCCACACTTGCCTGATTATAAAAAACAACTGGGTCTTTTATCAAATAATGGAAGTCCTAGGCCCCACCCGGCCCTACTGAATCATGAGCTCTGAGGACGTGTCCTGCGAATCTATGTTTTGTTGTATGTTTTGCCCAGGTAATTATTAGGATCGGGCAAGTTGCAGAGCCCTGGTAGGAGATAACCACCACCCCATACAACTGGGGAAACTGAGTCAGGTTAATCAGTCAATTGCTTGAGTTAGCCAGTGAATAGGCTAAGGTGAATTTCCTAGTGGTATGCTAGTGGTCATCTAACCGGAGTGTCATTTTCCCATCTCTCTCTATGTAACATTAGTACCTGTTTCTTGGGGCTATAATGAGAATAAGATAAGATAATGTATGGCTGCACTGTGCGGCTTGTGGGATCTTAATTCTCTGACCAGGGATCGAACCCAGGTTCACAGCAGTGAAAGCCGGAGTCTTAACCACTCGACCGCAGGGGAATTCCCGACCATAAGCATTTATTAAATGGCTAAACCAGGACTTCCCTGGTGGCGCAGTGGTTAAGAATCCGCCTGCCAATGCAAAGGACATGGGTTCAACACCTGGTCGGGAAAGATCCCACATGCTGTGGAACAACGAAGCCCGTGCACCACAACTACTGAGCCTGCGCTCTAGAGCCCATGAGTCACAAGAGAAGCCACCGCAATGAGAAGCCCACACACCACTACGAAGAGTAGCCCCCCCCACTGCAACTAGAGAAAGCCCTCACGCAACAATGAAGACTCAACACAGTCAAAAAATAATACAGTTCTCTTTAAAAAATAAAATAAAAAATAAATGGCTAAACCAAGACACCAGCTCCATAGCTCAGACCCCACCCAGGGGTTCTTCACTGCTTTGAGAAAATATTCCGAGCTTATGTTTCCAAACTAGACACTCCCTGTTGATTTTGAAGGATATGAAAGATTTCTTATTCTCTGTGAGTTTACTGATTGGTTTCAAAGCACAGGTTTTAGCCTTTTCCTTTGATTAAGCATTATGATGGACCCCTCAGCGTGTAATACCTCTTCAGCAAAGTTGAGACTTAAACCAGGTATATCTCTGTGCAGGTGTGAAATTGAAGCAACTCTTGAGAGGCTGAAGAAACTAGAACGTGACCTCAGCTTTAAAGAGCAGGAGCTCAAAGAACGAGAAAGACGGCTAAAGATGTGGGAGCAAAAGCTGACGGAGCAGTCCAACACCCCGGTGAGTACTCCCTGCAGGGTTCACTGATTCCCCACTTAGGAGACTGGCTGAGCATGGCAGCATGGCACCCCCCCCCCCGCCACCGCCGCCTCCTTCCTTCCTGCCTTGCGCCTGTACGTTAAAGGGTCTGCATTTATACTCAAGGAGCGCTCCTATCTCTTTTCAATTAACAAAATGCCAGAAATTTAGAGGAAAAGCTTATCCTATTTCTGGCTCTTTCCCTGAGAACTGTTATTCTGTCCGTGTGTTTGTATATTAGAATTACAAAAATAAAATTCAGTGTATTTTCACACCATCTGCCAGATCCCCAGAGCCTGTGCCTCAAGGCTGATTAACTCTTGAGAGCCCATCAGTAATTAATCAACGTTCTACCAAGGCAGCTAGCTGTCTGAGAAAGCCATTGATGTGTCAGAACTTAACTGAGTTTTCCTTCTAAAAGAGAGCTAACTTAATGACCTATAAATGACAAGTGTTAATATTCCTTACTCAGATTCAGGGTCATGGTCATAAGCAGCAAAAGACTGGAAAAAGACTTCTCTCAGGACAAGCTTTCAGTATTTACTCCACCAAGAAATATCTTGGTTTTTTCCAAGTCTCGTATTTGGACTAAGATAAAAATTCTTTTTAAGGATTTCACTATTTATACACTTACCTTGAGCTTATATGTTGGCATGATATATCAAAGTCTAGTCAAATTTCAGCTTTTCCCTATTTTAAATAATTTATTATTTTGGGAATTAAGTCTAAATTTATCATTGGTTTCCCCAGGGTTTTTCATGGGCAATACATGTCCCCTTTAAGATCACAAGTAATAATAAGATTTAAAGTACACTTGTGATGTACTTTAAATTCATTTTTGATAGTTGCTATGGCAGTTATACAAAAAAAGTACTTAAATGCCTTTTGTGATCGTCAAAAAACTTCCCTGTTTTTAAAAGTCTTAATCTCCATTAAGCAGCCAATGCCCAACTGCAAAGTATTTTCCAGTGTCTAAAGAATAAAATAGTTTGCTTCCTTTTCCAATTTATGTGGAGAAAGAATCTGATATCCAAAAAAAGGAAAATACATTGAAGCGAAATGTTTGTTATCAGATTTAACTTTTCTTTGGTTATCCAGGGAATCCCAAAGTAATAACTGAATTGCTATACATGAGACTGTTATGGGACATTAAAGCAGTACCAAATCTTGTACGTTCAGTGAATTTTAACTTGGCTCTCAAGAAAGAAGTTAAGGCAAGTTTCCTGTTCTGGCTAAATTGATACCAACAGGCAGACTCAGAAAGCATTACCCTAAGGATCTGCAAGGGAACATTGCTTCTCCTAGAGCTGATGAGAGCCAAAAATATGGCCATCTTCTGAAGTCTGAGAGTTGTGGGGATTTTTTAAGTACATTGAAATCTTAAGCTATAAAGCACTGCATGGCTTGACTCTTTCTAAATGTAGCATTTTAAGAAAAAACTCTAAAGGAGCCATTAAAGTATGCTTTAGAACCTTTCTTTAGTTTACTGGCATTAGTTTTGCTAAGAAATTATGGGCTGCCTTGCACACATTATTGCTATTAGTAACGCAGTTGTATAATAATAAAAAACTCTGAGTGCGGAGTAGGTTGTATGCTTGCATTTTAACTGCAGAAAACTTTCTGCAAAGGAACTGCTCTGAGGGCTACCATCTAACAATAGACAGCATGCGGCACAATCTCAGTGAGATTTTCTTCCTTTTTTTACTTATGAAGGCTAAGTTTTCTTTCCATACAGTACTTGCTTTTAATGTCTGTTCTGCTTAGAGCAGGAAAGAAGGTTTGTGCTTAGGTATTTTATAAGTAGGTATTTTCTTTTATCCTTAAATCAGTTTCTAGTTGACTTTAAATGAGGTTTCTAAGAGATGGAGAGAATAAACCTTTTTAAAACGAAGTGGCTGGAGATTGAGGTTTTCTCTGTGTACCCTCATCTTAATTTTAAAAGTTTAATATTTAAGTAACATACAAAATTATATTATTGCATTTATTTCAAGGAAGGACACTATTTTCTTTCCTGAAATTAAAACATTATTAGTTAAAGATATTTGGGAAGGTGAATTTTCCATACACAAATATAAACAATGTATGTTTTTAATGATTATTATAGCTTGATACAAAAATTTTACTTCTTTTAGAAATAAAAGCTTATTTGAGGGATTTGTTAAGATCTTAACATAATGTGAGGAAGGACCTATGAAATAATAAAATAGGTAAGCAACAAAGAGATCCTGAAAGTATCTAACAATTGAAAACAAATTTGAGAGGCTGGGAAATTTGACTGCAAGGAAGGTGATAACCTGTTTCCGGTTAAAGGATCTAAAACAATTTCTTTCTTCCATGTAACTGCTGTTTAGTTGAATTATATGAAGTTCTTATTGAACTAATAACTGGATAGGTCTTTTCATAATGGAGTTAAGATAGTTTAAAAAAACAAACATGATTCCAACTGTAATTTAAAAATTAGGAAATTGGCCCTAAAAAGTACCTTTACCTACAGAATGTAAAGGTCATCCCAAAGTTATATTATTTGTACTTTATCATAAATTTACCCTTATTAAACAGCATCAAAATATAAGCCTTAATTTGCTTCTTTCTCAAAAGAAGAGGCAGTAATACTTTCAGATCCTAACAGTTTTACCCCTGAAATATGCATGAACAACATTTACGGAAATAGGTTGGCTGTTTAAAATAATTACGTAAGATTGAAAATAAATGTCTGTATCCACTCTGAGAAGAATTTCTAGAAAAAAAAATTCTGCTAAAAGAAGGAAACTTGTAGCGAATAGAGACAAAGGTAGCAATCTAAATTAATACTAGTTTTCTTTCCCCCCAGTTTTCACATGTATTTACATACTTGTTTGTAACTGAGACAATCTAGAATTTGTTTACAAGTGAATTATTTCATAAATTAGATAACGAGTACTATATCATATCTGGCTGTAATAAATAATAAATGTAGACAACTGAATTCTAGGCTGATTTTTAGTTTATAGTCAGTTAATCTAGCTAAAAAGGTAGCTAATGACCCAAATCTCCCTAGAACTGTATTGACTACTGAACTGTTTTTATGCTTCCTCTAAGCTTTTCTTCTTTGGTATAAGGTTTCTTGATTTTTAGTAGAGATTTAATCTCTACTTAATTTCTTTTTAAATATAATGGTTAACTGTTTCCATATGAAAGTGAAATTGGGAAAAGCTAAGAGAAATTCTAAAAACTACTTTGTTTTAAGCAAAATGAGGGCTTAAAACTTACAACTTCCTTCCTATTTGAAATTTGGCTTGCTGTGGTGCTTTGCAAACTTTTGGTTGTGATTTGCTCTGTCATTTAGAAATTACAGTAAACACGCTGGAGCCAAACCTGCCATTAAATAAATTCTCACATAATCCCCTACATTCATTTATTTCACTAATCATTTACCTTCTGTGCAGCACCCACTCATTTTATGGTATCTGTTTCCTTGATATATATTGATCCTAATCTCTCTTTTTACTTCTGTCCTTTCTTCCCTCGTGATAGCTTCTCTTGCCTCTTGCTGCAAGAATGTCTGAGGAGTCTTACTTTGAATCTAAGACAGAGGAGTCAAACAGTGCAGAGATGTCATGTCAGATCACAGCAGCAAGTAACGGGGAGGGCCATGGCATGAACCAAAGTCTGCAGGCCATGATGCTGATGGGCTTTGGGGATATCTTCTCAATGAACAAAGCAGGAGCTGTGCTGCATTCTGGGATGCAGATAAACATGCAAGCCAAGCAGAATTCTTCCAAAACCACATCTAAGAGAAGGGGGAAGAAGGTCAACATGGCCCTGGGGTTCAGTGATTTTGACTTGTCAGAAGGTGACGATGATGATGGTGATGGTGAGGAGGAGGATAATGACATGGATGACGATAGTGAGTGAAAGCAGAAAGCAAAGTCGTAACACTGAAAATGTCCGGGAAGACCGAAGAAACTGGTTATCTCAGTCTGTACAAAAACCAGTAGCGAGGTAGAAAACCAAGCACGGCATTTTTAGGCCAATCACATTTATATGACAGTCATTTCTTTACAGTTTTACTTTTGATTTGTCTTTGCTTACAGAAGAAGGGGGGGCGGTGGATTAAGCCAAAAAGATCTATTCAATGAATCAGCAAATGTGGTACCTGATTATAGAAACTGGTGATTCTATATGCAATATAGCATTTTTTAATCTAATGACATTCTGTCTTTTTAAAAATGAATGTTATAGTTTGATTTGATTTGATTTATTCAATTGCTTAAAAAACTTGCGTTTTGAACACGCACTCTTAACTCCTCATTCTTCTTTGACACTTGATTTTCTTGTAACATACTACATTTTTTTTTCCCTTATGGCAATACAGCATACTGTCAGAAATAATTGATAGTGACTACAGACTCCAACAATAAAAAAGTTGAGATGAAAGGAGGTTGTAACAAATACTTCTACAGAAATACCTAAGTGCCGAGAATTTTTAATACTTAATAGCACAACTACTGAAAGTAAAACACAAGAGATGTTTTCAGTAGTACATTTGCAGGAAAAATAATTTGAAACCGACAGCAGATGTTGTGGCACTTTCATACCAGTGCTCACCCTAGAAGCTTCTTCACAGCACACTGTCATCTAAGGCTTAGCTTATGCTTTATACAAAGTGTATACTTTATACAAAGAGAAAGAGAGGGTAAGGGATACTTCCAGGCAGTGTGAGTGTTAATACGGGGCAATAGGGGTACATGTGTGTGTGTTTGTTTTGCAGAGGGGCATGAGAACCCTGCCTTCTAAATACATGTAGAGATATTTTAAAGGGGGAGCTATATATTATAGAAAGAATAGCAAAGATAAGCTGTCCTTACTTAGGCAAAAGTGCAGAATGAGGGTACTTTGTATAGCAGATCTAACCTTCCAGATTTGTCTTTTATTAACCCTGCCTCAGCTATGCTGGTGTTAAAGAAAAGTAAATGTAGGGGACTTCCTAGGTGGCACAGTGGTTAAGAATCTGCCTGCCAGTGCAGGGGACATGAGTTCAGTCCCTGCTCTAGGAAGATCCCACATGCCGAGGAGCAACCAAGTCCATGCGCACACAACTATTGAGCTTGCGCTCTAGAGTCCATGAGCCACAACTGCTGAGCCCATGTGCCGCAACTACTGAAGCCCACGCGCCTGGTGCCCGTACTCCACACACGGGTGCTGCACGCACCACAATGAATAGTAGCCTCTGCCCCCCCATCACAACTAGAGAAAGCTTGTGCGCAGCAATGAAGACCCAGTGCAGCGAATAAATAATTAAAAAATAAATAAATTTATTTTTTTAAAAAAAAAAGCAAATGTAAGTGCTGCTCTGAAAACCTAGCTAGCCAGAGAGTTGTTCTCAGAATGTTATCACAGAATTGTCAGAGCTTATTTAAACTATAAAACACTTTACTAAAAAACTACAAAACATTTGTAGTTATGTATATACAGAAAGGCAAAAGAACAAAGAACAGCTTTTTCTTTCAGTCTAAATTTGAAAGCAGTGCCGTTCATTTGACTATTAAACCAAAGTACTTTGGGTGGTTCTTTTTACAGAAGATTTAAGACTTAAAGGATATCATCATAGATATTATCTAATACTATTTCCAAGTATATCTGATCATAAAAAGCCTCCTGGAATTTGAAGCATGACATGTTTCTAATCCCCATTAAGGGTGGAAAAATACCACAAAATGATCAGTACTCTCTGCCAGCTTTATTTGAAGAAAAATTGCTAATAAAGTGTTCTGGGTGTGAAATGTAGACCATTCTGTATAGAATAGCAATAAAGGGAAGGACCTAGAGTCAGATCATGATTCAAAATTGCCGTGCAATCTTGGGTAAATTATTTAACTTGTGTGTCTGTTCGCTCACCTTTAACATAAGAACAGCAATAGTATCTACTTAAAGGATTGTTATGAGGGTTAAATGAAATGATACATGCAAAGCACTTAACACAGTACCAGGCCCATAGTAAGTGGTTAGTTAATATTAGCTATTGTTAACTATGCCAGTGAAAAGACACTGAAAAACAAGTGGTTTCTGTAACCTGGAGAACAAAACTATCAATTTCAAGTGATATGTATTGAGCAGGATGAGATGAAACTTAAAGGAAAGATAAAGAAAACTCTTTAGAACATAAGCTGTACAAGCAGATCTACTCTGTCGCCCTTTGAAGATCATGCCCATGGCAAGGTTTGCCTGCTCGGAGGTGTTTGCAGGCCCCTGCTGCCACCCACAGACCAGGCAGACACAGAAAGAAGAGGTAAACGTTTCCCCTAGAAGATGGGTTCCCCACATACCCAATCTGATATACTTCCTATGTCTATGCAGACATAGACACAGATACACACGCACCACAATACGGTGCTGGTGACAGACAGGTGCAAACGTAAATAGGCATTGTGTCTGCGCTCAGACATAGAGGGGTCCTCCTTGATTCAAGCTGAGCCACTCAAGCAGAAGACCTTGGAGTGGAGCAGAGGGGATGGTTTTCAGCTCTTGACTTCTCAGCATGCCCTGGGGCTCTGTGGCCATGTAACCTGAAGGAGAGCCAGAGACCACGTAGTTCAGAGCCTCTTGTTGCACATCTTCCCAGGCCAAGGTAAAGTCATCCACCCCACCAATATTCATTGAGCCCCACCTCTGCACCTGGTACCATTCTAGGGAACAGCTCGATGAAAATCTGCACTTGTGGAGCTTACTAGCGGGTAGCGATCGACAACAAACAGAACAAATCCTGTAGTAAACATTTGATAAGTGCACGCTGGGAGACGAAGCAGGAAAGGAGGATGAGGCGCATAGGAGAGGGTTGTGGACTTTAAAATGTGGTCAGGAAAGGCCTTATTGATAATGGAATCTCTGTGGGCTACTTTGGGATCTGTGCACCTTATGTAAGAGTGTAAACCTTGCCTTTTATTTGTGAATAACCAGAAGTAAATTTAGAACATATGAAATGAATGGGATGGACATCTTTTTTAATTTACATTAAATAAAAATGTAAAACAATTAGATCTGTTATGATCATACATAAGGTTTTGGTGCATTAATAAAAGCAGCCAAATAGGGCCAAAAGAGAAAGGTAATAACTGAGCCCTAGATTTACCATCATTCAAGTAATATTTCTCTAATCTCTCAATTGCTGCCATTTTCCTCACCAATACTCCAGAGGTGACCATAGCTCAGTACTCTGCCATCAAGAAACTGCAGAGGTTTCGGACACAGCAGAATTGATGGCCTTAGTGATAAGCTTGAACTGTTCTAACCTAAAAGTGGGCTGTAGATAATTACTGTGTGGCGCTGGCTATTTTACTTTCTGTTCTAAATCAGTGTATTTCTAGGGTTTTGAACATCCCTGAAATCTAAACAGGGATGTTCACGTAAACAGACTCTTAAAGTGGTTTCACTCGATCTATGAAGGGGACTTCGAAGATTTTAGACTCTATTATTAGCTTTAATAATTTTAAAAATAAATATTTATTAGCCATATGCAGAATTTCTAATGAAGATGTTAATTATACAGCTTTTATTTCACTTTTCAGATCAGTTTTCAAAATGGCAAATTTGAAAATTATTTCCAAATACTTGACTTACAAAAATGTACATTTATAAAGAGAAGAGTTAAACAGAGAGTAGAAAATAGATAACTAATAAGAACCTACACAGGGAACTCTACTCAATACTCTGTAATGACCTATATGGGAGAAGAATCTAAAAAAGAATGGATATGTGTATATGTATAACTGATTCACTTTGCTGTACAGCAGACACTAACACAGCATTGTAAGTCAAGTATACTCCAATAAAAATTAATTTAAAAAAAGAAATTTGAAGTTGCACGTTGAGAATTGAAACTCCAGATTGTGGTAATAATTATCAGAGCCATGCAACTGAAAATATAACTAATGTTTCACCTTTTTTCCTCCACTCCTAAAGTGGATCATGTAGAATTTGATGACACCCTCTTAGTGGTTCTCAACCAAATGGTGTTTGGTGATGCTGGGGCATATATTTGGTTGTCTGGGAGCATATTTAGTGCCCAGTGCCCAAAATCCTACGTGCCAGTCCCTCCCAATAAAAAAATTCCTTCCAAAATACCCATAGCATTGTCCCTTCCTCCACTGAGAAATGTAGCTAAACCTGGCAGTTTTAGAGTTCCACATATCATTTTTTTCCCCACTAAACAGAATTACCCAAGTCAAAAGATGCATTTTCAGAATTACAACTACTTACACAATCTGAATTTTGTAGATTTGTGCCATTTATCTTAAGGCCTCACTTGTGGAAATTGTTTCCCCTTAAGAATGCTGGTTCCGGGGGCGGGTGGAGGGGGCAAGGTGTCTCCTGAGACACTGATTCAACAACAAATAAAAAAGAAAAATATCACTGGAGTAGGTACAGTTCCACAGAGTATCCAGGTTAACTTGAAAGGACCCGTTTCTTAACAGTCTTCTTTTTTTTTGGCAATATCACATTTTAATATTTTGCATGAATCGTCAATAGGAAGAGGTTGAAGGCACATTATGCACTTGTTTTTGATGCTCTGGAGGTGTTGAGAGCCGGTTTTTAGCCGGTGATTTTTAATATGCAGTAGATTTGTAAAACTTTAACACCATTTGGGTAATCCACACTTGATGCCCATGAAAATCAAGGAATTAGGGGTGTGGGAAGGTTTGGGAGAGATCTAAAGCGATTTCTCACTGCATTACAACGTACACAACTTTGTTTTTCAGAGGTTTCATTGGAGTGGTAACAATTTTATGAAAAATCATTTTAAAACCTATTCTGAGTTTAATCTTGATCCTTTCTTTTGATACACTAGACTTATTGCTGCCTTTTGAAACTAGTAGTCTACTATACCGCATACATAATAGAGCATAATTTTTCTATAATCAGGTACCTTTTGCTGCTTTGGGGTGAGACTGTTTTCCTGTTTAGAGGTTAAGCATTGCCAGAGAGAAGAGTCTGTTCTGTTCTTTTGATTGTGGCATAGCCTGATAGCTGTAGATGCAGCCTCTCTGATGAGAAATGAGTGTCTACCAGGACATCTGGAGGACTAGCTATGTTTCCTCAGACTCCAGCTTAGTTTGCACTCCATTGCCTGTGAGGAGCTTTCTGGCATGTGATTATTTACTTCAGAACTAGAGTTTCAGGCACCTACATTAAGTACTTTATATTGTGTGCAGAATAATAGATCTTTTAATGTCAGATACAATACACTGCACATACTGCTTTTGCACTGTTTTAAAATTTTTGTACTAAATGATAGAAAATATTTATATTCTTTGAGTGTGAGCTTTGAATAGATGGAATTATCACCTTATTGTTTTGTTTTTTTTTAACAAAACGTTTTTCTCAATTATTCTATTGCCATGTTATTCTGAGCAAGTCCTATGCCAAAATCTTGTATCATATTTGTATGGAAGATTAAATTTTACGCTTGTGTGGTAAGACTACTCAGTTATTGACTTCATCGTTGGAATTTGATATTCCAACACAAAGTCCACAATGTATTCAGAAATCCAAGTTGGTGTCATTTTGATGTGAACTTTTCTTTGCTTTCCTTTGTTTTAAGACTCCATTTTGCAATAAACATTTTGACAGTAAATCCCTTTGTTATGTGTTGCTGTGTATATCAGAGCTTCGTTAGATTGGATTCCCAACACCCTTTGAAGGAATCATTGTCACATTCATGCCCACGCGTGTGAACTCTTCTCTCTTGAAATCAATTGGAGTGTAGATAATGAATTTGTAAAGTGATGGGCCAGTCACGAGGTGCGTTGTTTTTTTTTTTTTTTTATTCCCAAAGAGAGACAGAAAGGCTTAGAACTCACCTTACAGCAGATACACTGGTATGTTAACAAGGTACAGCAGACATAAAGGAAATGGGAAGCCACTCTGTGGCTGGAGATCATTAACTCTTCTCCCCTGTCCTGCCAAATTCAAACCATCTTGAAGCAGCGCCTGGCTCCAGCCCTCCTCTCACTCATTTTTGCAAGCAGCGTTCAAGAATCCTGCCGGAGTGAGTCTCACACTGAATCCAGTGCCTTTCCCTTGGCATCATCTTGATGAGCCGTCCTCCGAGCACAAGAGAACACTTCTCCTTTCCTTCTGACATGAAAACCAAAGATGTTGGTTTTGATTAGTTGTTTCCTTTACAGCCTTTATCCAAGAAATACTTATCAGTTTTGTTCAGCACAACATTTGGGAATTATATACAACTCAAAACATTCCATACACGGTCACGCCCTCTAAAAGCCCATCTTGATGCAGGGAAGCATCTCTGTAAAGTAGTCTGTTGTTGCTTAAACTAATCAGACAAGTTCCTTATTTCACATTTGATTCCGTGATGGGGAAAAGGAATGACATGTTTCTGCAGCTATATCCAGCTGCCCCCCGGAAGAGAGAGAACTTGTCATGTATTTTCTTTGGTCAAGTTCAGTTTTAGATCCTATTTCTCAAGTCACTTTCCTTTCTGCATTATTAAAGCAGGTGCGTGCACGTGGCCGCAAACACTAGGTGTTTCAGAGGAGGGACGGGGCAGTCTGTGGGTATCAGAGCACGTGGGGGTAGCAGAGTACATCTAAAGTGGTAGTGATTTATACCCTTGCAATGTATCTGTATGTCTCACACTCTATGCATTCAGATTTATTGTAACTAGTGAGTTTTTTAAAGAATTCTCCCTGGCCACCTAGAGTTGGCCGCATTTCCCCTTTATCCTTGGACACGCGCACACCATCTCGAGCTCCGATCAGGCAAATGTGTCATGCCCATCCTTCCTTCCTCTCCCGCCCCCACCACTGCCAGTGTCTTGCCTTGTTGCTTCTCCTCACCGGGAGTCACCTCTCTTCTCATAGCCCTGCTGTGCCAGCTCAAGCCACTACACCTTCCATCCCCGTGTTAGTCTATGAAACCCTCCCTTTTCCATGGTATAGCCATAGACGTTGAACTCTATACCAGAGAATTTAGCATCGTAGTAAATGCACCCTTCAATTTTACCCATTCAACAAACTGTTCAACAAAAATTTACCAGATACTGTGTGCTGGGCACTGAGGAAACTAGGGTGAAGGCGGCCTTGAACGCCTCCTGAGGTATAATCTGTACCTACTTTACTCCCAGTTAAATTACAAGCTCCTTGAAGGCGGGGGCATGCCTTTCCTCGCAATGTTTTGAGCATGTGAATTTAAAATACCTGCAGATTAAAAGGATTAACTCGCCCACCCTCTGATTTTTACACTAACTGTAAAAGTAACCAAATCCAACTTCTTTTCAACTCACCCACATAAAAAAATATTATTTGTAACAGGGGTTGAAAGACATTTTGCTATGTTATCTCATGAGCAATCCAACCATTCTGGCAAGTTAAGTTAGTTAAAACAACTGGCTGTAGCAAACTAATTCAAGTTACAAGACACAGATTTTTTTCCCGTTACGTAGGTATTTATTATTTAGTCTGTGGCCATGGAGCATATACTGAAGTGAGTAGACCTTTGGCTCTGAAAATGGGCAGGCGGGAGTCCTCTTGCAAAGCTGATGTTCGTGTTTGTAATGACTTGCCAGGGAGGGAGGCTAGTTTAGTTTTAGTTAGAGCAACTCCGCAAACCTTGGGTTCCTTAGGACGGCTCCAATTTCAGGTGTCCTTCTAATATTTGGTTTTAAAAATATAGTGTAATTGAGACATTTAGTTAAACACTTAGAAATTCCCCTCTAAAAATAAGCATGTGAGACACGGGTTACCAAGTGGTTGCTTTGGAATTTTCATTAATAATCAAACGATCTTCATGTTAACTGAGAGTTCCGAAGAAGTCTCTGGTATCTGACAAACGTCAGAAATTCCTTGACTGCCAAGGCCTTCTTGTGGGAGGTAAAACTACTCTCAGTGTGCCAAGTACCAAGAGAGGAAAGTTCCAAGATGTGCAGAGTCCCATTGTAACGGCTCACCAAGCACGATGAATTGTTACTGAGAGGTTGATACATTCGATTGGCTTCTGCGGGCAACATCTTTGGAACCCTGAGAAATTCCTCTTAACGGTCAGGAAAAATGGTTTCCATTCAATGTAACCTGCAGGAGGAACCACGCCAGAGCAGCGGCCCAGAGCAAAAATACTGAAAAGTGGGGATAAACCAAAAAGGCAATGATAATATTCCTTTTTTTTCCCATTTCATTCATATTTCCCATGCAGCTGCTGCCTTCCTTTGAGATTGGTGCTTGGACAGAAGATGATGTGGTAAGCAGCTTCCATTAATGGCTCATTTAACCTGGGCAGGTAGTTCATGAATTTGTCTACAAGATAAAAATGCAGGTAGAAGGGTTTGGGCCTCAGGAAATTCTAAGTAGGGGAAGTTGACAAATGCCGTGTTTTTTTATTTTTAATTCAGTAATGATTTAAAATAAGGCCTCAAGCAAAGCAAGTGTCTCTTCAAATCTTACAAGAGGATTCCACCTCCCTATTTGCTCTGAAAGGTATTCCTGAATACAGTGATGAATACCAGTTAATGGTGGGATCCAGGATACCAAATGAACATACTTGGAAAAAATTTGATCTTAAGTTTTCCCAAAAGACCAGGGATGGACTTGAACCACGGTGGGGAAAGATCTGGTAAAGTCAGTGCCTTAGCCCTCTTCATTTTGCCATCTTTACTCTGACCTTCCCAAGAAGGAATAGACCCGCAATCCCAGACATTCTCTACAGCTGGAGCCAGAGAAGCCCCATGTTTGGGGGAGGATGTGAACAGACCATTTAAGTCCAAAGGAAATCCCACACTCACAGTCTGGGTAGAGACCCTGACGGAAAATCCTGCTTAGCCTGTTGTATCTCTGGATCTGTTTCCTTGGTGAAAAACAGGTCCAAGAATTCTTGGTCAGAGAGCTCAGGGGTTTATGCCTGTCCAGATCCATTTTATAAGTTCAAGGTTTCATTAAATGAAAAAGGAAAAAAAAGAAAAAGCTTGTATGCCAACCTTAGCAGGTTGACACTCCAGGAAACAGACTGGGTACCCCAAAGTCAAACATTACTAGAAACTCTTGGGAAGGTCTCTGGAAGGTTTACTAAACTCAACCCAGTTTCTGAGCCAGGGCACATCCCTCCCTGCCCTTGGTCTTCTGGTGAAGTAATACTGCTTTCAGATGAGCTAATCTCTGTGGCTTCTGCAGGGGAAGGATGCTGGCACCTGTTGCCTCTACTTCCTATTCCCTGAGCCCCAGTGATTCTAAATTTCCTGCCAGTCCTGCTTAACAATGAAAGAAGACTTAGGCTCTCCTCTATTCACAGGCCTGGATATAATCCCTCCATCCCCAGTTGCAAAGTTGGCCCTTCTCATTTGAGAAAATCGGCGCTGAGCTCTAACAGCTGTTTTTAGTCTTTGCTCTTTGGCTGAGTGGTTTTCAAACCATTTAAATAAAATTCGAGGGTCAAGGGCTCCCTAGAGAATTGGTGGGCCTGGGTCTCGTCCCCCATTCTGTCTCCCTTCACCCAGGTAGTGTGAGAGGCTACAGTAAACACGTGCCCAGTGAAATTCAAGGACTGAGGTTGCTGGGTCCAACCTCATTCTGTGTAGGAAGCTCCACGCTTTAACTTGTCTTGGGCCGCAAAGCTACTTCATGACCAGGCCGAGAACAGAAGACGCATTTTATCCATCTTTCTGTCCACTGCCATGTGGTCCCTGTTACTCATAAAGTTCCTGGGTAAACCAGTGCCCCTCAACAACCCAGGGGACCACTGGCACATGAATGGAAAGAGCATTATAAGTTAGAATCTTCTTGAAAGGATTTTTAAATATCTTTCAAATAAGGAGGAAAACCAATGGTCCTTCAAGGGTCCAAGACCCCCAAAGGGAGGGATATCTCCAGTTTGGAAGCTTGAAGTTTTAAAACAATAATGAGAAAATCTTCTGTTTTCCCTTTGTGGTTGAGCAAGAATTAAAGATATTTTAATCCATTGAAAAACTACATGTTTTACTATTAAGTCTGGCCACTGACCATGAATGAATCTTCAAAACCATATATGTCCTCTCTTCCACAGTATTTTTGGGTTCAGCAGCTCGTCAGAAAAGGCAAGTGGAATAACTTACCTTCTTAATTCATGGAATTAGCTTTGCTTGGGATGTGATTGAGTCTAATTTCATTCTGTCTTCTAATCACTCCCTTCAGGTGACTCTTCAGAAGAGATGAGCGTGTACGCAAGCTTGTTTAAGGAAAACAACATTACAGGAAAGCGACTGCTTCTTCTCGAGGAAGAAGACTTGAAAGACATGGGCATCGTCTCCAAGGGGCATATCATCCATTTAAAGGTACCGCAGAAAGGGAGAGCGTTCAACCAGCACGTCTTCACGGAGCAGCTACTGTGGGGCAGGACGTGTGTGGCGTTAGAGGCTGAGCTGGTGGTCGCGGTGTGGAAATAGTTCACGCCAGCTGATCGTGAGCTGCTGCCCCTAAGGGACCCCCCCCACTGCCTCCCAGAACAAAAGGTTTAATACCTGGTGTAGCAGACGTCACCTGGACACACCTGCATAGCACCCCTGTGCCCTCAGGAGGGCTCTAGTCTAATGGAAGTGACAGGTATTAATCATGCAAAAGTGGTAACGTGGCGGTTGTAAGAAATGCCACAAGGGAAGGCTTCTGAGGGAGTTGAGAGCCGAAGGACCAGGAGGTGTCAGCGGGTGAAGGGCATGGGAGGAGGTGTTCTGGGGGGGAGGGCTCAGTGTGGGAGGAAGCGTTGTGTGGTACTGAGGCCGTGCGTGCCTGCAGCGCTGCCCGCCCGCCCGGCAGTCGCAGGAGGCAACGTGCTTTGAGGCCAGAGAGGCTGGCGATGCCTCAGGGACCCCTGACGATACCAGAACGTGTCCACGGACTGAGGGAAGGCTGAGTCACCACATCTCCTAAAGCCGTGGGGATGCGGGCTCTGTCAGCAAGCTTCTGAACTCTGAGCCAGAACAGACGCCGCCCTCATTTTCTCAGCAAATCCTAACACGTCCCTCCAAAACTTCAGTCTTGGACACTTGCAAAGCTAAACCTCTGTTTTTGTTGTTGTTGCTTTTTCTGTAGTTCGTAGTTGTTGTTTTTACTTAGTTTTTATTATTTATTTATTTATTTATTTATTTATTTATTTATTTATTTATTTATTTATTTATTTTGGCTGCACCGGTCTTAGGTGCGGCAGGCATGCGGGATCTAGACCAGGGAGGAAACGCGGGGCCTCTGCACTGGCAGTGCTGAGTCTTACCCACTGGACCACCAGGGAAGTCCCGCTTTTTTTGTAGGTTAGCAACCAGATCTGGTTTTTGTTTCTTTGTTTTCTTTTGCTTTTTAGTTACTCAAACCAAAAGACACTTGCTGGCATCTGTGTGCATCTTGTTATTAATCGGAGGTCTGTTTCAAGAGAGATCTTATGATAAAACAGAGTTTGCTTCCGGAACCTCCTCAACCACAGTGCGGGTGGATGGAGGGGTGGGCACAGCTTAAAAAGGAGAGAAATAGAATAAAGAAGGAAATGTAGGGACGTCTCTGGCGGTCCAGCAGGTAAGACTTTCACTTCCAGTGCAGGAGGCCCAGGTGCGATCTCTGATCTGGGAGCTAGATCCCAGATGCATGCTGCAACTAAGAAGCCCGCATGCCACAACTGTGAACCCGTGTGCCTCAACGACGACCCAGTGCAGCCTAAATAAATAAATAAATAAATAAAATATTAAGAAAAAAGAAGAAAATGTAGAAAAAGCAACTTCTTATCCAAGTCCACATCTTGACAAAGGCGCTACCAACTTGCCAACAACTTTTCCCTTTGCCTTAGTTGGAGCTACCAATACCAGGCTTTCCAGGGAAATCCTCCCTGAGGTCCAAAGAGAACACATCCACGTCTGTCCTGTGGGCCCTGGATCCATATAAGGAACATCCTTACAGCCCCTCAGCACCCTTTGGACAATGGCTTAGCCTTAACCTACCATCTGCTCCCTCTCAGAGGATGAGCAGGAAACCTCATGCATAAACACGCACCTCAAATGCTGGGAAATAATTTAATCGCAACTCCTGGCTGTGGGCAAATCCATCCTGAAAAGCAATGCTGACTTAGATGGACTACAGTAGGAAAAATTCTTTTCTTTGGTACAGAGAAGTTTCAGGGTTCAAAGAGAGAGATTTGGTAAATCTTGTCCTACTTAGCAGATGCCAAAAAGATCCTCCCAACTCCCCTTCCCCTCTCCTGCCTTTGAAAAAGGACCAGCATTCCTTAAGGAGCAGTCAGGAGGAAAAGGGGTGGCGAGCTGTGACAGCTCCCCAGCAGCCATGGTGATTTAAATATTCCCAGAGCTGGCCCAGGACAATCTAAGTGCCCCTCCGTGCTGGTTGGTTTCATTAAAGCAAGCAATGTCCAAACTTACTGATTATTGTTCAACAAATTCAGTGGATGCTTACTAATCACAGTCCCGGACCTGTGAAGAAACAAAGAAGTCTGCCCTCAAGGAATTTACATCCCAGAAAAGAGATAAAACATGTATATACAACTTCTCTTAATTCAGAGTCTTGGCGGTTGGGAACAGAGTGTCTGTTCTGAGCTCCAAAGGAGGGGTGTTGCCAGCATCTGCGGGACTGGAGACCCCCCTCAAGCTCCTGGGAGAGTCTGCGTGTGCACAGAATGACAGTCAGTCCCCGGGGGGGGGCCTCAAAAGTCAGGCGTGCAGGCCCTCCACCTCTGCCAAAGCCAGGCCCCTATTACAGTGGCCGCCCCAGGGATGGGGAAGGGTGGGGGGGCTCAGCCCACAGGTGACACCCTTAAACTCAGCTGGATCTTGGGTACGTCTGACAAATAAGCTTATATGAGAGGGAAAGAGTAGCAGGAAAGGGTCATGGAAACAGACCTTTCCATGGGAGATCTGGGAGCATCCTGCATATACTTTTTTTTTTCTTTTAATTCTTTTCCATCTGGTTTATCACAGGATATTGAATGTAGCTCTCTGTGCTCTACAGTAGGACCTTGTTGTTTATCCATTCTATATATAAAAGCTTACATCTGCTAATCCCAACCTCCCACTCCATCCCTCCCCCAACCCTCTCCTCCTTGGCAACCACCCGTCTGCTCTCTATGTCCATGATTCTGTTTCTGTTTCACAGATAGGTTCGTTTGTGTCATATTTTAAATTCCACATATAAGTGGTATCATATTGCATATACTCTTGAGGAAATGAGGATAAAGAATCCTTCAAGCTGGGCCATTCGGGTTGGGACCCTGCAAGGGAACTTCCAGACTGGAGGAGCCCGCCTGGTCCTTGTCAGAGTGCTCCCCCCCCCCCCCCCCACACACACACACACACCCTGAGGGTGTGAAGGTGCCCTCCATTCTCTGCTCTCTCACTGAGGAAGACAGGGCATTGTAAACCTTTTCAACAAGTGAGTCTCTCCGCCCACAGGTGGTAGGTCATAAAACTGGAAAGTAGATGGTCTGTGCACCTACCCGTTTGCTACTTGGTTGTCCCTTTCAGCCTGTCCTGGCTCCCTCCTCACCCAAGCCTGAAAGCCCTCGTGTGGAGGAGCCTTGTAGAAGGAATAGAGCTGAACATCCAATAAGCGCCCATTACATGGTCAGGTATCAACAGCTTTCATTTCATTTTAAAAAAAAAAAGCATCTAATTTTTCTTACATTGGTACTTTTGTACTCTCTATGTGATATGTTCAGTTCACAGAAAAGCTGGATTATACCTGACGAGTATAAAAAAGAACCATAATTTAAATGGTCGTCCTTTCCTTTAAGAGTTCTTTGCTCTCCATTGGGGGAGGGAGCTTTGGATGCGAACCCACGGAAAAGCCCTTATAATGCAATAAACCCTTTAGTGAGATTTCAGCCCTAATGAGAGCCTCTGGTGATATATTCATGTTCTTTGTTGATTTCCCCCACAGTTACTCGGGGTGACAACTGCATTCTGTACACTGGAATATTAACTTGTCACTACTATACTCTACCAGTGTTTGAAGAATGGTTTCATTTTTTTTTTACTCTGAGATTTAACATCTTTAAAATATCTTCCTGTTCCATTAAATAATTATAAACTACCTATAATACTTTGAGCAATCAGGTTTATTCTCAATAGATGTTGGATATTAACATCCCCAAGGTATTTTGTGAACTACGTAAATAAAGAATGCCTTTATATGTGCACAATAATTTTAATCCTTTCTCGGCATTATCGGACCATTAATAAAGTCATGTGGGTTTTTTTTTTTTTTATACAGTCAGCCATTGAGAAGTTAACCCACGATTACCTAAATTTGTTTCACTTTCCACCGCTAATTAAGGTAAGGAAGGTTTTTTCTTACTGAGAATATGCTACTTTTATTGATATTTGCACCTGCCACATCCACACCTAAATTTGCCAAAGTCGGGAACCATCGTTTGAAGTGAAATTTAATCATATCTGTCCAACAAAAGGCCCTTTGAGCGAAGCTTAGGATGTGCATGAATGGAACACCCTTATTCCCTGCAAGTTGAAATATTAACACTGCGGTCACGATAAGAACAGCACTTGTCGCCTTAGTGGCGAGGGGATATATGTGCTAACATTGTAGGTGAAGCCCTCTGGCCTCCCACCTGGCTCGGGAGACCTTTGTCCAACATGGAAGCTGCTGAAGGAATTCACATGCTAAGCTCTGGAGTACTACTTGCACTGAGGGGTAGGAGTTTTATTGTTTGAATAACATCTTAGTATATTTAACATATTATTTTGAATATAGTCTAAAGGTACACAGCATAGTCTGTTATAAAATTAGTAGATACTTGCAATAAGTACACAGAACTCTTCTCATTCACTAACAACTCTGTTTTTCCATCTCCAAGCCCTCAAAGGTTCATTTTGTTCCTCTGCTTGGCCCTCCATCCACAGAAGCTCTAGGAACTGCATAATTCTTTTGGGGGAATAGGGTGTAAATATCTCGAGTGTTATGAAACTCTCAAGGTGAAGTCTCTGTGCATCTCCAGGGACAGAGTGCATTTCTAGGGTAAAAACTGCATAATGCAAGATGCATCGTGAAAAATGTAAGACAGTGACATTCAGTTTGTAGTGCATGAGACAAATCATTTGGCAAAGTTCTCAAAGGCTTAATATGTCATTTCTCTTGCTTTAAGCAATTGGAATTTGTAGTATAATCTAAAACAACCAAAAATTAAACAATAGTTTAGAATCGAAAAACTAGTGCTGGGAAATCATCTCCTTTACATGAGAAGTGAAAGTAAAAACACTATGTAGAATAAACAGTGCTTGGTTTTCTGTTTCAGGACTCAGTAGGTGAACCTGAGGAAAATGTGGAAAAAATTGTGAACCTTGAACTTGTCTTTGGTTTTCACTTAAAACCAGGGACTGGCCTACAGGTAAATCACATTTTAAATCCTTTGGATAAATTTCAATCTAATTTACTCTTTTCCTCTCCTGGAACTCTGTGGTTTTATATACCCCCTACCAGCTGGTAACATGATTCTGAGTAAATTTATAGACTTTATAAAATAGAATTTATTTGAAAGGCTGCCAGCTGCCTCTATAAGCCAATCTAGGAATCTTTCTCATTCAGCTGAAGAGTCCTGTGTGAGGCCACCCAAACCCTCAAGGAAACTCACTGTAAACCATGGCGGAAGAGGTGGGTGGGGGGTGTTAAGGTTGGCGGCATAAACACTAGAGGAATTGTTTATGCTTCTTGGCATCACAGCTTCCTGTTTCTTTGGGGTGTTTTGTTGGTTTTGGTTTTTTTGGGTTTTGTTTTGGGCTGCGCTGCGCAGCTTGCAGGATCTTACCTCCCCGTCCAGGGATCGAACCCATGCCCCCTGCAGTGGAAGCTCAGAGTCCTAACCACTGGACTGCCAGGGAATTCCCAGTTTCTTTGTTTTTTAAGGGGAATCCCTTTTATAATATCGAGAGTAGGACAACAATGAGAATGAAACTTTAGGCAAAATGGAAACTCAGATTATCAGCTCTAAATGAGACGGCAGGACATTTGACCAAATCTCATTCAGTCAGGCTGCTACTTTATGTTATTTTTAGAGTCTGGGGAAATTATGTGGGCTAGGTGCCATGTGAATTGGAATCATAATAGGTCTGTGTTACTTTGGATTACTATGAATAGCTAGTAATAGTGATCCCGTCTATTAATTGACCACCCATTGTGTCCCAGGCATACAGGACTCAGGTGTAGGTTCTATTTTCCCCCACTTTACAGATAAGGAGACTAAGGCTCTGAAAGGCTAAATAACTTGTCCAAGGGTTACATGGCTAGCAAGTAGCCAAAGAAGGATGTGAATGCAGGCCTCTCTGACCCCAGAACCAAGCTCTTAACTACTGCACTATTGGTACCTTTCCTTTGATGCTGCAAAGAGACCTTGTAAATACAACTCCTCACAACCTGAGCCGTTACTCTGGGAGAGCTGGTGGGGCTCAGCTGGCCCACCGGCCCTCACTCATTAAACCACGCTTACCCCCAGGCCATTCCTGGAACCAGCGCTTGGGAATGATGGGAAATTGTTGCAAGGGGTTAGTTTCACCTGGGACTTCAAAAGATGCTCTTTCTAGACACCTGACAGAGTGTTTTACCTGCACCACTGCAGGTATATTGATGCTCTTGCTGAATGGAAATCTTAACCTCCCTTGTTTGGGCCACAGAACTTGGTTGAGTGAAAGCTGCTCTGACTCCAGGTGTCTGGTACAGAAACACTTTTCTTTTCCCTCTGTGAACAGATCACTGGCTATTCACTCCTGTTGTGAGAAGCAGCTACCAGAAAGAGGGGCAGGAGACTAAGCTCCTCTCCAACAGTAACCAAAGGCCCTTCCAATCCTGAGATTCTGTAGCTGTGGGCACCCCAGATCCATCCGATGGTAAATAAGTAGCGCGTTGTAAGTTGCCTTCTTTGGTATCCTCAACTCTATGGCACTAAATTTATGAGTACCTGTGTTTAAACATTTTTATGGCTTGTGGGGGTAAAAGAAGAGCGAAGAATTTTCTTGAAAAAGACTTATCAAGAGTAATCTCAACCAAGAAAATTATTTTCAATTATCAAAGAAATGACTTGTTAATGTGGAAAACTGAAATAAATAAATATATTTACTACAAATCAGAAGCTATAAATGATACTGGAGGCCAAATACAGTGGTCTAGTGTTGACCATGATGGTACAGAATTTTTGCGTCACTGGTTATCCACAAGGCCTAAAGTCACTGCAACTTTTGATTATCTGCTGGTCCTTGGTCACCCATGCAGAGTAATAATTTCATGCATTCACTCAGCAGAAATTTACTGAGGACCTACTGTGTGTCTGGCTGTATGCTAAATGCCCAGAATGCAAAGTAAAAAAGTATAGTACTGCCTTTCAAGGAACCCATAGTTTATGGGAAGAAATAAAGAAGATCAGTGAATGGTTTTAATACAGAAGGACGCACTTTTTTCACAACATCACGCACATCATTCAGTGAAAGCGCAGTGGATGAACATTGAAAGCGATGCAGAAAGGGGTCAGAGGAGGATTGTGACGTCTTCTTGGTAGAGGTGATACTTGAACTAAAATTTGAAAACCATCAGAAATTATTGAGTAAGGAGAAGACCTTGAAGGCAAAAGGAACAGCATGTGCAAAAGCTCAGACGCTAGGAAAACACAGGCAGCTCTTCTTTGGGCTAATTTCTATGAGCCCTTACAACTCAACTCAAGCATCACTCCCTCTGGGGTGACTTAGCATGGAGCAGGTGGAATAGTATGGGGAGAGTTGAGGCCAGAATGGTGGCTGGAGACCAGAAAAGAAAAACTGTCTTGTGTGCTGAGCAGAAGAATTTGAAGCGTTTTAAGCAGGGAGTAGAGAGGATTCTATTTGTGTTTTTAAAGGATCTCTCAAAAGCACAGAGAAGGATAAGTTGGAAAGGGCTCAGGATAGAGTGATAAAGGCCTCTTTGCGGCAGTGCAGACAACCAGGTGAAAAGGGACAAGGAGCTGAGGCTGTGCATCGCCATGGAAGTACCGTGTGTCCAAGGACACTGAGATGGAACTGATCAGACCGTGTCACTAGCTGGAGTTAGGGTGAGAGGGAGGAGCCAGGATAGTGACCAAGTTTCTAGGGTGAGCAGCTGGATAGATGACGTTGTAATGCAATAGATCAAAAAGTGAAATATACAATGCAAATGTAACGCCAAGCTGCTAAAAGTATAAAGAAGTGACACAAATAAGTGAGGTTAATCATGAAAAGCTTTTCTTTTCCTTTTTTTTAATTTTTAAAAAATTTTTGGCCATGCCACACAGCTTGCAGGATCTTAGTTCCCCTACCAGGTATTGAACCCAGGCCCTCAGCACTGAAAGTGTGGAATCCTGACCACCAGGGAATTCCCAGGAAAACCTTTTTTGGAAGCGATGAGTTTGTATGGGCTTGAAGAAGGTTACGGTCGTTTGCAAATAGTTTTCTGAATATAATGTTTTAAAACTTACGTTTAGAGAGTCCTTCTTTCTGAAGAGCTCAAGTTATTTCATACATGTCATCTCATTTATCCACCTTGGCATTTCTCTGAGATGCATAAGGCACACGGTATTGTCATCCTTGATTAGAGAAAGTGTGTTACCAGCCTAGGGTGAGGAGAGGACGGAGCTGAGACCATAAACTACATCTTCATCATCACCTTTATATTAAACATGTGCTGAGCTCTCATACCTGGCCCAAGATATTTAAGCCATCTGGAAACTTCCGCAAAATAATTCTAGAGTAAATTATTGTCCAGGTCTAAACTACCCAATTATTCCAGACTATGTCCTAACATCATGAAATATCTTCTCACAAATGTGCTTTAAATTGAAATTTCAATTCGCCACATGAAAACCTTGTTACCTTGACCTTTCAAGGTAGGACCCAAGAAAAAAGGACTTCCTCAAAATCCCAATTAACTGAGTTCCCATAAGCCCATCTTCACAGAAAAGGTGAAGCCTTTACCCCGTCTCCATGACTAGAATAAGTTACAGGAGAATACTGGGGTTTTGGAAGTTCCCGCCAAACCTGAGTCTGTGTATCAGGGAGATTTGTTTGACCATTTCACCTTTTCTTTAACAGTTAAGATGAAAGATGTATTCTAACAGCAGCCAATTGGGAATAATGTATGACTGACTTTATCATGAAAATAGTAGCCAGGTTTTCCCATTGCCTCTGAAAAGGACCACCCGTTAGCTACCACTTAAAATTGGTTTGTTGTTTCAGTAACTGGCCTAGTAAGAGGAAACAATGGAAATATGACCTTATCCACAAATATACAAATATATGTAGAAAGTAAAGCCCTTCCTTGTGAGACCTGTCAATATTTATGGTCAAAGAATTCAGATTAAATTCTTTTTTTAGCCTCATTTCACAACCAGATGGATTATGGCACATAAGTGAGGTTGAGTCACCAGACCACGGAAGGCCTTCCACGTCTGGGAGCCTGTGCCTGCTCCAGTGGTCCAGAGCCCCTGCGTGACCCCCTGCCCAGGATCTCAGTCTTTGCTGCCCCACCCCACCCCCTTGGGAAGACCAGGCCCTTACCAGACTCCAGCACCATATGTGATTCAAGAATTCACCCACATAAGGACTTCCCTGGTGGTACAGTGGTTAAGAATCTGCCTGCTAGTGCAAGGGACATGGGTTCAATCCAGGAAGATCCCACATGCCACAGAGCAACTAAGCCCACGTACCACAACTGCTGAGCCTGCGCTCTAGAGCCTGTGAGCCACAACTGCTGAGCCCGAGTGCTGCAGCTACTGAAGCCTGTGCGCCTAGAGCCCGTGCTCCGCAAGAAGAGAACCCACCACAATGAGAAGCCTGCACACCACAACGAGGAGTAGCCCCCGCTCACTGCAACTAGAGAAAGCCTGCCCACAGCAGTGAAGACACAATGCAGCCAAAAACAAATAAATAAGTAAAGAAAAAGAAGAAATACAAAATAAATTTAAAAAAAAAAAGAATTTGTCCACAAATGAAACAAACATCCTTTTTCCTTTCCTTTTTTGAGACAACCTGGCAGGGGAAATAATTGGACCAAAGGTTTCCCTGACGATTTAAACAAATAAGAAGTTGAGAATGAGTTTTACCCATTTACTTGACCCATTTCTAAAGAGTAAAATTAATTCCAGTAACATTCTACGTTGAGGCAGCCTCCAAGTTATGACTGGTATTGGCAGAAATTGGGTCTTTCTCAGCTCAGGTTTCCTGGGCGAGGGGCTTGAGATGCTTATGAAGATTATCATCATGTCATACCTCAGGCAGACACTGTGGCAAGTACTTTGCAAACATTTTTCTGGTGTAATTGTTACAACCCACCCTCAGAGGGAGCAGTACCCCTGTATCAGGCCCAGGAGGAAACTGAGGAGGGGAGAGGAAGCGTTCCTCCCCGGGAGTCCCTACTTGGTTAGGGGCAGGTCCAGCCCAAGGCTAAACCATGGTGTCATACTGCTTCTTTTTGAAAAGTATGGGCTTCCCTGATGGCACAGTGGTTAAGAATCTGCCTGCCAATGCAGGGAACATGGGTTTGAGCCCTGGTCTGGGAGCAACCCCATGGTGTGGAGCAACTAAGCCCGCGAGCCACAACTACTGAAGCCTGTGCTCCGCAACAAGAGAAACCACCGCAATAAGAAGCCTGTGCACTGCAATGAAAAGTAGCCCCCGCTTGCCACAACTACAGAGAGCCTGCGAGGAGCAACAAAGACCCAATGCAGCCAATAAATTAAAAAGAGAAAAGTGTAATCATCCCTCAAAATAGGTGTACTGGTAATAAAAAGGCAAACATTTCTTCGGTCAGTTAATACTAAACTACCACTATTTTTGTTTCATGTGGAAAGTGCCTTGTGTTTTATAATCTAAGGCCTTTGACTTGCTACAGAAGGAAAGCAGCTTGCAGAATCTCAGGCAGCTTCATGCACTCCCCAGGGTGGCAACCACCCTTTTTTATTGAAATATTCAGCTGTGTAGAGTTTATTATTATATCTCTTATAAGCTCACCCGTCAGGAACATTGATTCTCAAATTGCCAAGGAATAAACTATCAAATCACCCAGCAGTTTTCTCACCGAGATCCTTTTGAGACTTTGTGTCATAAAAATTCAAAAGCAAAGCTAGGAGGGAACTCTCTGAGGAGCCGTCCATTCCTTGTGTGCGCTGGACAGTCACGTCCTCAGTCCGTTTTCTCCCTGGTGAGGCAAGGAAACCTGATTGAAGCTGGGCTCCCATGGGTCTAAGTGGATCACCCGCCGTGGAGAAGAGATGCGCTTAGGGAGAAGCCTGGGAAAAAACACCCTGACTCCAGTGAGCCTAACTGGCTTCCAGCCTCCAGCCACCTCCCTCCAGATGACCATCCCTTCTGATTTCCTTTTGAGAGGCATTTTGAAGGGGCAGGCAAACCAGGAAGAGAAAATAAGAGGGACGTTTGGAGGAGGTGGAAGCAGCACTAACTGGCCCATCCGAGTGTGAGGCTTTTCCGTCCCCCTCCCGCTCTGGCCCCCTCCTCCCACTCCGCACCTGTAGAAATTCAGTCAATAGTTCTGCTTCTCCAGTTGTTTCATCTATAGATTAAAAATGCTGCTTTTTACACATACTTCCCACTTACTATTGTGCTTTCATATCTTTATTAGATTGCTTTTAAAATGTGGCATTTAATAAACTTAATTGAATCTCCAGGCCCTTTCTCAAAGCACTATAAATATCAAAAACTGTCAAATAGGGCTTTTTTTCCCTATTGTGGAGTTTTTCTAAATGGATAGATAAACACAAATAAAATAACAGGGCACAGAGAAAAGGATCTTGTGAGGAAGTAAAACGCCAACACCTTTTGTAAATTTCAGAAGAACTAAAAGGCAGTGCTTTGCCTTACAATATGTCTCACGTTTATGAAAAATTCAGTGTAGGGAAGTTCATTTCCCATGACCAACTATTTTGGAGGGGAAAGATACACGTACACAAGCACATGTTTGTGTGCCTCAGTATAGGAGCTTGCGGTGGTAGGGTTCTGTAAGAAATACAAGTTTTGATTGACAGCAAAGGAGCAGATGCAGTTGAGAACTTGACCACATGACTTGCTGCCGATTTCTAATTAGCGCTGGTGATGTGCTTCATCAAACAAGTCAGGCAGCCTCCTCTAGAGCTAAAACAAAACTGGGAGAGGTGTCCAGTACATCTATGCTAATGGCTTGATAGTCATGTGTAGAAATGGCCTGCCAGAAGATGTCTAATAACTGAGGAAAACAGCCATGACTTGTAGTGTTTGCAGCTCTCCGTGATGTCAAGACTCCCACCATGGCCAATTTCAAATTGCCAGTCTGACATCACTGAACTTGAAGTTGGAAAGAGATGAAAGCAATCAGCTCTTGAGGACTGGCTCCAGCACAGGTTGGATCACTCTTGGTCTTCTTAATCAAGATTAGGAATTCCTTTCAAAATCATGAGTAGCAAGGAAGTAAACATGATGAAACATGGGTTTAAATAAATTACAAACACGTTATTGCAGGTTTCCAGCTATATTAAAATGTGTAGTTAGCTCGAAGAGAGCTCCAGGCTCCCAATGAACACGTTGTTGGCTTAAACCCCCTTGGGTGACTGTTGGCTCATACAGCTACACTGACCATAGTGTATGAGTCACAAGTTAGGATTTGAGTTTGTAAAAAGTAAGAATATAATTACAGAAACAGAGAAACAAAACTTAAATTTGTGACCGCCTTTTAAAACGGTTGTAACAGCCATCATTGGCGACTCCATGATGACAGGCACAGTTGTTGATAATGACAGAGATCTTTGCTTGTAGAAGCAAGTTTTGAAAAGTCTCTGGGGATCACTATAAGTTCTGCAGAGAGAAGGCCTCGATAACTCACAGTGACTTATTTATTCTGAACCCAAATTAGATCTTGAAAACAATCAACTGTAAAAGGACAGGTTATTTGAAATGAAATTAAAAGCACTACGTTAAAAAAGCAAAGAGGTATAACAACCACATCAACATTAGGATCTGGACTGAGAATAAACAATGCCTACTAACTAGGACAGTTTTGTTTTTTTTCCCCGAAATTGTATTTCTAAAAAAAAGAAAAAAATTTGTATTTCTTGGAGTCATTTCTGGAGACATGGGAGGTAGGAGAACTTAGTAGGCAGAAGAGCTGTTTTTGTATTTTGAGGGTCCTGGGTAGAAGTTTATTTGCAGCCCATTTCCCAATATTAAAAATATTTTAAGCATTAATGAGGTAAGCCAGGCCACTTTCTATATTGGTTAAGAAACCCAGTCTGAGATAGAATAGATTCTTAATTATTCAAAAATCAAGAGGAAGACTGACTATTCTTTCTTTCCAAGATGAATACCTAGTACCTTCCAATTTCAAATACAGTTTAAAAATAAATAAGCCCCTCCCAAACATGTCAACTAACATTTGCACCCTTTCAGGTAGTCAAGTGTGTCATGCATCCTGTGAAAGTATATCTCACTTGATTTATTTCACCTTATTTTAACATCATCCCTAAAGTCCTTTTTTCATACATAACTCAAATAATAACCCCCCAAAAGGCAACAGAACAACCTCATCTCCACTGGTGTCTAGTTGGCACCAGGCTGCCCTGACCTTAGACACGAGCCATTGTTAAGCGTATAACGCATTTACATATTTTGCAATAAAACATCAGTTATTTGCATTACTGTGTCAAGTTTTATTTGATTCTTTCACCTAAAAATGACTCATTTTCCTTTCTTGTATTTTAAAAACCAACTACTCTAAGCTTGTTTGAGAATAATCAAAAATTGCCCATTTAGCTAGAAGTCATTTTCTTTTCAAAAGGCAAATGTTATTTAATCTTTCAGCTGTTCATTGTGCCATCATAAATACTTTCTTTTCAGCACAGTTGTGGGGACTGAAATGAGCCCACTAATTGCCTCCCATTTCGACTGACATGTGGTGGTTTAGTGGAAAGAGAACACAGCAGGGAGAAGGAAATAGGAGGCTGAGAAAATGAGAGCTAATTATTTTCACTGCCTCATGTCAGGCTCTGTGTCAGCCTTGTTTTTACAAACTGGAAGGTTTAGCACTAAATAAAACAAACTGGCGTCATGTTTTTATATACTGGCAGTGTCATGGAAGCAGCTGCACATCTCAAAGACAATATAATGCCTGCGTTCGCATGGACACCATCTGACAGACACTGTGAGCCACGGCTAATGAGGACATCACAGTGGTGCCAAGTGAAAGGTGCTGAATTATGTATGATTCTTCATCAGTACAGCAATAGTCCTGTACATCATTATGAGACATTGTTTTGCTGGAGAGATTAAAACATTCTTAGTTCCAGACCCTGCAACCTATATGCGCTGAAAGAGGTTATTAATGGAATTTTTAGGGAGAGTTTCTTGTGGATTTCTTTTGGGTTGAAAAACAAATCTCGTGGGACAAAGCCGTGGTGGGTCACGACACTGTATAGATAAAGAAGAGAAGCAAATTAACCATACCTGCATTATCTTCCTTTTAAAGGCAGCATAATAAAACAGAGTGTAGCAGGGTTATACATAATGATAAATAACCCAGGTGCTATCACGGAATGTTCCACTCTCCTGCCTTTAAAACAGCAGGTTTCAGCAGCTGAGCGAGATAATAGCAATGCATGTAAAGGAGCCTTCGGAAGCCTAAATCATCAGCATCTTACTACTTTCAATACCAGCATGACCAACATTTCTATCGTATTTTTATTTCATCTTGTATGACTTCTTACATTTCAAAATAGTCAGTCGCCTGCTATGAGACTGTTTCCCTTTTTTCCCTCCTCTTGAAACTTAAAAAGTTTCTTCCGACCTCTGTATTTTAGATTTTAAAATGTCTCCCCAGTACAGGCCTTTTTTTAAGGTGGAAGGGCCTCTTTGCTAGAATCCTGGGCATTCTCTGGTGATTTTACTTTTTCTCTGGTCATGGGGTACGGGTGGGGTGGCAAAGGGGATTTTAAAAGCCAGAGTCTCCTCCCTTAGACTGGGTATGCCCAGTGCAGCTATGTGAACTTGCTGCAAATCTCTACACTTTCTGAGCCTCAGTCTGCTCATCTGTAACCTGGGGGCAGTGCTATCTATAACAGGGTAAGGCAGTGGGGAGTAAATAAGAATCTCGAAAACATTATGCCTAGTGAAAGGAGCCAGACATATAAAGTGCATACTATAAAATCCCAATTTTGTGAAGTTTTAGAGCAGGCAAAATTAATCTACGGTGGTAGAAACTGAAACAGTGGCTACCCCTGATTGTGGAGGAGGTATCAACCGGGAAAGGGCATGAGGGAAATTTCTAGGCTAGTGGAATGTCTCACCTGTTTGGATAATTACATTGGTGTATACATTTGTTAAAATTCATTGAACTGTACACTTAAAAATCTGTACACACAGGACTTCCCTGGTGGTCCAGTGCTTAAGACTCTGCCCTTCCACTGCAGGGGGCGAAGGTTTGATCCCTGGTTGGGGAAGTTCTGCATGCCCACAGTATGACCACAAACACACACACACACAAACAGAACCTGCACACTTTATTGTATGCAAATTATACCTCAATAAGAAATACATTTAAAAAATTTTAATATCTGTAACCTTCAGGTAATGGTCATCTATAGGCGCTTTAAAGCCCAACGTGGTGGTCTGTTTCCTTCTCAAATGTCTGGAATAGTCTTGGCCCTAGATTTTTAAAGGTTTACCTGTAACGTTCATGTTTGCAATAACATTTTGGTAGGAAAAAGAAAATAGAAAGAGAGGTTGTTGTTTCTGAATTGCCCAGAACTTAAAATAATATTTAAGTATAATTTTTGTGCTAACTTCAATCACTTTTTTTATTTAGAAAATTTACCTCTATCTTGATTTAGTTCTTTTTATTTCTTTTCTTCCTTCCTTCTTTCTCTCTCTTTCTTTCTTTCCCCCTTTCTGTGGGCGGGAGAAGGGATGTGTATGTTTGGCATCACATATATTAGCCTAGAACTCCAAAGGATTTTAAACAGTTTGCAGAGAATGTAATAGTGATTTCTCACAAAGAGATATTTAATTTAGCATTAACTGAGTGTTGTTTAGGATGTTATCTTCACAGTGTAAGAGTTTCTGTTTTACTTGGTCAGTAATCTTAATTCAGAAAATTTTTTCACATCATTGGCAATGCTGAAGCAGTTCAAATGGAATGCTTTCTCATCCTCCGTTAACCACACACTTGCTCCTAAAATTATCCAGGTTTTCAGCTCCTGAAATGGTGCATATCCTAGGCACTCAACAGAATTGTCATTTTCTCATCAGTTTCCAATGCAAAAATCCCCCTCTTCCCAACAGAATCCCATCCGTTTCTTGTAGACGTGCACTGAGGGGCAGATTGTCTAGCTAGTAGAAAGATTTGGATAGCTGTTCTTTGCAATTCAGCTTCAGTGAAGAACTTTTCGGGGCTTCTGCTCCTGCGTCACTGCCTTTTCCCTATGGATTAGTAATTAGCACTCCCCAGAGACATGCAAGGTACAAATCTGAACAGTGGGAATGTCCTCCTGGATGGGAATCTAGTTATGAAATAAAAATCCATGGTAGTCAGGACCTGCCCCGTGATTTTGCTTGTGCAAACAGACAGGAGAAGGTTGTTTCTGCTTTGGAAAATAGCAGTCCTGCCTAGCCACAAAGCCTAAGCCAGGGCTGGAGGGAAGTGCTTGTCATTCCAGATCCTGGCCCAGTCAGTCAAGAAAAGACGCTTACAAACAGTGGAGTGGCACCACATACACTTTTAACAACGATCTTTTTCAACAAAGGAGGGGGAAATTGGCTATGTTGGACTCACTGGAGACTCAGTATTTCAGTCTCTGCCATGGGGTCCTATAAAGAAACTCACCAAGATAATTCGGACTACTTGTTGACTTTGGAAGGTGGAACTCCTCTGTACTGTCGTTCTTACTTTAGTTAACCCATAACAAGGAAAGTTGAGGCTTCAGAAAAGACTGAGGGGAAACCTGCTCTTCATAGCACAATAGGCACCCTTGGTTTAGTTCTGAACTCCAGCACTTGCTCTCTGTGTGATCTTGGTCAAATTACTCTGTGCTTCAGTTTCCTCATCCAAGATAAGGCTCTCTAGCTATCATTCACATTTCAAAGCCATTGTCCCTCCGGACATCTGCTAGTTTCCGTTGTTAGGGCCACATTAGGAAACAGGAAAGGGCAGAGTTGGTGTTATCTACTCCATCTATGTAAGAAGATGTAAGTTTCTTCCTTCTACTTATTTCATAAAAGCAGTCGTTATGTTGCCAGTCGGCTGCACCTTCCTTTTTCCAACACTGATCAGTCCCTGACACCAGAGTTAGTCAGTGCCCTCTAGATCCCCAAACTGCTGCCCAAGGAAGAGGCTTTGACCCAGCCTGTCCACTCTGTTCTAGACACTCTTTGAACCTTCCTGCCTCACTTAGCTCCTGGCCCATTCCCTTAGATGGGTGCTAGAAGACGGGCTGGCTAATGTGATAACTGATTGGAGCTCTGTTGGTGGCCAATATTGGGAACAATAGTAACTACTTCTTTGGGGGGCTCCTAATTGGGCTCTGGCACAGTGCTGGGTATTTCATTTACATGATCTCCTTTAGTCCAAATACAACAACCCACTCATAATTGAAGAACACTGAGATTCAGACAGGTTATATAACTTGGCTGAGGTTGGGGGGCAAGTGGCAAAGCTGGGATTCCAGCTCACGTAGCTGGACTTTCAACTTTGATCTTTCACCTCACCCCTCTCTTGCTCCCCCAGGACTGGCTCCGTGTATGATCCTTTTCTATACTGTTTCCATTTTAATAGGAATCCTCAGCACCTTAAATCCAATGAGTGAATGACCGAACCACCGCAGACTGCCAGAGGTGAAATGATTTTGGGGAAAAGGAGTCCTTTGAGGCCCCCATGGGCTCTCTCAGAATACAGAGTTGTCTGCTTTTGATTTCTGCCTGTCAGGATCGAGAGTTGTCCGCAGACGTCCAAAGGGACGCTTGAATGTTTCCCTCTCAAAAATCAATACCCACATTTCTGTCATTCACATCAAGCCAAAATCAATAGTTCACCCTGGTGAAAGTGGATGGTTCTTAAGTCGGAGCCTATATTCCCACTCTCTGGTCCCAATCACCACCAAGAAACTGAAAAGCTAGTAATGGTGCTTGTAAAATTCTATATCGGCTCATAAGTATGCAGAATTGTTGTTTTTAGTGATATTATTGACGCTTTAACGCCTCTTATTCATATGAAAACGTTTCCAATGATCAGTTGGTTAAGAACCCGATACGCGGTGTCCCATCTGCAATCGGGTCCTGTGGAATTCAAGAAATTGTTTAAATCCTGGGAGTTGTGGAGATTGCTCTTGGACACCTTTGGCTCACCCAGTAACAAAAATGCCAGGCACACCTTAGGGTAATTTAACATTGAGTAGAATTTAAAGAATTCCATGACTTTATTTGTAGATCGCTTTTCTTAACTCGTCAACAATAAAATCATAGGTGCCCTGAAAATACCCAGGAGTTACATCAGGGTCTTGACACGTTCTCATTTGGGTGAATGCTGCATATTTCCTTTCTTTCTCTCCCAGCTTTGTAGCAATCAGTGCCTGCTTTTTAATGAAGGGATAGTGCCTCGTTGTCTTATCACTTCTCTGATTATAGTTTTATGGCTTCTGTAGCTATCTTCTTTTATGGTTCTGGTAAAGGCTTTCTTTCAGTTAAGAGGAAAAGAATTAAAAAAATAAAAGGTCTGTAACCCTATATGTAGATCCTGTTTCTCCACATTGGCCTTTAGGGAACAAAGAAGCTGGGGCTGTAGGGGAGGACCTGTGGCCACTTGGTCACAGTTTTTGGTTGTATTAGCAAAGTCTCCTCTGGTCCCACTCCTTCCACAGCTGGTCCCATTCTGGAGCTCTGACAACCATCCAGTGAGTCTGTCCTGCCACCTCCCAGTTGCCCTTCCCTATTGGTATCTCCTCCAACTTTGGAGACAGGCAGCCTTGTGCGTTTCTAATCCCATCTCCACTACTTCTTGGCTAGGAAAAATCTAGAAAAATTCCTTAATTTGTCTAAGCCTCATTTTTCTCACCTGCCTGATGGGAAAATAAAGTTAACTTGCAGGGTCATTATGGATATCAAATAAAAGAGCACAGTGTAAGGACCCAGCAAGATGCCCAGAGCACAGTAAGCACTCCACAGCTTGGTTCCCTCCCGTCAGCCCGCTCTCCACGCAGGGCTCCCCTGAGCCTGTGCTCCGCAGGGCTGATGGGGGCCTGAGGTCACGGAGGTGAAACCAAGGGGACTGGGCATTTGCACCACAGTTCAAGGTCTTTTAACTGTGCTTTTGACTAACTTCATTCTAAAACTTGACAGGCACATGAAACAGAACTGAGTCCACTCATCTTTTCTAAGGCTTTTTATTCCAGCCACTGCCTTTAGGAGGCTCTTGCTGTTTCAGAAGAGAGCAATCATGACTCCAAAGAGTCATTATCCTGCCCAGTTATCTCAGGGCTCACGTTGCCAGGGTAGCAGTGGCTCCAAAACAAAGAAATACGGAGAGATTTGTCAATCCTGAGTGACTACTTTGACGTGTGTGAGCCAAGAGCTAGGTTTTCACGTTACTGCACAGACCTTTTCCTTCACTAACTGGCTCTCCATTTTGTGAATGTGGCTGGGCAGAGAGGGGCCCTCCCCTCAGGCCTGGGCCCTTCTTGGTTCTGCAATTCATCTAGAAGCTTTCCGAAAATGCGCCTCCCCCCGCCCCCCCAGCTTCCTGTTAAAGCCAACAGGTTTTCAGCAACTCCTTTGTTAGTGTTCTTCCGTAATAACTGTGTCTGAGCTTGCTCAGGGAACATTCCAGGTCTGCTTGTGTGAGAGCATGTTCTGGTTTCAGCACGTAAGGTGCTCAGTGCATTTTCCATAATCTCTCAGAATTCTTTATTTTTCAAATAATGTAAGAGAGAAGATGAATTTATGATCCAGGGGTCAAATTTGGTGCACGGGCATGGGTTTCTTTTTCCTTTTAATTGCACACACAGTGTTTATCCCCCAACATTTTTATTATTAAAGTTTTCATACAGCAAAGTTGAAAAAATTTTATTGGAATTCTTGTATAATTGCCTCCTGGATTCAAGCATCAGCATTTTATTCTATTTGCTTTATTACGTATCTGTCCACCTCTCTATCCTCTTAACCCCTGTTTTTTGATGCATTTCAAAGTAATTTGTAGCTATCTGTACACTTTCTCCTAAATACTTTAGTGTGCTAGAGTTCAGTAAGAAATTCACATACCCGAAGTATACATTTGTTGAGTTTTAATAAATGCATACACCTATATAAACCAAACCACTATCAATAGAGTATTACACCCCCAGAAAGTCCTCTCATGTCCCTTCCCAGCCAATCGCCACCTGCTGAATAACCACTTTTCTGAATATTTTTCCACTGTAGGTTGGTTTTGTCTGTTCTAGAAATTCATGTATATGAAGCCTTAGTTCGTTCTTTTGATACAAGATTTCACTCTTTGTAATGCTTTTGCAATTTATCTGTTATTGCATGCATCAGTAATTTGTTCCTTTGTATTGCTAAGTAATATTCCATTCTATGAAAATACCACAGTCTACCCAGTTCTGCTGTTGATCAACACTTGGCCTGTTTCCAGTTTTTTAGCTTTTGTGATAAAGCTGCTCCGAACAATATTGTACAAGTCTTTTTTCATGTCACTTGGGTAAATACTTAGGAGTAGAATATCTGGGTCATTGAGTATGTATATGTGTAGTTTTTTAATAAATTGCCAAAACTTTTCCCAAAGTGATCTTGCCATTTACACTCCAACCAACCATCCAGTAGCTAGCTCCAAATCACAGCCAACATTTGCTGTTATCAGTCTTCGCCACCTGGTAGGTGTAGAGTGGTATCTCAGGGTGGTTTTAATTTACGTTCCCATGGTGACTAATGGTGTAGAGCACTCTTTCATTATACCGTGCTTTTACTGAAAATTTAAGTAACATACCATCATTAAAAAAAAAATCAACAGGTTTCATATAAGAATCAGATATCCAACTTTTCATAAGACATTAAAAGACCTAGCAAGACTAGGCTCATATTCCCACATGGGAACAATCAACAGAAGCTGAGTGGTGGCTTTTCCTTTAGGGCAGTTCCCCTTTGCAGTCCAGAGTCCCTAACCCTTCCCGTGACCCCCTCCCCACCAATGCTTGGCCAATGATCCATTGCCATACATCCTCACATTTCCTGTTAAGAAGAAAGGGAGCTATTTCTCGCACCCATGTCATTATCAATACTGGAAAAGTGAAAGGTAGATCAAGAGGGTCTTATATTTCAAAAAAAGTGAGAAGACCACATTTCTTTGTGTCAATGGAGAAATATCGCTACAATGTTTAATATGTAAAGTAAATGGGTCTATTTCGAAAGATGACAATTTAAGGCTCTAAAATGAAACTGCCTGGCTTTGCTCATTTTTTATCTGCCCGACCCCTTTAGGATGTGGAGTTTGCAACTCCTATAATAGAACACTTAGATTAGTAAATGGTGTCTCAAGACTGCCCCACCTGGGGGTTATCAGATATAGAAAGTGATCTAATTTCATGTCCTTTTATTGATAAAGGAAAAAAAAAAAAAAAAAACCCACTCCAGGAATACTTCATTTAGAATACTTCATGTGTTATAAAACATTGAGACTAAAAGAAAAATTGCTTTACTTTCTCAAATTATGTAATTTTTCTTTTAATTCCAGGATTGTAAGTGGAAAATGTATATGGAGATGGATGGGGATGAAATTGCAATAACCTACATCAAAGATGTGACATTCAACACTAACCTACCTGATGCGGAGATTTTAAAGATGACAAAGGTAGGGTTCTATTTACGGCTTAAAAGCTTTTTTGAATTCACAGATATCAAACAAAGACATTAAAATACCCCAGCAGTGTGCTTTTGTGTTTGTGACGCTCATACCAGCTCAGCCTCAAGCTGGCTGTTGAAAGGCACATTTTATTTAGCAGATTGAGATCATAATAGTTTTTTGTTAAAATTCCACTTATGCTATAACTAAAAAGTACTAGAAAAAAGTGTCATTTAATTTTTTTTAACTTTCTTCTACATTTCTTTATGTGTATCCTGTCATTTATTAAAGGAAAGAAAATGCTAATGATGTAAATATTTGCCTCGAATTTTGGGTTATTTTAAACTTTTAAAAACTTGTCGGGAGAAAGGCTCTCTTGGTGGCGTTGAATTTCTTGAGGGACTGAGATGAGATTATTCAGGAGGCACACGTTGAAGTCTTCACGGCTTCCTTGAGTTCACACCTATGAATTCCCGGAGTGGCCAGAGAGCATCTTACTACTTTGGAGTCAGTGGTAGAAGCACGCCCATTAAAACACTGAAGACGGACTTAGAGAAATGCTTAGCTTCCCCGCAAAATGGAAAAACATCAAACCTGTCCAGTCATACTGAAAAAATACAAGACTTCAATTGTGGAAGGTCAACAACTCAGGTAAATAACCACGATGTCAATAGGACAGTCGCTCTAAACATCACATAAGCCATTAACTCTCCTACGCTGCTGACTGTGTATTTGGTTTCAGGGAAGAAAATGGGGCTGGCAGCAAACAGCCACAGTGGGGAAGGAAAAAGAGTCTTCAAAGCCACAGAATTAGACTTGTAAACGTGTTCCCTTCCCAGGCATAAGATTGCTAACCCTCCCCCGCCCCCAGTCTTTTTAATCTACAAGCATATGCATCAAGTAGATTGCTTTGATATTCCTTGTTGGATTGCCCTGAGTAACTGGAAGTTATGCAATTTATCTGTAAAGGTTATGACCTGCTGTCACCTTTCCTTTTTTCTGTTGGGACAGACTATGTTTTGGTCTCTTGGAGACGAGAGACACACTTTCTCTTTCCTCCCCACCTGTGCCGTGTCTGGTTGCCGCCAGTTGTTTGTGGCTTCACTGTCACTGAGAAGCAAGTCATTGCCTGCTAACGGAAGGAAGTCACTCAGAGTAAAAATAACAGGGTGGAGGTATAAAGCTGAATACAGGTGTTTCTGTTCTGAGGCCATATGTGCATTCCAGAGGAACCATATCTTCTGCAAAATCACATGCCCACATTAACAGGACTTATGGGGAAAATACGATTTGGGGGGGGGGGGCCACTCAAAATCTGTAGAACTTTTTAACTTCAACAGAAATATTAAAAATCCTAATTAAGGAAGGAAAAAAAACAAAATAGGGACGATTGATTCTTGTCCCAGGAGAGACTAGAAGTTGACTTTGTCACAAACTCTGCTAGCTCCCGTCCGTTCCTCTAAGGGCCCATTCATCTTTTCTAAAAATCATTTACTGTCCTCCGAGAGGCCTACATCCCCCTCTTCCCCTTTCTCTATAAAGATGGCATTTAATCCTGAATTCTTTGAGTTACTCGTTTTTCCCTGGGTATCTCCCATGTATACATGAAGCATACATGTTAATAAACGTCTCTTTGTTTTTCTCCTGTTTAAAAAGCAAACAAAAAGCCCACTTAAATCTCTACCACATTTGTTTTGTACCAGTCTCATGGCCAGTCCATCATTTGCAACCTTAAACCTGGAATGGTGGCTCGGGCCTGGGAAGAGAGTGCAGATTCACTTCTAATAAAGACCATTTTCCTCAAACTTCAAATAGGATCCAAGGCATAGGCTTCTTCATTACTCATTTAATATAGTGGTGAAATGTCTCCCCGGTTTCGTCTGCACCCACAGCGTTGCTGGGTAGCCTGATATAGCCAGAAAGCAGAGCAGTTATGAAACCGCTAAACCAGCTACTGCTTGCGCCAAAAAAAAGGCACTTTAGGGTCTTCTTAGGTTGTTAAGGCTTTCTCTTAATTGTGAGAAAGCTTTCTGCTGAGGCTTCCAGACATTAGCTTGAGTTAATGACCTAATGATAGGACTGAGAGATGTACTGGAAGAAAACAAAGGCTGTGGGACACAGGACTAGCTGTTTACAAACATATGAAAGGACGTCTTATGAAAACCAAACCCACAAACATGAGACATTAGCATGTGGTGCATAATCACATGTGAACCAACATGACTTTCCAAACAGCCCGACATCATGGCTTTCATGACAACCTGATATCACATCCTATTTGCCAATTGCGTGTGGCACAGCTGGCCTCCAGGAAACCTATGCTGTAGGAGGGCAAGCGTATCACAGCACTACACCCATCCCAACTTTTGTTTTTCAGCCCCCGTTTGTGATGGAGAAGTGGATTATAGGCATAATGGAAAATCAGACTGTAGAATGCACCGTCACATATGAGGTAAGCTCGGTGGGGGAGGTGGCGAGGCTGTTGGCTTCACCATCAGTTTCTCTGTAGGGATTTATTTGCTCCCTCAGTGTGCTTAAAATTTATTGGAAGAGAAACTATTTAACAAACATGCATATGGGAAGGTCAAGATGATTATTCTAACAAAAGTGTTGGGAAGGATTGAGAACAGGATATACTTACCCAGAGATTGAGGTAGTAATTCATCATTCATCAGTTAATGATTGAGCACCTTCTGCATACCAGGAATGTATGTGTGAGTTACTGGGGATACGAAACAGTGACCGAAACAGAGCTCTGCCTTCTTGGTGCTTAGAGTCTAGGGGTGAGGGTAGATCAGTGATTCTTCACAAGGACAGAGTACAACTTCTACTACCATCTGGGGGGATCTACTATCAAAACCAGATTCCATATATTTTATATATGGAAAAGTAGAAAGGCGTATACTTTAGAAAAAGGTGCTATTAAAATTAAAGTTCGGCACTTCGCTGGTGGCTCAGTGGATGGGACTCTCCACTCCCAATGCAGGGGGCCCAGGTTCAATCCCTGGTTAGGAAACGAGATCCCACATGCATGCCACAACTAAGAGTTTGCATGCCCCAACTAAGGAGCTGGCAAGCCCCAACTAAAAAGTCTACCTACTGCAACTAAGGAGCCCGTCTGCCACAACTAAGACCCAGTGAAACCAAATAAAATTAATTAACCTAAAAATTAAAATTCGTATATTTAGCAAATACCTACCAACACGTACCGTTCCGTGGTTAGGAGAGACTAAATCTATACTCTCTCGAGGTTTATATATACTCCAGTAGGGGAGAGACAGATAATAAAGAGGTCACAGATAAATAAGTAATGTCAGAGTGGTAAATGAGAACCAGAAAATAGTGAGACGTGGGGCCTTAGATTGGGTGGTCATGGAAGGCTCCTGCTCTGTGGAAAGGCAACCAGGGACAGCAGAGGAAGGACACGTGCAAGTTCCTGAAGCACAGAGGATGTTTCAAGGCTAGAGAGGTGGGCGGTGAGGCCAAGCATAGAGCCTCCCGGGGCCACGGTGAGGAGTCTGGATTTACTGTAAGCCCATGGGAAGCCAGTAGGTGTTTCAGGCAGTCTGCTGCTTCAGAGGATCTCATTATGTGTTAAAAATCAGCAAGATATTCACGGTGGTGAGACAGTCCACTCCATGAGGCGGAGAGACCCTGTGGGAACAGGGTCAAGGGCAGCAGTTCTAGCAGTCTCGGCACACGTGGAGATATTTGCGTGCAGCTACCTTCAATAGGAACGCCCTTCATTCATTTACTCACTTAATTCATCCAAGAAACATTTAATAAGGACTTACCATGACCTAGGCACTGTAAGAGAAGCTTATACTTGTGTTATCTCATTAACCTTGTGCAAATACTCAAAAATAGGGAGCTTCATCTGGTAGCTAGGAAAAATGGGCTTGGAGGGATGAAAGGCCGTCCTGAGGTTTGGGGTAGTCAGGGAGAGTTTGTGGAGTCACACCCAGGTCCTCTGACTATGAATACAGTTTCCACTCTCCCTGTTTTATCTGTTCCCTTCCCAGCAGTAAGGTGAGGGAAGTCAGCCTCAAATGGGACTTTGTGCGCTGCTGCATTGAGATGGTCTTCTGCGCTGCCACGGTTGAGCTTTTTAACATGAGAAATCCAAACCCTGGCTGGTTCACTTATCCAGGGTAACCCGATGCTGGAAGCCAGTTAGGATGACAGCAATGATTTATCCTCACCAGCCAGGATGTACTGCCTGTCGGGGACGAGGCACCTGAGCAATATCATTAATTGTCAAAATGTTGCCTGCAGGGCTCAGAACCTAAATAAAAGAAGTTGATCAGTCTTGAGGAACTTGGAATCTGGACTATTCTAGAACCTGTTGACCAGCCCCCACTGCTAAGCAAAAGCCCTCTTTTTAAACATATACCATAATGTTCATTGCAGCACTGTTTACAATAGCCAGGACATGGAAACAACCTAAATGCCCATCAACAGATGAATGGATAAAGAGGATGTGGCACATATATACAATGGAATATTACTCAGCCATAAAAAGAATGAAATTGAGTTATATGTAGTGAGGTGGATAGACCTAGAGTCTGTCATACAGAGCGAAGTAAGCCAGAAAGAGAAAAACAAATACCGTATGCTAACTCATATATACGGAATCTAAAAAAATGGTACTGATGAACCCAGTGACAGGGCAAGAATAAAGATGCAGATGTAGAGAACGGATGTGAGGACAAGGGGGGGCGGGGTGGTGAAGGGGAAGCTGGGACGAAGTGAGAGATGAAGCGTTGACATATATACACTACCAAATGTAAAATAGATAGCTAGTGGGAAGCTGCTGCATAACATAGGGAGATCAACTTGATGATGGGTGATGACTTAGAGAGCCAGGACAGGGAGGGTGGGAGGGAGTCACGGGAGGGAGGGGATAGGGGGATATGTGTATAAATACAGCTGATTCACTTTGGTGTACCTCAAAAATTGGTACAAGAGTGTAAGGCAAATATATTCCAATAAAGAGCTTTAAAAAAAAAAAAGCCCTCTTTTTAGTAACTGGACAGTCATAACAGCCAATTGTCATCTCTACCTGCTTTAGCTCTGGAGACACACCACACCAGATTCCTTTTTTTTTCTTTTTTTTAAGCATCGTTATTCTTATGTACTGAAAATGTCCAATTTAAAAGTCTTCAGAAAAAAAACATGGAACGCTGTACACATTTGCATGTCATCCTCACGCAGGAGCCGTGCTCATCTTCTCTGCATCGCTCCAGTTTTAGTATGTGTGCTGCCCAAGCGAGCACCCAAATTCTTTTCCTCTCTTCCTGTCTTCCCCTGCCTCTTCTGCCTCTCCTTCCTCCTCCTTCTCAGACTCCACGATCATATGCTACTTGTGTCTGTAACAGTCACTTCAGGGGTTTTAAAAAATACATATTTTCATAACCTTATCAAATCCTGAGAGGCTCTTCAATCTAGCCAGATTTGTGACACCTGGTGAGAAGCGGCGGTCACAGGACAAAGAAAGTGGTGTGTCTTGATCTGGGGGGTAATGAGTCCCACCAACCCACCCACACTCACCCAGTTACCCAGGATGATCACAGGCAGTCCTGGGCAAAATAGTGGTCAGATTTTTATTTATTCAGATTATCATATTGAGGCAAACCACGCACTTGTCTTACCTCGTGCATCGTGGTCGTGTTCTAAGGAGTGACACTAGAGGGATGTGATAATCTCATTTCCTTTCCTTCCTGTTTGATAAGCATGTGTATATTTGGTTGTGGGTTTCTCTCCCTTTTTTTTTTTTAAACAGAGTGATGTTAGAGCTCCAAAAAGCACTAAACACATCCATTCGATTCAGTGGAGTAGAACGAAACCTCAGGATGAAGTGAAAACCCTCCAGCTTGCCATCCAGACGTTATTCCCCAACTCAGAGGGCAACCCCCGAAGCAGGTCTGACTCAAGTAAGTTAGCTGTGCCCTCGACGGGTTCCAAAATGGAAGTGGCAGATTCTCACACCAGGGATAAGGGCCAGTCTGTAAATTTATATAGATTTCTTTTTTTTTCCCCTTCGGCTGAGTGTGCATTTTGTGGGATCTTATTATTTTCCCCATCAGGGATTAAACCCCGGCCACCTACAGTGGAATCACGGAGTCCTAACCACTGGACAGCCAGGGAATTCCCAATATAGATTTCTAATATCATACTTCCTTCTATTTTTAGAATATTGGTTTTATAAACAGATTATACAGAAAGTAGTATTTATGGGCTTGGAAATAGCATATTATAATAAAGTTCAATATTTGAGTAACTATCATAAAAGATGAAAACTAATGATTATGTTCTGTTGGTAAATAAAAATGTGTGTATATTTATACACATATATATTTAGTTTCCGCAATTGTAGATAAAGATAAGAATCATCTTCCATGTCCAGTAAACATTCCTATGAAATCACCACTATGACTGGGGCAACCTCTTGAGTCCTGAACACCACGCATCCCTCAAAGCAAAAGAATGACAGGGGAAGGGAGGGAGGGGGAAGATAAAAGGAAGGGAGGAAGGAAGGGAGGATAGAGAAACAGAGACATGAAATGCATATGCTGGGTAGTGGTGATAGTAATTATAGATGCTGTAAAGAAATCACTTAGAAATAACATAGAGCAGCGGTCCCCAACATTTTTGGAGCTAGGGACTGGTTTTGTGGAAGACAGTTTTTCTACAGAATGGCAGGGGGTGGTTCAGGTGGCAATGGGAGTGATGCGGAGCGATGCGGAGCTGCAGATGAAGCTTCACTCGCTGGCCCGCCGCTCACCTCCTGCTGTGTGGCCCAGTTCCTAACAGGCCTCGCCCTGCTACCGGTCCACGGCCTCAGGGGTGGGGACCCCTAACGTAGAGGAAGGCAGGCTGACTTGCTGTTGAACTGGTCCTTATTTGGTAGCTTCAGGGAAGAAATTCTGACCTTCACCTTTGTAGGTGCAGAAACTCTAACACGACCCAGAGTCAGGCTAACAAACATGCGGGAGATGGATACGTAAACCCCCGTGCAAATCACTTTTCACCACGAGAAACATGCCTCCCCAGCAAACCAGAAACACATGTTTTCTGATCAGTGCCTCTTTTTCCCAATAAGAAAGTACACCTGAGAAGGCATAACAGAAGGTTCTTTGGTGGCATGGAAACAAAGTACCCTGCTGGCTAGTGTCGATGAGTTATGAATGCCTAGATTCTGTGTCCTCCACTGTAAGGACTGGCTTGCCAAGCAGACCAGGTGTTTTTATTTTTTATTTTTATTTATTTATTTTATAAATTTATTTATTTATTGGCTGTGTTAGGTCTTTGTTGCTGCACAGGGACTTTCTCTAGTTGCGACCAGCAGGGACTACTCTTTGTTGTGGTGTGTGGGCTCCTCATTGCGGTGGCTTCTCTTGTTGCGGAGCACAGGCTCTAGGTGCTCAGGCTTCAGTAGTTGCAGCACATGGACTCAATAGCTGTGGCTCACAAGCTTTAGGGCACAAGCTCAGTATTTGTGGCGCGGGGGCTTTGTTGCTCCGAGGCATGTGGGATCTTCCTGGGGCAGGGATTGAACCCGTGTCCCCTGCATTGGCAGGCAGATTCTTAACCACTGTGCCACCTAGGGAGTCCCAGACCAGGTGTTTTTAAATGCCCACCAGCCAGGGGGCCCAGGTTCCTGGGCAGTACTCTAAGCCCAACAAAAAATTCTTTGACAGCATGCTGGACCTGCCTTGTCTCGTCAGCATAGTTGATTTGGTTATTTTCTTTCTCTTTCTAAAGTTCTTAAACCACAGGTTTAATTACAATAAAATTTATTGTCTTCCTTAACTAGAAGTCCAGAGGTAGACTGGGCTCCAGCTGCGGTAAGATAAGCCCCTCCACCACTTAAGGATGAGAAGTGAATCTTTCCTTCTTTCCATTGTGCCATCTTCAATATGTTGCCTTTGCCCTCAGGCTAGCTCCTCTCGTGTTCACAGTCATCACATAAAGGTATGATAACGCCCACAGGAAATAAGAGGTCAGTCAATCCCTTCCCTGTTCTCCTGTTTTGGAGTGAGAAAGACCTGCTTAGAAACCCCTTGCAGACTACCTTTCAGGCCGCTTTGGCCAGAGCTGGGCACCTTGTTCATTCCTAACCATGGCGTCGCTACGTCCACAAAGTCTGCGTTAGACCCAGATTTGGTTGGTTTCCCCATGCACGTGGCTCCAAGGTGGGGGTTGGACACTAAACTAAATCAGGATTCTGTTGGGAGCTAAGACTTAAGAGAAGTCCAAATGAAGGGAAGAAGGCATTTGGTGGTTGAATGAAGCCTGTGAGGCGTGTCTGAACCCAGGAAGTCTCCTGTATCTGGATGCGTCCCTCACCTGAGAGGCGTGAGTCGCCTTGCAGAGCAGTGAGGGAGGCTGCTTGCTGGCAGAGGGAGGTGAGCGTGCTCTGTCCCTCTCCAGCAGCTCCATCAGCATGAGCAGAGCCAGAGGAGCTCAGGGAGGACACCAGGGAACTCGAGAATGTGGGCAAGTCAGGGCCTGGGGAAGACAGAAGATCCAAGGTGTGAGGGACTTGCTTATTCACAGAAATAGAGCTTACTGAATGGCTCCTGTTAACCATGTTCTTTTACCGTAGCTTCTTCCTGTTTGCCACGAAGCTTCATTTTTCATGCAGAAAACATTTCTTATTCCTGAACCTCAGGAATCTCTTCTCCTCTGGAGATATGAACTGTCTTTCTTCCAAACAATCTCTAGCTGTCTCAACCATTAGAACCCAATTTGTCTTATCTGTATTTAGGGTTCTTGAGCATTCAAAAGTGCTGGTCGGCAAAAAGCCTTTTGTTTACTTAACATGCCTCTGCCATCCAAAGACACATAAACACCAATTTCTAGAAGTGACAACATGGCTAAGTGGGAAGAAGATGGGATTTAGATGCAGAAGGACCTGAGGTTAGCTGAGTGACCGTGGGTCCAGTGAGTTCACCTCTCAAGCTTCAGTGTCCTCCATTATAGGATGATATTATTAGTATTGACCTGAGAAGATTTTCGGAGGGTTAAATGAGATACTATAAGAAAAGCCTTTGGAACAGGGTCAAGCATATAGCATAAATTCGGTGAGTACAAATGCCCTTATTTTTTTTAAGTATTTATAATAATAAAGGAAACATTCTTATACCTAGCTTAGAATTTCTATGAATGGTAAAGCTTAGAGCTTCCCAAATAGGCTTCAATTATCCCGAGACAGGCTTATGAATTAGGCATGCAGCTTTACCGTGGTTTCAAAGATGCTCGTTTCCATTTCTTCTGCAGGTGCTGATTGCCAGTGGCTGGATACTCTGAGGATGCGGCAGATTGCATCCAACACTTCCTTACAGCGCTCCCAGAGCAACCCTATCCTGGGGTCACAATTCTTCCCCTATTTAAATGACCAGGACTCCTACGCCGCAGCTGTGAAGCGGACCCAGGTGCCCATTAACTATCAACAGATTACACCTATAAACCAGTCCAGAAGCTCCTCTCCTTCTCAGTATGGACTGACCAAAAACTTCTCTTCTCTGCACCTCAACTCCAGGGATAGTGGCTTTTCCACGTTTAATGCTGACTCTTTAGAGAGGGGTCGATCCTCTGGCAGAAGCAGGAACAAATACGATCGTGCTAGCCTATCACTCAATTCTTCTCCCAGAGGAAGATACAGTGGAAAAAGTCAGCACTGCCCTCCTTCAAGAGAAAGATATTCTGGAAAATTCTGCAGGGTTTCTCAGTCAGCACTCAATACTCACCAGTCACCAGACTTCAAGAGAAACCCATACGCCTCCCATCAACCCAGGACCATCCCAGGGATGCCTTTGGGCACGGACACGGACTCACGAGCCAATGAGGAGGAAAGCAAAGTCAGCGAAGGGGGATGGACACGGGTGGAATACCGGAAAAAACCTCACAGGCCGTCTCCTGCCAAGACCAACAGAGAAAGACCCAGAGGAAACTTCCGTGGAAGGAGAACCTTTTGATGAATGCAGCTAGTCGAGCTTTTCCTGGCACGTTTTTTTTAATGTAACAGATTTTGATACTGTGCTGCCTTCCGTTAGAATTAACAAAAAGACAACGTTTCCATTTTTTGGAAATACCTTCTAAGTGAGACTATAGCCAAAGCAGGGCCCAGTTGTGGATGTTGGTTGTCCAGTGTAAGTCAGTCGGCTTCAATATAATTATACGTATTTTATTCCCCTAAATTAACATCTTGAGAGGAGGGGATATACCATTTTATTACCCTAGCCACTGCTGTTCTGGTTAGCAGGGCCTGGACTACAGTGAGGTTAGATGGAGAAACTTATCTCAAATGCGGTACTCATCTTGGGGGCAACATTTAAGGGAGAATCAAAAACCTCAGTAATCAACATAAATGAGATGCTAGTGCAATATTTAAATAAATGAATATTAATGCAAAAAATGTGTGAGAAAGCAAAAAATCAAAATTCTAGATAAAGGCAGGATAAGTATTACTGACTTTTCCTTTTGTCTAAGGCTCCAATATAGCTTGGCAAGACACTGTTACTGATCCTGTCTTTATATAAAATTCTGATGTTTTTTTCATCGTGTATTTTTTTGGCATTAATTTTCTTTTTTAAAAATATTGCATTAAAATATCATTTACCGTGATTGCTGAGGTGGGTTGTGTTTTTCGTTTCTGTTCTTTATATGCCCCCTTAAATTTTGTTCCCAAGGCAAGTGCCTCACTTGCCTTACCCAAGCTCCACACTGGTGGTTAGTATTTATTTTAGTAAGATACTTGGATTTTTATCACGGTCAGAGCTGAACTGATTTGGCTTGTCATTTTTAGGCAATAAAAAAGGTTATTGAACTTAATGTTGATTATGATGCCATATATCATTCCTTAAGACTCATCAGAAACCAAAGACTTAAATTGCCTAGGAGATTTGTGGTTCTTTCTTTCCCAAAGCTCCCAGGGACTGCCTTCGAATATTATTTTCTACATGTTGCCAAAGGAGGAGCAAAGAGGGGAAAACAGCGGTCCGTAAAGTCCTCTTGGGATGTCAGAACTCTCACATCTAAACGAAAACAGACAAAAAAGTACAGGATGATCACATCACAAGCTAAAAGCCAGAGGAATTTAAAATTACCAACATCCTTTTTAGAGCAAGACAGTACATACCATCCTGTAGCAAGAAAGCTGTAAGCAGCTGGGGGTAAAGAGGCGAATGGTACAGGTGGGAGGAAACTGCCTGCAGTTTAGGACAGGAATTGTGGGATCCAGCTTGGGACGTTCTTTATATGTTTGCAAATCAAAAAGTCAGATGGCAGCAAACGTATGATATGTCAAATGAATAAATGTTACTTTCAGTACCTTTTGATACTCTGTTCCACATTCACTATCCCTGAATATCAAGTGTCCTTTGGCCTGGATAGGATTCTCAGTGCTCTGTAGAAATCCACATGACACACTGGCAACTGGGGGGATGGCTGGGGGTGGGGGCGGGGGGGGCGCTAGTTCTCTTTTCATGGAAACCAGCGATCAAGTACGTGCGTATATTCCCAGAGTAACTGCCCTGCTCTAATGTGATGCTTGGGGCCTGGGGCTGGCAACTCTATTTGGGCAGCATTAAAGTCTAGGTTATAGGACATGACCTCTACCTGCGAGGGAAGCTATGACCTAAACGTCAACCCAACAACTCAGTTGTATAACTGTTGTTGTTTGCCATGTGCGTTTACAAGCAAAAGTGATGGGAAATGGTGCCATCAGACACCGAGGTCCTCTTTTCCACCATAGAGAACCAGCTGCTCTAAGATTTTGAGCTCCAACTGTGATCCTTTCTCACAAAGCTTGTATCAACCACAGTCTGTTTTCAATTATTTTTTCCCTCTGTCCTTTGTTCATGTTTAATTTTTTTTAAAGTAGACTAATACAAAGTATGCTGTCTTCATAGCATGCGGCTTCCACATAAGCAATAAAATATTTTTTTTTGATTGGAATTTCTGGATAAGTAGCTGAATGCAGCCTTAACTGGCTTACTCTGTTGGGAACACAAAGTGTGGCTCTAATTATTAAACAAAATGTGCATTCTGGGGAATTATTTAAGACTGGTTTAAGAGGTATTATGCCAATGATTGCTTGTTTCATGCTATTTCCCCTCTTCTGGCTTTCTTGGGAAATTTGTTAGAGAATCGAATCTGGTAATAAAGTGACTTAATGACGTCATCCCTAGTTAGGTGCAGTAGCTGACCACAAAGAGGTTATTCCAACAGTGCACAAAACTGACCACTTTGTAAGATCTCATGAAAAAATACTCGTCACCTCAATGCTCCCAGTCAAAACCAAAATAAGAACACCTGGAGTCTGCTTCTCGGTTGTAAAGAAATAATGAGAGTGGATGTCATTTTTTTTTCTAATGATGCTTATTTGCCAAAAATTTCTTGCCAGGTTGAAAGATGAATATAAGTCAAGAACAGAGCAAGGATTAACAGGACTTTTTCTTTTTGCCAGCAAGTTGAATCAGTCGCAAGAGGCTGAGGTTTATAACAACAACAAAACCAACAAACACCACCATAAAAAACCCTCCAGGGATATTTTAAAAGAAAGAAATTATACTGGGAATAAATTAAGAAAGTATCTCTTTGAATTGGGCACCTCTAAGTGTGGGATTGTGGTGGACACTCAGTGAGCTTCTGATCAAGTCTGTAACAGCTGAATCTACACTGGTTGCTACCAAAGAGGCAGCCATTACTCCAGGCATTGTCCAGACAAAGCAGGATGTTTTGCTCTTTGCACAGTCACTAGATTAGCAATTCTATAGAACTAACCTGAATAATTGAATATGTAAAGGAGAACTGAAGATTTATCAAGGATATTTTCAACCAATTCCTGAATATAGTTCATAAAAATAATAAAAATTAAACTGCTATTTTTTTTTCTTTTTGGCCACGCAGCAAGGTGTGCGGGATCTTAATTCCTTGACCAGGGATAGAACCTGCGCCCCCTGCAATGAAAGCACAGAGTCTTAACCGCTGGACCACCAAGGAAGTTCCTAAACTGCCATGTTTAAAAGTATTCACAGTAAAATTTAGAACAGTAAAATCTGAAATGGGACAATTGGATGAAGAAACAACTGCCACAAAAGACTCACAGTAGCAAAAGTAATAATTGGTAAAATTTGGTATGAACAACAAAAAAATTGATACATAAAATCTTCATTGTAAAACTTACACTGAAGAGAGCTGATCCCATGGGGGAGGGGAGCAACACAATAAAAAAATTAATATAAAAATAGGAAACAATTTTATTATGTTGGATAGAATTTCAAGGAATTAAATTGGCATAATGACATTCTTGACGTAAACGTTTCTCAGTAGTTGTAGAGCTCTGATCACAATATTTTATTCATAAATATAGAGTCAAAATGTCCTAGGGTCAAAACATCAAGATCAGGATGTCCAGTAGTTCAAAATGGCACGGTCAAAACATCCTGCACACAGCTCAGAGCATTCTGACTTAACTGCAACTGTTCCAATTCAGAAATACCAAATATTTTATAAGCCTTCTAAATATCTTCTCTATGATTTAGCAGCTCACCTCAACAAGTTGGTACAGACATAGCATGCTTCTGAAACTCTGGCTCTCAGAAACTGCTCAGTTACATGATTTGGTTGTGCCAGCTTGTTCAGGATGCAACATCACTGAAATTTAAATTAGAGACGCTGTAGTGAGGAGGCTTGTAAAATCTCTTGCCATCACTTGGATTTGAGAAGCTGCAGTTAAGCCAGGGTGGCCTGGGAAGTCAGAGCTTGAGACCTGGACCCAGCTCTGTCTATTTGCTATTCCTGGAACTGGTATATGAGATTGCAGAGGTGGAAAAAAATGCCACCTCCATGGTCAAAATTGCCAAGGCTTTAGCGTAGCAGGAACCAGTGACTCCTCACTCAATTGCCCTTTCCCTTTGACTTGCTGGCTGGCCGAATAATACAGGAGCAAATCAAGAGTTAAAGAGTGAAGTAGACTTGTGATCTCTTAGTTCATTCACAGCTAAAGGCAAGACTTACTCTCCATAACCAATGTTCCGTTTACTCAACTGTGCCAAAGAAATTCCTTCCCTACCATCTAGATGAATCTCACTCAGCCCTCAAGGTTCAGCTGACTTCCTGCTTTCCCGGAGACCTCTGTCCACAGTTCCAGCCACTTGGTCCATTCTGGACTCCTCTTGGGGACTTTTTTTTTAAGAACTTTTATTGAGATACAGTTAACATACAATAAACTGCATATATTTAGAGTGTACAATTTGGTATCCCAGTCTCCCAATTCATTCCCCCCCAACCCTCCCCGCTTTCCCCACTTGGTGTCCATATGTTTGTTCTCTACATCTGTGTCTCTATTTCTGCCTTGCAAACCAGTTGATTTGTACCATTTTTCTATATTCCACATATATGTGTTAATATACGATATTTGTTTTTCTCTTTCTGACTCACTTCACTCTGTATGACAGTCTCTAGGTCCATCCATGTCTCTACAAATGTCCCAGTTTCATTCATTTTTACAGCTGAGTAATATTCCATTGTATGTATGTACCACATCTTTTTCATCCATTCATCTGTTGATGGACATTTAGGTTGCTTCCATGTCCTAGCTATTGTAAATAGTGCTGCAATGAACACTGGAGTGCATGTGTGTATATGCCCCACAGTGGGATTGCTGGGTCCTATGGTAACTCTATTTTTACTGTTGCAAGGAACCCCCATACTGTTCTCCATAGTGGCTGTATCAATTTACATTCCCACCAACAGTGCAAGAGCGTTCCTTTTTCTCCAGACCATCTCCAGCATTTACTGTTTGTAGATTTTCTGATGATGCCCATTCTGACCGGTGTGAGGTGATACCTCATTGTTGTTTTGATTTGCATTTCTCTAATAATTAGTGATGTGGAGCAGCTTTTCATGTGCCTCTTGGCCATCCGTATGTCTTCTTTGGAGAAATGCCTATTTAAGTCTTCTGTGCATTTTTTGATTGGGTTGTTTGTTCTTTTGATATTGAGCTGGGTGAACTGTTTATATATTTTGGAGATTAGTCCTTTGTCTGTTGATTTGTTTGCAAATATTTTCTCTCCTCTTCGGGACTTTTTAATCACATGGGCGCTTGCACCATTCCTTAACCCTTGTGTTCCCACTCCCCTGAAGGTGCTCTGTGAGGACAGTGCTGTACTGCCCAAGGACTTGACAGTGGGGAATTAAAACTAACCTCCAAGAATTCATCAATAGGATGGCCATAAACACCACAATACCTGACCTGAAAAACATGTTTAAAAATCAGACTGGGGACTTCCTAGGTGGCGCAGTGTTTGAGAATCCACCTGCCAATGCAAGGGACACAGGTTCGAGCCCTGCTCCAAGAAGATCCCACATGCCACGCAGCAACTAAGCCTGTATGCCACAACTATTGAGCCTGCACTCTAGAGCCCATGAGCCACAACTACTGAAGCCCACATGCCTAGAGCCCGTGCTCTGCAACAAGAGAAGCCACCACAATGAGGAACCTGTGCACCACAATGAAGAGTAGCCCTTGCTCGCCACAACTAGAGAAAGTCCGTGTGCAGCAACGAAGCGAAGACCCAGTGCAGGCAATAAATAAACAAATTTATAAAAAAATAAATAAATAATAAAAATCAGACTGGGGGCATGAAGCAATCTAGAGAGAGCATGAGGGACTTCCCTGGTGGTCCAGTGGTAAGGAATCCACCCTGCAAGGCAGGGAATGTGGGTTTGATCCCTGGTCAGGGAACAAATTCCTACATGCTGCAGGGCAATTAAGCTTGTGAGCCACAACTACTGAGCCTGCGCACCTCAACTAGAGAACCTGCATGCTGCTAACTACAGAGCCCACGCCCTGGAGCCTGCACACCACTACTAGAGAAGAGAAAACCTGCACGCCACAACTAGAGAGAAGCCCATGCCCTGCAGCAAGGAGCCTGTGCACGGCAACGAAAGATCCTGCGCGCTGCATGTTGCCTGCAGCAACAAAGATCTGACGCAGCCAAAAATTAAAAAGTAAATGAAATAAAGTAAATATTAAAAACAAAAACAAACAACAAAAGAACAAAGAGAGCATGAGCCTTCTAGAGGTGATGGGAAGGTTAGGGGGTGGGTTTGGAGACAGCCAGAGGTGGTCCACAAAGGAAGAGGCTAGCTGTACTATTCACACCAGGCCATCACACAGGGCATAACCGCCCCATCACTCCTGGAGACCAGTGAACAGGACAGTACTGTCCGCAGGGCTCTTTCCAAACTGATGTGAGAACCCACTTGGTTAGGGAAAGATAAACCTGTTGTGGAGATGGTCACACGGTCGGGCTCCTGCTTACCCTTTCCGCATCACTGTCTGCCTCTCCCCACAGCAATCAAACGGAAAAGCTGCCATGTTCTCTCTTTTCTTCAAAACTTTGACTCCCTCCACCCAGCTCCCCTGCACTGCCTGGCTAAGTCAGCCTTTAGCTCTCTGCTGAGACCTCACTACCTCCACGGAGCCCTCCCTGATCCCCAGGCTTGGGTCAGGCCCTTCTTCATGTGTTCACATAGGACCTTGTGGTTGATCAGAGGTATCTCCCTTTGTTAAAATTGTCCCCAAATCTGCTTCTCTGTATTCCTCACTAGACCAGCAGCTCTATGAAGGCAGGGACTGGGCCTGTCTTGACCATTAACGTATCTCCAATACATAGTTAGTACTCAGTCTGTGTACTGAATGAATGCATTAATTGATTAATACGTTAATCAGGCTAACACACCATCAAAGCAGCTAAATTCTTATTCTAATCCCAGGCTCATCAAGTGACCTTAACAGAAGTCTCTAATCCACTTTATTTTTTTATTATTTTTTTATATAAATTTATTTATTTTATTGGCTGTGTTGGGTCTTCGTTGCTGCACACGGGCTTTCTCTAGTTGTGGTGAGCGGGGCTACTCTTTGTTGTGGTGCGTGGGCTTCTCATTGCAGTGGCCTCTCATTGCAGAGCATGGGCTCTAGGCACATGGGCTTTAGTAGTTGCGGCACATGGGCTCAAGAGTTGTGGCTCACGGGCTCTAGAGCGCAGGCTCAGTAGTTGTGGCACACGGGCTTAGTTGCTCCATGGCAAGTGCAAGTGGTATCTTCCTGGGGCAGGGATTGAACCCGTGCCCCCTGCATTGGCAGGCGGATTCTTACCCACTGCGCCACCTAGGAAGTCCCTCTAATCCACTTTAGAGTAACATTTCTAGTGTTAAAAAAAAAATTGCCATTCTGATTTTTACATCAGTCTCTTGTGAGCTTTGCGAATATGCATTGGCCCCTGAGAACAACTCTGAGACACTGATTATATTGGGGGACTTATTGGGAGTTCCCTGGTGGTCCAGTGGTTAGGACTCGGCACTTTCACTGTTGTATTCAATCCCTGGTCTGGGAACTAAGATCCTGCAAGCCACGTGGTATAGCAAAATAAATAAATAAATAAACAAATAATTTTTAAAAAAAATTGAGGGGCTTATCACTGAGAGCAGATTCTGGGTGTGCCAAGGAAAGGCCAGCCTGTTTTTCCCAAGAAGTAGCCCCTTGGATCATAGTGAACTGTGCTCATTTTCCATTTTGAATTTCTGTACCTAATACAGCACTATAAATACCAAATCTCAAGAAATGCTTGTCACAGGAATAGAAAAGAATAGAAATATTAAGTATGTTCAAGAAATTCACACACATTGTCCTTTTAGACATTTATAGAATCTCACTATATGGCTTTCCTTTCTAGAGACCCAAAAACTGTTGGCTTTTTTGTTTGTTTTTTGTTTTGTTTTGTTTTGGTTTTGCCCATGCTGCGAGGCTTGCAGTATCTCAGTTCCCCGACCAGGGACTGAACCCAGGCCACAGCGGTGAAAGCTCGGAATCCTAACCACTAGACCACCTGGGACCTCCCCACAAAGTTCTTTTTTTTTTTTTAATGAGTATCAATTGTTCCTAATCCGGGTGCCCTCTACAATCCTGCTGTGACTGCTTCTAAAAGCACCTAAAGTCTTCCTGAAAGTCTGACCTGGCCGTTTTCCTTTCTCATACCCATGGGCACCAGGCGCACTCCTGATGCCAGATGACGCCCGTTCTGGCTGAGACAGAGGAAGGCTTAGCCTTGGTGCCAGGACAACTCAAGATTTGTCAGCTGGTTGGGGCTGATTATCAAGATGTCCAAACTGGCTCCTTTGCTATGTGTACGCACTTTAATTTTGTGCCTGATTTTAGTCTGCAGTGTACCGTGTGTCTGCATCTGCTGTGTGAAAGCGTTCGTGAGCATTTAAAGGGGGAGCCGATGGTACGGATCGCTCTTGTGAAAACCAAAAGCAATAGTGCAGCAGTAACTGATGAGCATTCTCTTCGACCACTGAAGTCACAGCCAAAGTTTATGGAACTCAAAACTCTGGCGGAAACGGAAAATGCGATATTAAAGCAGAGATATCAAAGTGGCACCTGCTTTAAGCATTTATGATTTGCCACCGTTTCCCACCACCCCCTGCTTTCCAGATTATGAACTTCTTGAAGACAGGAAACTTCATTTTTTCCAGAATTTCTACCACCTGACACAGTGCCTGGCACAGAATAGGTTCTTGATAAATTTTCTGATGAGTAAGTAAAGTAAGGAATGAAGATGAGATAACCCGTGCATGTTATATAGACACTCTACAAGAACAACTGTATTTTTCTTGTTTATTTATTTGTTTATTTTATTTTATTTTTTTGGCCGCAACACATGGCTTGCAGGATCTTAGTGTCCTGACCGGGGATCGATCCCGTGCCCCCTGCAGTGGAAGTGCAGAGTCCTAACCACTGGACTGCAGGGAATTCCCAAGAATTTGTTTTTCTTATAGATGTTCTAACAGCTGTGTATTGCTACGTAACAAATCACCCCAGAACTTAGTGGCTTAACATAAGAATAAACATTCATCATCTCACATAGTTTCTGTAGCTCAGGAATTTAGGAATAGCTTATCTGGCTGGTTCTGGACTGCGTTTCTGATGAAGTATCAGTCAAGATGTTCACTGGAGCTGTGCTCATCTAAAGGCTTGATCGTGGCTGGAGGTTCTGCTTCCAAGACAGTTCTCTCACTTGGAGCTGGTTATTGGCATGGAGCCCCAGTTTCTCCTCATGTAGATCTTTCCACGTGATTAAGTAGCCTCATGACATGGTGGCTGGATTCCCCAAGAGAGAGATCCAAGAGGGTAAGATGAAAGCCACCAGAAAGCCTTTTCTGACCTAGCCTCAGAAGTCACACTCAGGCATGTCTTGTAACATCCTGCTGTTTACACAGGTCAGCCCTGTTTCATACTCGAGCGATGGCACAAGGTTGTGAATACCAGGAGGTGAGAATCATAGGATCATCTTGCAGGCTGGCTACCACAGACACCATTAAAATCTCTGTACTCCCCAGTTGTAAATTGGTGCCTCTTCTTCTGAGCTTTGCCTTTCGTACTTGTTTTATAATTTACCACAATCTAAGTTTTGGACATGAGCAGACTTCCACGGAGGGTTAGAGCAGCAAGGCATCTTGAAGACCACCACCCGAAGTTCAGTGTCCTCATTTTACAGATGAAGAAACCAAAGCTTGTAAGTAAAGTTCCTGTTCAGTCACTCAGCCAGTTGCAGGCAAGGCAGCACTAAAGGCCCCCAGCCAAGGCTCTTCCCTACCCTGTTCTCATGGAAGCTGTGCTTTGTGAATTGTTTAATCATGTGTGAAATTGGTGTTTTGAGGCCCGGCAGCTGTAAAGTTAGCACTTATTTTATTTTGGTGTAGTTGAACCTCTTAGATCTCCATAGAGACTGGTAGAGTCATTGTGGATTAGTAGGTGTGACCAAATGCTTCTAAAAACAAAACATTCAGGCACTTACATCTTCTCTTTCTTTCATCAGGCCTGTGTCGGTTTCCTCTGGATTTTGTGGTAGTTTAAAGAGAGCATTTGTTTTATGGAGTAAGTATGTCTAATAAAATTGTCTGCTGAGTACGTTTTAGTGCTCAGTTCAGTCAGGCAAATGTTTGCTGGGGTCCTTGTGTGTTGGGCACTGGCCCTGCGTTCTCTCTGATTTACGTTAGTCAGTTCAAAAACAAGTCTCAGAGGCAGCGAGAATTATTTCCCTATTGACTACATTAGAAACTTGGCAAGAAAGAAACTGAGACATAAAAGTGGGAAAAGAAAAGTCTTTTACTTTGTGAGACAGGAATCATTCTTTCCCTGCTCCTTTGCCAGGTCTTTGGTTCCTATTGGGCACCACCCCTTCCTCAGACTGTAGGCATTTCATCCTTGCCTGGGGAATCTGTGGCTCTGAACTTGAAGCGCGCAGGACTTAGCTTACTCAATTATTTGTCTCGGTCTAAAAAACGTCTAAAAATTATCAGTTCCTCCATTTGATGTAACACCCTCAGTGATCACCTTCCCTGAAATTTGAGCCATTATAGTAAATCACTGTCTTATTTTACCAAAGAATCAAAATGAGTTTACTGAAAATGAGAGATCCAATGCTAGATGGTCAATTTTCAGAACCCCCCTACTTCTTATCCATGCAGATGAAGTTGCAAGGAGACTCAAAGGATAATAACACCACCTGCTTGTTTTACGGAGTTTTCACTATAAGAAATGGCGTCCCATGCTACCTAGTTCAAACACAAATTTATTGTAATGTACTATAAAACATATCATGGAAGAAATAATTTTTGAAATTATTTATTTATTTATTTTGGCTGTGCCCAGTCTTAGTTGTGGCACGTGGACTTCTTAATTGCCGCACGCATGTGGGATCTAGTTCCCCAACGAGGGATGGAACCCAGGCCCCATGCATCGGGAGCATGGAGTCTTACCCGCTGGACCACCACAGAAGTCCCATGGAAGAAATACTTTTGATTAGAGTTAACATTTATTTGACAGAATAACGATGTGCCAAGCCCAGTTCTAAGCCCTTCCCTCTTTTAATCTTCTCAACCTGTGAAGTCGATTCTGTTATTATCTCCAGTTTACAGTTGAGAAAACTGAGGCATAGAAGTTAGCTATTTGACCAAGGTAATTGAAGAAGCGGCACTGTAGCAGCGTCGAACCCCACGGGGTAGGACGTTTTTGGAGGGAAGGTGGCTCCAAAAGCCTGGGTGGGGTTGCTGGCTCCTTGCTCCATGCTCCACCATCAGTGACTCAACGTCCCCCACACGGCCGCTGCTTTCCAAGCCACCGACGTCTGCTGTTTGCTGCTTTCCCGTATTTCAGCCTGCACCAGCAGGGCTTCCCATCCCTTGCGCTACTTCACGAACTTCCAGCTGCAACTTCCACCTGTAACTGTTAAATTCCTTCCATATTCCTCATCTCAAAGTCCCAGGAGAGAGAGAATCGACTTGGCCCAGCTCATATGTTTGAGACAGACTGTCGAAGGCCCATGCTGCTCAGCGGACCCTAGGCACGCTCCCTGGTCCTGCGACCTGCGGAGAGAGGAGTGTGAGGATGGCAAGCTCTAGGAAGCAAGGCCATCTAGGCTGCAAGGGCGAGCAGCTGCCATCCTGTCTCTCAGAACAGGGTTCAGGCATACTCTTCCAGCACATTTTTACCCTCTAAAGTCTAATCTACGCCGTCTGCTAGAAGGGTATATTCAAACAAAGCGGCTGAATTTAATAAGTCTTGGTATGTGGAATTTATAGGAATTGTACCAAGAAAATTATAGGGATAAAACTGTCTGCTTTTTAAAAAAGATTGGCTTGTGAGTAGGAAACCTCCACCACTCCTGTGTTTCTCCTTGCCTCTCACATTACTGTCACACTCCTAACACTCTGCCATCACACAGGTGAGGCTTTTACCCCACACCAAGCAGTCCTGCCACACCCACAGGGGTGGCCTACAGTTTAACTCGATTCCGACACTGTCTACCTGGAGATAGTGTCTGATCCCCAGGTTAAGGGCTCAGTCCACAGGACTGCCACACACACCCCTCAACTTCAAATTTCAATTGCAAGGCCCGATTGTTAGCTGTGCTGACCAGTGGGCTATAAATAAGAGGTTCCCATGATCCCCTCCTCAGGTTTGAATAGTTTGCTAGAGCGGCTCACAGAACTCAGGAAAACAGTCTGTTCATTGTTTACCGGTTAATTCCAAAAAGATATGATAAAGGCTATGGAAGAACATCCAGATGAAAGAGATGTATAGGGCATGGTATGCAGGAAGGGGCTCAGAGCTTCCATGTCTTTTCCAGGAGTGCCATTCTCCCAGCACTTCCATGTGCTCACCAGCCCAGAAGTTCTCCAAACTCTACACTGTTGGGATTTTTATGGAGGCTTCATCCCATAGACATGATCAATTATCAGCTCCTTTTCTAGCCCCTCTTGTATCTGGAGAATGAGTGATGGGGCTGAAATTTCCAAACTTCTAATCATGACTTTGTCTTTCTTGTGACCAGCCCCATCCAGGAGCTTACCAAGAATCACCCCATTAATACAAAAGGCATTCCTATCACCCAGGAAATGCCAAAGCATTTAGGAGATGGTGTCAGGAACCAGAGTCAAAGATCAAATATTAGAACAAAAGATGCTCCTAGTGCTCTTACCACTTAGGAAAGGGTTTTAGTAGCTCTGTGCCAGGAACTGGGGGCAGAGACCAACGTGTATAATTTCTATTATTTTACAGATTGGACAAGTCCATATACCAAAGGGTAATCAATTTAAATCAGTATTTAATTGAGCACCTACTATGAGGAACATCAAGGACAAACTTCTTAAGAGTAGGAATAGAGTTTGTAGAATTTTAGAGCTAGGAAGGACTTAGGGATGAGTTAGTGTTCCTAAATGTTCCTCAGGCTGGGGTCAGATGTGTTCCAAAGGTCACTCATTCTTTAAGAAATTTTTTAAAGTTTTCTGTTCGTATTCCAATAAGAATCTCAACAAATATGAGTATGTTTTGGATCACCTGTTTTGCCATCTCAAACCTATGTAATGCTGTACAAATTCAGTGTTTTTGTTGATGCTAAATTACATTAACATATTTTGGTGGATGATAAAAGAGGAAAAAATAATACACATGAACTACATTTATACCAAAACTCACTGCATTCAGTGGTTTGGTTGCAGGAAGTGGGACCCCTTCCTGGGCTCTTATCTAACACTTGGAAATGAATTGTCTGAGAAGACACATGTGCTGACAAAGCAAGAGACTTCCTTGGGAAAGGGATGCCCAGGTGGAGAGCAGTATGGTGCGGGAACCCAGGAGAACTGTTCTGCCACATGGCTCGCAGTCTTGGGTTTTATGGTAATGGGGTTAGTTTCTGGGTTGTCTCTGGCCAATCATTCTGACTCAGGGTCCTTCCTGGTGGCACACGTATCACTCAGTCAAGATGGATTCCAGCAAGAAGGATTCTGGGAGGTTGTGTAAGGACTGGTGTTTCCTCTCTCCTTTTGACCTTTCCCAAATTCTTCTCATTGGTGGTAGCTTGTTAGTTCTGCATTCCTTATTGTAAGATAAGTCACGCAAGTGGCTACTACCATGACTGGCCACGGCAGGCAGTTTTGATCTGTGATTCCCCTAACAGTTTGTTTTCCCAGCAGTTTGAATAGAGGATGACAGAATTTGTGTAGTCGAGGGCACTATACTGGTGAGGGAGACAGAAACTTCACTCCAAAAAACATCATTCTTCATATTTAAGTAAATGTTCCCAATTTGATTTTGTTTATTTAATTTAATTTATTTACTTAGTTTTATAGAATGTCTTTTTTTTTTTTTTTCTTTTTTTTTGTCTGCACCATGCAGCTTGCAGGATATTAGTTACCTGATCAGGGATTGAACCCGGGCCACAGCAGTGAAAGCCCGGAGTCCTAAACAGTGGACCACCAGGGAATTCCCCAGAATGTCTTCTTTTAAAATTTTTATTTTATATTGGAGTATAGTTGATTTACAATGTTGTGTTAGTTTCAAGTGTACAGCAAAGTGAATCAGTTATACATGTACATATATCCACTCTTTTTTAGATTCTTTTCCCATATAGGTCATTGCAGAGTATTGAGTAAATCTCCCTGTGCTATACAGTAGGTTCTTGTTGGTTATCTATTTTATATATAGTAGTGTGCATATGTTAATCTCAACCTCCTGATTTATCCCTTCCCTCCACCCTTTAGTAACCATAAGTTTCTTTCCTAAGTCTATGGATCTTGATTTTGTTTATATTTAGTTTGTAAATTTGTTTGGGTTGAATAGTTGAATGACAACTATAAGGTAAGGAGTTTAAGTTTCTTTGGGTGGCAGTGTTTATTTTTAAGTAATATTATAACCAAAATAATTTAGTAATACTGGCAGAACTTAATAATTCTTTTTGTTTAAAAGGATACCATACATTACTCAAGTTTGAGAAACACTGATTTAGGTCAACCCTACTAATTTTCAGATGGTAGCTACAAAGCCCTGAAATATAAAGAAATCTACTTAAGACAGGAAGTGAGTTATTCACCCGAATGCATGGAACTTAGATCTCTAGTTACCTATAACTGAACTAAAAAAAAAAAGACCACAGCAAGATGGTGACAAAGCCCGGACAAGTGTTTACACCTGTCTCCTTTCCTATTCCCTGCCCTCAGAGGCTTGTCAGTTCCTTGCTTATCTGGATCACCTAACTGTGACTTTTTTTTTTAATTGAAATACATTTGACATATAACATTGTAAATGTAAGGTGTACAACATGTTGATTTGATACATTTATATAATATAATATGATTGCCATTGTGATAATAATTAGCATCTTTATGTCACACAATTATCATTTCTCTGGAATAATTGAGATCTAGTCTCTTAGTAAGTTTGATGATTATAATAGAATATTGTTGTCTTTATTCACTGTACTGTGCATTAGATCTGTAGGACTTATTTACTACTTGTTACGAGTTTACACTCTTAAACAGCATCTTTTCCATCTCTCCGCCCCCCAGCCCCTGCTAACGGCTATTTTACTTTTTGTTTTTATAAATTTGGCTTTTTTAGAATCCACATATAAGGGATATCATACAGCACTTGTCTTTCTCTGTCTGACTTATCTCACTTAGCGTGATGTCTTCAAGGTCCCTCCATTTGCTATTGCAAATGGCAGGATTTCCTCCTTTCTCATGGCCGAATAATATTCCATTATATGGAATATTGTGTGTGTATATATTTATACACACACACACACACGTGTATATATTTATACACACACACACATGCGCTACATCTTCTTTATCCGTTCATCTGTTGATGGACACTTAGATTGTTTCCATGTCTTTGCTATGAGAATAGTGCTGTAATAAACATGGGAATGCATATATCTCTTCAATAGCCTGTTTCCATTTCCCTTGGGTATATACTCAGAAATGGAATTGCTAGATTATATGGTAGATCTATTATTAATTTTTTGAGAAACCTCCATACTGTTTTCCAACTTCTTTTTCCTGCCTTTTTTTCCCTCCCCCCTTCTCAGTAGTAGCAATAATCCTAAACACAATGTAACTATAGCTTGCTGTGTGCCCAGTGCTTTATAAATGTTATCTTGTTCAATGTTTGATTAGACTCCTCCAATCTTGAATTGTCTTCAGTTTTGTTTCGTTTACCATTTTGTTTTTTTCATGTTTTTGTCTTGCAGAAGTTCCTTTAGCTGGACAGCTTTTCAGGATGAAAGGCTGCTGAGTGTTCCTGAAGGGTGACGCTTTCAACCTGAATCAGGCTATTGTGGCTATTACGGGAATTGTGAATTAATGATACTTGTCCAGTCATTATCTCGAAAGCTTTCTGTTGTTCTTAAAGAGAGACAGTTCATTTTGCTTGGGATATGATTGTGGTGATTTGGTTCTCAATAAAAGAAAGCTTCCATGCTGGTGGAAACCTTTGTAATTTAGAGTGTTCTGCTATGAGCTGCCTTCCTTAGGTTCCTTGAAAGAAAACACCCTTCCTCTTCCCCTCTCAATCCATCATTTTTACATAGACAGGTTTCTCAAACACAGACAGGAAACGTATCAAATGTAACAATGCCTTTGCTTTATGCAATGCTTTATAGCCAAGACACAAAGGCTGGCCCCAGAGCTGGCGACACGACTGCGTTGAACACCTTTATCTCTCTTCTACAGAGGTGAAAAGATTTCCCTAGAAAATCCAGAAAAATCTAGAACGCTGTCCAAATTCAAATGCAGAAGGGCTTAAGTTTAGTCTTTAATTCAGATCACTGTGGTCCCATTCACAACGCTGTCATTGTCAGGCTGATTGCCATCAGAGCTACAGAATAAAAAGAATGAATATTGTAGGGGGGGTGGGGGGGGGAGTTTTTCTCAACCCTCTTAGGGGCCCTGGCTGGGTCTGAAAATTAAACCAACAAAGACAGATTAACAGGAGAAAAGCATATAATTTATAATAACAGAAAAATTCCCTCTTTAATTTTATGCATATCTTAAAAGATAATTGCTCAGAAGATAGCTATTCCTCCACTCCTGCTGTAAATCACTCTGTTATATGGAAGGGGTATCTCAAATTTTGGGAAGTTATTTTACTAAAAAAAACTAGGCATACCTGAAAGATATATTTGTTCTATAGGTCCCTAGCATTGAGGCTATATCAAGATTGAAAAGACTGACTTTATATTGATTCTAGTTTAAAAACAAATGATTAAGAACCCAAAAAATAAAGCAATGATTATCCATACACTCTCTTTTTCAAATCATGATTCCTGAGTTTGCTGATTGAGCATTCGAAAACCAAAACATTACCATTAACAGGCTAGGGAGTGGAAGATAAGTCCCACCTCTTTCTGCACTACTAGGATTTGACCTTAAACATTGGGCAAATTTGTAAATGTGCCAAAGTTTAAGCTGGGTTGAGGGTAAGGAGGAGCCCACCTTAGCTCAGCGGGTTGTTGGATCCACCACTGAAAATACTGGCTCATTTACCAAAGTAAACAGAACTGTAAAGACTAAAACCAAACAAAATGAAGATCTCTGATTTTTCTTAAGAGGTCATTCTGGGAATATTTTTTCTTCTCCTTACTGAAGGGTAGCTCCAACGTGCCACCCCAAAATACATCTCTTTGGTATAAGAATTATTTTGAGGGGATTATTTTTAAGAAACTGTAGTTGCAAAAGAGGCTCTGAAAACAGTTGACAGTTACCCTTTGGTAAAGGGAAATCTACATTTATAAAGAAATTTACATTAGAAAGGGGGCTTGTACGGGGAAGACAGAGATTACCAGATAACTTTTTCACCGAGGAACGTACCTGCAGCGGCGGGCAACCTTTGTTTACCAAACATTCCTTTTCTTACCTTCCCCTGAATTTCCTTCCCCTTTGTGGTCCCAGCCCCCATCTCTGTCCTTAGATCACAGTGGTATTTAAGTCTCAGTTGTCTGGCTACCACTGGAGTCTCAAATCTTAGGCTCCAGTATGAACGTACGTAATTAAAATTGTTTAATTTTTCTCCTGTCTTTAATCTGTCTTTATTATGAGGATGGGGGGTCTTAGCCAAGAACTCGGTAGAGGGAAAATTACTTTACCTCCCCTACATTACCTTAGAAAGCAGAGGGCTTAGCCCTTGTTTCACTAAGATTACTCCACAATAAGGGTGAGATTTTAACAGATAAAAGGGTCTATGTGTAAAGTGCTCAGTTCATAGCCGGCTCCTGCCGTGGGCTCAATAGATAGCTAGTATCATTGTTGTTATTAGTATTTTATTATATGTTAAAACTCAAAGAAATGGCCGGGCCTGAGAAAGAAGTGGTAAAACTACTCCAGCTACTTCCCAGGTTAGTGCTACATACTTGTTTTAGTCTTTTTGTTAATCTTCTTTGTTTAAACCATTCTCCCAAGCCTTTTCCTTTGTTTTGTTTTTACATTGCTTCAAGGAGACTGGGTTAGCAGTGGACCAATTTTTCAGTTCCCTAAAATGTTGTAATCCAGTCAGCTTCTCCCGTAAAATAAATATACTTATTGCCTCCAGGCCTTGGTTATTTTAAAAGGGTTGTATATCTGGGACTTGGTCGTACAAGTTTGTATGTTCCTAAACACTACTTACCACGTTGGCTTGGTACTGATAAATGGAATATTGCCTGCCATATCAGTCAACAAAGGATGTCACAGTCCACAGCGATTGTAGCCACAGCCAATGGTGAGCTGGTGAGCCCTAAGGGGACTCAGGAAGGAAAGAATACTGCCATCTAGCAGCCATCAGACTGCAGCCACTCCCCACGGTGACCACCCCCCCCCAACCCGAGGAAACTCAGGATGTGAAAACAGAGGATATTGGCCCCAGCTGAGGTGTGTATCAAAGGAATGATTTCAGGGAGCCCAGACTTGCATCTTCCTATATGTAGAAAAACACTAAATTCCTTAACTTGACATACCTGGTTTTCTGTTATTAACAATACAGTAAGTCCCTTACACAGGAACAAGTTCCATTCCGAGAACACGTTCGTAAGTCCAATTCGTTTGTAAGTCCAACAGAGTTAGCCTAGGTACCCAATTAACACAATCAGCTACCGTACTATAATAGGTTTATAATACTTTTCACACAAATAATACATAAAATAGGTTTATAATACTTTTCACACAAATAATACATAAAATAGGTTTATAATACTTTTCACACAAATAATACATAAAAAACAAACAAAAATAAAGAAAACAAGGATTTCCCTGGTGGCTCAGTGGTTGAGAATCTACTTGCCAATGCAAGGGACACAGGTTCCATCCCTGGTTTGGGAAAATCCCACATGCCAAGGAGCAACTAAGCCCTTGTGCCACAACTACTGAGCCTGTACTCTAGAACCCGTGATCTACAACTACTGAGCCCACGTGCCACAACTATGGAAGCCCATGCGCCTGGAGCCCATTCTCTGTAACAAGAGAAGCCACCGCATTGAGAAGCCTGTGCACCACAACAAAGAGTAGCCCCCACTTGCCGTGGCTAGCGAAAGCCCATGTGCAGCAACAAAGACCCAACTCAGCCAAGAAAGAAAGAGAGAAAGAGAGAAAGAAAGAAAGGAAAAAAGAAAGAAAGGAGAAAGAAAGAAAGAGAAAGAAAGAAACAAAGACAGAAAGAAAAAAAGAAAGAAAGAAAGAGAAAGAAGAAAGAAAGAAAGAAAGAAAGAAAGAAAGAAAGAAAGAAAGAAAGAAAGAAAGAAAGAAAGAAAGAAAGAAAAAGAAAAGAAAAGACATTTTTAATCTTACAGTAAACTACCTTGAAAAGTACAGTAGTACAGTACAGCAGCTGGCATACGGGGGCTGCCATCGAGTGAACAGGCAAGAAGTGTTACTGACTGGAGGAGAAGAGGAGGTGGGAGATGGTAGAGCTGAAGGATTGTCAGCAATAGGAGATGGAGGGCAAGCTGCAATTTCCCTCATGCCTGACATTGATGATACGTTCACACGTTGGCATCTTTGAAAGATCGCAACTTGAACTTGAAGGTTCCTATGTAGGGGACTTACTGTAATCGTTTGATGTTCAGACTCTCTGCCCTTTGTTGCAAAACTCCTATATATCCTGGCTCCCCCTCCTCACCTCCTTGGAGCAGTTCTTTCAGTGTTGCTTGAGATGCTGCCTCCCAGGCTTGAAGTCCTAAAAATTCCCGCAGAATAAAAAACATAACTCTCAACTTTTATGTTGTGAATATTTTTTTAGTTGACAGTACATTGAACACAATTCTGTAAATTTTTAATAGATGCCCAACATTCCAATCAGACATTATTACTTTAAAAAGTCAACTGAAAAAACACGTGTGTGTGTGTGAGAGCGAAGACAAAGTCTGGAAAATAAAATATTAACTTTGTCTTTGGGTGATTAGATAGCAGGTGCTTTGTATTTTACCTTTGTTTTGCCTATTTGTATAATACCTCAAAAATTACTTGTATCATTCTTTTAGTTAAAAATGTACCTATAATCTAATATCTTTTAACATATACACACTTCTATATATAAAATAGATAAACAACGAGGACCTACTGTATAGCACAGGGAACTATACTTAATATTTTGTAATAACTTATATGGGGAGAGAATCTGAAAAATATTATATATATAAATATTTTTATATATTTATTATACACATAAATATATATATAGTATATATATACACACATATGTGTATGTATAACTGAATCACTTTGCTATACACCTGAAGCTAACACTACATTGTAAATCAGCTATACTTCAATTAAAAATTAATTAGGGTGGGATGGAGGCTCAAGAGAGAGGGGATATGGGGATATATGTATAAAAACAGCCAAGTTGCTTTGTTGTACAGAGGAAACTGACACAACGGTGTAAAGCTATTATACTCCAAAAAAGATCGAATGAAAAAAAATTAAAAAGAGCAAGATATGGATGATTAAAAATAAATGAATAATCTAATATCTTTAGATAAACCTACTAGAGAGATCTTTCTCTCTTCTCAGCCCAGTGGGGTCTTTTTGTATCTCACTGGTCTCTGAAGGAATCACACCAATTTTCCATGATGAGACCAGTTTTCTGTCTGCACCCCTAATTCCAGCCAAGCATTTTTAAGGGGTAACCAATAAAACTTAGCAGAAATCAATTCTATTGCTACTGAAGAAAGTCTCTGATCTCTTATTCCATCAGATGTGAGCTGATGGTTTCATCTTTGGGACTGAAATAGCCCTGAATTTTAATACATCACTTAGGAATTGTATCATGTTGGATATACATCCCCAGTCTATGAAATGGGTACAAGGATCCTGACTTCACAGGAATGCTGTGACTTTTAGGGATGAGTCTAAAACTCCAAAGAGCGCCTGGCAAAAGCTAGCATTCAACACCTGGCAGCCATTCTCTGTAGACAAAACAGCAAGTGGTCCTTGTCCTTTCCACCATCTCCTAAGTTTGAACACCTCCTAAGTATGAACATCTCCGAAAGGCAGACCCACCAGTGAAAGGGAACCAGCCTGCACTCCTTTGGTGTTGAAATGACAAAGACAATACTATTTTATACATCTATATGTTTTACGTATATATATATATATATATATAAATTCTGTATATAATTCAGCTGCTTATAATGACTGCTGAATTATAAATGTTACTGCTAATCCGTGAATACCTTTCATTAATTGCTTACTCTTCTAATTTATTAATCACCTGCATTCCTAAAAATTTTCTCCCTCTCTAAACAATTAAGTCAATAAAATACTTCTTGGGCAGTGTTCATTTTCAGATTCCTCAAAACTGCTAAATCTTTTTTTTAAAACAGTTATCTTCTAAGTCTGTATCTCTAAAACTTTCAAGCCTAAAGCCAGAGGCCTCTCAAATCAGACTGTCTCAGCTCAAATTCCAACTCACCATTTTCGAACTGTGTGTGACAAGTTACTTGACCCCACTGTACTTCAGTCTCCTTCACAGTATAATAAGATAATAACAGTCCCTATGCTATCCCATAAGGTAAAGTGCTTAGAACAGTGAGAACCAGGCATATAGTAAGTAGCTATTAATATGTGATCAATGTTGTAGAAGTGAAATACACTCCATAGACATTTGCAGCTCCATCAGTCCATCAGAAAGGCAACCTGCCTACATGTGTGAGTCTGTTTTAAGTGATTGTGAATGAAAAATACTGCCTGCCATGGCAGTAAACAAAGGATGTTGCAGCCATCAAGCCATCACATTACAGCCACCAGAAGGTGAGCCCTGAGGGAACTCAGGATGGAGGCAGGATGCCTCCCCCCCCTGCTGCGGCCACGCTTCCCCCCCCCCCCCCCCCCCCCCCCCCGCCACCCACTGCAATCTAGCAGTCAGCCACTGCAGCCACCCCTGGAGGTTCACCCTGAGGAGATTCAGGATGAGAAAACACTGGATACTGGCCCCAGATAGCTGAGGTGCATATCAAAGGAATGATTCCAGGGAGCCCAGACCTTGTATCTTTCTATAAATATAAAAGTGCTAAATTCCTTAACGTGAGATATCTGTTTTTCCTTAACAGTAATCTTTTGATGTTCCAACTACCCAGTCTTTGTTGCAGAAACTCCTATATATCCGGTCGGTCATTGTGTCCTCCCCCCAAATTTTAGGTTGTGTATTTTTTTTCAGTCAACAGGATGACCTTTGTCAGACAAATCATTAAATGTGCATACGATTGTCAGCAGAGAGAGAATGTGGCAGGCATGGACTGTCTCTAAAATAATTTCTACATGAGCCATGTTCCTGGAAGTTGAGTGGCAGGACATTATTCCCTCCTGCGGAGAAACGTGGTTTGGAGGTTTCCAATAAACTACAGTAATAACTGGTTGGCTCTGCCACCAGTCCAGTTCAATCATCTCCGATATATTTGAATGCTGAGTTTCTAATTTATTTAATCCCTGGTTTCCTCTCCTTTATTGGGGCCTCCCCCAGTAGATGTCCCCACACACGGGGCCGTCCTTGAGGAAGGCCAGCAGACGCCTACTCCACGAGGGACCCATCAAAACTATTTCCTGAGCGCTATCTAGAAGCTTGCTGAGGTGATGGAAGGGGCACTAAGTTTCTCAGACTTTCTTTGTTCCTCCCTCAACAACCCCTCCCCGCACCGTGTGCAGTCACTCAAAACCTGGATCTCTGCGCCTGGCACCTTGGACGATGCTGCTGCCAGGTGTATGGGATACTGCCGAGCATCAGACCTTTGCCTTTTAAGCCTGTGTTTCCCACAAACCCAACTCCCAGGGGTCCTGAGGAGGCGCTTCAAAGAGATTCACTTGAATTTTTACTTCTATAGTGACGTGCCCTCTGACCTAATTACTAGTAATCACTATTATTACTTCCAGCCAGAAGAAACAAGTTGCTTTATTTGGAAGTTGAGAGCAAAAAACCTGAGCCAGAAAGACCTCCTGACATTTCATATCAATAAATTGGAAGAAAATAACGATGCTCTCCACTCTCAAAAAAAAAAATTGAGTTCAGCAGAAATACTTTGTGATGGGCTGCACGCAATGTGGAAATATTTTTGTCTCATTTTTTATACTACAAAACTTCCAGAACTCTGAGAATCACACTGTTGGTTGTGGTAGGTTGAGGGTTACACAGGAGGAGTTTTACATGGCTAAAGTTATTAATAGCCTATGGAGATTATATTTAACCATGTGTGAACATCTGGTATGGAAAAAGAATACTCAGCCGCAAAAAAGAATGCCATTTGCAGCAACATGGATGGACCTAGAGATTATCATACTAAGTGAAGTAAGACAGAGAAAGACCAATATCATATGATATCACTTACATGTGGAATCTAAAAAAATAATACAAATGAACTTATTTACAAAACAGAAATAGACTGTCAGACATAGAAAATAAACTTATGGTTACCAAAGGAGATAGATAGCAGGGCATGGGGAGGGATAAATTAGGAGTTTGGGATTAAAATATATACACAACTATATATAAAAAAGATAACAACGACCTGCTGTATAGCACAGGGAATTACACTCAATATCTTGTAATAACCTATGATGGAAAAGAATCTAAAAAGAAATATATATATATAGATACACATACATGTATGTGTATAACTGAATCACTTTGCTGTACACTTGAAACTAAAACAACATTGAAATCAATATTTCAATAAAAATTAAAAAAAATTTTTAAAGACATACAAAAGAGTACGGACCCATCGTTAGACTCAGCTGCAAAGTGTTTATCTAAAGACTGCAGGGGCAGCCCCAGTGCCCATCTGCCTCTCTTCTGTGGGAGGTTACCAGGGTAGGTGACACCTCCCAAGTGACTTTCTGGCCTTCCCTGAGTATCCAGGCTCACAGTTTGACTTTCCTTTCTAAAAGTTTCTGTAACACAGTCTGACATTTATATTCTATCACATGATTTTAATACAGAATATGTAATAAAGTATGAAAATGATCTCATTATCTCTGAAGATTGGTCTTTTCTCACTAGACAGTAGATCCCTCCTCCTCAGCATCATTGTTAATATCCTTTGACCATCCAATAATAGCACAAAAATGACAGGCACAGAGCAGCTCATACAATCAACTTGACTGAAGTGATGATTCAGGATAAAAACACCAGTGTTCAAATGTCACACCAGCTCAGCCTACTGTTTCCTACCAATATCAAAAGGCAAACAAAACACATGCTTCATGAAACAAAATATATTTAAGTATTTAGCTATTTATTGCATTATTCTGGTGCGGTAGAAGGTTTTTTTTTTTTTTTAAGCCCGGTGACCTGGTTTACAATACCAGCTCTAAAGATTATCTGCATGACCTTGAGCAAATCACATAACCTCTCTGTGCTATAGTCATTAGTTCAGTGAGTAGGTCATTTAACAAACCTTTCACTATCATTTGATCTGTGCAGAATGGAGTGCTGGAAAGGGATGCAAAGGTGAGTAAGGTTGCCTCAAATCTATCTACCAACACTTACAGTAAGGTTTTCATTTCTGCAATTTTGTTTGTTTTGAAAAGCTTTCCTTTGTTGTGCTCTGAATATTCGCTCTTTCGAGCAATCTGTTCTTGTTTAAAATCTTCTCATATCTGCAGATACTAGTCTTTTTTTCCCAATGTTTATTTTTTCCCCCAGAGTCTCTATTTCCACCAAGTTGCTTTTTCTCTATTTTTTTGTTTGTTTTCTGTCTCTTTAACACTACGTGCTTTCCTCCAGTATCATCTTTTAGAGTAAGACAAGCTGATAGGAAGCTCTGGACACTTGAGTGTAGCCTATTAGCTGTGATCTCACCTCACTGTAGAGCAGTTGTTTTCTATGTATCTTGACCAAGTGAACAGTAAGAAATGCATTTTACATAATAACCTTGTGTATGTGGATGTGTGTGTCTTAAAAGCTTCACAATGCTTTGGCAATATTTGCCTTTGTTATATGGGATGCAGTCTCATTTCTCCTTTTCTGTTTTGTGGATACAACCTACCATAGCAAATTCATGATGCAGTACAGTATTATCACCATAGGTTGAAAACTACCAGTAGAGGTGATGTAGCTGGGCTGTTTTCCGGAGGAATCCTGGTCAGACCTTCTCTCGGACTTCTTAGACAAGTACCCAGAAGGCACTTTTCCTTTTCCCTGAATGGAGAGTGTCAACTAAAAAAAATAAACAATACAGCAAGCTGCAAATCAGAATAGTTTATTTGGAGTTTTAAGTATTGCACTTCACACACAGACTCAGGTAACCCCAAAAGAGTATTGTGAGGAAAAGAAAGAGTCAGGAGCTTATAAAGACAAAAAGCCATGACATCGTTAAAAGTTGCCTGGTGAGAATTGTGATGGACTCTGAGTTGAGTCAGAAAATATTTGTTTTTAAGAAATCAGATTGTTTTAGGGGAGGGGTTTGCTAAGTAGCTAGACTGTCATGAGTTATTTTTGGGTAAGGGTCTGGTAAGTACAGTATTTTGAGTTTCTGGCATGTGTTGTGGATGCCTTCATCAGGTCAAAGGTCATATTCCATTCTGGTTGAGATGTGCATGTCACACATTCTTAGTGGCTGCCCAGCTACATTTTGGAGAGCTCTCTTAGCAATACCAACTCTATTTTGATTTTCCTTTCACAAGAGTTCATGCCTGGTGGCCAGAGATCTGGGAGCCAAGTTGGGGTAAAAGCTGGGGGACTTGATCTTCAACGTGTGAATGGTTATTAATCACCAGTTTTCAGGGTAGAGTCCCTCACTTCGGAGGGCTTTTATATTAACCTCTGCAGAGGATAAACCTCAGTCTCGGGGGGAGAGCCACTTGAGGGTTCCAGTGCGGGGAAGGGCCTGGGGCTCCAGCTGCTCCTTACACTGAATTTCAACCATTCCTCCTGTTTGTAGTTCATCTGTACCCCTCTTCAGAAAGATATGCCAATTTCTGAGTCTTTGGGGAATTCTGCACTGTAAAAGGAATCCATTTTCTTAAGATGGTTACCATTCCACCTATTCTTTTCCAGCTTCTAAAATGTTGTTGCTTTTATTTCCTCTCCTAATTTCTTTGATCCTGTGGTTTTCTGTTTTAAAACCCAACAAACTACAAAGGAAACCCCTGTTACTGAAACAGGAGAGAAGGGGGCAGGGCACAACCTTTGAAAGAATGACATAACCCGAGGACATAACATAAACTGATTAGAACCAAATGAATCCAAGATGGCGGACAAGTCAACTTCCAGGCACCATGACAGTTCCAAGGCTGCCCACGAGGATAAGAAAGTGGGGGGTGGCCCGATTCTGGAATACTCCGCCCACTCATTAGCCTATGAAATTACGCACCCTTACAAAAACTGACAACCCCCATACCCTGGTGCCTTTCTCACCTTCAGAGGTGGCCTACAGTCTGTCTGCAGAGTGTTTCTCTCTAAATAAATCTCTAAATAAACTTCTTGCCTATCACTTTGTCTCTCACTGAATTCTTTCTGTGATGAGACATCAAGACCCTGAGCTTCATTAAGTGCTGAAACCAGGTGTGTGATCTCAGTTGTAAGATCTTGGGTTTTGGTTGGGTTTGAGTCCCAGCTGTGTGGGTTCAAGTCCCAGTCAGGGTTGTGGCTGGGTTTGCATCCCGGCCACATGGGTTCGAGTCCCAATCTGGCTTAGGCTGGGTTAGGGTCCTGGCAAGTAGGTTCAAGTGCCAATCTGAGGTGCACACCTTCATTGCTGTGGGTTTAGTGGAGTGTGGGAAGGGAGCATGGCTAATTGCTGGTATTAAAGCCAACATGTAAACCAGCCATTATATACTATATAACTTCATATTTTCTTTAAAATGTTTGAATTTAACAGTATAGCATAATCATCTCGTATAATAAAAAAACTTGATAAACATCATTTAATTGCTGCTTATATGCCATTGTCGTTTCTTAATAACTTCCTTATCACGGACATTGGGCTTGTTTCTAATTTTTCCCAATTATGCAAAATATGGTAATGAACATCTTTGTGTGTAAAACCATGACTTGATTTTAGATTATTTCCTTAGAACAGTTAAAAAAACAAAATTCAACGGAGTAAATGTAAAGATCTAATTGGCTTTATTCAACAGTTCATGAATCCGGTAGCATCCCGAAAGTAGGTAGAGAGGAGCTTGGAGGAGCTGTACAAATGGAAGACTGTACAAAAGGGTAGAAGGGAGGAGGGTAAGGAAACAGCACATTGTTTCAGGCAAGGTCACCTTCCTATGGGGATGGAAGGAGTCTACCGGGTGGATTACCTCACTAGTGCTGACCAGGTAATTCCGGACTGATTGGTTAAAAGTTACATTCCTGGGAGAGGCTGAAACTGCAGTTAGGTTAGGTACTGAGTCTTGGTTTGCTGATGTGGAGCTTAGCTCAAGTGACTCCATTTGGGGCCTGTTGTCTCTTTGTTTTAACAGAATAAGTTTCCAGAGGAAATATTACACGAAGAAAGAGAATGCAGATACATGAGCAAATGCGCAGAAAAGTAATTCTCAGACTTCAGTTGCCTCAGAATAGCCTGGGGGGCTGGTTAAAACATCTGGCTGCGCCCTTCCCTGGAGTGAACGATTCAGCAAGTCTGGGGTGGGGCCAATGATGATTTACATTTTTAACAAGTTCCAAGGCCTTGGCTAAAGCTGCAGGTTGGGAACTACACTCAGAGAACACTGATCTAAACCTCAGATGGAGAAAAACACTTTTGAACAAGAAAAGATAACGATGTAAATTGAGGATAGATGAAACTGCAGAGGTGTTTGTTGGTGGAAACTAGGCGAGAAGTTGCATCTTTTTTCTGACTGAAGTAGAAGGTGGAATCCTCAGCCAAAAAAGGTAAGAGTAAAGTAAAAGATGTGATAAAAGGAGTGAGTGGTTTGGGTAAGCCTTGGTGGGATTTAATGAAGGAACGGACTTGGAACCCTATAAAGCATTAACTAAGGCCATTGAAGACCCTGCCTAAACTGGCCATCATACATTTAAAATGATGACTAGTCTTCATGATCCGATGATGTTTTACAACACTGCTCAGCTGCCCGAGGAGGCCTTAAGCGTGTAGGGCAGCCACCCAAGGGGGTGAGGTGCTGAGGCTGGAGGTGAGAGAGTCAAGCAATGACCGTGAGGCCTAGGCTAGAGATGAAAGCTCTAACCCAGCTGACCGACTTGCCAGAGGGCAAGACAGGAAAGAGCGTCCAAAGGCAGCAGGTTTGATAAAATATAAAGCAGGCCTTGTGGAAGTAAAGGAGTGACAAAGTCTGAGACAGGACAGGAGGGTGGTCTTGAGTCATGCTATTAAGAGCTGACCATTCTGAGAACAGAGCTGTTCTGAGGTGTGAGAAGAATTTGGAGATCAAGAGAATCTGATAGAGGAAATCTGAAGGTAAACTGTTAGATGAGTCATTTGTGTGGGCGTTAAAATTCTTGAGGATAATGACAAATCCCTGGTCACCTGGGATAGTGGAATTGAAGGCAGAGGTAGGGGGATGCCTAAAAGGCTTTTGCATCAAAGTTGGAGACTAATTAGCTGATATCAGCCACAGAGAGCTGGGAGAATTCATACACCGTCTTCTCAATTAAGGTAGGTGAGGTATGGGAAGCTGATGGATGTCATCTGGAGATGCTGGAGTTGGCCAGGAGGTGTGATGAGGGGCCGGGCCTTAGAGCTAAGAGCTTCACTAAGGATCATTCCTGTAGAGGCTGGAGGGAAACAAGGGTTCCCAAAGAAAAGCCCAAGGTCTACAGAGCTGTTGTTGGTCCCCAGGAAACCTAGACATCTCTCCTCCAGGATGAAGGAGAATGATAATGGCACCATTGTGACCATTCGTTCATGGGGAGGGGCAAATTTCCCCCTCTACTCCTCTTGAGTTCTTGTGACTGGACTAATAATCAAATGGACGCAAGACAGACTTTCAGGAGAAAAAGGAACACGTTTTAATTCACGTGCATGAAGTTTTCCTAGAAATGGGACCTAAGAAGTGGCCAAAGCAGGCAGCTTTTACACTATTTAGAGAAAGAAATGATAAATTTGTGAGGAATTGACAGGACAAAGAAACACAAGGTTTGTTTAAATAGGATTGTCCCCCTGAATTCCCTATCTTTGGCAATAAGGGTGTCTTTCCTCCAGATGTAGGAAGTATACCTTTCACACGAGAGATTTATTTCCTGTTTTCAGGGAGAAAGAAAGGAGCGTCAGGGTGTCCCTCGTGTTGGCCATTTCTTAAGTAACTTTAACTCAAAATAATCAATATGCCATTAAGGCACATTTGGGGGCAGCCTCCCCTGGGCCCCAAATGACTTCTATTAAGGTCTAGAGTCGGGTGGCTGCTGGGCTGTCTCCCGGGAGCGCGGTCATTCTCAGGGCTCCAGGCCAGCGGTGCCCAGCCTTTTTGGCACCAGGAACTGGTTTCGTGGAAGACGATTTTTCCACAGATGGGGGTCGGGGGGGGGGGGGATGGTTCAGGCGGTAATGAGAGGCATGGGGAAGAGCAGATAAAGCTTAACTCGCTCACCCACAACCCACCTCCTGCTGGGCGGCCCGATTCCTGGAGTAGGGGTTGGGGACCCTTGCTTCAGGCAACCACGGCCAATCCCTTAGAGTGTGCACTCAAAAATGAAACTCCCTTGCCATTCTTGTGCTGGACACTGGGAACCCTGAGTCCCTGTTCTCAAGGATCTTCATGACAGAGGTGAGGACGGAGTAGAAGATGAAACAAGCCTTGATGGGGGTTCAGAAAAGGAACACATAAATAAGTCCATGAAATGAGATAGAAAATGACCTCTGAGAGGACAATTGTTTGTGAGACAAAAGCTCTTTGAGACAGGTATTTCCTAGGAAGGAAGTTTTTTCAGAATGCAAATAAACCACTTAAGACCAAAGAGTACCTATTGTTTCTCACTGTCTGCTATTTCTGGCCCGCTTTCTGAGGGAAGGAATTAGCCTGCGGCCAAGTGAAAAAAATTGGGGGCAGAGGGTTGTACCTGGGCTGCACTGCAAAGGCGGGAGCCTTTGCCAATTCTAGGGCGGCCCAGCTTCTAGGGAGAAAGGGTATACACAAACACACTGCGCTCGGGTGTCATTTAGCCTCATGCTGCCTCTGAAATTATTTGCCTTTCTTTTAAAGAGAAATACACGCCCTACCTCTGTAAATACTTGACCCCCAAAAGCGTAGTAGAGGAGGAAAGGAGAGAAAAGAGGCAAGCATGTTGGGTGTGATCACAGAGAGTGGATAGAGGAGGGCGCCTAGAACAAGCCCCAAGGACACTGGCATTTTTAGCCTGGGCAGAGAAAGTGAGAAAGATTGCCTATAAGGGTGGCTACATGGATTCCTGGGGAAATGTGACCCATTCCGTAGCCAAGTCTTGGGGACAGGAAAAAGAACACCAAGAGATAGAGTAGATGATGCATGGTGGAATTTTAAAAAGGAATGCAAAACAAGCTCTCATTGGAAAGGACAAAGAAATAAAGACCAATATGTAACTGAGCTGGGCTGAAATTCTTGAATTTTTATTCGGTAGCAGATGGAGAGACCTTGAGATATTGCAAATAGGGGAACAATGTGGTTGTGTGTGTGTTAAAATCGCTTGGTGACCGGTAAGAAGCTGGGTGGGTGCGGGTGACAGCAGGACAAGAGGCAGGGAGATGATTCAGCTGCTCCAGACGTCTCCTTCGTTCTTTGTCCATCATTTATTTTCTCTCTTCCTTTCCCTGTCTATAGGAGCCTAAAAAAGCCTAGTCCAGAGACTTATTTTTCCTCCCAGGCTGTGCGGGGTGATTCCTCCTTTTTACAGTTGTCAGAAATGAAAGGGACAAATGTAGCCTCTTTCTCACTGAAAGGAAAGAAGCCTTGCTAAGTTTTAACAAAAAGGAGACTGTCAGAACAGGGATGTTATAAGTAGTATAACCAAGAAACTCTCAGTTGGTTGTCCTGGCATCTGCACGTATGATCTTAATTCATTCAACATTTACTATACGTCACTGTAGAGAAGGAAAAATAATTTTGCCTCTCCCCTTTTAGGTTCTTGAATGAGACTCCCCTGTAATAAAAAGACAGATTAACAAGAGGAAAATTTAACTCCGTTCCTGTATACAAAAGCCCCACAAAGACAAGAGACTGAAAGACATGACCACAGTAGGAAGCTTTTATAACTTCTAGACAAAGAAGCAATAAATTTGTGAAGAACTGACAAGACAAATGGGTTTGGGCTAGAAGTAGCAAATGGTGAGGAAGTACCAAGATTTGTTTATCTAGTCTTCTTGGCCATAAATTCCCTGTATCTGGTGGTGAGGATGCCTTCAACCCTTCAGGTACAGGGTGGGTAACTTTCACAGGGGAGTTTTTTTTTAATTTCTGCTGTACAGCAAACTGACTCAGTTGTACATATATTTGTATTCTTTTTTTTTTTTGTATTCTCTTCCATTCTGGTTTATCACATGATATTGAATATAGTTCCCTGTGCTATACAGTAGGACCTTGTTTATCCATCCTGTATATACTGGTTTGCATTTGCTAATCCTCTAACCAAGCAGGAACCCACGGTACCTTCCTGGGACAAGCCTTCCCCCATATCCTTTATATGCTTTAGCTTCTCTCTGAAGTACCTGGATAAAAGTATTTGCACACTTCCTGAGTTGTTTTACAGATGTGAAAACCCCCCACCAAATGGAAGATGTTAACTACTTGATGACCTTGAGCACATAGCCCTGTTACCTCACCATCAACCAATCAGAGAATTGTACCTGTGCTGATCACACACCCTGTGGCCTACCTCCCTTGCCTGGCCTTTAAAAATGCTTTGCTGAACCCCTTTGGGGAGCTTGGGGTTTTTTTTGGGCTGAGCCACCAGTCTCCTTGCATGGCCCTGCAGTAAACCTTTCTCTGCTCTAAACTCCATCATTTCAGCTTGTTTGGCCTCACCGTGCATAGGGCACCCGGACTTGTGCTGACAACCCCAAGCTCCCAATCCTTCCCGCCCCCTCCCCCTTGGCAACCACAGGTCTGTTCTCTATGTCCCTGAGTCTGTTTCTGTTTCATAGATAGGTTCATTTGTGTTGTATTTTAGATTCCGTATATGTGATAGCATATGGTATTTGTCTTTTGCTTAGTTTACTATGATCATCTTTAGGTCTATCCATGTTGCTATAAATGGCATTATTTCATTCTTTTTTTTTTCTTTTTTTTTTAAATCACACGGGAGATTTATCTATCTCCTACTTTCAAGGGACAAAGGAGGGGTCAGAGTGTCCTTCCACTGGCTGTTTCTCTAGTACCTTTAATGCAGAATAAATAACAAAGTGGCGTATTTTGGGGTGACATGTTGCGAACTGCTGTATCAGTCATGGTACTAAGATGAGGACCATGAATAAGGCCCATCAGGTCTTTGCTCTCCTAAAGTTTAAATTCTGGGTAGGTTTTGGTTGTGTGTGTGTGTATGTGTGTGTGGGGAGTAGTGGGTGAGACAGGTTGTAAACATACAAGCTTGAAAACTTCAGGTTCTGAGAGGGACTGTGAAGACACTAGTGTCCTGAGATAGAATGTAATAGGGTTAAGGGTAAGCCTCTCTGAATGTAATACAGGCCCTAGGGGAAGTGACATTTGAACTTAGACTTGAAGCTGGAGAAGGCATCAGAGTACAAAAATCCTTTCAAGCAGACAAAATAGCCCGTTCGAAGACCTCCAGGTGGTTAGGAGTCTGAGGTTCCTGTGGCTGAATCACGCTGAGCAAGGGGGCCATTGGTATAGGCTGAGATGGAGGAACTGGGCAAGGCTGGAGCAGTGGAAGGCTAATGAAGGATTTTTTTTTAAACAGGAGAAGTATCCACGTTTTCTTGAAAACTACTCTGGCTTCTGCGTAGACATAAAATTTAGGAAGTCACTGGAGTATCCAGAGAGATTTTGGTGGTTTAGACTAGAAAAATGGCAGAGGCAATGGAGAGAAGTGGATGGATTTGTGATATATTTGTGGAAGTAAAGCTATAGTATTTGGTGTCACATTAGAAATGAGAAATACGGGATAGAGAGGACTCAAGAATAACAGTTGGTTTTTAGCTTGAGCTATTGGTAGATGATGATGCTATTTACTGAGGTGGAAAGATTTGGAGATGAGTGGCTTTTGAGGAGGGAATTGGAGATCTATTATGACATGTTATATTCAAAATGACATCAAGTAGCTGATTTAATACATGAGTTTAGAGTTCAGAGGAAAGGTCTTGGCTGGAGATGTAACGTTGGGAGTCACAGGATATGATGGCACCACTGTTTCTCAAAAAACAGTCTGATAAAGTCACATCTTTCCTAATTTAAGAAGATGTTATCTTTCAGGGCCATCTTTCAGATAATCCCCACTTTCCACAGGCAATCACCATTCTGATTTCTATTGCCATTGTTTCATTTCATCGGTTCTGATACAGGTTTCCGCTCCGCTATCTGAAAGTAGAGTGTTTCTATGAAACATTTCATAAGCCCAAATGGTGTGAAGTGAAGAAGCGATTACCTTAGAGCACTTCTTGCTAACTGATGCACAAAATAAATTGAGATAAAGCACAGACATAGTTCAAATCTGTGGCGACTGGATGCTGAGATGCTGTGTAGTTCTCAGTGAAGGAGGTTGGTGGGGCCACCTCTATAATGGTGGCTGGTTGCAAAATAAGTGCTAAACATTATTTTCATTTTTTATCTTTTTTTTTTGTAAAAGTGAAAATCCTCTTTGGCTTTCTTTCCAGTGTGGAAAACAGGTAAAAGTGAAGTGGTTGTAAAGCAAACTTTCAAAAAGTAGGGGATACCTACATTGTACTTCATCATCCAATTCAAGATATTTTTTTCCCTTGTGACTTCTTTGACCCATGGCTTATTTAGATGTGTGCTGTTCAATTCCAAATATTTGAGACTTTTCTAGATGTCTTGATGTTGTTAATTTCTGATTTAATTATCTTGTGGTCAGGGAATAGACTGGGTACAAGGGCAATTTCTTTTTAAGCTTATTGAGATTTATTTCATGACCTAGAATAATGTGTATCTTGATGAATGTCCCATTTGTACTTGAAAAGAATATGTATTCTGCTACTCTACAGTTGCTGGATGAAATGTTTTATAAATGTTAATTGCATAATTAGGTAAAGTTGGTTAATGGTGTTTTTCAAATTCTTCATATCCTAGTTTTTTGATGTGTGGGTGTGTGTTGGTCTCATTCTATCAATTTTTTAGATGGGATGTTAAAATCTCCGACTATGATTGTAAGTTTCCCTATTTCTCCCATTAGCTTTGTCAGATTTTTCTTAATGTGTTTTGAAGTTCTGCTATAGGTTCATATACATTTAGGAATGATGTGTCTTCCTGCTGAAACAATCCCTTTATCATTATAAAATATCTCTCTTTATCTCTGCTAACACATTTTGTTTGGAAGTCTAATTTGTCCAGTATTAAAGTAGGTCTCTTTTGGGGGACTTCCCTGGAGGTCCAGTGGTTAAGGCTCTGTGCTTCCACTGCAGAGTGCATGAGTTTGATCCCTGGTCGGGGAACTAAGATTCCGCATGCTGTGTGGCATGGCCAAAAATAAAAATAAATAAATAAGGTGGGTCTCTTGTTGACAGCACATAGGTCTTCTTTTTTTATTCAGTTGGATAATTCCAGTCTTTTAATTGGTTTGTTAGGTATTTTTATTTTTAAATTTTATTTATTTATTTATTTTGGCTGCACTGGGTCTTAGTTGCTGCATGCAGGATCTTTAGTTGTGGCATGTGGGAACTTTTAGTTGCAGAATGAGGGCTCTTAGTTGCGGCATGCATGTGGGATCTAGTTCCCCAACCAGGGATCGAACCCTGGCCCCCTGCGTTAGGAGTGTGGAGTCTTACCCACTGGACCACCAGGGAAGTCTCAGGTTCATTTCCATTTGATGTAATTATTGGTGTGATTAATTCAGTTCCACTATTTTTGCTGTTTGTTTTCTATGTGTCTCAATTGGTTTTTGTTCCTGTATTTCTCCTTTGCATCCTTCTGTTTGGGAAATCATATTTGTTACTATTCAATTTTAGTTCCTCTTTATTAGCTTTTTAGCCTGATACCACAAGCCAATAAGACTGCAGATTTCTGCTTAAGTTCTAGCTGCCTCATGCTGCCTAGACATGGGGACATTTTGCATGAGTGGGTCTCATCCAGTGAATGTAGTTCCCTTCTTTCAAGGCTTGAAGGCCCCTTCAGTTTTTGCCTGCTTTGGTGCCTCTCCAGTATCTTCAAATAGTTGATTGCATTTTATATACAGTTTATAACTCTTACCTGTGGGAGCGTTATTCTAGTGCTGGTTACTCTGCCATTAGCAACACCATAACTCTCAGTTCTCTTTTAATCCTTTAAAAGTCTTTCTTATATTAATGAGAAAACCTCAGTTTGATGTTGTTATTTAACATCACACTTTTTGTTTTATCCAAGAGATCAGTCTCAGACTTCAGAAGACAATAAAATCGGATTAGAATTTAATAATCATGTTTAATATTTTATCCATCATTTTACTGATGACCAATTATACTGCTTTTCCAATTGTAGCTATAATTTTAATTTTTATACAAGTAAAACAAGTGTGAGTCAATGTAAGGAAAACTAATAAGAAGTAATAGTAGAAGGGTTATACAGTTATGGCAAAACATGAGACACAGTGCTGGGAATAATGAAGTTAGGAAAATGCCCTCCAGTAACATACTTCCTCTGACCGTGAGACACTGGTGAATGGAAGTTTAGAGCTAGGAAGAGAAGTCAGGACAGGAAATAGAGATGAGAGAATTCAAAGGCTTAAGACCTTCAGTCCAGTGCTGTTGTTAGAATCAGATTTTATAACTTTAATGTAAAAGGTTGTTGAGAATACAGCCATTCTAAGAGGTTCTATCTTTAGTTCTTTAAGATGTTTTTATCCTTATAGGTTGTTCAATTTTATAAGAATCAGTATAACCTGTTCAATTCCACTTCTGTTATGTTTTTTATTTGATTTTTGCTTTCTATGTCCAACCATTGTGAAGGTAGCTTTAAAATATATCTATAAGTTCATTTGTTTGAATGCCTCTGATGAAACTTCAATTTCAGAAATGTCTATTGTTATCTTTCTTTCTTTTTTTTTTCCTGCATTGATTTTGATCCTGAGGAGGGTTATAAAATTTTCTTTTAAGTCATATGACTCTAGTCCTAGATCAGGTCGATATCACCTGAAAAGTAACACTTTTGTTATCCAAAGAATATAAAGAAAATAATCCCCCAGGGAGGGAGCATTGACTAGGGATTAGAAAAAGGGCTGTCAGGATGATAATCCAATTTAATCAGCTCTCCTTTTTCTAAACTCTGCTACCAGTCCTTTTTACCCTGGCTTTTTAAGGATTGGTATGACTACCTGGTGCTACTATGTTTTTATATAATGAAGGCACAATTTTATTTTCTTAGGTAAGTAGGTTTTAGTCAGTTCACTGTGGAGTAACTGGTTCTTTGATTTATTCTGAAGGATGGACTGAAGAAAAAATTCCTGATAATTCTGTTAAGGGCCTCATGTCATGGACATGATCCTTATACTGTCTTTTCTAGCTGGTACTATGCTAAAATTGCATTATGCTAAAACACAGACTTTGGAAATACAAATACTTTTGATGAGAAGTCAGTAGTCATTTGTATTCTCTTGTATATAATATATATATTTTAACTGCTTTTAAGTTTTTTCTCTTCATCTTTGTTTTCCGAAAATTTACAAAGGATATCATAGATGTGGTTTTCTTTGTATTCATCCTGCTTGGGGTTCACTGAGCTTCTTGAATCTATAAATTTGGGCACTTTTCAGCTATTATTCCTTCAACTATTTTTTTCTGCCTCATTCTCCTTCTGCTTTCCTTCTAGGACTCTTGATTACTTATATGTTAGAATTTTTTATATTGTTCCTATAGGTCCCTTAAGTCCCTTTTCTATTCTTTTCCTTTTTTCACCCCAATCTTTTTTCCTCACTGTTCTTTAGACTGGAGACTTTCTAATCATCTATCTTTATGCTCTCTTATTCTGACATTATCTCCAATCTTCTCTTAAATCTATTCATTAGATATTTTATTTAGGTTATTTTATTTTTCAAATCTAGAATTTCCATTTGGTTCTATTTGTATACTCTTGATTTCTTTGCTGATAGCTCTTATTTGTTTATTACAAGATATTTTCCTTTATGGCCTTGAGCTCAGTTATAATAGCTGTTTATAATCTTTCTTCACTAACTTCAACATCTGGGGAATCTTGAGGTCAGTCTGCATTGATTACCTATGAGTCAAGAGTATTTTTCCTGCTTGTCTAGTGATTTTGGATTTTATTCAAAACATTATAAATAATCATTGTAGAAGCTCTGGATTCTGTTCTGTTCTTCCAAAGAATCTTTATTATTTGTTCTAACAGGAGGTTAACTAGGTCTGCTTCAAACTCCACACTCAGATTCTCTTGCAGTTGGTAGCAGCTGAAATCTCTGTTTAGTTTTTTTAGCCATGGTTGAACTTCTTCGATCTCTCATGCACATGTAGTTTAGAATCAGCCAAAGATTTGGACAGAATTTACATGCAGAATTTGAGGCAACCCCTTTGTGACTCTTCTTTTTGAGATTTCCCCTCAGTTTCCACTTGCTGTATCCATTTTGAACTCTGGTTCTTCAAACCAGTAAGACTGCAGGATTCTATTGGAGTTTTAGCCACCCTGTCTGGTGCCAACTAAGAACTACCTTCAGGTAAAATGTCATAAAAATGGGAAATTCACAGAGAGCTATTATCTTTTTCCAACTATAAACATCTTTGCACCTTTTGTTTGGTTTTGGTCACTCCCTAGTGCCTTCAGGCAACTGATTTTTATTTTTGTCCAAGAGTGTTGGTCCTATAGGAGCTTCTACACCATTATTGGAGCAGAACCTCACAAGCACTTAAATCTGACTTATGATATTTGATTTAAGTTGTCTCTATGTCTTTGCAAAAAAAGTTAACTGGCCTGCTTTAGGGACAGTATTTTTATTTCAGATCTTTATTTTGTACATAACTACTCAGTATTTTTTTTATCCTTAACAGTTTTATCTTTTAATTAAGCTTTTTATTTTGAGATAATTGTAAATTCACATGCAGTCGTAAAAAATAATGGAGACTCCATGTACCCTTTACCCAGTTTCCCCCAATGGTAACACCTTGCAAAACTATAGTACAATGTCACAACCAGGACATTCGTACTGATACAGTCAAGATACAGAACATTTCTGCCACTTCAGAGATTCCTCATGTTGCCTTTTTATACATGTGCATACTTCCTTTTTGCCCTCACCTCCTCCTTGACCCCTGGCAACCACTAATCTGTTCTTCATTTCTATAACTTTATTATTTCAAGAATATTACATAAGTGGAATCATACCGTCTATAACCTTTTAGGATTGGCTTTTTTCACCAGCATAATTCTCATAATTAATCCAGGTTGTCATATATATCTGTAGTTCCTTTTTATTGATGAGTAGTATTCCAAGGTATGGATATACCATAGTTTCTATAACCTTCCTGCCACTGAAGGACGTCTGGATTGTTTTTTCCAGTTTTTTACTATTATGAAGAGAGCTCCTATCAAAATTAATGAGCAGGTTTTTGTGTGAACACAAGTCTTGATTTCTCTGGAATAAATGCCTAGGCGTGCAATTGCCAGGCCATATGTAGTTGCATATTTTATTTCTTAAGAAACTGACAAACTATTTTCCAGAGTGTCTATGTCAATATACATTCCCACTAGGAATATATGATCCAGCTTCTCTCCATCCTCACCAGTATTTGGTGGTATTACTATTTTTAATTTCAACCATTCTGATAGGTGTATAGTGATAATCTCATTGTGGTTTTACTTTGCATTTCCTTAATAGCTAATGATACCAAACTCTTCATGCACTTATCATATATATATATTTCATATGTATATATTTTCTATGAAATGTCTCTTCATATGTTTTGTACACATTAAAATTGGATTGTTTGTTTTTTTACTGTTGAGTTTTGAGAATTGTTTATATATTTTAGATACTAGTCTTTTCCCAGATACACAGTTTGGAAATACTTTCTCCTAAACTGTAGCTTGTCTTAATTTTGTAAACATTTGATAGAATCTCCAGTGAAACCATGTAGGCTTGAATATATCTTTTGTGGGAGTTTTAAAATTACACATTCAATTACATTGAGTTATAAGGCTCTTCAAATTATTTAAGCATTTTTATTTTTTTTTTATTTTTTATTTTGGCACACGGGCTTAGTTGCTCCGCGGCATGTGGGATCTTCCTGGAGCTGGGATCGAACCCGTGACCTCTGCATTGGCAGGCGGATTCTTAACCACTGCGCCACCTAGGAAGCCCTCTTCAAATTATTTATTTCATATTGGGCAAGTCATGGTATTTTGAGAATCTGGTCATTTCAACTAAGTTGTCAAATATTTGTGTGTAGAGTTGTTGATAATTCCCTTATTATCCTTTTCCTGTCTGCAGGGTCTGTAGAGATATCCCTGCTTCATTTCTGACATTGGAAATTGTGTTTAACCTCTTTTTGATCAGTCTTAGTAGAGAATTGTCAAGTTTATTGGTCTTTTCAAAGAACCATCTCTGTCTCATTGATTTTTCCCTATTGCTTTTTTGTTTTCAGTTTCATAATTTTTGCTTTAATTTTTATTATTTCTTTTCTTCTAGTTGCTTTGAGTTTAATTTGTTCTTCTTTCTTGAGGTTCTTGAGGTGGGAGCTTAATAAAATACTGATTAGAGACTTTTCCTCTTTTTTAAAAAAAATTAATTAATTAATTTTTATTTATTGGCTGCATTGGGTCTTCGTTGCTGTGTGCAGGCTTTCTATAGTTACAAAGAGTGGGAGCTACTCTTTGTTTTGGTGCACAGGCTTCTCATTGAGGTGGTTTCTCTTGTTGTGGAGCATGGGCTCTAGGTGCGTGGGCTTCCATAGTTGTGGAGCATGTGCTCATTAGTTGTGGCTCGCGGGCTCTAGAACCCAGGCTCAGTAGTTGTGGCGCACAGGCTTAGCTGCTCCGCGGCATGTGGGATCTTCCTGGACCGGAGATTGAACCCATATCCCCTGCATTGGCAGGCAGATTTCTAAGGGTTTGTTTTATGACCCAGGATACTTTCTCTGGACACTTTAAAAGAATGTGTATTATGCTCTTGTGGAATGTTATATAAATTTTGATTAGGTCCTATTGTTTGGTGGTGTTGAGTTCTTCTATATCCTTGCTGATTTTCTCTTCTGGTTTTATCACTTATTGAGTGAAGTGTTGAAGTCTCCAGCTATAATTATGGGTTTATTTCTCCATTCATTTCTATCATCTTTTGTGTCTCATATTTTGCAACTCTCTCGTTGGGTGCATCCACATTTAGGATTATTGTTCTTGGTGGATTAACCCATTTATCATTTATACAATGTCCTTCTCCATCATTGTTAATTTTATTTACTTTGAAGTCTCCTTTATCTGATATAAATATAGCCACTCCACTTTTATTAATATTTTCATGCTGTATTTTTTTATCTGATAATTTATTTTGAGTAAGTTTCCTATAGACAGCATATAGTTGGGTTTTTCAAGAATCCACTCTGCCAATCTCTTTTAATTGATATATTTAAGCCATTTACATTTAATGTAATGATATATCAGGGCTCAAATCTGCCATTTTATTTTTTCTGCTTTCCCATGTTACTGGAACATTTTTTAGAATTCCATTTGACTTATTTACAATATTTTATAGTGTCTCTTTGTATATCTGTATGCACTAGGTATTACATTTTTATACCTAATTTGTCACAATCTACTTGTGTTTTCATTTCAACAGTTCAAGTGAAGTATCTAGAAACTTTGTTTCTTTTTACATCCCTTTACACTTCCATTTTATAATTGTTTTAAATATTTCCAGCATAAAAATTTAGACCCACATTAGAGATGTTATAATTTTTTCTTCAACCATAGGACATAAATTAGAAAACTCAGGAGGAAAAGAAGTGTTGCTTCTCTTCCCCACTCCCAAATATTGTCCTTGTCCTAATACCCAAATCCTGTAAATGTTACCTTATTTGGAAAAAGGGTCTTTACAGATGTAATTAAGTTAAGGATCTTGAGATGAGACCATCCTGGATTACCCAAGTAGACCCTAAACCCAATGACAAGTGTCCTTATAGGAGACACAAGATCAGGAGTCACAGACACAGAAGAGAAGGTCATGCAAAAATGGAGGCAGAGATTGGTGTGAGCAACCACAAGTCAAGGAATGAGGACAGCAACCAGAAGTTACAAGAGGCAACGAACAGAATCTCTCCTAGAGCTTCTGGAGGGAGCACAGTCCTGCTGATACCTTGATTTCAGACTTCTGGTTTCCAAAACTGAGAGAATAAATTTCTATTGTTTAAGCCACAAGGTTCATGGTAATTTTTATAGCAGCCACAGAATACCCATATAACACCACACCTAGCCTTCCAATCCCTAATCTGAAAATGAGGAGTCCAAACAGATACAGTTTGACCAAGCTCTTATCCTAGAGGTGGGATTGCCATCACAACTCTGGTGACAAACTAGACTAGATTTTTCAGACTCTTACTTTGAAAGATAGTAACTAGAATAACCAGGATTTACCAATTTCCAATTAGGAGCTTTATGAAGCCAATGTAATGGACTCGATGTTTGTGTCCCCCCACCCCTGAAATTCATATGTTGATGTTTGATCCCCAGTGAGATGGTATTTAGAGGTGGGTGTTTGGGAGGGAATTAGGTCATGAGGCCCTCATGAATGGGATTAGTGCCCTTAGAAGAAGAGATATGACAGAACTTGCTTCTCTATCTCTGCTCTCCACTGTTAGGATACAAGAAGAGGGCTATCCACAAATCAGGAAGCAAACTCTTGCCAGACACCAGATCTGTTGGCACCTTGACTGTGAACCTCCCAGCCTCCAGAACTATGAGAAATAAATGTTGTTTAAGCCACCCAGTCTATGGTATCTTTGTTAGACAGAACTAAGGCAGGCAGTTTTTACAGTTTCTAAACTTTTGAGTTTTGGGTAATTATTCTTGCTGCCCTAAGCAACCCTCTTTTCTTAGTGGCCATTTGGTCTCTTCTGCTTCCTCATAACATTGATGCATAGTAATCTTCTGGTCTGCTGTGGACTCAGAACATCATTTATTTGCCTCTAATTTCACCATTGGTCACTATTATCTCTTGGTATTAACTAAGCTAAGAGAAAGAAAGTGAGTGGCTTAAATTCACCTGTGTGTGTGAATGTGTGTGTACAGGACCACTAAGGTATTAGCAGCCCCTATCTTGGGTTTCTCATCTTTGGTGTCTGGGAGCAGGGGAGCATTATCACCTGGTATCGAACATGATGCTTAAGCAGGTGGGGCTGGTATTCAGATGCTGTCTGGTCCAATATAACAGTAAAGAGTATGGGCTCTGTCTGAGTTGAAGTAGCAGCTCTGCCACTCATCACATGTTCTATGACCTTGGGCAAGTTAATCTCTCTCAGTTTTTGTATTTTATTTATAAAATAGAGAGAATGAACCAAGTCTGCCTTATAGGATTGGGGTGAGGATTAAATGAGTACATGTCTGGCATATAGTAAGTGCTCAGTACATTCTAGCTATTATTATTGAGACTGCCAAGCACGTAACTTTTCCCCATTGTGTAGTTTCAAAGACGCCCCAGACCAACGTGATTCAAATATCATTTTTCTAGTCAGAAACTCATATTTCTGTTCCCAATTTTTAAAATAAAACTCCTAAAATCATAACCAACTACTATATCTAGAGACGATATCGTGGGGCCATATCAAACGTGCTTTTCAGTTTAAGAGTTCACAACCTCCTGGCACTAGCTATTTCATCTCTAGTTCTGCTACAATCCTTGCTATTCTACAACCTATGGAATAAATGGTACCTTTAACCACCATCAACACTGCTGATATATTATTTAGATATTTATTATTTAACTACTTATTAAAGTGTATGAAATTATTAAAGTGTATAAGTATATTAAGTACATAAGTATCTATTAGTTAATGAGGAAATTTAAAAAATAAATTTCTAAGAATTAAAGTAATTATAGAGATGAGATCGGCTAACCATGAGCCTTGCCGCAAGAAACCCAGATCCCCTGTTTTCCTGCCTTATGTTAATATATGTTAGTAAAGCACTGGGTACATAGTGGATAGTTATAGACAAAGCAAGTACACTAATGCGGGACCTGTCTTATACTTTTTTATATAACCCTAGTAATTATATAATTTCAACTGGAGATCAATGTTGCATTTTTACTTCTAACTGCTATTTAATTATTGAAATCATAATCATGGTTTTTAATTTTTCACATAGCTTTCAAAATATATCTCCAAGTGTATAGAGCATTGTGAATGTAGTTCATTGGCTTGTTTTTTGAGAACATCAATGAGATTTTCTTTCTTTTAATGACAGCACTCTAAATCTCTTTTTCAATCTTACCGTTTATGCTCCTCTCCCACTGGTTGTATTCTTTTTCTCTCTGACCTCCTAAATATCTCAGCCTGTTTTATGCTCACCCCTCCCTCTAATCCCACCAAAACAATCTTAATTTAGGCCTTCATGATTCTGTGTCCTAGATAGCTGGAATAACGTCCTGTTTCCTCAGCATCCAGCTTCTTTGTCCCCTTCATGTATATTCTTCATCCTGCCAGAGTGATTTTTCTAAAATGCAAATTTTACTATATCATTCCTTTGCTCAAAACCCTATTGCTTCCTACTCCTGGGCATATACCCTGAGAAAACCATAATTCAAAAAGATACATGTACCACAATATTCATTGCAGCACTATTTACAATAGCCAGGACATGGAAGCAGTCTAAATGTCCATCAACAGATGAATGGTTGAAGAAGATGTGGCACATATGTACAATGGAACATTACACAGCCATAAAAAAGAACAAAACTGAGTTATTTGTAGTGAGGTGGATGGACCTAGAGTGTCACACAGAGTGAAGTAAGTCAGAAAGAGAAAAACAGATACCATGTGCTAATACATATATATGGAATCTAAAAAAATGGTATTGATGAACCCACTGGCAGGGCAAGAATAAAGACACAGATGTAGAGAACTGGCTTGAGGATACAGGGTGCAGAAGGGGAAGCTGGGATGAAGTGAGAGAGTAGCATTGACACATGTACACTACCAAATTTAAAATAGATGGCTAATGGGAACCTTCTGTATAGCACAAGGGAGATCAAAACCACTCTTGGTAATGACCTAGAGGGGTGGGATAGGTAGGGTTGGGAGGGAGGCTGAAGAGGGAGGGGATATGGGGATATATGTATACATATAGCTGGTTCATTTTGTTGTACAGCAGAAACTGGCACAGCATTGTAAAGCAATTATACTCCAATAAAGATCTGAAGAAAACAAAAACAAAAACCGTATTGCTTTCAGGATACAACCTAAACGCCTTAGGCTTTTCCAGTTCTAGTGCAACGAGTTCCTGTGATCTCCTTGGCTGCCATTAAATTGTCTGTATTGCACCTGTTGGTGCCTGTTTTCTGCTTCACTGCCTGGCAGTCCTACCCAGCCAAGCTCCTCGCTAGCTCTGCTCACACCACCTCATCCCCTCAGTCATTAATGTGGATGTTTGGTGGCACTTGTAGTTGCAGACGCTGGTCTTACTGAGACAGGAAAAGACATCATCCCCCCACCCCAATTTTACAAATTTTTTATTAAATGCCAAAGGGAGCAGTCCATTCTGAGTTACAACCCCAGGAGGCACAAGTTTCATCAGCCTGTTTAAAGATCATTTGAGTGGAATCATTGTGTCCTACTCCAAAACATCCCTTTGGGCCAAAAATCCATAAGCGGTCCAGGAGGTTCCCAGCTTAGCCTGAGAATCTGTCAGTCATTTCCTTTAACGCTAGGTGACACTCACCAAGGGACAGCCATGCTGGTTCTCCCAAGGCTAGATCTCTGTATACCTGGGCCACGTTGACAATGCTGGTTGTGTTCACTTGTTTCTTCCAGGTGGCCCATGAAGGGAGGACATGTTTGTGAGTTAACAGATATTATGTGTCATGGTCATGAAAATTATTTTTATTTAAAAAAATTGCAATCTTTTTTTTTTTTTTTTTTTCCGTTCCTCTGCTGTGCGGCTTGTAGGATCTTAGTTCCCCAACCAGGGATCGAACCCATCCCCTCTGCAGTGGAAGCGCCGAGTCTGAACCAATTCCCTAACCAGGGAACTTCTTCAAAATTGCAGCCTTGAAACACTGCTATAGCAAAAAGGAGCTGTGAATTATGATGACTTTTTGGGCTATTAATAATTCTATCACTTTTTCCACAGTAATTTCTTCTCTCCAGAATTCTAGGAGAGGGTGGGATGGGAATGTGGTTTTCCTCTTCACTCACAGCATCTTTAACCTGACCCCATGAGTCCTTGTGGAATCCAGATTTTTGGTGAGCTGTGTTTTTTTTTGTTTTTTTGTTTTGGTTGCTGTTGTTGCTATTTAAAAGAGAAAAAAAAACTGTGGTAAAATATACATGAAATTTACCATTTTAACCATTTTAAAGTGTACAATTCAGTGGCATTAAGTGTGTTCACAATGTTGTGCAACCTATCAGCACTATCCACTTCCAGAACTTTTTCATCTTCCCAAACAGAAACTCTGTATGCGTTAAACATTAAGTCCCTCCTTCCCTTCCGTGCCTGGTAGCCTCTATTCTACTTTCTGTTTCTGAATTTTTCTTTTCTAGGTACTTCATATAATATTTGTCCTTTTGTGTCTGGCTTATTTCAATTAACATAATGCTTTTTAGATTCATCTATATTGCAGTATGTATTGGAATTTCATTCCTTTTAAGGGTGACTAACATTCCATTGTATGTATATACCACATTTTTTTTCTATCCACTCATTCATCTGCTGATGGACATTTGTGTGATTTACACATTCCGACTATTGTTAGTAACACTATTACAGACATGGCGTACAAGTTTCTGTTTGAGTTCCTGCCTCAGTTCCTCTGGCTGCATACCTAGGAGTGGAAGTGATGGATCCACTTAATGGTAGTTCTTCTATGTTTAACTTTTTGAGGACTGCTGGCGGACTGGTTTTGAATTCTACAGATCAATGTGCAGATTAAGCTCTTCCTTGGGGCCCTGACCAATATCTTGAATTTTTAACCAGTCTATAGTCAATCCCCAAGTCTCCTTTCAGCTAATAGTTAAACTTCCTTTCTCTACAACAGTTCTCTTTCCATAAAAATGCTTAAGAGGAATGCATCTGAAGAAGAGATCAATGACCTGGAAAATTCACAACTAGGACAGTTTACAATAACTTCTCTATGTAGCAAACAGAGAACAGAAATTTTTCACACCTTTTTTTTTGGTACACCCCAGTTTTTTCCAGTGCGTGTGGGAGGATGATCAAATTAAAAACAAACCAGAAACTCTTGAGTAAAAACAAACAAAAACCTTGTTAAGTGCACATTTTAAAAAAAAATTATGGAAGGAGAGCAAGTTAGAGGCAAGTTTGAATCATTAAAACATAGGCAGAGTTAGGCTGTAGTTATAACTCAGCGTTCATAATGTCAGAACTGACTGATTCAGTAGTTAAAACTTGACTTTATCTCATCCAGTGTTTCATGGTGCTTTCGCACTAGCAATCAAGTATTTCACAATGGATAATGCTTATCCATGAAAAAACAAATATTTCCTCTCCCTAGAAATGGCCAGATTTGCATTCATGTTTCCATATTCCATTCTTGCATCAGGTATCAGATGTCAGCAAACTAACCTACTTAAAACAGTGTTGACATATGATTAGAAGCAAACAAACATACCAATGTGGTTTGGAGGGGTAGGATTTGTGTATGTGACTGAGCCAGGGTGGTCATGGGCTGGGCCCTCCTGCAGAGTGGCTTCTGGCAGCAGAAGGGTAACTTTAGACCTTTTGGGTTTCTTGCCTTTGTGCATCCTGAAAGCAAGCACTGGGGAGGTAAATCGATAATTAGGGGGTTATTTAAAATAGAGATTTGTCACCTGATAGATTGCAACCTGTCCGTATCCATAGACACAGTGACAACTCTCCCCAGCCCTTTGTCCCTGGGTGTGTGGCAGCTATTGAAGGTCTCTGGTTTACAGAGCAACTTGGGTTCAAGTTACGTTGCCTGAAACAAGGAATAGTGTGTGGGACTAGAGCATCACACCTACTGGGACATTAGCTTTGTTTTGAAATCCATCTAAAAGTGATACCTCTTATTAACTGTTGCATTCTTTGTTCTAAAATCAAGCATCTGGAGGTCAAGGCGGACTTAAGCTCACCTTGTTGTTATACAAGTGCTGAGTGCTCAGAACCTCGGGGTCAACTGTCATACTTAATAATAGGAAATAGAATTCTTTGTGCAAAGTGAATAAAAGCTATGGGACAGCACACAACCATCCTGAAAGTTCATAATAGCCTGAGGAGTTCACAGCTCTTTAACAGGAGATTGGTATTTTAGAATGTTTTACAGATTTCACATTCCTCCGATAATCATTCTAGTTGGTAATAAGTAGTTCCTGAGTACCTGCTGTATTTACAGCCCTCATGCCAGATACTGTCTGTATATGTCAGGTATGTGCTTATGAAATGTCGGGTAGGTACCTATTGCCTTTGCTCTGGCCTGCACCCTCATCATCTCTGTGCACTGAATTTCCATTCTTACTCATTTTGTGTCTTTTGTTCAAAATGAACATATTCACCCGTATATGATTAATATAGTGACTTAAAATCTTTATGAGGTAGCTAAAAGTACAAGACTAACTTGCATTCCCATTTATAGGACCCTGTAAAGGGACTGCATATTTAGCATTACCATGTATGTCTTGAGTGACATGAGCAATGTTTCAAAATGAAAAACACTTTTTATCATAAAATGTTTCAGATACAAAAAAAAACCCAAAACACAAAAAAACCCCACAGAAAATGAAAATATGAAAGACACTCATGTATCTACCACTCACACGTTAACACTTTGCCATGTGTTTCATACCACTGAAGACCTGACCCTCCCCTCCTTCCTCCATCTTTCCCTCCTCAGAGTTAACCTCTATCCTATTCTAATTGCCCATGCCTTTATGTACTTTCACAACTTAGGTATGTTTTGTTTTTAAAATTTGCATAAGGGGTTTTACAGAAATGTTTGCAATTTGCTTTTCCATTCAACTTTAAGAAATTTACCTACATTGATGCAAGGAAGCCATGCCATTCCTTTGAGCACTGTTCAGATTCTATCGTGTGAATACACCACTGTTCATATCTTCATTTCCCTTCGGAGGGGCATTTAGGTTGTTTGCAGTATTTTACTACGATACACAATACTACTATGAATGAACCATCCGCACCTCTGGTCAGGTTAGCTCTACCTTCGAAATAATATATCTTAAAATCTGACCACTTCTCCACATCCCACCCTAGTTCAAGCCATCATTTTTTCTGCTAGGGGCTCTTAAGTGTCTCACTCTTGCCCCCCTTTAGTGTATAGCTCACACAGCCCATGGAGTCCGATTGGATCTTTTCTTCATCAGAATTCTTCCTATCATACCTGATATAAAATCCAAACCTCTTCCCAGGGCCAGGGAGGCCCCACATGATCTGTCCCCTCACCCTCTCTCCCTAGCATCCTGTAGTCCAGTATGGTCCTCTACTGGGCTTCTGTTCGCTCTGCCTGACACCAGCACTTCCTTCATCTTCCTGTGGCTTACTTTTATCTGGTCAGGAACCCTCACTTTTATTCGGGTTCCTGATCAGATAACAGCTCCTTTCCTGTTTCTATTATCTGAATTGGTACCTCTTTCATTTCCTATCCCTTTATCCTGCTTTTTTACTCTCAGAAGTTATCACACCTGAAATTATCTTACTGTTTACTTCCATTCCTCCACTAGAATGTAAACTCCCTGGGCTTTATGTCTCAGTTCTCAGAATAGTGCCTGGTGCCATAGGTGTTAGCAAGCCTCAGCTGTAGGAATAAAGAAGAGAGCATCAGTACAAGACTCATAATGCACCTTCTCCAGGGCAGTGTCTTGGAAACTTTGTTACTGGTGAAGCACAATAAGAAGTATACATTTTATACAGCATACACACAGACAGGCACAAACTTCTCAGGAAACAATGCTCACACTACTCTTATTTTTAAACTTCTGTTTCAAAAAGAAAGAAGAAAATATGCTAGTTGCAACCCACTAAATTGATTTCACAACTTGCCAGTGGGTTCTAACTCGCAGCATGAAAAACTTTGTTTTAGGGTATGTATCTGAAAGTGCTTTTGCTAAATATTCCTGAATTGCCCTCCAAAGTGAAATATTTATACTAATAACATCATTTCAGGGATTTCCTCATATCCATACCAACACCTGGTCTTAATAGGCTTTAAATTTGTTGCCAGTCTGAGTGAAACTGTGTCTCTTTTAACTTGCATTTTCCTGATTACTAAAAAGACTAATAGACCAGTGATTTTAACCTTAAAAATATGTAAACTATATTAGCCCCAGGAGGACTAATAATTTTCTTATCAGAATCAATAGGAAAAGTGACTGAATCTTTCCCCTACCTTATGTAGTTTATCCATTCCAAATTCTCCTATGTTTAATTTTAGTGGCACAAGATTGTATTCCCAAGGTCACAGCACTAACGACAACTTTAATTCATTCACCATTCATGCAGTCGTTTATTTACTCAACAAATATTTATTGAGGGCCCGCTACTGCCAGGAATTTCGCCAGAGCAACACCCTCTCCTGGCGCTTACCTTCCAGACCTTCAGTTCTTTGTTCCTTGCGCTGTGGCAGAGTGACCACGGATCAGGCGTGTGTGAGAAAGGCTTGAAGACTCCAAGTCCCTTACAATTCTTCCAATCCACGTCCTCTTTCACGAGTTTTTGTATTCAGTATACCCAGAGAGGAATACAGTGTGTCGACGCATGCTCTTTTCCTGCAAAGGAATATTCCTAAGAGAAGTTTTGAGGAAGGAAGTGAATGTTTTCATTTCAAGCACTCGTTTTAACTGTAAGACTTAATTAGGGTCCTTTGAAGCAATCCAATGTATTTTACTTTTTCTTCTAAAAACAACTTTTTTTCCTCTTCTCTACAAAAAAAAAGTTTTTTTCAGATCTTTATTGAAGTACAGTTGCTTTACACTGTTGTGCACCAGTTGCTGCTGTACAACAAAGTGAATTAGCTGTATTTATACATACATCCCCAGATCCCCTCCCTTTTGAGCCTCCCACCCACCCTCCTTATCACGCTTTATTTAGTTGCAATGTCAGGTTCGTTTCAAAAGGCAATGAAAAAAATCTCACGTTCATTCTCACTTAAGTAATTCTAAATTTTGACAGAAGAAAATAACTCCAAACCACGTTAATACAGTCTTTAGCGTCCATTCTTCTATAATCTCTGGACTTCATTATCCCCTAGATAAGTCTTCACGAAGAGCAGCCCTTTCTCTTTTAAAAACCACAAGTCTTATGTAAAACGACTTCCCGTGCTTTCTGGAAAGAAAGATTAGGATTCACCCATTTTATTGCTTCAGATAATGGTGTGGTTACCAGATAAGAGGTGCTACATCTAGGGACAGTGCCTGGGCAGATAAACGGTGGAGTTCGTGCTCGATTCTTTGATTTTTATTTTATGTAAAGTAAACCGCACGCCGCAGGGAAAGTGCTACATGCCGAGACCCGCGCGGCTCTCCATTACCCTCACAGCCACTTTTCTCTCCCAGCCCCGGAGTTCATGCAAATCAGTTTGCAAACCCTGGGGCAATACGACCCATTTTCGCGCCATTCGCTCGGGACCGGGCAGCTATGTAAAGAGAGTTGTCCTAGAGCTCCCAAGGCACCCCTTTTCAAAGGAGGATTTTAGGGAACTGCAAGGTCATCCCTGGACGTCAGTGTATTTGGGGGGACTGCTTTTTTTCCCGGAGCCAGTGGGTCTCTCGCGCGGGTGGGCCTTCACTACAGCTGGCAGGACCTGCGCCCCGACGCGGGAAAGCCGGCCGCGCCCCGCCCCTCCGGCCCTGGCTCTGCGCGCCCCGCCCGCCGGCCCTCGCGGCTCGGGCTCCGGCTCCTGAGCGGTGGGACGGTGGCGCGCGCGGCTGCTCCGCTCTCCGCGTTCCCAGCGCCGGCCGCCAGCATGGACGCTCGCCGCGTGCGGGTGAGGCTGGACGGGCGAAGGCGCGGGGTGGGCGCGGTGGGTGCTGGGTGCGGGGTGCCTCCCTCCCGCTCCGCCGACGGAGTGCCCTTAGCAACTGGTGGCCGTCCCGGGCGGCGCCCGTGTAGGCAAGCCCCTGATTTTGTGCACTTGGGGGTAGTTAGGGGACGAGGGGCTGTCCCCGCCGGGCGTGTGCACCCGGTGCGCGGGCGGTCCGGAGATTTGAGAGGTGTGCAGGATGGTTGGCAGCCCGGCGGAGCTCAAGGCCACGTGCGCCCGAGGTGCACGTGAGCTGGGGGCCGGCCGGGGCGGGTCGGTCCCCCATTGTATTGTGTTCGCTGGCCGGAGCCCTGGCCGCGGGGCGCGGAGCCGAGCGCCGCCCGGCAGCCTCCCCGCCCTTGCCCGCGCGCAGCCCCGGGCCGGTGTGTGTCTCGCCGCGGACCCGCCCGCACGCACTGGGGGTCCTTGGGCGCGCTTCCCGCGCGCTTTTGCATCAGCCACTTCGGCAGCGGCTTCTCATCGCTGAGGGTGGATCGGTTTGGAGTTTAAAGGTCTTGCAAACCGGTGTCTTTAGAACTTGGGTTGCACACACTTGAGGGGGCATTTCCAGTGCCAGGCGGTGATTTAGTGCAATGGCACTAAAGACCTGGTGGTCTGAGCGGTTCGCGGACCGTTTGCTCACTTGCCGCTGCCTTCCCCACCCCCCAGCCTTACTCGCAGCAGTAGGACGTAGCCCTGAATGGGACCGTACTGTTTGCTCTAACGGAAACCGGAACGGAGGGTCTGCCCAGGAGAGGTTAGAGGGTGGGGGGTTGGGTGAAAAGGAAGAGAGTGACACGCTTAAAATAAATATCAAGGCTAAGGGACCCACGTGGGGAGGCTGGGGTTCCCTGGGGGTGGGTGGGAGAGGGCGTGTTGGGGGCGTGGTTTCAGAGACATCTCCTCCGGAATGGACCTAGGAGAGCCACGTGTAGCCGGACTTGGGCCCTGACGTGCCTGGGTTCAAATTTGGGCCATCGTGGGTCTTGAATAATCTATTTCACCAGTGTTAGCCTCAGTTTCTATCTTTGTTGCAAGGAATTAATGTGAAAGCATACTTCGTGCCTGGCACAGAAAACACCTATTAAATGGTATTAGCTATTACCTGTCTGCCAAGAAAGCCCATCTCAACCATGACCATTTGCCTTGCTTCTTTCTATGTCATTTCCTCCAAACATACATTTTCCTGATAACTAACTCTTGGCATGAGCTGACTAGTTAAAGCCCAGCAAGTATTTCCCTGAGAGCTTCCAATAGAATGCCTCCCTTGAGGCTGTTTTGGGCGTCTGACTGCTGGCAGGTATATTGATAACTAAATGACGATAATTCCTGCAGTAATGCAAGGAGCACTGCTGTTTTAGGAGATTGCAGATTCCTTCTAGCCCTGTGGTGTTGGGCAATCTATTCCACCTCCCTGGAGCCTTGAGTTTGTTCATCTGGAAAATGGGGAGTTTCTGAGATCTCCTTTAATAGGTAGTACCTCTACCTATTATCAGATTTTTCCTGCCTTTCTAAAAAGACAAAAGACTAAAACTTCCGAAGATGATTGAATGGAGTCTGTTGAGGAGCACTGGGTGGTTGGGTTCCATCATCATGCAAATAATTTTATTTGCAAGAGAAATGCATAATGTTAGGCGCAGAAGGAAGGTCAGAATGTTCTGTTCACCCGACACCTCACATCTTGGCATTATTTTTGTGGGACCCATAGCAGAGCTTGCCTTCTCAAAGTTTTCAGAGTCACTTCTGTTATTTGATGGCCATATTTCAGGAAAATATAGGAACCATTACAACATTTAAGAAATCTCATTAAATTTTAAGGAATGATAGAAACTGCTGTCTTTTTAACATGGATGCCAATTGTGTATTCTGATGAGCAGTGCCAGGCTAGTCAGTGTTTATGAATGAAGGAAGCATTTTCATATCTACAGGCCATTTGTATCTTATGAAAGGACTTCTAAAAACTTAAGACTTGGGGATTCCTAGGTGGCGCAGTGGTTAAGAATCCGCCTGCCAATGCAGAGGTCACGGGTTCGATCCCAGCTCCAGGAAGATCCCACATGCCGCGGAGCAACCAAGCCCGTGTGCCAAAAAGAAAAAAAAAACAAAAACTTAAGACTTGTGCAGCAAGGGGGACTGCAGAAAGAGCTGAAGGTCTGGTCAGTCTAATAGAGCCCTGAAGTGGAGTCAGGCATTCTACCTGGGTTTGGAGGACTGTTTGACCTTTAACTTGGCTCTTGTACATTTGCTCACTGGGTTGATATATTTGATTTGTAAGGACTTGTGCTGAAATCATTATACCCCTCCTGATTGGCACAAGGCCTGTTTGAAAGCCTGCCATCTTGAAGTAGAGGTGTTGCCCAGTTTTTATAGTTTGGGAAATTAGCATCACAGTACAGAGCCCAGAGCTTACATAGAAAGACCTCATTAGCTTGATTTTGGCTGAGGGAGAGAAATCACTCTACCATTTTGTACTTTTGAAGTACAGTCTAATTTTTATTTTTATTTTTTTAAGGGCAGATTATAGGAGTTTAGCTTTTAACGCTTTGGGAGCTCAGTGTAATAGGGCTAAGAGTTGGGATCTCTTAAGGTGGGTAAAGGGTAGCTCTACAGATATTTGAATAAATTGATAGTTGTCGTTATAATATTCCTTCAGCGGGATCTCTTTTTAGGATTTTACCTGGTTTTGAAAAAATTTTGTAGCAATTGCAAACCCTCTTTCTGTGTAGGGTATGAAAAGTGGACATATCTCGTCTATGCTGTCTGAACCTACTCAATTCAAAAGTGATATCTTTCGTTAGATTCTGCAGTAAGCATCCCATTTAATAGTGTTGCCATTTCTGTTTGCAGCAAAAGGATCGCAGAGCAAAGAAGAACTTCAAGAAATTCAGATATGTGAAGTTGATTTCCATGGAAACCGCGTCATCCTCTGATGACAGTTGTGACAGCTTTGCTTCTGATAATTTTGCAAACACAGTAAGTGCTGCCTGAGAATAAACAGAATGGAGTCTGCAGTGCTCAAAATGCCCCAAATGCTTTGTGCGTGATTAAAACTGCTTGCTTTCTGCCTACATTTCTATACAGCCGTTATGAAAATACAGTATGCACTGTAATTTCATTTCACTTTTTGCTGTGGTTCTAGGTAGTAATTGTTGGAGGTAGATTAGCTACTTATTCTATCCTTTTGAAATGTCGCCTAACCTAACATGCCTGATGATTTGCCATAACAACTCAGAAATCATTTGTAAACCTCTGAACCATTTTTCTTTGTAACAAAAGCTATTCTCTTGTAGTGCACTTGTAAATGTGATTTGCTCTCTGCACGTTTATGGAAAATTGGTTCTCGAAAAAGGAAAAAAAAATGCACAACCACATTTATTTATTTATTTTACAGAAACCTAAATTCAGGTCAGATATCAGTGAAGAACTGGCAAATGTTTTTTATGAGGACTCTGATAATGAATCTTTCTGCGGCTTTTCAGAAAGTGAGGTGCAAGATGTATTAGACCATTGTGGATTTTTACAGAAACCAAGGCCAGATGTCACTAACGAACTGGCCAGTATTTTTCATGCCGACTCTGATGATGAATCGTTTTGCGGTTTCTCAGAGAGTGAGATACAAGATGGAATGGTGAGTTTGAGAATTTCACCAATATCAAGAAATAAGGTACATTTAGAGGCATGACATACTTGCTTAAAAAATTTTTTTTCCCTTATGATTTTCGTTTTAGTCATGCCAGAAGATTTTGTTAATCTTTTAAAAAGTTTTAAGAGTATTTTCTTCATATCTTAAAGCATTTTTTTTACTAACATAGCTCTACTTGTAAAGCTTGACCATTTTTGTAGTCTCAGAAAATCCTGGAACCTGGTAAGATAAAATTGGCCTGCCTGCAGATTTCTGTTGCTACAGAAATCCAGCCTAATCAGAGGAAGCACACATGTCCTCAAGATGAGCTACAGTCACATTTAAGCTCACTTGCCCAGCGCAGGGCCTGACATAGAGTAGGCCCTTGGTAAATGTTGGTTCCTGTAGTGGCTCTGTGCCTGCACCTGGAAAGCCTGTGATAACTCGCATGCAGGAGCTTGAGTGCAGGTAATGACAATCAGGGCCCTGCCTGCTTCCACTTTTGCTCCTTTGTTGGCTTTTCCTGTGCATGCCGTCTTACCTTTAGCCTCTGCTGTCCTCCTCGGGACACTGCTTCCGCTGATGCGCCTCAGTCCCACGCTCCCCGAGCATGCTGTTTACTTCTGCACACGTTTTCCTGTTAGCAAGACTTTCTTGACAGAGGAAACAGTGTTGATTGGCAGTCCAGGTGCATGCTCTTCAGCTCATTGTGGTTTGACACGGGTCCACTGCTTGGGACCACACGTGAGCAGCACTGACATAAGTGAGAACGCCTGACCAGGGAGTGTTTTATCACTATCTGACTTCATGATAATGTAATACTTCCTCTAAGAGGTGATGTTGGTCTAAATCAGTGCGTATTGGAGTTATTGGTCTACAAATCTGGATGTGACCCAAACATTGTCTGCAGCCTGAGTCATTTCTGGGCAGTGTTTCAGTTCTTTGTATATGCTGTTTGTTGTGACTGATAAAATGCCAATTGATTAAAAGGCTTAAGAACTGGTAAAAATTTTCGTCATTTTATATCTTTCAACCCATGCATACTAAAAATACATGAAGAGTACAAAAAGCGATGGGGATTTTGGAATGTTTAAAAAATGGGTCTTCCATTTCTGGCACTTTATGGGTGGTATTTTTTTCTTCTTTCTTTTTTTGTTTCTTTTCAACCATCACCACAATCCATTTCAGAATATTTTTATCACCCCAGAAAGAGACCCTGTACCCATCAACAGTCACTTTGCATCCTTTCCCAATACCCTCAGTTCCTGGCAACCACCAGGAACTCTCATAGATTTGCCTATTCTGAGCATTTCCAGAATAGAACCCTGCAATATGGTCTTTTGTGACTGGTTTCTTTCACTTAACATAATATTTTCAAGGTTCTTCCATGTGCCAGTACTTCATACGTTTTTACTGCTGAATAATATTCTATTGTGTGAATATACCACATTTTATTTATCCATTCATCAATTAATGGATGTTTGGGTTGTTGACACCTTTTGGTTGTTAGCAATGATGCCGCTGTGAAACCTTTGTGCACAGGTTTTTGTGTGGACATGTACTGTTCAGTAGGAGTAGAATCGCTGAGTCATACAGCCTGTGTGTTTAACTTTTTGAGGAATTGCCAGGCTGTTTTCCAAAGTGGCGGCACCATTTTACAATCCTACCAGCAATGTGTGAAGGTTCTGATTTCTCCACATCATTGCCATACTTGCTGATTTGGGTGGGAAGTGATAGCTTGTGATTGAGTTGCATTTCCCCAGTGGCTAATTTTAATACATTTTAAATGATGGAAACGTATTACTTTTGGAATCTGAGCTTTTTAAAATTTGGGGCGTACAAAAAGTGGATTAGAGAGGGAGGTAGTCAAATTCATAGAGACAGAAAGTAGAATGGTGGTTGCCAGGGGCTGGGTGGGGAGGCGAATGGGGAGTAATTGTTTAATGAGTATAGAGTTTGAGTTTGTGAAGGTGAAAAAGTTCTGGAGATAGATGGTGGTGATGGTTGCAAAACAATGAATGTATTTAATGTCATTGAACTGCACACTTAAAAATGGTTAAAGTGATAAATTTTATGTATATTTTGCTACAATTTTTTAAAAAAAGGTTAGAGCATTGAGACATCTTTAATATAGTTTAATACTGCCATAAACATTGAAGTCATGTTTATGAGAGAACACACATTTGTTCTTGGGGGAATTATTTTAAGATACATAAAGATTCTACTTTTAAAGAAATGAAAAAGGGAGCTGGGATTTGCACATTAAAAAAATGGCTTGGAACCACTGGCCTCGGGACTGTGAAGGTGGCTTATAACAGTGTGCCCCAGGTAGGCTCCCTGAGTTAAACTACACTCAAGTTGTCGTATTTATTTGTAATTCCTGATATTGTTACCTAGAGCTGTCAATTAAACTTGACAAAGTGTTCAATGGAAATGTATTTGCTGCAAGTGTCTTTTGTTCCAAAGGCATTTTGTAGTCATACTCTTGCAGACTGTGTAACAATCAGCAAGTCATTAATGCCTTGCTCCATCTGATTGACTAGAGGCTGCAGGCAGACCGCGTGGGCTGTCGGACCCGCAGTCAGTGCAGGAGTTCCGGACCTCTCCGGGTGGCCATGAAGTTTCCAACTCGAAGCACCAGGGGAGCAGCCAACAAAAGAGCAGCGCCCCCTGAACCCTCAGAGAATTCTGTGACCGATTCCATTTCTGATTCAGAAGATGAAAGTGGCATGAATTTTTTGGAGAAAAGGGCTTTAAATATAAAGCAAAACAAAGCAATGGTAGGTATCTGGCTTTGAATGTGTTAGCACTAACCCTTCCTAGCTCTTCTCTAAGTCACTTGTTGCTTATATCTGTGTCGTAAGCATTATTTTCCTTGTAGCTCTGAAATCTTCATAACATATACTTTAAAATGTGTTTCTTTCCCTAGACTAACTTGTGTTTTTTTAATCCATGAAAGTCTTGGTGAATGTATAGGGGAAATCAGAAACTGAGACGTGCTGCTGTGATTTCCGAAATTTGCTTGTTTTCAGCAGTTATTCTAAACCAATACTTTGTTTAATTTTCTCCCTTTTTAGCTTGCAAAACTAATGTCAGAATTAGAAAGCTTCCCTGGCTCCTTCCCTGGAAGGCGTTCCCTGCCAGGCCCCAGTTCAGTAAGTACAGATCCTTGTTTGTATGGTAGTGTTTTGGGGAGGTCTGAGGTAGATGTTTTACGATATTTTAAAGTCCATTTCGTTATTTCTTGTGGTCTTATAGACAGACTTAGAGGTGATAGAGGAAATCTTCTGACAGATCTCAGGGACCTCTTCCTTGCACCCTGGGCCAGCTGTGCCCCCGCCTCACGTGCCAAGCTCCTGTGGGGCTCAAATCCCACCCCCCTTCTTTTATTTTTGGCCCTGCCGTGTGGCATGTGGGATCCTAGTTCCCTGACCAGAGATCGAACCAGGCCCCCTGCAGTGGAAGCGCAGAGTCTTAATCACTGGACCGCCAAGGAAGTTCTCAGACCCATTCTGATTGGTTATTTCTCTCCTTCCCACCCAAGTAAACTAAGACCCTCGGGTAGGGAATAAAGATCAAAGATTTTTTATCCCAGCATTGGCATATTCCTCCTACATGGTAATTGATATTTTAACAAGTCTAAGAATGAAAAAAAAAGAAAGAGAAAACGATTTCTTAACCAAGTCATGGCCCAATATGGTGCAGCTCAGGGGAATCTGGTGTGTCTGCTGTGATACAAAAGCAAAGATTTCCTTTCCCACCTCTCCCTGAGCAAGAATAGAACAAGGAAAACTACAGACATTTCTCTCTTGGGCAGTATAGGAACAGTGAATATGTTTCAGGGCTCAAGAGATGTTGTGGAAAATATTTTTTTTGGAAAACGAGATTCTTTCTTACATCTTTATTAAGTAAAGAATAAATAGATTATCCCTCAGCTTGAGAGAAACCAGGTTTGGTGTTACAAAAGGCAAATTACAATGGCTGTATCGTTCCTGGGCTCATTTTCCGTGCATTACAGAAAGGATGAAGCAACTTAGAAAGTAGAGTACTCCTTTTGCTTAAAGGAGAACCTGCTTCAGGAGAAGGTGCCACTTCTCACTGTGGAATAAACAGATCCCATCCTCCGTGTTTTGTTCAGCGTCCAAAGACACCCCGAAGGCGCACATTCCCAGGTGTCGCCTGCAGGAGAAACCCTGAGCGGAGAGCTCGTCCTCTCACCAGGTCAAGGTCACGGGTCCTTGGGTCGCTCAGCGCCCTGCCCACAGAGGAGGAGGATGACGAGGAGGAGGAAGATAAGTACATGTTGGTGAGAAAGAGGAAGCCTATGGACAGCTACATGAACGTGAGTTCTCCGCTTTTATGCTTTTTCTTCTGTTTGTCATCTTCTGTGGGCCCAGGATCATGGACACATCACGGGAGCACATGCAACGTCAACACTCAACACCAATGATCAGTAGTAAATGTTCTTCTCAAACCATCCAGAATTAAGGTTAAGGTCACATCAGTTTATTTTGATGGTTCTTGGTAGCAGATGAGAGAAAGTTATCTTGGGCTTTTCTTAATTGTAGGAGTCATTTCCATAATGTTGTTCCGTGATTCTTAGGAAACAGGACTCACCCCTTCTCTGAAAGCTCTAAGCACAATTTCTAGGTTGAATTCTCTGTGAAGAAATGACAAAGCGAGTATATGAGATTCAGAGCTGGGGAGAGCCAGGAAGGACACCCTGTTCCCTGTTTCTCTTTATGCAGGAAGATGACATGCCCCGAAGTCGTCGCCCTGGATCCATGACCATTCCCCATGTAATTCGCCCGGTGGATGAAATCACAGAGGAAGAATTGGACAACATCTGCAACAACTCTCGAGAGAAGATCTATAACCGTTCATTGGTTAGAGTCTCTAAATGATGTCTGAAATGTACACGTCTGTGAGAGACATTTTGCTGATGTTCTAACAGTCTTAGCATATGAGATGTGTGCCTGTGTGTTTTTTTCATGTAAGAAAAGAGTTTTGCAGCATCCTTGGGATTTAAGCCTTCTTAGCAAGTTAGTAGCAGTATTTGCTTAGTAATTCTTCAGTAGCATCAGATCTTTTAACTTAGAAATTGATTCATTCAACATAAGTATTAACATGTGCTTACATAGATAGGTGCTGGGGATGTGGTGGCGTGCTAAAGATAAAAAGATAACAGGATTTGGGCAGGGTTTCTTCTGCATGATAAGATCTTTTCTTAATGTAGTTTTGATAACATTAGCTACTGTGTCTGCCAGTAGAATGAAATCATCATGCTTGAGATACTTTTCATGTCCTGGCATATGCAGGTGTATATAATATAGATGTGAACTAGGATTCAAAGAGGAAATATCAGACTCTATCCACAAAGAAGGACATTCTTTTCTTTTTTTTCCCCCTTAACATTGTCTTTTTTGTTGTTAAAAGAAGGATTTTTAAATTTTATTTATTTATTTATTTATTTATTTATTTATTTATTTATTTATTTATTTATTTGCTGTGCGGCTTGCCGGTGGCAATGATATCGTGGAGTCCTCACCACTGGATCACCAGGGAATTCCCAAAGAAGGACATTCTTTAAATATTCTCTCTATAAAAAGCAGTGTTTTTGTTTTTCTTCTTATTTGCAGGGATCGACTTGTCATCAGTGCCGCCAGAAAACTATTGATACCAAGACAAACTGCAGAAACCCAGAGTGTTGGGGTGTTCGAGGCCAGTTCTGTGGGCCCTGCCTTCGAAACCGTTACGGTGAAGAAGTCAGGGATGCTCTGCTAGACCCAGTAGGTGCCTTGAAGGGGTGGGTCCTGTGGGCTGGAGGGTCTGCCGTGAGCTGATAGGGCCAGAAAGAGATTGAGCCCTTAGTGCTGTAGGGCATTCATTTCTGGGAAGGCAGATGAATTCATAGGCATGGGGCTGGATAGCTGTGAGCCCTCCTGGAATGCTCGGGCCCCGGCTGTTCCCGGGAAGTCCGTTCTCCATTTACCCCTGCTAATGGCTGTGTAACTTTTTCTGCGGGATTTCCTAAGGGAACATGGTGAGGGACTAATGGATGTTAACCATGTTATGATTTTTTTTAGTAATAATAATAAAAAAGATCTGAATGCAATTGATGATGCCCACCTTAGAGGTTAAACAGGAGTAGATTAAGTAAGCTGGGGCGAGAGGTTGGACTTCAAGGTTCCTTTTCACACTTCTTCAGAACTGGCACTGCCCACCGTGTCGCGGGATCTGCAACTGCAGCTTCTGTCGGCAGAGAGACGGGCGGTGTGCAACCGGGGTGCTCGTGTACTTAGCCAAGTACCACGGCTTCGGGAATGTGCATGCTTACTTGAAAAGGTAGGGCTGCTGTTTCTTTCTTCCACACCCAAATCTTACATTCGGTTTCGGATCTTAATAAAAAGATGGTAGAAGTCAGAATAGTGGCCGTATGGAGGGCGGGAGGGTGCAGGTGTTAAGTAGAAAGGGGCACATGGGGGGTCCGGGAGTGCTGGAAACATATCTTCCTCTGGCTGGTGGTGACCCTTGTGGGCGTGGGTGTGTGAAATTCAAGCGTTACATTTAAGATGTGTTACAACTCAATAGAAACGTGTTTAAAAGAATGAATTAGGCTCTCAGAATATTGTTTTTTTTTTTTTTTAACTTTTTTTTAAATTGAAGTATAGTTGATTTACAATGTTGTGTTACTTCCAGGTATATACAGCAAAGTGATTCAGTTATACATATATACATACATACATACAGAAATATATATATATATCCTTTTTCATATTCTTTTCCGTTATGGTTTATTACGAGATACTGAGTATAGTTTCCTGTGCTACACAGTAGGACCTTGTTATATAGTAGTTTGTATCTGTTAATCCCAAACTTCTGACTCAGCCCCCCCCCCCCCCCCTTCCCCTTTGGTAACCATACATTTGTTTTCTATGTCTGTGAGTCTGTTTCTGTTTTGTAAATAAGTTTTCATTTGTGTCATATTTTAGGTTCCATGTATAAGTGATACCATATGATATTTGTCTTTCTCTCATTTCACTTAGTAGGCTAGGTCCATCCATGTTGCTTGCAAATGGCATTATCTCATTCCTTTTTCTGGCCGAGTAGTATTCCAGTGTGTACATGCACCACATCTTCTTTATCCAGTCCTCTGTCGATGGACTCGTAGGTCGCTTCCATGATTTGCCTATTGTAAACAGTGCTGCAGTGAACATTGGGGTGCATGTGTCTTTTGGAATTAGTTTTCAGAAGAGAATTCTTAGGCTGAAAACCGTATCCTGACATGTTCCCTCTTCTCTTTCAGTCTAAAACAGGAGTTTGAAATGCAAGCATAATAATTGGAAGATCCACTACCTGCCTTCCACTTCACACATCTTTCTTGTTAAAGTTTTCAATTTTGTCATGTGACTGAAACGCGGGTTAAGAATTCTGATCATCGGTCTGTCTTATAGGCAAATCGAGTTAACCTCATTAGACGCGCATGTCTGGGCATCACAGAGGTATAGTGCTAGCTGTACTCTGCCCTCCTGCAGTTTCTCCTTTGCTTTCCCCCCCAACCCCTCACTCCAGGCCATCCCCCCCTTATTTTCAGTGGTTCTCTTCCATCACTTAGTTTTGGAATCCTTTTTAAATGACAATTTTATGAAAGCATGTTTGATTTAATTGGTGTTGAAATAGCCCTGGAATCCACCCATAAAACCAAGCACTTAGAGATGCAGTAGTAGTGTTAACGAACTACATCTATCGAATTCCAGAGACTCGCCCTCTAACTTGCTTACGTGAAAACGCTGGGTCTGATTTAGTGTTTTTTGACATTTTTAACAGAATCAAGGCACAAAAGTCTTAAAATCAGGTGGAAAAATTAGGTGATTGTTGGCAAGTGGAGCACATGACTTTGGAGGCCTCTCAGGAGACTATTCCACGTATCGTGCTTATTCAAGTTGTCACAATTGAGGCTTAGTTGCTACTGATTTCTTCTACCAAGTGCATCTGGCCCACACGGACACGACCTGAAGGTTCACGGGCAGTGCTAACGCTTGAAATCATTGTAGAAAAGCCATCCTGGGGAATTGGGATGGGGAGGCTTCAGGAGTAGGCCTATTTGAATTCATGGAATAAAACTTTAGGATAATTGTAGTTTGCCAAGTGTATGTCAGTTCATAACATAAGGTATTTCAAATAAATTCTTGATTATGCTGCATGGAAAATTGATACTTATACTTGGCTACAATTGTTTGCAGTTTTTGCTTTGTTGAAGAAATTATAAGCCAGGCACAGGGTTCATGTTCAGGTTTGAAGCACTTTTATAACACTGAGAAGTGCCTTTTTGGAGAAGGGTGTCTTTCAACAGTTTGCTAACTTGACATCTCTGCCAGTTTAGTTTCTAGGCAGAATCCGTGTGTCGTCTCTCCCTCCCCCTGTTGTGGCGTGAATCCAATCATTGGGAAGAGGAAGAATCTAAGAGTGTGTGTGTGTGTTCATTTTGCTTTGCATCTGCAGCCCGTAGCTGTGCTTGTTCAGTGTTTGGTGCATAATTGGACCTTGAATCCATACATGTAAATAGAGCTTTTGATCTGTTACGCTTTTATACAAAGTTTTTTATTTTAATAATAAAACGTTTTGTTCTAGTTTGTCTGCTTTATTTTTAAATCTTTGGTACTCAATCTTACTGCACTGAGCCCTAATTTTTTCCTCCTATTTAAACAAAAGACCATCTCTGCCTTTTCGAGAGCACCCCTTTTGGTTTACGTTTCTGATGGTCAAGGGCCAGCTCTTTTGAGCAGGGCCTGGCTTGGTGATTTGACTAATAGCTATGAGTCAGAATCGGCTGAGATGGCTGCATCGCCAGATAGAAAATACGGGTCTGTGAAGTTTTACAATGTTGTTTTCTTTTCTTTGACCATTTGCCAACCCAAGAACCAACAGTGATTTCACAATACCTGGCTTGCTTTTATCAACTGTTCGGATGTTTATTACAGACACGCTGTGCCTTGAGACCTGTTCCAGAACTGAAAGAAGCATTTCAAAAGATGAAAAAGGCATGGTTCAAAAGTTCTCGTACCTGATTCTCTAGAGCAGGGTTGGCAAACTACAGCCTGTGGACCAGCTTCTGCTGCAGCTGATATTCATGTGGCATATGAACTAAATATGTTTTTTTACATTTTTAGAGAGTTTTTAAAAAAAGAAAGCATGTAACACGGTGGCCTACAAAGCCTGAAATATTTACATTCTGCTGCTTTACAGTAAGTTTGCTGACTCCTGCTTTAGACTTATCTGAGAAACCATGTTTTCCCCACACATATTCATTTGGGGAGAAGATCAGGATACATGAAGTTACGCAACTGTTACTGTATTCTATATAGGTCCAAAAGAAATTGGCATTTCTTTTTGTAAGCTCTTAGTATCTTAAGAACCCAAATTATAACCCAACCCGTTTAGGGATGCAACTGGGAGGCTTTATATTTTTGGAGTTAATCAAAATTGGTCGTTGTTTGGAACATTTTTGGTGTTACCACGTTTTAATATTATAAAGTGGAACTTAGGTGGTTTTCATTAAAAGTATTGCTAGCAACAGCTGATGCTGAAGCTTTGTACCCTGAAAGGATTTACAGTCTAGTGGAAGAACTAAGACAAAAACCTAAAAGCAACATTGTGCAGGAATGAAGAGAGGAAAAGTAATTGGCCTTTTCTCATTAGCAGGTGTTTTACGGCATTGACGGGCAGGTCCACTGCTCTGTCTCAGCCTTGACTGGGAACCTCTACTTTCTCCCACGCACCTCACTGTAAAGCTCCACATACCATCCCTGAGTTGAGAGGACTCAAGTTTGGACAATTAGATGTGAAAAGTAGGAATTGCCTTTGTATTTCTCCATCCTGGGTTCCCAGAGATGGTATCTCACCTTTATCTCCACCTACGAGGAGGTTGAGAAAGGAAATAGAAACTGTAATAGACTTCAGTACTTTCACAGGAGGGGCAAAGGCAGTAGTTGGAAGGTGCCGCAGGAGGGGGTTGTTTGTGCTTTATTTTGCTTTTAGGAAAAAAGAAGAGGGAGCTCCTGATGGCTCAAGCTCAGGTAGAGAATTGAGTTATTTGCATACCAGGGGAATGGACCACGGGTTCAGGGATTCAGAACATGGCTGCAGAGGATTAGGCTCGGAGAGGAAAGTGACAGCAAATCCTGAGGGGCGTAAAAGGGGAGCAAATGTGATTTTGTGCTGATGTTAACGGCACATGTGTGGGGCCGTAGCTCAGGGGTGAACTAAATCCAGAGAAGTTGGGAAAAGTGCCCAGTGCCATGTAGCTGAAGTGCCTGAGCTTGACTGGAGTGTTCCAGGGAGAAGCTTGCCCTTTTTTTTTTTTGGTGACGAAGCTGAACTGGCCTGCCTGAGGAGTCAGAAGCAGAGGAAGGGGCTGTTGATCAGGTTATGTCAGTGAGAACAAGGGCATCTGGGGTGCTGGGGCAGGCCTGGCTGAGGTGGCTCATGCAGAAACCCTGCTGAATAGGGAGACAGGAGGGCTGGGAGGGGCTGAGGGTGTCTGTGGTCAGGAAGGGTTGGGAGTGGTATTCAGTCGGCCCCCCTCATCCCTCATCCACGGGGGCATACATTCCAAGACCCTCAGTGGATGCCCGAAACCACATATGGTACCGAATCCTATATGTGCTATACGTTTTCCTGTTTGTACATACCTATGGTAAAGTTTAATTTATAAATTAGGCACAGTTAGAGATTAACAACAATACCTAATAGTACAATAGAACAATGGTATAATGAAATTTAGGAGAATGTGCACACTCGCTCTTTCAAAATATCTTATTGTACTGTGCTCGCCCTTCTGATGGCAGTGTGAGAGGATAACATGCCTACGTGATGAAGTGACGTGAGTGACAGTGGACATTGTGACGCAGTGTTAGGCTACTACTGAGCATCTTTTGGTGATCCTGGATCCTGGAGCCGTGATGAAGTTGGTGGCTGGAGGTCAGGAGCAGACGATGGGGATGCTGGGGATCTCCCAGTGGGACAGAGCAGGGCAGCACGAGACTTCATTGTGCTCCTCAGAATGCCACACAATTTAAAGCTCCCGAATTGTCTGTTTCTGGAACTTTCCACTTAGTATATTTGGACTGAGGTTGACCTTGGGTACCTGAATCCAAGGGAAGCATGTCTGTGGATAAAAAGACTACTTACTGCAGTAGGTATTGGCTCATCCAGCATAGATGTTAGAAACCCCTGAGGCTCTTAAACTGCAGGGCATTAAAGTCCTGTGGTTAGAAGACTCCTTAGTTAACTACAAGGTTGAGGAAGGAGAAGAGGGTGAGAACGTCCAAAGGAGGCATTGCTATGAGACAGTGGAGGATGGACCAATGCTTTGAGTGGCAGTGGGGAGCTGGGAATCTTTGTTTGCAAATGTATAAGGTATGGACTCAGCTGTAGAGAAGTTGGCATACTCCAGGTAGAGACCTTTATTCGTAATAATATCCAGGTGATGAAAGACTTGTTTGAGGCAAAAAGCAAGAAACAAAGGAGATATCATTTAAGGTTAAAAGTCACTAACATACTTTTTTTTCTTTTTTCAATTTTCCCTGCATTTTGTTTTATGTGGTAGCATTTATACTTATACTATATGTACAACTTCTATAGCATTAAGAATGTCAAAACATTTAAAATGGCTATATAGTAGTATTTGTTTATATGAATGGTCCATATTTTACTTAAACAGGTCCCCACATTGGGGTATCTTGGTGGTTAACAGTCTTTTGCTATTACAAGTAATGCTATTGTTAGTATTGTTATGCCCAAATCTTTGGTTAAAATAGATTTCTACAAAGTGTGGTAACTCTTAGTTACAAGGATGAAGAAAGCTGGGTGATTTTGGAGAGTGTGTGGGGTGGGTCTGTAGACCTATACTGTAGCACAGAGCTCTAGGTGAACTTGGGTGTAGTTCAAGGGCGGGGAGAGAGGAGGAAAGCTACTTGACTAGACACTGGAATGGGAGGCATGGCTCATTGTAGGTGAACTCAACTGGTAGGATTGTAAATGTGCATAGCCTGCCAAATAAGAAACTTAAACTATTTTTTTAAACATAATCTTGTGCCTTGAAAGTTTGTTGCAAGTGTTTATTGCCAGATGAAAGTACCTGCTGATAACATGATTGCAGCCATGCTCAATCCAACATCATATGGATAAATATTTGCCAAAGGAGGGACACTAGAGTTAGTTGAGCACCTCCTAGGTACCAGACACAGTGCTCAGTACAGTATGTATGTTAGCTTTTCATAGCAGGTATTTTAGAGGTGAGGAGACTCAGCAAGGTTAAGTAACTCATGAAAATTCATGAGTCCATGCCTGCTCTTCTAGCCTGAGAAGAGAGATTAGAACCAAATACTGTTCTGAGGGACTTCTGATAGACCAGGCTACGTATATGATAGGCAGGGCTACCTATCTTGATGATAACACATACTACCAGCCACTCATAGTTATGTACATGTTTTATTTCACTTTCTCCCCTCATAGGACTGTGAAGTCATTGAGAGCAAGACCGTCTTTGATTCGAATAGCCTTATCATGTACTAGGTACTCAGCAAATGCTTACTGAGGGAGTTCCTTGGTGGTCTAGTGGTTAGGATTCTGGGTTTTCACGACTGTGGCCTGGATTCAATCCCTGGTCAGGGAACTGAGACCCTGCAAGCTACGCGGCCAAAAAAAAAAAAAAAAAGTTCACTAAATATCAAAAGATGAGTTGAGGGTCCTGGGCAGGAAAGTTCCTGAGATTTGGATGGAGAGAACTAAAGTCATGGTGGAGGCGAAGCAATGGGTAGATCCCAACATTGAACAGTTGGTGAATCCCAGCATTAACTCCTATGAGGTGTAACCTTTCTTTGTGATATAATGCTTAGCTCTCCATGAAGCTGCAATGGTCAGTTCATTAAAAATCACGTATTTCTAGTAATGTATTTTTCTATGGGAAAACACAATTTACTTCATCGTACTAACTTTAAAGAATGCCTCTATTCTACTGAGTAAAGAATTTGCATTATTGCACTACAAATGAGCTACAAAAAGGTAATTTTAGATACAGTAGCTCTAAGAGTTATCCATCTGTTGGGGGGAAACTTTTGGTGGCAAAAATTGAGTGCATAGAAGTTAAAAAACTTTTTTTAAGAGAAGAGACCCTCCCACCCTGTGTGTGCCCATCACTAACTTCAGAAATGATCAACTCATGGTCCATCCTGTTTCATCTATACTCTTTTACTACCCCCGGTCCACTGAATTGCTTTGAAGAAAAGCCCAGTCATTATATCACATTCATACACAGTTCAGTATTTCTAAAAGACAATGACTTTCTTTGGAACCATAATGAAATATCATTATCACACCTACATAAAGTTGGCAAGAGTTCCTGAATGTCAACTATCACACCCCTACCTTCCATTTATATAATTGGTTTATTTGAACTCAGGACTCTTTTTTTTTTAATTTCTTTTTTTTTTTTTTTTGGGGGGTACACCAGGTTCAATCAACTGTTTTCATACACACATCCCCATATTCCCCCCCTTCCCCGACGTCCCCCCTTCGAGTCCCCCCCACCCTCCCCGCCCCAGTCCTCCAAGGCATCTTCCATCCTTGAGTTGGACTCCCTTTGTTATACAACAACTTCCCACTGACTATTTTACAGTTGGTAGTATATATATGTCTGTGCTACTCTCTCGCTTCGTCTCAGTTTCCCCTTCACCCCCCGCCCCCTCCCATACCTCGAGTTCTCCAGTCCATTCTCTGTATCTGCTTCCTTGTTCTTGTCACTGAGTTCATCAGTACCATTTTTAGATTCCGTATATGTGAGTTAGCATACAATATTTGTCCTTCTCTTTCTGACTTACTTCACTATGTATGACAGATTGTAGTTCTATCCACCTCATTACATATAGCTCCATCTCATCCCTTTTTAGAGCTGAGTAATATTCCATTGTATATATATGCCACATCTTCTGTATCCATTCATCTGTTGATGGGCATTTAGGTTGCTTCCATGTCCTGGCTATTGTAAAGAGTGCTGCAATAAACATTATGGTACAAGTTTCTTTTGGGATTATGGTTTTCTTTGGGTATATGCCCAGGAGTGGGATTACTGGATCATATGGTAGTTCTATTTGTAGTTTTTTAAGGAACCTCCAAATTGTTTTCCATAGTGGCTGTACCAACTTACAGTCCCACCAACAGTGCAGGAGAGTTCCCTTTTCTCCACACCCTCTCCAACATTTGTTGTTTCCAGACTTTGTGATGATGGCCATTCTGATTGGTGTGAGGTGATACCTCATTGTGGCTTTGACTTGCATTTCTCTGATGATGAGTGATGTTGAGCATCTTTTCATGTGTTTGTTGGCCATCTGTATGTCTTCTTTGGAGAAATGTCTATTTAGGTCTTCTGCCCATTTGTGGATTGGGTTATTTGCTTTTTTGGTATGAAGCTTCATGAGCTGCTTGTATATTTTGGAGGTTAATCCTTTGTCCGTTGTTTCATAGGCAATTATTTTTTCCCATTCTGAGGGTTGCCTTTTAGTCTTATTTATGGTTTCTTTTGCTGTGCAAAAGCTTTTAAGTTTCATGAGGTCCCATTCGTTTATTCTTGATTTTATTTCCTTTATTCTAGGAGGTGGGTCAAAAAGGATGTTGCTTTGATGTATGTCAAAGAGTGTTCTGCCTATGTTTTCCTCTAGGAGTTTTATAGTGTCTGGCCTTACATGTAAGTCTTTAATCCATTTGGAGTTTATTTTTGTTTGAACTCAGGACTCTTAACTCTTATTTATTTAAAGTCTCTTGATTATTAGGTTTCCCCTCCCTTTATTCCCCTTGCTTTTTATTTGTTGGAAAAAGTCAATCTTTGCTGAAGTTTCCTATATTTTACTAATTGCAACCCCATGGTGTCATTTAACATGTTCCTCTGTCTTCTCTGTTACATCTAGTAGCTTGATCTGATTCAAGATGCAACAACAGTACTTTATATTGTGTACTGACATCAGAAAACTCTTACTATTCTGTTCTCTCCCTTTTTGTACTGTTAGTGGCCACTAATGAATATTTTCTGTAAATTCTCTTTCCTTCTTCATTAATCAGCTGGAAACTTCCTCTCAACTATTTAATTATACTAGGTAGAGTTTTTATTATATAAAAAGTGTATTAAGGACTTGATTTTTTTAAAAACCAGTTTTCAGAATCAAAAATTAGTTCTCTAGTATATTCTAATGGTGCTTACCAAGAATTTTTTGTTAATTTAAGTATCACATGAACTCTTGGATTTTTCAGTCCATAGCAGTTATTCTTATTGATGCCCAATTTTGGCCCATTGGGAGATTTGTCACGTAGGCTTCTGCATCCTTCTGTTATGACCCCAGTGGTCTTTGATAGTTTCTTTTGTTTTCTGGTAAGACAAAATGTTCCAGGCTCATCTTACACATTTTCTCCCCCAAACCTAGAATCAACCATTCCTCCAAAGTACTTGTGTTCAAAACACATTTCTTGCATATCTGTATATTACATATATACACAACTTATGTGAATATGTTCATATATAAGCAATTATATATAAATATATTAGTAACATTACGTATATAAACATGGTTTCAGAATAATAGCACCAATATTATTACTTAGATATTATTATTGAAAACTGTTGAAGATTTTTCTGTTTTCATCCTTAGTGTAAGTCCTTTGGTACATATTACTGTTTTTAAAATCATTTTAAACTCTTAATGTTGTTAAGCCACCAACTTGATACATTGTTAAATTTACTTGTGTTTTTTTGCTTTTGCTTTTAAAGACTGCTTTTTAAAAAATAAGAATTTAGGACTTCCCTGGTGGCACAGTGGTTAAGAATCCGCCCTGCCAATGCAGGGGACAGGGGTTCGATCCCTGGGCTGGGAAGATCCCACATGCCGTGGAGCAACTGAGCCCATGTGCCACAACTACTGAGCCTGTGCTCTAGAGCCTGCAAACCACAACTATTGAGCCCGGGTTCCACAACTACTGAAGCTCGGGTGCCTAGAGCCCATGCTCTGCAACAGAGAAGCCACTGCAATGAGAAGTCCACGCACTGCAGCGAAGAGTAGTCCCCACTTGCCACAACTAAAGAAAGCCCACATGCAGCCAATAAATAAATAAATAAATGAATGAATAAAAATTTAATTTTATCTTGTGATGATGTAAAACAGTTACATATTTCAAAAGTCAAGCTCAGTAAATAAGGTGTTTTTAGTGAAGTCTAGATTTTATTTTCATCCTTCCACCCTGATCCTTCTCTTCCTCTCTAGGTTAACATCTTAAATTTTTTTATGACTTGCATTCTGATTTTCACAACTTTAAGCAAATATATAGTATCTGTATTCTCTTTTTGCCTTCTCAGATAAATGATAGTATCCTACTCACTACATTTCTTTATCTTGCCTTTTTTACTTATATTTGGGAAGGAGTCATAATTAATTTTATTATACAAAGAATTTTGATATATGAACATGGAGCTAAGCCTTGAAGTTTCAGAGAAAAAGACATTGTGGAGAGTGGTTTTCTCTCCTACTCAAACACTGAAGGACAGACCGTTCTGTGACCTTGTGCTAACACAGTCAGATTCTCTTCTCACATGCTTAGTAGGCAAGCCATATCACCAGGAACCAGCATTTCAGTTTTAGCTTATATTTATTCAATTACACATTCTTTAATAGACTGGCCCTCAAGTTTGTCTTCAAAATTGAATAGCTGTAAATGTTTCTCATTTGTTGAAGACCATCCAGTATGGCTTTTAAAAAAGTAATAATCACCACTGGAGCTTGCCTGGATTTCCAAGACATGACCATTTTGAGTAATCTAGTGCTTGAGGAGGAAAAATGTGTACATAAAATTCCTTTATGCAAATGCTTCCTGCAACTCTCATTGCCAGTCAAATTTCTGTAAATCATGATAAACAGATGCTACTGAACTAAATGGCTAAGTAGAATTATGGGGATAGATTCTATTCATCTTAGTTTTCAGTGTTGGGGAGGGAGAAAAGGATGGTTAGGGCAGATACCAAGAACACTACTAATTGATTTCAGCAAAGTGAGATGTGGGATTCTTAAGAACTGGAGAGAACTGGCCCTGGTAAGAGAGAAATTTGATTGCAACTTAGTTTGCTTTACCAGAAACCTGGGTTTTGGAAACAACCTAATATAAAGCTTGTTGGGTCTTTGTCTAATATTTAGCTTTTTGTTGACTTTTTTCCTCAACTTTAAAAATAGATTGAAGTAAAATTCACATAACATAAAATTTACCATTTTAACTATTTTTTTTAAACATGTAACATTTATTATTTATTTGGTTGCACTGGGTCTTAGTTGAGGCAGGCAGGCTCCTTAGTTGTGGCTTGTGAACTCTTGGTTGAGGTATGCATGTGGGATCTAGTTCCCTGACCAGGGGTCGAACCCATGTCCCCTGCATTGGGAACATGGAGTCTTAACCACTGTGCCACCAGGAAAGTCCCCATTTTAACTATTTTAAAATGTACAATTCTGTGGCTTCCAGTACATTCAAAATGTTGTGCACCATTGCCACTATGTAGCTCCAGAATATTTTCATCACTCCTCAAAAGAAAGCAGTCCCTAAAATAGTCACTTCCCTTTTTCTCTCTCCTCCTCAGTCCATAGGGACCCATCTACTTTCTGTCTCATGGATTTGCCTAATTTGGACACTTGGGAACATACAATTTGTGGCTTTTTGTGTCTTATTTCTTTTGATTAGCACGTTTTCAGGGTTCATCCTTATAGTAGTTATCAATACATTTTCCTTTTTGTGGTCTAATTGTATTCCATTTTATGGATATACCACAATTTCTCCATCAGTTGATGGATATTTTGATTGTATTCACTTTTGGCTATTGTGAATAGTGCTTCCATAAACATTCATTTGCAAGGTTTTGTTTAAACACCTGATTTCAATTCTCTTGGGTATATACCTAGGAGTGGAATTGCTAGGCCATAGAGTGACTCTTTTTAATTTTTTGAGTAACTGCCAGACTGTCTTTTCAAACTTGTTTGATTGTACTCTTTGATGCACAAAAGTTTTCATTTTCATAGGGTCCAATTTATTGATTTTTTTTCTTTTGTTGCTTGTGCTTTTGATGTTATATCTAGGAATGCATTGCCAAATTAAGCATCATGAAGATCTATAACTATGTTTTTCTTTGAAGAGTTTTATGTTTTTTAACTCTTACTTTTAGGTCTATGGTCCATTTTGAGTTAATTTTTGTATATGGTGTGAGGTAAGGGTCCAATTTCATTCTGTTGCACATGGCTATCCAATTGTCCAAGCACCATTTGTTGAAAAGACATTTTCCCAGTTGAATGATCTTGGCACCATTGTTGAAAATCAGTTAACCAGAGACGTACGGGTTTATTTCTGGATTCTTAATTCTATTCCATTGATCTTTATGTCTATCCTTATGCCCTTTATGTCTATCCTTATGCCAAGACTGTACTGTTTTTATTACTGCAGTTTTGTAGTAAGCTGTGAGATTGGGACATGTAATTCCCTCCAACTTCTTTTTCAAGATTGTTTCAATTAATTGGGGTCCTTTGCAATTCCACGTGAATTTTAGGATCAGTTTATCCATTTCTGCAAAATTGGAAGTTGGAATTTTGATAAGAATTGCATTGAATCTGTGATTTGGAGAGTATGGCCATGTTAACACAATTAAATCTTCCAATCCATGAACATGGGATGTCTTTCCATTTATTTAGGTATTTTAAAATTTCTTTCAACAGTGTTTTATAGTTTCTAGTGTACTAGTCTTGTATCTCCCTGGTTAAATTTATTCCCAAGTATTTTATTCTTTTTATTCTATTCTAATTGAAATTATTTTCTTAATTTTACTTTCAGATTTTTTATTGCTTATATATAGAAATACAACTCATTTTTTAAAATTAATTAAATAATTAATTGACTGCATTGGGTCTTTGTTGCTGCGCATGGGCTTTCTCTAGTTGCAGAGAGTGGGCGCTACTCTTCATTGTGGTATGTGGGCGCCTCATTGTGGTGGCTTCTCTTGTGGAGCACGGGCTCTAGGTATATGGGCTTCAGTAGTTGCAGCACATGGGCTCAGTAGTTGTGGCTCATGGGTTCTAGAACTCAAGCTCAATAGTTGTGGTGCACGGGCTTAGTTGCTCCTCGGCATGTGGTATCTTCCTGGAGCAGGGATCGAACCTATGTCGCCTGCATTAGCAGGTGGATTCTTAACCACTGTGCCACCTAGGAAGTCCCTACAACTCATTTTTGAAGTTACTATTATTTCTAAGGAAACTGTTTTCACACCAGGGCATCCTTGAGAACTTGTGCTGATTCTTTGGGTTTAACAGTTACTCTCTGACCTTCAATCTTTCTAAATGCTGAATGATATTAATACCTCCTTAGTTTTATCCACCTTGATATAAGGATTTCAACAGTCTTGTTAGCAAGAAGTTTTTGCTTTTTAATTAACCGTGGATAATACTACATCTTAAAATGCTGACTGATATGTTGGGGAGGAGAAAAAAGAGAGATACGGTTAATAAGCTCATAGTCATCATGTTTTAAAATTTATTCTTATTTATATTTTTAAATCACTTATTATATAAAATTAGAATTTCATAATTTAAATCACCCATAATCCTGCTGCTCACAGGTAACTAGTTAAGAATTAAATTACTCATGGGTACTGAACATGGGTATTGTTAATATTGCTAAGATCATACTCTTCATATAATTTTTGTCCTTTTTTTATTTTTATTTTTTTAAATTTTTGGTTTTTTGAACTTTATTATTTATTGGCTGCGTTGGGTCTTTGTTGCTGTGCACAGGCTTTCTCTAGTTGTGGTGAGTGGGGGCTACTCTTCATTGCTGTGTGCAGGCTTCTCGTTGCGGAGCACGGGCTCTAGGTGTACAGAATTCAGTAGTTGTGGCTTGTGGGCTCAGTAGTTGTGGCTCACAGGCTTAGTTGCTCCGTAGCATGTGGGATCTTCCGGGACCAGGGATCAAACCTGTGTTTCCTGCATTGGCAGGCGGATGCTTAACCACTGCACCACCGAGGAAGTCCCCCTATTTTTAAAATATCTAAATTCTGTAATAATGACTCACTGTTCAGAAACATCAATTTAAATACACTATAAGAATAAAGAGTAACAGTAATTTCTTTACATTTATTTGGGACAGCCATTTTTGGCATGTCTTTCATGGGTCTTTTTTTTTTTAAATTAAAGTGTAACATGTGCATTTGGTTAAAACAATCAAATAGTTCTGAAGGATTCATAATGAAAAGCAACAATGCCTTCCTCCACTTCTCCAGAACCCCAGTCCTACTCTCTAAGGGGCAACCACTTTTAACTCCAGTTTTTATAACTTTTGAGGAATAACCTCCATATCTCAATATTTTTCCTGCCATTTCTTGTTTTTATCAACTTTAGGCACTCTCTATTGATCTCCTGACCTTTTTTCCCCATGTCCTCATCATCCCTCAAGGCTTGACCAGAATAAGCACAGTGGCCCCAGTTATTAGGAGAGACTAGCATTTCCTTGGCACTAACTATGTGCCAGGCACTCTGCTCTAAAAGTTGCCATTTTAATCTTTATAACAACTGAATGAGTTGTTATAGTTTAAAGATAAGGAAACAGAGGTTCAAAGAGGTAGAAACTTGTCCAAGTGTGGCAGATTGCATTTTCCAAAACATGGCCACAGCAGTATTTCTGGGCTCACCCACTTTTCCAGAACACTGCCATTTATTTCTCCATTGCCTTGGAGTCTGTTTCCTCACCCCTTAAGCCTGGGCAAGCCTTTGTGGCTGACTTGATGAGTAGAATGCTATGGAAATATTGCTGCTACATGATCTTCAGGCCTGGGTTTAGAAAGGTGGGACGCTTCTTAACGTCTCTCTCCCTGTGGATTCTCACCCGTGGAACCTTAACCACCATGTTGAAAGGAAGCTCAGCCTCCATGAAGAAGCCACAGGTAGGCTATGTGACTAATAGTGTCAACTTAGGGCCCAGCCAACACAACAGCTGGCGTCAATCACCAGACGTGAGAAAACTAGACCTCAGATGATGTTGGCTGAAGCGTCACTCTCATCCTTCCAGTCTTCCAGCTGAGGTCCCAGACATTGTAGAACCGAGACAGATTGTCCCCTTTATGCCCTGTCCAAATTCCTGACCCACAGAATTGGTGAGTTTGACAAGAGTTGTGTTATGCCACTAAGCTTTGAGGTAATCTGATACACAGCAGTAGATAACCAGAACATCAAGGCACCATACATCTGGTAAGTGACAGACCTTGGGTTTGAGCCTTGTTCCACCTCCAGCATCTCTGCCTTTAGCCGCTAGGTTCCACAATCTGAAGACTGCTTTATTCGTTTGCTAGGACTGCCATAACAAAGTACCACAGGTTGGGTGATTTATACAATACAAACGTCATTTCTCACAATGCGGGAATCTGGAAGTCTAAGATAAAGGTGTGGCAGGGTTGGTTGCTTCTGAAGCCTCTCTCCGTGGCCTGTAGATGCCATCTTTTCCCTGTGTTTTCACATGGTCTTCCCTTTGTGCTTGCCTGTGTCCTCATCTCCTCCTCTTCTAAGGACAGAGCCCACACGTGTAACCTCATTTTGCCTTAATTACCTGTTGAAAGACCCTATATTCAAATACAGTCGTATTCTGAAGTAGTAGGGGCTAAAATGTCAACGTACAAATTTGGGGAAGACACAGTTCAGCCTGTAACAGCTACCCTCAGGGCATGGAGCTCAGGCTGCTGGCTCACTCTCTACCTCCTGCCTTCATCTACTTACCTTCCAGGGCAGGGGTTTTAGACCCTGGCTGCACATTAGAATCATCTGGTGAGTTCAAAAAAGGAGAGTTATAGCCATGTTCTACCCCAGACCAATTAAATCAGAATCTCTGTTACAGGGCATGGGTACCAGCATTTAAAAAAAATTTTTTTTAATTAATTCACTAATTAATTAATTTGCTGCATTGGGTCTTCGTTGTTGCACGCAGGCTTTCTCTAGTTGCAGAGAGCGGGGGCTATTACTCTTCATTGTGGTGCAAGGGCTTCTCATTGCGGTGGCTTCTCTTGTTGTATAGCACAGGCTCTAGGTGTGCAGGCTTTAGTAGTTATGGCACATGGGCTCAATAGTTGTGGCTTGTGGGCTCTAGAGTGCAGGCTCAGTAGTTGTGGCACACGGGCTTAGTTTGCTCTGTGGCATGTGGGATCTTCCCGGGCCAGGGATCAAACCCATGTCCCCTGCATTGGCAGGTGAATTCTTAACTACTGCGCCACCTGGGAAGCCCCCAGCATGTTTTTAAAGTTCCTCTGTGTTTCTAATGTGCAGCAAGGGTTGAGGATGACCACTCTGGGGGTGGAAGAGAGGTCTGGCGAGAGCAATGAGCCAGCCAGCACAAGTGAGGGTCACCTGGGGCAGTAAATTTGTGTTTTGGTTACAGAAAGAGAAATAAAAATCACAGAGAATCCCAACATTTCACAGTAGCTTAGGTATGAAGAGGTTGGGGTATCAAATGGAACGGAAAGCAGAAGATATAGGGAAATATCCATCCCACTAGTTAAGATGTGAAATTCCATTACATGGCATTAGAAACAAAACAAAACAAGCAGGAAAGCACACAAATGAACAACTCGAGTTTGGTGTGAGTCGTCCCCCGTTAGAGCCTGGTTTTCATGTTTTACTTTGTAAATTTGCAACTGAGCAGAATTTATTGGCTATTTTATAAAATGCAAAAATCAACTGCCAGCAATATAGCTCAGCCCGGGAGCTCGCTACCCACATGGCAGGAATCGCAAGCTTGATCTCCGTTCACTATCAGAAGTCAGAGCAGCATCGACCCGTCCCTGCCTCGCGCCTGTTGGCCACAAACACCCAGCAGACCTCTGTTCCAGACAGATTTTTCTCCTGACTCCCAGCCTTCCCCTTTAGCTGTTTCTGGGGCTGAGTGTTGCTTGTGAATAGACACGGGGGATGTTGCCTATTCCTGAAGTCATTTATATTAGTATTACTACAGTAAATTCTTTATGAAATAAAAATCAATAGTCACCGACATCCTGAGTAGTGAGGAAAATAATTGTTTATGGCACTCAGCTTAAGCTGTTCTGGTAATCACGTTGAAAAATACAATATTTATTCATTAGATCAAATTTAATGAGGCCTCCTGGCAGTAATTATAAAAATTACTGTAGCAGTAAATTACTAATGAGTTGTGATGTGCTTCCTACCTGTGAAGAAGGACTGGGGGTTGAAAAAGCCTGCTACCCAGATGAGGATGCGAGGGAGGGAGCCCCACAGGCCCCGTGCTGCTCCCTCACCCAGGCAGGAGAGGAGCAGTGTACCCAGACCACAAAAGCAAACAAGAAAAAAGACCAAGGACACACAACCAGGGGGTGATTCTTGCAGCCGTCGGAACAGGATCAAGATGAGAGCATTTTTTTCCCAAAGGTGAGCATCATCTCCGCGACGTGGAGTTGCCGGCGTGCTGGGGTCACAGAGGAGCACTAATCTGATGCCTGGGAAGGACAGAGCTTCTTATTAAGGCTGTGAAATGATTCCAGACACACTCTGCCCTTCAAGTCTTGGGGCTCGACTCTGACCGCCGAGGTGCAGGTTCTGCACGATGCTTTCAAAACCAGCCGCTGAGCCTCTGCTCTAATGCAAACACAGTTGATGGTTTTTACAAGCTCCTGGGGGTTTCTTCCTCCTCTGAAGGTTCAGAACTAGCTAGGATTTTTGCTTTTCTATTTATAGCATGGAGCTAAGTTGTTTTTTTTTTTTTAAAGAATGCAAGTAATTAATTTTGATTGAAAGTCTGTGTGTGAAAAAGCCAGAAAATATATTGATCTGAGGGTAGATACAATTAAAAAAAAATACAACAGAGTTAAATGGGAACATTAAACCTGAACAAGATATGGTTCAACACAGCTTTGTACTGCAATTTTCTGGATTAATATAAACAGTGGATACTAGCTTTACCCCATAACAGGGCTACTACGTCAGGTCCCTACCGTAGCCTTTGTTCCCCAGACACAGAACTGCAGCCTGCCGATGAGGGACCAGCTATGCCGGGTGACGGCCTCCCACCCCCCAGCAGCTGGAGTTGGGTACCAAGCAGAAACGCCAGCTGAAGCCTCAGCAGAGCGTCCCCCTCCAAAGCAATGTCTCTGAATAGCAGGCAGGCTGTCTGGAGTGACAGCTATCTATTCAGGTGGTGGCTGCTTTTGTCTTCTCACTTGTAACACCAAGAGGATTTTTGTGTAACTTTCAGAATTCTGACAGCATCTCAGAATGTCGTACTCCTGGTGGGTCCAGCCCCTCCTCTCACAGGGAGGGTGCAATGACATTAGAGTGTACATTTTTTTCTTTAAAGTGCAGATACCTTAAAATGAGACTGTCAGGTTTGTTGGCTCGTCAGACGACGGTATCAAGATTGTCACAGTGTATTATATCACTATAATATGATCATGGTACACGAAACTAATGAGTCATATTGTACTTAGTGGTGGGACTGAGTCACATTAACATTAAAAATGATGAGCAGCCTTGCATCTTACCAGAGAACCTAGGGAAGATGCTACACTGTGGGATGTGAGGCCGGAATTTCATCATCAGAGAAGGTCAAAAAGCCCTCTGTGGAGAGGGAGGAATCGCTGGGGTAAGACGAGGGCTGTGCTGGGGAGACCAGAGCAGAAGAGAGCCAGGGGCTCCTCAGGGAGGCTGATTGAAGCCCCCGATAGAACATGATTTTTGAAGGAAGGAGTCGATGTCAATTGTGAGTTTTCCTCACAATTAGAATCACATGCAGCTAAACTAGAAGCAAGTTGAAGAGGAGTGTTATCTGCCTTGCTTAAGCTCTCCTTGGCCATTCATTCCTTCATCAGGTGTTCAAAAGCCTCCTGGCAGTAGGCATGATGCACCCAGTGGGACGGGTACCAGGCACAGGCCTGCTTCGTGAGGCCTGCAGTGAGCATCGCAGACACTGAACAAGTACAAGTACAAACTAACACAGTGCGCGTGTGGTGTAAGTGCTGGGGAGGGAAAGACCTAATTTATTTAGAGGAAGCGATATTGGAGCTGAGAACTCAAAGGATGAGGAGTTAGGAGGGAATGGTGGTGGTGGTGGGGGGTGCATTCGAGGGAAAGGAAGCAGCATTCCTGTGCGGGAGAGCACATGGAGCCTGTGGGAACTGATGGAGGGTCAGAGGGCTGGAGGGAAGAGGTAGCCCCACAGTCACCATATGAAGAACCTCCAGGGTCAGACAGACCTGAGTTTGTATTTGGGTTAGTCGATTTCTCTGTGTTAGTTGTAGCTGCCTAAATAACTTCATCTGTAAAGCCCTCAGCATGGGTCCTGGTACATTTTAGAAATCCAGTGAATGGAAATAATCACTATTGTTACTAAGGGGTAGGCTGGTGAGCTTACTGCTATGTGGTGGTGTGCAGACAGCCAAGTGCTCATTACATGGTAGATGGACTGTGGGGCGCTGGACAGACAAATGTAAGGCATGTGGAAAGTGTAGCACTGCCGTCAACCTGAGTCAAGGCGTAGAAGTGAACGGAAGAGCAAGTACTTAAATTGATTCAGGACAAAATTATCCCAAAGTAGACGTTCATCTACTTGCTAGCATCTAGCAATGCCTCCACGTATGGTAGGTGAGCTTGCACATCGTAGTTTCTTTGAGATTTGTTCAGTACACAAACTACAACCGTACTCAGAACCCTGAGTCCAATACACCATTCTCTGAGTGCCTATGAAGTGGTCAATTTGAAGTGTGTGTTTTTTTCCAAGACAGACTGCTCTCGTGCCTACTAGTACAGCTTCCTAAAACTGATAGGATTTACAGGGTTTCTTTTCTAAAAGATGCACGTATATCCCCTTCACTAATGTTATTGCACACAACACATATTTGGAGAAGGAAACTTACAAGAACTGCAAGAGAAATTAAAAATGTGTACCGGACTTCCTAGCTGGCGCAGTGGTTAAGAATCTGCTTGCCAATGCAGGGGACACGGGTTCAATCCCTGCTCCAGAAAGATCCCACATGCCGCAGAGCAACGAAGCCTGTGCGCCACAACTATTGAGCCCATGTGCCACAACTACTGAAGCCCACACGCCTAGAGCCCGAGCTTCGCAACAAGAGCGGCCACCACAGTGAGGAGACCCCACACCACAATGAAGAGTAGCCCCCACTCGCCGCAACTAGAGAAAGCCCGTGTGCAGCAACAAAGACCCAACACAGTCAATAAAATAAATAAATTTATTAAAAAAAAAAATGTGTACCCAGAGCCCTCCCAGAAGTCAAAGAGGTCAGTGTTTAGAGTGTGTCAAGTTGGATCTTTGCCACCCCTGAACTCCGTGTCCCCAAACTCAAGAGCAGCATGGAAAAGATGAAGTGCTGAAGAGTGTCCTCATTGCTCCATCCCAAGAGCACGTCAAAGGCTGGCTGAGATTCGTTTTGCGTGCATGGGTTGTGAGTATATTTATAAAGGATTAACCTGGGCCTGGCAATCCGGGAAAACGACTTGGTTAAACACATATTTTATTCCACTTTGTCTTCATCTACATCTCCCCCTGCTTCTTGATATGAGTCATTGTCGTTGTGGGTATTGTGTGCATCTTTAGTATTCCTGCTAGGGAAGGCGTAGCTTTTTCCGACCTGGACTTCCAGAAGATTAAAAAGCTCTTATTTTCCAAGATTTTTTGTCTAGAGGAAAAGCATTCACTGATGGGTTGACTGAGCTTTGTAGCCCAAATGGCTGAACAAATGAGACGTGGGCATTTTCAACTGGCTTATCCCTTCAAAATGCATAAAGCGGGGAGTTGTGGTGGGGGGGACAGGGAAGAGGCAGGAGGAGAACAGACACAGGCTGGAGACTCACCAGTCCTGCCAGGGGCGGCTTTGTTTGGCCCGGCCTGTCTCTGGTACCCGGGGCACCCGCACATCCTCATGCAGCTCCGCTCTCCCTCACCTGCAAGCCTGCTGCCCCTGAACTCTTTTTAGAGCGCCAGGTCTGAGTGTGGCTTAAAGGGCCATCTGCTACAGGCACATGGTCAGCCCTTTGTGGAAGCTGCTTATTGGGGGTACTTTAGAACTCAGCCTCTTTGTCCCGAAAACAGCATACTTCTGTGGGCTTTTTTTCCCCCTAAATTGAACCACTCCTGTCCCTAATTGTGTCACTCCTGCTGTCACCTCCTAGCCATCAGAGCCTGTGGCATGGTTCTGATTGTGTTGCAGTGCGTCCTTGAAGCATCCTTTTTGTTGTGTTCAATGGCTCTCCTTCAGCTCACAACACAGTGGTCGCAATGGTCTCCTAGGGTCACCCATTCTCCACTGAGGACCAGCCCAGAAAAGCTCAGTCGTAATGAACGGGGCTTCAGACGGACAGACACACACGCGGGCTTGAGAGCCCTCCTGGCTTCGGCCACTCTAACAAGATTTTGTCATTTGTGGCTTTTGCACATTGGAAAAACTTTCATCTCTGAGTTTCTATGGGCTATAAATACTTGGTAGGTTAAAAAGGAATCATTCAGAACATGAAATAAACATAACCTGGCACGTACACAGCAACACACCTCAACGGAGCCCTTCAACTTGTAGGCCAGAGCTGCGGGAATCTGAGACGGGCCTTCCTTCATCTCCTCTCTCATTCACTTCCCTCCCGGGCTGGACACTGCTCTGGTTTCTGACCTCTTTTGGTTGGATATTTTCCTAATGAGGCAGGAGGATGAGGTCTCCATGTTACTTACACCTTTTAACCACGAAGTGAAAACCATTGATTTCGTTGAGATGGGGGGGAAATGTGTTCAATGTATGGAAATCATGATGTGGATAATGTGTCTCCCACAAATAAAACCATGAGTCTGGCAGAGGGATGCTCTACCTTGATGCTGAAAAAGCACTATGACCCTGGTCTTTATGGCTTTGTTTGTTTTCAAAATAACTCCTTTGTTAATTTTTTCAGATTATAAAAGAAGCATGTGATTATTGTAAAAAAAATTTAAGTAATAGAAGGATAGGCTAAGAAAAATAAGCAATCAACCGTATTTTCCAAAGATGGTATCATTAATACCTTTGTCCTGTGTTTTTCTTTATTTTTTTTTTTACATTGAGGTATAAAATACACATAGGAAGGTGCACAAATCATAAACGCACATCTCAACATTAAAAAAAATTTTTAATAGTGTATACCCATATCACCACCACCTACATCAAAACAGTCCTTGTACCATAGCAAACTCTGTTGTGTCCCCTCCTAGTCAATACCCCTCCAGAGGTCTCTTCCTGAGCACATGTAATATACACATCCCATTTTTAGGCTTTGTTTTCTCTATATTACACTTTTTATGCTTTGCTTATGGATAGCAGGCACTTTTACCAAAAAACCCGAACTTTTCATATAGTATTGTGATCCAATCTTCTCACTTTATACAATAAAAATTTACATTTATATATATGATATATAACATTACTTTATATAATACCAATAAAGTCTCACATTTATATACTATACAAATATATACGTAATTATCACTTCATATCTTTCTATGTCATTAAATCTGAAACTAAACCATCATTTGTAATGGCTGCATCACATTATTAGGTGTAGCATAATTTGTAAACTACTTTCCTACTGATGGACTTTTAGCATTGTTCCCTTTTGATTATATTTAGAAATTGCCATTAGGGTAACATTTATGAGGAAACTTATTCCAAAGCCTTTGTAATCCTATTTTACTGTTAAGTATATTTCTTACTTGCTTCTACTCTTTTTATATTATCCATCTCTTTTGTTCCACATTTGTTCTTTCTCTAGCATGTACTCATCTTTCAACACATGCTAAAGGATTCTGTGTGTGTGTGTGTCATAGATCATTCTGTGTATTTATAGGGGCAAAAAAAATAAAAAAGTACCTGGCTCAAGTCCTCCGATTCCATCTATATTGTAACATCACCCTTTCCCCTTAACTAGAAAGCACCTCCATGAATACGCACAGTGCTTTTCTTTCTGCTCTAATCTATGAGTATCACTGCCCTGGTCTCTCAGCCCTCACCTCAGGCTTTTTGTATAATACTCCATGCTTTTTATTAGGAGTTAGAGTCTTGTACAGAATTCCAGTGCTGTGGGTTGGCACACTTGCTGAATTTTCAAATCAGGGGTTCATTTTCCTGGTCAGTTATTTAATTTATTTTTTAAAGACGTCTTTTATTTTCAGTCAAAAGGACAAGGAAAAATAATTCTCAGAGATATGTGTTTAAAGTAAAAGAGGGTTTTATTAGGATGTTTGTTTATGTCGACTCTACAGAATTCTTTTTAGTCTAGAAGCCACAGGGATTATTTTTTCTTTGTCATGGCATCCCTAGATCTTTGTGGGAGGCCTAGAAGAACCAGTTTCTCTTGCATTTAAACAAATTCAGTTCAATTCACTTGCATTGGCAGAGCACACCAAAATCTTATTTTTCTCAGCCAAGAGAGAGGAAAGTCTACCTAGGAATTTTTTAAACATGGATTGTTCATTCTAATCCGCTCCCCTCCCCGCCCCTCGGCGGGAGATGTGTGTGTGTGTGTGTGTGTATAAAATATATATAAAAGACATGCGTTCTTTTCTCCAAGGCAGTAAAGGCACATGAAGTTTCTCTCCTAAAACCCTTCCTGGCCAGGAGATTATGTATGAATGAAAGTAAAATTTTCTTTCTTTCTTTTTTTAAAGTTATTTATTTATTTATTTGGCTGTACTGGGTCTTTAGTTGCGGCACGTGAGATCTTTTTTTTCCTTTTAGTTGTGGCATGCAGGCTCCTTTAGTTGCAGCATGCATGTGGGATCTAGTTCCCTGACCAGGGATCGAACCTGGGACCCCTGCATTGGGAGGGCGGAGCGCTAACCATTAGACCACAAGAGAAGTCCCTAAAATTTTCTTATAGCTGAGCAAAATAAACACTTGTTTGAAAAAAATTCAAACAAACATCTGAAATGTAAAAAATAAAATTTGGCCTCTCAAGGTCCATTAACTCAGGATTAACCATTGTTAGTAGCTGGCATTTGGATCATGCTTTAGAAATAAAATATGGGATTGCACTGTTCATATGATGATGCAAAAAGCTGTTTCTTTCCACACTTACTGGACACATTTCTATGGCAGAACACAAAGAGCTACCTCATTAGAAGAGCAGTAGAAGATTCCATAGTACGAATCCCTATAAGCTTTTAACCATTTTTGATCAGTGGACATCGAGGTTTCCTACAGATTTTTCTATTTAAAAGACTGTATATTGAATCTAAATGTCTCACAGGTCCAGTTATAATTCTAGCCACAGATCTTAACCAGTGGCAATTGGTGGTTGGTGGATTTTATCCATTTCCATTCCCAGAAAAGAAGGAATGGGGCAATCCACAGCCAGTGACTGGCCTGCCTACCCAGCACATGAAGGTAAGTATAAAACCTATTTTTTCTTTTTTCTATCCCAGCCTCTCCCAGCTTCTTCCTCCCACTTACCTTCCCTGTTCCCCCCATACATCAGATGGGTAAAAAGTTGCCAAGAGAAAGTTTTGGGCTTCAACCAGGCTGGTGTTTCACATTCGTTTGGAGAAAAGACTGCATTATATTTTTCTGGTTCCATATTCCTAGTTTTCTCCTACAAGTTCTCTGCGTTGTTCTGCATTTACAAACTGATGACTATGGTCTCTGAGAGGATTTCCGGTGGCTGGAAGGTTTATGGTTGATGATGTAATGGAGTAGCAATTTCACACGAAGTCCAGCATTCCTGAGTCTAACAAGGTGCTCTTGAGCCCTAAGTACAGCGTTTCGGGTCTCCATGTTTGTGCTCCCCCTCCTTCATCGTGGAAAAGAACGGAGCACACCAATAAGCCGAAAACCGCACCAAGAGGACGGCTTTCAGACCTGCATGTGAAAAGGGCAGAGTTCTGTGTGTTGTGTTTATACCGTCAGCGCATGAAAAACAGAGAAGATTTAGGGAAAAAAGGAAGGCTGTTTACCAGCGCGAAACACACGATAGTTCGCGTTACGTATTTTCTCGAGGGACACAAAGTGACGTCCACCCTGATTGACTGTCAGCATGTGCCCCTCCACGGAGCCAGGCTCTCTGTGATGCATCAGCCGGGCTCAGGCAAGTGTCAGGAAAATTATCAAAGGAAAGAGCTGTCTGTAGTTGTTCCCTTTCTGAAGAGACTGACAACTCACCCTAACAAAAGGAAGCATTAGTGTGCTATTTGCGTCTCTGAGAAAGAGACTGCGATAAGATGACGTGATAAATGGTGGGGTGGGGGTGGGAGGGAGGTTGCCATAAAAACACACACACGGTAGCTAAATCGTGTAGTGCAAAGAAAACCTCAGCTTGTACAATTGATGAGGCTTGTTTATTTTAAGAAGGTGAGCTGATTTGGACCCCAAAAATATCTGCAAAAATTTAAGCATAAGTTCTCTAACTAGTGTTGCCAACGGCTTTAAAAGAACTCTTAAGAGAAATCTTAAATATTTCGTACCTTTTCTCTAGTTGCTTTACTGTGACCATTGATAGCCTGCACGAGAAGAAGGTGTACTGTGAAGCAAAAGAGAATCAGGCAGGTCTCCTCCCTCCATGAAATCCAGAGTGGGATCTACATCTGGCATAGCCTCAGGAACAGGGGTTTGTATCTTGGATTCACTGAGGGCGTTTATTATGATTCTGAAACGAACTGGATGAACTTGAGCGTATCCAAATAGGAAATTGTCCCCTAGAGGTGCTTTACCCCTCATTAATTGCAGTGATGGCACCGATTTCAAGTGTTTTCAGGGTCGTCTTGCCAGGCTTGCTTCCCTAGCTAATATGCAGGAGCTGATACGCGGTGAACAAGTTACATTTGGAGATGAAAATGCTTTGACAGACAGCTAAAGTCCACATGGCACCTGAAGGAAACCTTTACTTTTCTCCTCCCTCGCCTTGCATTCTCATATTCCCAGGCCCCCAAGTGCTCCTGGCGGAGTCTCCTGCCCGTCACAAACCAGGCCATGTCTAGCAGGTGGTAGGGCTCCTCTGGCCGGAGCAGAGGTGGTTCTAGATCTCAAGGGCTTGCTGTAGGAGCTCAGCCTTGGGCCAGGCTGACCCCTCTGGGCGTCCTCAGGGTCTGGGCCTGGAGTGGGTCCTTAACAAATGCCTGCTGCACTTGGTCGATCCAGAGTGGCTGAGGGCTCTGGAGAGTTTTGTTTAGCATGGATCTCAAGCAGAGGATTCTGACTGAGCCTGGGTCTATATGCCCCAGTCAAGTTCAAGGATCTCTGCCACCGATTCTTACCCACAGAAGCTTCCTGCATGCACAAGGGCTGGCTTTTGGAGTTCATGATGGGCGCTACCCAGTGAATCAAGACACGCTCTTATATATGCATCTGAAAGGCCAGGTGCTGGCAGGGGTGGAAAGGGAAGTCTTCTGGGCTTTGTGCACTGTCAGCCACATCAGCACCAACAGGGCAGGAAGTGGCACGTTCTCTCCACATTGGGTGTGGGTAGAAAACATGGTCAATATCAAATGGGGGAGGAGGGGTCTTCTGATTGTTTTAGAAAGTGCTTCTTTCTGCTCTGTGGGTGCTGACCTCTACTATTACACTACATTTTTTAAATGTCATACGTTCTCTTGAGACGTCAAGCAGTTTGAATCTTGGTGTGATTACTCTTTAGTCCCTGAGTGGTTTACATTTCACTAAAAGCTGTTCTTTTCAGGATGACTGGGTGGGAGGCTGCGGTGATCTCTCCACTCACAGTGATGGAAGTGGTTACAATGAACAGTAAGGCGTGTCTCTGATGATCAGTGGGAATGACGTGCTCAGGTTATGCCAGTCACTAATATGGTGACTTCAACAGCATTGGGAAGCCTTCAGCTACCCACAGAGGAGACCAGATATGGTTCTGGTCTTTCCACATTTCGGCCACCTCTGGGAGAGAATCTGACTCCTCCCTGGGCCGATTTTTATCTTTTGAAGGCCCCTTGGCACTGTCTGAGCCCCTAGAGAATCCACATCACCATTAAATCTTTTTGTCTTCTGTTGATCTTCTTCCTCTTCATGACAGTCAACAACCACATTCTTTTTTTTGGCTGCATTGGGTCTTTGTTGCTGCACGTGGGCTTTCTCTAGTTGTGGTGAGTGGGAGCTACTCTTCGTTGCAGTGTATGGGCTTCTCATCGTGGCTTCTCTTGTTGTGGAGCATAGGCTCTAGGCACGCAGGGTTCAGTAGTTGTGATGCATGGGCTCAGTAGTTGTGGCTTGTGGGCTCATTAGTTGTGGTGCACGGGCTTAGTTGCTCTGTGGCATGTGGGATCTTCCCAGACCAGGGGTGTCCCCTGCATCGGCAGGTGGATTTTTAACCACTGCACCATCAGGGAAATACCAACAACCACATTCTTTAAATAAAATCTAACTTTACCTTTTCTACCCTATGCAGCTTCCTGTTTCCATGACAGGTGACGGGGCCTTCTAAACCCTAGGAGTACCGAGGCAAACCTGGAAACTTTCAGGAGGCCCTGAATCTAAAGTGATTTAGAAACAAGTAGTTCAGGGAAATGGTGAAGAAACAGAAAGTTAGAGAAGGAAACTCTTGTGAGGACTGGGGAGAAGGGAGGCAAGCAAGCTAGAAAGGGGGATCAGGGGTACTAGGAGAAGAGAGGGGGAGGCTCTTTGTGTGTGTGTGTGTGTGTGTGTTACAGAAACAGAAAGAGAACAAACAATAAGAAGGCCAGGGAAAAAAATCAAAGTACTTAAGTGAAAAAAGGCAACAACCAAAACCAAACAACAATAACATCAAAACCCAGAGAATGGAGTCCTGCCCCCAAATTTCTAAGGTCAGCAACACCCAGCAGATAATCTGACAGTGACACCAGGTGGCTGATGAGATCACACATGAGTTAGCCTAAATTACTTTACCCTAAAAAGGCAATCTTTCTTCTATAAACCAACCCTTAAGTTGAAACAGAATTAAGAAACCTAGATACCATGTAATCCAGTGTCCTCATTTTACAGCCAAGGACACTGGGTCCTCAAATTATCAAAAACGACCAACCAAACAAAAAATGCAATCCATTGCACTTCATTTAACAAACTCCATGACTTGAACTTTTCGTTGTTATTAATCTTTTGAAAAAATAAAATTTACCTTAGAGTTCACTGCCTTTTGGTCAACAATGGGGAACTAATATGAAAGCACAAATTGTGGGGATCTGGGCATTATATGTGATCAATGCAGATGCACGCAGGAGATTACTGTAGAAAGTTAATCAAGAGGAAAAAGCATCACAAACACATGTATAGTAACTTTGGATGTAAAACAGATTGTTGAAGAGAGCATAATTTGACTAGTATTGTCTTTCCTTTATAGTCATCCCTCAGTACCCGTGGGGGATTGTTTCCAGAAACCCCAGAGATACCAAAATCCTTGGATGCACAAGCCCCTTATATAAAACGGTGTAGTATTTGCATATAACTCGTGCACATCCTCCCATATACTTTAAATCATCTCTAGATTACTTATAATACCTAATACAATGTAAATGCTATGTAAATACTTGTAAATACAGTGTAAATGTCATGTAAATAGTTGCTGGTGTGCAGCAAATTCAAGTTTTGCTTTTTGGAACTTTCTGGATTCTTTTCTGAAATATCGTCAGTCCTCTGTTGAATCCATGGATGTGGAACCCAAGGTTACAGAGGACTGATTGTATTTTCTAGAAAGTTACAGAGAGCCACTTGCTATTCTAGAAGTAATATCAGATGTAGCTCGTGCTTTTGGGTTTTTAAAGAATATCATACAGTAGACTCATCAAATGCAAGCAAAAACAGAGGAATTCTAAATATTTTTGGTGTCTTACACAGTCAGTTAGCATGCAGGGGTCTATTTGTCTTAGTTATATCTGAAAATGGTTTCATCTAAATTATAGAACCAATGAAGTATTTGGAAGAAAAAAAAAAGTTTGATATTAGAGCATGAATCAGTAAATATCGGGCATGTAGAATATTATTACCCTGGACCTTTAAAAAAGCAATTTGTGTCTTGGAAAAAAACCGAAAAATATTCCTCTAGGAAGGAAAATGGAGAAAAGAAAATATTTGGGGATGGTTGCAATTGATATGGTATATTGAAACTGGTTCTCTAAAACAAATTTCTTACATGGCTAGGTCTTACCAATTATTGAAAATAAAAGGAAAAATCATTATGATTTCAAAGAGGGGTTTATGTAGTTTGATTTGTTTTATTGGCTATTTTTTAAAAGCTCTAAGGCCGTTTCCTGCTTTGCTTTGATCAAATTAAAGGGAAAAGAAAAAAAATCAAACAAGAAAATAGCTACGTTAAGTGAAATTGACGACCATACAGAAGAACACAAATGCGTTGCCACTTCTGTGAAAAATTCCCATCTCTGCGTGTTTACCGACCCCTCCCTCCCAGCATCGCAGTGTATTTACTAATTGCCGGTGGTGTCCCCTCGCCAATGATGGGGGCACAGGCTGTAGAACGGGCTGCTCAGTGTCCCTGTCAGGAAGTCAGCCTGTACCTGAGGGAACGGGGCATGCAGGGTCAGGCCCTCTGAGGCAGTCTTTCATCTGTGCATCTAGGTCAGCTCTGGAAATCTGGCGAGAAGCCGCCACCAAACAGGGTGCGGTGAGCAAGAACCTACTGCCTGTCCAGCTCGCCTAGCAAAACCCCAGTTGTTGCCATCATCACTCGTGGCAGGTGCCCTGATCAGATGCACAAGCCAAGGACTCTGTTGTGGCAGTCACGTTGATAATGACCCCACATTTATAACGCATCCGTGCACGCCTAAATGAATCCATATCATTAAAACCATGTGCACAGAACACAATTACAAATTCTTCATCGACAAACATTCTAACCAGGCTGCTGCTGCTTCCTTTAGATGAATTGCTACAAAATACTAACATGGCCTTTTTAAAAAAAGCGGGGGTGGGGGGGTGGGGGGTGTACTTTCCCTTTCTAATTTTTGAAGCTCTGTCTTTTGGCAAAACATTATTATTCCATTTGTTCCAGATTAAACAATTTAATATTTTAGAAAATGACTTTTCTCTATTTAAATGAAATCAAGTAATGTAGTTTGCAAAGTAAAAGGCAGGGTTTCATCTTTTAGACAAAAAAAAAAAAACTTAAAAGAGAGAAAGAAATACATCTATTGTCTACTTAACAATCAAAACACTCCAATAAAATCAAATCAAATTGCGGTATCATAATGAGTTCTCTTTCAAATGGTTTGCTCTGAACTGAATTGTGTTCTTTATGTAATCGAATGACAAATGGTTTAATTCAGTATCAAATATTCATGAGCAGTAAATGTGCTGCATCACCAGAATGGGGGCAAAATCATAAACAAATACTGTAGCATGAACAGAAATGGAAGCTAACGGAAGTGGACGTCTGCACTGCTTTTCAATGTTATTGTGGCTTTGAGTCCAAAAGAGAGAAGAAAGAAAGAGAATGCTCCCTTTCCTAGCCATCCTAAAGTGCGGCTGTGGGGAGAATGAAAGGGAGAGAAAGGAATGTGGATATCGATTCTCTGGCTCCTTCTCAGATCAGAAGGCTAAAGGCAGACCAGGGATTAGACCACAATGTGACAGAAATTCCTAGACACTTCAGAACGGATCAGAGTATTATTTCTTTATTAGAAAAGAGAGTATGTGAATTGAATCTTGCTTTTCCTTTAAGGTTAGAATGGCTAATTATCCTGAATCTAAATTTAAAAATGAAGTGTGTTCTGACCATCCAGGGAACTAGATGAGAGCTTATCCTGCACGTCTCTACCTGGCTATATACTGTTTGCCCTGTACATGGCAAGACTTCATGGGAAGACAGGTCTTTGGAAATAATGGAAATTACAACTGGAAAACCCAGCTGTATCCTATAGGCTCTGAGAGTCTTCTTAGACCTCCCCGGAACAAACCAATTAATTTAGACTAACACATTTCTTCTTTTAGCCTCAGCCAAATGCTCTCAGTGCCACATGGTTTTCTCTGTCTGTTTCTCTCTGTCTCTCTGTCTCTCTCTTCACAGTGTTTTCCCTCACACGGGGTCCCACACCACCACTTCCCAGCCGCCGTGTTCAGACTTTTCTAGAACTCATGAGTTCAGAAAAAGTTGAACCCCACCCAGTGTGTGAGGCACGCCATTAGAGGAGCTCTATTCCCTTCCCTGTAAGCAGTCATTTGAAGTTGCCTAAGAAATCTCTAAGAACACCCCAAAATTGAAATCAGCCCTCCCAAATGGCATAGAGAGTTTTTGGTTGTTAACTCTACCATCTCCTGTTAGCTAAGCTCATTTGTTTTCCCTCCTGAGAGAAGAGCTCTTGCATCTAATCACACCTAATCTTTCTGCAAAGATGTTTTCCTAAAAAACTGTGTAAATCAAGTTTTGTAAATCTAATCATATGTTTTATGCATCAGGGGAACTTGAAATGTAAAGGAATCCCATGGTGCATCCTTCTGTAAAATGAAGATTTGCTCCCTTATTATTCATTTTTGTAAATTTGAATAATTATTCAGTGGGTTGAAGGAGGTATGCCTTTAGGTTTTTGCATTTGGTGTCTTTCCATTTCTTATTTTCAGTGAGCTCACAAATGGGCACACATTCCACCTTTCGAGGAAGGAAACACAGCAAACACACTCTCTGATTCTTAGGTCCTAAAGAGCCTCCAAATTCTGTGCCAATGGATCATAATGAGTCATCATCTGATTGGAAAAAAAAAATACAACACAAAACCCAGCAGAGAACCTTGCCCCTATCCCGCCAGAGATCCATTTCAGACTGTCTCAGTTCTATCCCTTCCCTTCATCTTTCTATTTGGAAAATAAAAAGATGCACGGAGTTCTCAATTTAAAATAGGATGGTATCTATTAAAGCTTTTCCTAGCAGGAATTCCCCAAATAGGGACATGAAGTTACTCAGCCACCAGGGATCCTGGAGAGTCTTGTCTCTGAAGATGAAGTTAGAAATGAGGGAAGGTTTACTGTTCATTCTTCTACTTGACAGAAACCACAGGGTCCTATAGCATAGAAAGTCTTAGCAATCAGCAGAGTGAAACCAGATTCCCAACGTTTGCAGCAGACCTCACTCCTAAGGGCAACTTTCTTGAGGTATTTTTCCACTCTTCATCCCCTGGATCCCAATTAAGTGAAACATTTTTTTAGACATGCCTTTTCCCCATGATAGGAAAGCAGGGCTGTTCTTCCTTTCTCTCTCCTTCCTTCCCTCCCTCCCTCCCTCCCATCCTGCTTTCCTCCCTCCCGCTCTCCATCCCTTCCTTTCTCTTTCCTTCCGCCCTTCTTTCTTCCGTCTAGATGGGCAATGCAACGCGTCTGATGTTTGAAAACGTAATTTTATTAGTGAGGAACTTGTCCTACAAGGACCTAGTTTCAATTTTGGAAATTCCCCAAACCTAAAATTCCCAGTCCAGAAGAGCCCAATTCGATCCAGGCTGGGCAAACTGGAGTATCTTCCAGTGAAAGGGAGATAGCCATGGGGAAGTAAGAATCACGAATGGCTGAACACCGACGTCAGCCCAAGTCCTTGGAAAAAGCCACTCTGTGAGCATCGAGTGGCGGACTGAGAGCTCACTCACTCAGGGCTTCAGCCCTCTCGCAGGAATGAAATAATTCCGGACGGCGTTACGCAGCGCCTCGGCCGCCAGCAGGGGGAGCTCTAGCTCCGGAAACCCGTTCCGTGCTCACGGCAAGCCCTTCACCCGGTCTAGATGTTTCCAAGGAGCGGAGGGCTGTGTGGTCGCAGAGGTCGGTGACGAGACCCACGGGTGACGTCGCCGAACCAGAAACAGAGGGCTCCCTTCGCACGGCCCTTGGACGAGGAGAGCAGTTAATACCTTTATAGCAACAGAGGCATTTTAGGAGAAAGTGTCTTCCAAAGACAAGCAGAGAAAAGGCCTCTGTTCTTCCTCCTTCTTTGCCTTCCTCTGCCCCTGGGCCCGAATCTGTTTCTTGGGGGGCCTGGTAGGACACTCCAAAGACACATAGTTGGCAGGGGGAACCTCTGGAGCTGTACAAGCTGCCAGGGGTTGGGATGAACCAGATTTCTCGATGCCACCCATCAGCTCTGGGTCACGGCTGGGTCCCTGCTGCTCTCACTTTTCTAGGCAGGAGACACAGAAAACCCTTCGGTTGTAACTGTATCAGGGCCCAGAGACGCCACGTACCATGTCTTCTGTGCTTGTAGAAGGTTCTGCAGAGAGAGGAGGGCAGTGCCGCTCAACAGCAGACACATCACATACAAACCATTCCAGCCCATGAAATAGCTGAGAAGCAGCCTGGCAGCCAGCAGCTTCTTCCAAGCTGTGTCCTGTGGAGCGCTGCTGTCCTCACGGAGTTTCCAGGTATTTCGGGGACAAAACCTTCTGCCTTATAGAGTTTGAGAAAGGCTGTACCACTTTCCATGCCTTCCTCCCTCCCCCACCTCTTCTGGAGGGAAAGCTTGTCACAAGTTCAAATGAACAAGTGAAAAAGCTCACTTAATTTTCTTTAATCCAGCATTTCCATAGTTGATCTGACCACGAAATATTTTTCCCCCTCTCCGGAGAGTACCTATACCCCAGACACTTGTGTTCTGTGGAGCACACGTTGAGAAAGGCTGAGTGTGCATAAAAGAGCCACGTTTTAGGGGTGAAGAAACTTGTGCGTTTCTGCAGGTTGGCTCTGAATTGAACTGTTGCTATGATGTTTTTTGTTTGTTTGTTTTGTTTTGTTTTTGTTTTTTGCAACGCCCCGTAGCTGGTGGGATCTTAGTTCCCCGACCAGGGATTGAACCCCGCCCTTGGCAGTAAAAGTACGGAGTCCTAAGCACTGGACTGCCAGGGACTTCCCTGTTGTTAAGATTTTTGACGTTATCTAGTCTCCCTGGGCCTCAGTCTCCTCTTTAGTGAAGTGATGATTCTTCAGTTCTACACATCGAGGAGGGTCCTGGCTGCACCGGGAATCCTAGATGTTCAGATACAGTAGAGCTCTTAAAACCTGTGTTTCTGAAGACAGAAATTGATCACGTTTACGTAGCAAGTAAGTTGTGAACTTTTGTCTATGAACAGACAAAACTGACAAAATCATACAACAGAAGGAGGCAATGTTCCTTTCTCTTTGTATGTGTTTTATAAGCCACACTAGTCCTGTGGCTACTTCTGTGTATCTGTGTGCTTTGCTTAATCAGTGGATTAGCTGCATGTGCTTTCCATGTACAAACCTGCTAGGGTTTTGTTTTGACTTAATTCACGTAATGAATGAATTTTAATTGCTGAGGACATTTATCCGGAATCTTAACAGGGATTCCACAGATTGCAAGGACATACAGGCTCCTCTGAGCAACAGCAGGAACCAGAATGCCTGCTGGTGGTGGTTAGGGACTGGCAGTAATGAAACGGTGCAAGTTGGAAACCATACAGCCCAAGGTTTTGCTAAAAGAGCTGTCAGGAACAGTGGTTGGAGTATCACGTCCTCTGGGCTGAAAGGGCCTTTCTGCTTTTCTCCCAAATCCCTGCCTCTCCGTCTCTTGGAAGTAGAAATGGTATTACCTTGAACGCCTTTCCTTGGGGATGTTGCCGAGGTGAATCAGAAGGAAGATAGGGAAACGGGGGTTTGTGGTATGTTACTGGACATCCATCTTGTGGATGCCCATCTGCAAGTCCTTGTTCAGAGTGTTGAACAAATCCAGCAGATATTGATTGAGCACCTTCTATGTGCCAGACACTTATTCACTCTAAGTGGAAGGTCTTCTCTTTCCAGCTCTGGCTCAAGTTCAGGCTCCTTTCTGGAGATTTCACTGATATTTGCGGCCTTCACTGATAGCTGCCAAATGCTAAACTGTTATAGTTGGATCACACAGTTAAGCACTCATTATATCCTGCCTGTTGCTGTAGTTTTACATGAATTCCTGACTAGGATGTAAGCTTCATGAGAGCAGGGGCTACATCCTAGCACGCTTTTCCTTGCCCGTGGTACCTCTATAAATCCAACTCAGCAGATCACAGCAGAATCTGGGGACTCCTTTAGATGACAGGTCTCTGCACCTCAGAGTATTAAAATGTGTTTTTGAGCCAATGGTGTATGTTGTGTGTTACGTCCTCGTAACTATCTATTATGTCTACTCTATTTGTTTTAGTGGGTTTTTGTTAGCTTCAGAATTAGAGGGTCTGATTTTGGGTTTACTTCTCACTATTGGTTGTTGATAATGTTGTGCACTAAGATTTGTTGAACTCCGCAGAATTAAGTGCCTTTCTGGGTGGTCTGAATTCATTTCCAACGGCAACTTCCACTGATGTGGTCTTTTGCCTGGCTTTCTGTTTTACTAGTTTGTGGCTAATTATGAGGGTTTCAGCCAGTTTGATGCAGTCACAGATGGCACCAACACTCCAGGTGGCCCAGGAGAGGATTTGTGGGGCTGTGGGGTCTGGGCAGCTTCAGAGAGCCCCGCAGGGAAGTGAGTGATACAGTTGTGGGCGTTTGTCTCTGCCTTTCTCACATCTCTCCTCCCAGCATCATCCCCCACCTTCTGGAGCTGCTCCCTCCACCTATTCTGGAACCCAGTTTAGGTGTTCCCTGCTGCAGGGTTATTGCCTAAGTAGGCTGGGGACTGATAAGCTTTTACAGTGGGGTCACTTCCAAGTGTGTACTTGCATGAAAAATCGATCTGGAATATCCAGAAGTCCTTCACAAAGCCTAACTTGACTGGTCTTCCCCAGGTATCCTCATTTGTGACCTTTGCACAACAGTTTTTAAGAGTCCACAGAGTGCTTCCATGCACAGAGTCAGCTGAGCCATAAAACCTCCAGGTGAAGCGAGAGGAGTGGTGGAAGGGCCGAGGGATGAGTGGCACAGAGAGGGAGGAAGAGGTGGCAGGGCCGGAACCGGATTCTTCTGACCTTCCCGGGTGCTGTGTTTTGCCTTGTGTTTTGGTTATTGGCAGATACATCCCTTATTCTCAGAGCCTGTAGTAAGATGTGGAGGACAAGTATTCAGTCTGAAAACCTGGGGCTAAAAGTCCGTCTGCCCCTCACACGCCAGTGGCCGGACGTGGAGATGATAATAACAGCTCCTGTGTGTGCGGTCCTCACTGTGTGCGAGGAGTCGTACACACGTTACCTCGTTGTCTTAGTCAGTTTGGGCAGCTAATGTCAGAGACTGCTCACACTCTGCTCATACCAGGGTGGCTTATCAACAGCAGCCTTCATCCCGCACAGTTCTGGAGGCGGGGAAGTCCAAGATCAAGGCGCTAGCAGGTTCGGTGTCTGGTGAGAGAATCTGTTTCCTGGTTCATAGACACCTGCCTTCTCACTGTGTCCTCACATGGCAGAAGGGGGAGAGAGCTCGCTGAGGTCTCTTTTAAAGGGCAAAATCCCATTCATGAGGCTCTACCCTCATGACCTAATCACCTCCCGAAGGCCCCACTTCCAAGTACCATCATGTTGGGGGTTAGGATTTAACATATGAATTTAGGGGGGGACACAGACATTCAGTCTGGAGCACTCATTTAATACTTACAACAGCTCAAGAGCATATATTCTTTTTTTTTGGTCGTGCTGTGTCGCCTGCGGGATCCTGACCAGTGATGGAACCTGGGCCCTCGGCAGTGAGAGCGTGGGGTCCCAACCACTGAACCACCAGAGAATTCCCGAGGCCTGTATTTTTTTTTTCCCCCGAGGCCTGTATTCTTATCCTGTTCTACAGTGGAGATTAGAGCAAGGGTTCACAGTCACCAACTGATGCTGCTAGGGTTGAAAGCCACATTTTGTCTGTTTTCAGCCTGTGATCATTTACAGTTTCTGCATTGGCTGTTGAGAGGTTTAAATAAGATAAATAGCATGGTGCCAGCCTGACCCATGGTAAGCTCACAATAAACACTGTCTTTCTCTCCTTTCCCTTGAGTCTAGGGACCTAATCACCCACTCCCCTACCCCTGCCATGGAGATAGTCCGTATGCCATAGTGCTTTGTCTAAGCTGACCCTCAGTGAAGGTTCATCGAGTTAAATGGAAAAGCTGAGAATGAGAAAATCGTTTTGCTTTTAAGTGGGTGGAGGAAACATTTGAAGACCCAAGCAGCCATACTGCAGAGGTGCCTCGCATCTATGCTAGAGCATACTGACCCCAGAATTGTGGCATTTGTCCCCGAACGCCATCTCTGGTTCTTCACCCATCTCTCTGGCTTTCCCTTCTTATTCTCCTTTTAGACGTCTCTTTCTCTGTTCACCTTCTTGTTACTCTAAGGGTCCCCTCTACATTGTTAACTCTCAGTTCCCTTTCGTAGCGCTGACTCCCTTCCTGGAGCCCCACACCTCGCACATAACAAAACATCTTGTACTGAATTCATTATTCCCTTGGCCCACTCAGCTGCTTTCTGTTTTAAGCGTATTTGTATCATTTCCGGTAATAATGGTTTTATTGTAAAAATACCTATGTGAGAGAACCTAAGTTAAAAAAAAACAAAGCAAAACAAAACAAACAAGCAAACAAAAAAACAGGCTTCAGGAGAAGAGAAACCACAGTGGATCAGGAAATGCAGGATCCCAGAGCAGCTCTGGGAATATGAACAGCAGGAGCTGGGATGCTTTTAGTCTGGTCCCCATTGCAAACCGTACTCAGCTATCCTCCAGGGGGTGCTGGACTTTGTACTTGTTACTGAGTGGCTGGTCCACCCTATAGGTTGTGCATCTTTTTCTTTTTACCTCATCGCTTCTGTTAACTTGCCTCTTCCACAGCTTGCCTATAGCGTTTGCTCCTGCATAACTTTGGCTTGCCTTGACCCCTCACTGCCTGACTCTAGCTCATGGAAGCACTGTGCCTTCTGCCATCTTTAGCTCCCACTGAATCCCATTGAATCATTCTCTCAGTATTTTTGCAATTCAAATTGGAGAGAATCTGATTGCCAAGTACATCTTTTCTTGCCAGACCACCTTACTGGTTGTTGACCAGCATGTATGGATTCATTACCTTTGGGTCAGATCCAGTCCAGTCAGCTGTGGCCAAGAGTAGGACCCCTGGGCTGCCTTTCTTCAAGAGTGTTTCTACAACCCACCCAAGACATGGATGGACCTAGGGACTGTCATACAGAGTGAAGTGAGTCAGAAAGAGAAAAACAAATATCGTATATTAACACATATATGTGGAATATAGAAAAATGGTACAAATCAACCGGTTTGCAAGGCAGAAATAGAGACACAGATGTAGAGAACAAACATATGGACACCAAGTGGGGAAAGTGGGGGGGGGGTGGCGGAAGGGGGGGAGGGAGGTTGAATTGGGAGATTGGGATTGCCATATATACATTACTAATAAGAAAAAAAAATCAAATTGTACACTTTAAATATATGCAGTTTATTGTATATCAATTGTATCCCAATAAAAGTTCTTAAAGAAAAAAAAAAGCCCATTGCATAGAAAAGGAAAAAGAAAAAAGTGTTTCTACAACCCAAATGTCCTATGCTAAATGAACAAGCCAGTTGTAAAGGATCACATATTATATGAGTCCACTTATATGAAATGTCCAAAATAGACAAATCTGTAGAGACAAAAAGTGGATGAGTGGTTGCCTAGGGCTTGGGGTGAGTAGGAAATTGAAAGATTACAGTTAAGGGGTGTGGTATTTCTTTTGGGATAATGAAAATGTTTTAAAATTGTGGTGATGGTTGCAAAAATCTGTGAATGTATTAAAAGCCGTTAAAATGTATGCTTTATTTTTATTACTTTTTTAGCTTGAAGGTTTTTCTTTTTAGTGTCTTTATGGTAGTTGCTTCTGAGTCCTTTTTTTAAAGTGAACATCCATCACCTCATATAGACATAAAATTAAATACATAGAAAACATTTTTTCCTTGTGGTGAGATCTCAGGATTTACTCTTAACAGGTTTTATGTATAACATACAGCAGTGTTAATTGTATTTATCACATTGTACATTACATCCCTAGTACTTATTTATCTCATACTAACTGGAAGTTTGTACATTTTGACTGCCTTCATCCAATTCATCCTCTCCCACATTCCCTGCCTCTGGCAACCATAAATCTGATCTCTTTTTCTCTGAGTTGTTTGTTTGTTTTTGAGTTATAATTCACCTATAACACTGTGTTAGTTCCTGGTATAGAAAATAGCGGCTCAATATTTCTAAACATTTCAAAATGATCACCATGTTAAATCTACTTTAAATGGGTAAACTGTGTGGTAAGTGAATTATAGCTGAGCAAAGGTGTTTTTAAAAAAGAGTGTTTGGTGGGTAGTTTTCCATAGGAGGGCTGAGGACATGGCAGATACCATATCCTCCTTAATTGTTTCTCTTAATAAATGCCACCACTCTTTACCCATTTTGCCAAATTCAAGCTCTGGAATTTATCCTAACATCCCCACCTTTTTCAGTTTAGGAGTTACCTCCTTCCTTGATTCCAACTCTCAGTTTAGGAGTTGGGCCTCCGTTTGGGTCAGGTGCTTCTCCTCTGTGCTCCAAAAGCATCTCATATGTGAGCATCTTGTTTATTATTCCATATTCTGCTTGGTGCTGCATTAGCAAGTCTCTGGGGAGGTCTTTCACCTCCATTCCTAGCATGCTGCCTGACGTGCTAGGTACCTAAGAAGGTTTCTTGCGTGGATGGGATGGATGGATGGGATGGTTGGGTGGGATGGGATGGCATGAGGGAAAGGGCCAGTTATCATCTCTGCCCATGATCACTGCCTTAGCCGTCCTACTAATCACCTAAGATGTGTGTGCCAATGGGAGAATGGCTGCGGGATGAGTAGACGCGTGCAGCTCCACCATTGTCATCTACCGAAGAATCCAAAACACAGATGATATTGATTCGGTTTAGCCCGTTTTTGTCAGAGCAGTTTTCTGGGGCAACTGACAAACTTCCAAGGACTGTTTCCACTCACTGTGATTTGTGTTGAGTTTCCGACATGCTCTGGAGCATGATATACTCCTTGGAGTGAGGTCAGACCCCGTTCTAGGAACACATTATAGACCCTATGTTTCCAATCATTTCCCTTCTGTGCCAAGCCCATTGGCTGGAAGCTTTGGGGCATGGGGGAAAGGCAGGGGGGTGGGAAAAGGAGAAGGGGAGGAGGAATGGCCTTCTCAGAAAACAGCAATTGATTTGAAATATGAAACGTCTTATTGATAAATGCAAAGCCCAGACGGAAGGAAGCGGTTTGATATAGCCCACTATTTGAAAAAAGCATGTGCATCTGTTTAGCACAATATACAACATAATGACAGCAATCTTCCCTGTTTGTATCTATTCATCTGATTATACAGAGTAACAATTCTTTTAGTTACACATTTATTTACCCAGGGATTTTTTTAATGGATAATAAGTTAGTAAATCAGATAGCATGTGTTCTGGATAATACTTTAGTAAACTGTCTACCACACAAGAGAGTTGCAATTCACATTTTATATAATATCTAATGTTCCATTAATACACACAGCACAATGTGAGGCTATGAGCAGCTCTTCAAGAAGAACAAAGCAGATTTTAATGATTATTTAATACTGTTTAATCTAGACACATATTATGTTGAAAAGCTACAGATTTCAGTCCTGCAATGCACCACAGATGTAACGAGAAATGCGGACTTATTTGGAGTAGAATCCAGTGGCCTTCTTTTGATGCAGTTGTCATGATTGTGCTGAATTTTCTTGTCTTTGCCTCAAGGGTACATTCTGTGTGTTTTCTAACTGGTGAAAATCTAGACAAACCCCCAAACATGCATACATATGTGTGTGTGTGTGTGTTTCATGGCAAAATAATGAACAATAAGGAAGAGTGGAGACTATTTACTTTAGACCAATGAAATATGATAATAAAAATGGAAATAATTCTTCCTCTCTTTCTGAAGTGAACACAGAAGTCAACAGAATTCCCGGTCCTTTCTAGAAAGTTGAGTGGGAAGAAGCCTGTTGAAGATGTGCAGATGGAAAAAAAGCAGTGCTAAGGCGAAGGGCTTGTCACTTCTTTCCTGCCCACACAGCCCTGGGCTGGGCTGCTAGGAGAGTGAAGCTGTGGGCACGGCAGGCCCACAGCCTGTAAAGACAGCCGCGGACTAACCCAGCAGGACACACTTGCAAACCTTCCCTCCCTCTGTGCCTCCTTACAGAGCTCGTGGGGCATCTCAAGGTCATTAAGAGGAGGTCTGTTTTGGTTTTAAGACCACATTATGCATCTTATTTTAAAGAAATGGCCTTGCATCAGATTCCCATTGCTCTGCATGTTTGTGGGTATCATTGGAAATGGACACCTGAACCCTTATGATTCAGCAAGTCATTCAACAGGGAGCCTCCGGGCTGCTTCAAGGGGCCACTTCCTAAAGAGGGGAAGAATCTACACATTATATCTGCTTAGATACAGACAACAGCAGACCTTCCTGTTCCTCCTGTGGTGTGGCATGGGACAGCGTTACTGCCTGTGGACGTGCCGTTCACACTTGTCTTGTTCTTGAATAATCCCGCCAGACAAGCTCCTGAGCCAGGGACTCCACAGCTTCAAAAAGCCAGTTCCTTGGGACAGAATGAAAAGACGTTGGCTATTTGAGCTACTTCTTTGAAATAACTTAGCAAAATTAAATTTCTTTCAGAGTAGGACAAAATTTGAAGACATATAGGGAAGAAACCTGGCATTAATGAGTATCTATTATTTACCAAGCATTTTCCACATACTTTCTCATCTAGTAGTTATAGTGGCTTATAAAGTAGGTCTTATCATCCTTTTTTCAAGAAAACAAGATTCAGATTTGCAGTTAATGCAGGGTGGGGCCCGTCTCCACGCCCGGTACTAGCCACTGCAGAGGCTGTGTGGATTCTCTGTGCGAGTGTGCTTCAAGCTGGGCTCCACAATCCTGTCCTCTGGGAGTTAAAAATACACCGATGCTCCTGTTCCACACCCAGAGATTCTGAAGAAATTGTCCTGGGCTGGGGCCAGGGCATCAGTATTTTTAAGAAACTCACCCAGCAATTCTACCAAGCAGCTAGGGTTAGAAACGGCTGGGTTACATCATACCACCCACCAAGTTATAACCTCATCATGTCACATACATTTACCTGAATCACATGGGTCACAGGTGACAAAGATCATGCCGTCTATAATGGGGGAGAGACAAGAAAAATGGATGCCGCTGAGCACAATTAATTATCAATCCATACTGTGAACATCTCACCCGTTAGGCATTCCACATGGAGGTTTCAGACCCCGTACCGACCTCTTTTTTTTTTCTCCCATTCCAATTCAACAGACACCTTGAAATGTTTTAAATAACTTCATTGAGCTATATTCTGCTAGTGGTTGTATTGTACCAAACTCATTCAAGGAACTCAAGAAAGGAAATGCTCAAATTAAGCTGTATTTTTGACCACAGGGTCAAACATTGAGGTAAAAGTTTAAAACTTAGAGTTTTCCAATGGTTAATTTCTTTTTTTTTTTAATAAATTTATTTATTTATTTTTATTGGCAGTGCTAGGTCTTCATTGCTGCACACGGGCTTTCTCTAGTTGCGGCGAGCAGGGGCTACTCTTCATGGTGGTGCGTGGGCTCCTCATTGTGGTGGCCTCTCTTGTTGTGGATCACAGGCTCTAGGCATGTGGGCTTCAGTAGTTGTGGCACATGGGCTCAATAGTTGTGGCTCACGGGCTCTAGAGCGCAGGCTCAATAGTTGTGGCGCACGGGCTCTAGAGCGCAGGCTCAATAGTTGTGGTGCACGGGCTTAGTTGCTCCGTGGCATGTGGTATCTTCTTGGGGCAGGGATCGAACCCATGTCCCCTGCACTGGCAGGCAGTTATTTAACCACTGCGCCACCTAGGAAGTCCCTCCAATGGTTAATTTCTTTTCTTCATTTTCATGCTCTCAGAACTTTTCCTTGATTGGATGTTTGTTTGTCTAATAACCAGAATCTAGTGATTTGCCTGGCACGTTGTTCTGGTGCTGCAGATGTTCACTCTGGGGATGAAAACCAGTGAAACTTAAACCACAGTAAATGTGCACTTATTCTTGAATCAAAACTAACTTCTTCACGGAACTTTTTGCTTTTTTGGTGTTATAGGTACTTTCTTTCGACCCATTAATACCATTACTTTCCCTCAAGGCTTTGGGGACTATTTATAAGGCACAAAAATCCTCCAAAACCCTCCCCCAAAACAAAAACAACCCACTCATAATCTGGGAGTTAAATTATGTAAGCAATGTGGTTGTGATTAGAAATATTAATGCGTATTGGAGGAGATGCTCCAAAATGCTAACAATGACCATACTTGTTGATTAAAGGTAGATGTAAAAAATAGCCAAACTAAACTCAAAATCTCTTATGAGATTTAAAAACTGTCTGTTTCTGTGGTCCTAGTTACCACTTTCTTCCAAGACAGTGGCTCTGGGTCATTTTCAGGAGAGCCTCCCTCCCTCCCTTCCTTCCTTTCGTTCTCTCTCTCTCTTTTTTTCCTTCCTTCTTTCTCTCTTCTTTTTAAAAAAATTTGCATCTTACCTGAATGAACTGCTCTAATAAAGCTTTTTATTTTAAACATGTGGAAGTAAAAATTAAAAGCACTAGCAATTTTTTGCTGAAAATCCTTTAAAATGAACAAATATGCCCTTCCAAAGCTTTCTTGGACTTGAATGTCTTTGAACTACTCTGTATATATATAGTTACCTGATTCCAGATTTCATTGAAGAAATGAAGCTTTATGTATGGTTTTCAGGATTAGGAAAACAGACACTGCAGCCAGAATGCCTATAATTGATCCTGGTCTTGTGACCCAGGCAAGACACTCACCTCATTTGCCTCAATTTCTCCATCTACAAAATGGGACTAATATTTGCTAACTTCTCAATGGAATTACATGTAAATTGCTTAGAACATTACCTGGCACATGTTAAGTGCTTAATACATGATAGATATTATTTATTACTACTATTATTATTATTTTAGATGGAATAGATACTTAGATCAATGGCAGAGCTAGTAAAATTGTGCAGTCTAATGTAAACTAACAAAGGCTTATGTTTTTTAAAATTAATTAATTAATTTATTGGCTGTGTTGGGTCTTCGTTGCTGCATGTGGGCTTTTCTCTGGTTACGACGAGCGGGGGCTACTCTCCGTTGTGGTGCATGGGCTTCTCACTGTGGTAGCTTCTCTTGTTGCAGAGCATGGGCTCTAGGCGCCTCGGCTTCAATAATTGTCGCAGGTGGTCTCAGTAGTTGTGGCGCACAGGCTTAGTTGCTCCGCAGCATGTGGGATCTTCCTGGGCCAGGGATCGAACCCGGTCCCCTGCGTTGGCAGGCGGATCCTTAACCACCGTGCCACCAGGGAAGTCCCAGGCATATGTTTTAAAGAAAGATTTTCTGTTTCTGTTGAGTTTTCCTAAGCAAGGAGGGGGCTCCGGGGAGGCAGGAAATGGGGAGTGGAGAGTAGCAGAGGACTATTTCCTTGCGTTGCTTCAGTGCCATATAAGAACTCGGTTGTTTTGTTTTCATCCCTGGTTGTTGCCCTGGGAACTTCAACAGATATTAAAGACAAGTTCAGAATTATGTTCTAGTGACCAGCAGTTTACTCTCTTGACGGGGGCCACGGGCCAGGATTTTAGTCAGAAACCATACTCTGAGCCTGAACTTAGAAAACATGAAGCTTTTGACACAGGGGGATGGAAGAGTTGCAGCACACTTTCTTCTCTTCCTCTCTCCTTTCTTCCCTCCTCCTTTCCTTCCTTTTTCTTTCTTTCCCATTCTCTTTCTTTAAAAAAATTATCAACTCTAAAAAATAAAAAAAATAAAAAAAATCCCCTTGTATAAACTTACCTGTTTGCCAACTGGTCAATAAAAAATGTAAACTAAAAACAGTAAGTTACGGGACTGCCCTGGTGGTCCAGTGGGGATCCCTGGTCACGGAGTTAGATCCCTCATGCCACGACTAAAGATTCTGAGTGCCGCAACTAAGACCCAGTGCAGCCAAATAAATAAATTAATTAAAAAAAAAGAGTAAATGCTTTAAAAAAAACAGAGTAAGTTAACTAAAACATAACTAAAAAGTTACTTATGTTGCTAATGTAGCATATAGCACACACTACTCAATATTGGTGTTCTGCTGCATATATACTAGTGTTGTGGGGGCCTTTCTGGGAGATGTTCCCTGACTGTGCACAGACACAGGGTTCTCCCTCCTTCCTCCCCACCCCGGTTTCCTTCTCCTCCTCCTAGTCCTCAGAGAGCTCTCCTTCACCCTGCTGGGGGCGTGGGTGTGCTGAGGGGAGAAGTTGTTGGTTCTTTTGAGTGGGGTTTCTCACCCTGCCCCAGCTTGGAGGGCCCCTAAAAGACCCTGGGTTCTGAAAGAATGCATTTCTTACATCTCTACCAGCTTTTACTTAACAACTACATTTGATTTACAACACTTATTCTAGCAAAATTAAATATTAGAATAAAAATGATTTTCAAAAATACCTCTCGTGTCTTCTTTTTGTAACTTGGACCACATTTTGAGTCTATGCAGTTAACTATAAGGCATTCTTCCCTTGGCTATAAGTTCAGATGTCTTGTCTTCATTATAGAACAGTCCCATGCAAGCCCCAAATTGCTCATATTTCACTTTTATGTCTTTTGATTCATTTAGTATATTATTCTTAAATCATCTATTCAAATTCTTGTCTGTTTCCTTTAATTTTTGCCTGTACACCTTGGCATCCCCTCTGCCTGAAAGCTAATAGTTGTTTTCCCCTTAAAGAAACACAATGAGACTTCCCTGGTGGCACAGTAGTTAAGAATCTGCCTGCCAGTTCAGGGCACACGGGTTCGAGCCCTGTTCTGGGAAGATCCCACATGCCACAGAGCAAATAAGCCCGAGTGCCACAATTACTGAGCCTGTGCTTTAGAGCCTGCGAGCCACAACTACTGTAGCCTGTGCTCCCTAGAGCCTCGGTGCCACAACAACTACTTAGCCTTCGGGCTGCAACTACTGAAGCCCACATACCTAGAGCCCATGCTCCGAAACAAGAGAAGCCACCGCACTGACAAGCCCCCGCACCGCAACGAAGAGTAACCCCCGCTTGCCAAAACTAAAGAAAGCCCATGTACAACAACGAAGACCCCATGCAGCCAAAAAAAGAAAAAAAAAAAAAAAGAAAAAAGAAACACAATAAGCCTAAATCATCTAGTTTCTGCATTCCCCCCCATTATAGAGTGTTCTCTTAGTGACTTCCAGTCTTGGGCTTGCCACCTCCTGTGAGATAAAGAAACTTAAATGTCATTGCCTATGTTCATGTAAAGGACTGGTCAATCTGATTAGTCACAATTAAATCATCAGACCAGGAACCAAGAAAAAAAGCTTAAAAATGTTGGATGTAAGCGGGGGGGTGGGGGTAGAGTGTTGGGGTGGGATGAATTGGGAGATTGGGATTGCCGTATATACATTACTAATAAGAAAAAAAATATCAAATTGTACACTTTAAATATATGCAGTTTATTGTATGTCAATTACATCTCAATAAAAGTTCTTTAAAAAATGTTGGATGAGGTCCTTTTTAATTAGAATATAGATTTTTGGGTCTCGATGGATCTCAGAGATATATTAGGTTTGACTAGACACTTTCTAGATGAAGAAACCAAAGACCCAGAGGGTTACTTTTCTTGGTCAAGCGCTAACATGACTAGTTAAGCCTTCTGACACCTCCTAGTAGAGCACTTTCATTCATTCACTCACTCACTCATTCATGTCTCCCTCCCTTCCTTTCCACAATGTTTATTCATGCCTACTATATACTTGTTTCATAATAAACAAGAGACCAATAGTGATCTAGTTTTGGAATAAAAAACCTGGGCAACATATGGTCTGACAAGTAAGAGCGTCCCAAATAAATGCACAGAAACAGAAGGTCTGAGCAGGAACTACTCTGGAAAATGTTATTTGTGTGGTCATTGTTACTCTAGCATAACACCCTCATTGTAACACACACCGCACCGCTTTTACTGTGATGCCATAGAATCCTGATCCAAAACAAGGCAAGAGGAACCAGAGGATGATGAGAAAGTACACGCACACTTTCAGACTCATTCATAGAGATGGAGCTGCCTCAGATGTAGTTCAACAGACAATTAGTACACTGACATTTTGGCAAAATTTCCAGGCATTTCCATAAATCCTTTTTAGATTCTTCTTCCCTCCAGCTCAGCAAGACAGCCACATTTTTCCTGGCCTCAGACAAACAATAGCATCCAAATGATATTTAAGAACAAGCTCCCAGCATGACCAGGGAGGCTCAACTGGTCTGGGAGAAAGGAAGGGCACCATATGCCTGGTGCTCTTTGTGTACCGCCTCACTGCCATGTTCCAGCTGCCTTTGCCTCTTTACTTTACTTTGGGAGACAGGAGCACGACTGAAACACACAAAAGGGATTTAGGATTAAGCATCATCTTCTCTCTCTCTAACCTGTAATGTCTTTCATCCTGACAAAGGTGGGAAGAGCCGACGTGAAGGACGGGGCTACCCAAGGAGGTTGGGGAGGAAGCCAGGCCACAGTGGGGGAAGGGGACAGAGCCACCTTTCTAACTTGCTATCCCTCTGCCCTCAGTTTTTCTTCATCACACAGAAGCACCATCTGTTCACAGACTCACTGCGGGTCTATTTATTTTCCATTCAGTAACAGCTTATGTAGGAAGCAGATTATGAAGTGAGCAAATATGCCACTGGCTGGATCAGGGCTATACTTCTTTCACCCCCCTTAAAACTTTATAGAAACAGGGCAGCAGCGAGCTCTGCGCGGTCCTGACCAGTTTCTGGCCCTGGTGCGAGGACCTGGCTTACACGGCCTGCCTTTGATTAGCCCTTTTATGCGAAAACCTCTCAGTGTTGATGAGTCCGTTATACTGTATTTTAAAGTACCCTGAAATGATTTTTTCCCCCCAATCTTTACCATTTAAAAAGGAAAAAAAAAAAGCATGCTAGCCTAAGAGGAGCATAAATGCTTTGAGAACAGAAAATTTACTATCTCTTTCTATACTCCCTTTTCTCTGGTTAACTAGAGTCAGCTCTATAATACACTGAAGTTTTGGCAAAATTTGCATGTATTCTTTTAAATATGTAGACTTATTTCATTATTCTTTTAAAACTAACAAGTGGAATCAATCACAGAGGTGGTTGTAGGCATCAAAATATCACTTTTTGCTATCTCAGAAAAAGAAAAGATATCCTATCTTTGGCCTTTTAAAGCATCCTTGGAGAAATGACCCAGATCCCATGGTCTTCACAGTGGGCCATGGTACCTCCCGGTTCTGTGGCTCTGTTGCACAAAAAGCCCCATGCCGCTGATATACTCAAGATTATACCCCTAAATGTCATTGGACATTTTAGTTATTTAAAACTTTTTGATTATGAATAATGCTGGGTCAACATCTTTAAGCATGAAGCATCTTCTATTTTTCTTAGATTACATCGTGAGAAGTGGAATTACAGAATCAAATTTGTGCCATTTTGAATTTGATCTTCAAACTCTACCACTTAAGAAAAGTTTACTATTTTGAGTAGGGATATAAAGATCAGGACTAATTCATCATGGCATTTATACATTTTCACCCAAACTTTATTGAATAGCCTTGTCATATCACTTAACTAGAGTTTTCATCTGTCACAAAATTTAATGTTTGTTTACTTGAAGTACTCTTTTTTGTTTTGTTTTGTTTTCATTCTTTTTTTTTTTAATTTTTTTTATTTTTTTGGGGGGTACACCAAGTTCAATCATCTGTTTTTATACACATATCCCCGTATTCCCTCCCTTCCTTGACTCCCCCCTGCCTCGAGTCCCCCCCACCCTCCCCGCCCCAGTCCTCTAAGGCATCTACTTGAAGTACTCTTAAAGGCCAGAAATATGAGTTGCTATCAACTTATTCTTTATTTTCCCTAGGAACTCAATGAACATTTAAACACTCTGGTAGAGAATGTGAGTGAGTAGTTTAGCTTATGTTAACTTAAAACTTGGGTGTGTTATTCTGGCGTTATAATACGTTCTGTTCATTCCATAAATTGCTTAGGCATCAAATAACAGAAATGCAAGAAAGAAATGTCAAAATTTCAGCTCTAAATGTCACAGATTAATAACTATACACTGATTTTTTTAAACAGTCAAATTTAACTTATGTAATTTTTGATCCTATTTCATTCTTTCCTTGGAAATATTTATTGCGTTTTTAAAATTTAAATTAAATTGGTGGAGGAGAAAAATCTCAGACTGTCCATTTTAAATTGAAATAGCCATGTCAGTTTCAAGAGTTTTTGTAAGTGATCTACTTGCAATATGCAAACGTTTTCTTGGTTTAACGCACCGAATTGCCTTATTTTAATCATGTAGCCTTCCTGGTTAATAACTTTTCTTTTATTGCTCTTGAATATAAACATTCTTTTGTTTGAAGAGAGCTTTTATTTTTCACTCAAAATTACCTGCAAATAAAATATAGGCCTAGGACAACTGTAGCGTCATGTTCCAGCATCCAGGCCTGACCACAAACGTGCTGCTGTGTCACTGGGTCTCAGTTCCTGTGCGTGTTGCTGGCACAAGAATGCGCTCTGACAATGAATTGATAAGCATAAAAATCCTTTAGCTTCTTACAGCATGGCCTTGCCCATTCCAATGTGAAGCTTACACTCGTTCACGTAGTAGCTCCCAATTATCAGACTGAGGATGGTCCCTGGGAAGGACTGTGAATTTTCATTAAACCTTGTGTGATCCACAGCTCGGCTTTTCTTGGTTCTACTCCAATTTCTTTTGATTTCTGAGTCTGCGCTACTGTGCATGACTGAGGTGGGGTTACACAGAGCTGGGTGAGTTGTGAGAAAAAAGCTTGGAGTATTGTCTGTATTGGGTACAGTGTAGACACTTTTCAACCGTCACCTCCTTCCTCTGTTCTGTGCACATTCCCTAGAGCGTTCTCTTATTCCTCTCTCCTTGCAAAAGCTGAAGGCCCAAACCAAAACAATTCTCCAGAGAATTAAAGGTGATAGTAAACGAACACAACTTTATACTGCTTACTTTTACTCAACTCTGCCTCCTCATCTGTACACTTTCCAGGTGTCATAATAGCAGACAGAAGAGATGAGCTGGCAAGACAGGAGCTCCTCTGACCCCTGCCTTTAAAAGCAAAGGCATGAGAATTGGTTCTGAGTGACTCTTTTGGTACGTGTGTCCCCTGCAGAGGGGACATGGGGCTGCTGCCTTGTGTACAGGCTCCCTTCAATGTCTGCAGTCTCTAATCATCACGTCTGCTGTTCCACCTGTGACACATCTGGGTGTTATCGAGCTGTGTGCCCGTATCTCTTTAACAGCCACCTCTTCAGAAAAAAGAAGCCTTGATATGCAGCATTTGCCAATGACCATGGTGTGACTACTCCCACCACGGCTGATTTTAAGCTGCCAATGTGATTTCGCTGACACGGAGTTGGGAAGAGATGCAAAACTGACACTTGGGAGCTAGTGTGTGCTGGCTCCAGTGCAATTTCATCTCCCTCCGGACCACGAGCCCTCTCCTTTCATTCAGTGATGAATCCCCTCTTGGGCATCGCAGATACTTTATTCAGTCTTGACTCCATGGTCAGCCAGTCCCTCCTTCGACTTTTCTCCATCCCCTCAGACGTTCGCTGCTTGCTTCTTATCTGCCAGACACAGCACAAGGTATCGTGGCTTCCACATCAACTAAAACCGGGTCCCTTTCTCAAAGAGTCTATCATCTAGTGGGGACTGGATAAGTTACCAGTCTAGCTAGGGATATCAGTTCAGAGTGTAAATGCAGTGATACAGGAAGGCCTAGGATAATGTGAGATCCCAGAATCATTCACAAACTCCTATATCTCTTTTACTTTTCTGGAAGTTTGGGAAAACAGGACCCACTCATCCCTAGCTCCATCCTGGACTGGGGAACACTGCTAGTGAGGGTAGGCGTTCCTGCTGCTTAGCTTCACAGGCAAAGCACCTCCTGCTCCTCTTTGATGATGCCTCTTCTGTCCCAGTGGGCTACTTCACCTCCTCCTTTGCCAGTGAGATTGAGGCCAACCAGAGATTCCCGCGTTTACTCTCCCCTCTGTCTCAGGGGTGTTCTTTCCCTCGGGTTGCCCCTCATTTTTGCTCACAGTCTTAGACAAAGAGCTCTCCATTCCCCACACCTATGCCCTCATCTGCACAGCCTCCCCCCACCTCTCAGAACCCCTTTTACTCAATGAACTCCTTTTCTACTTGGATTTTTTCAGTCTTTTCTTCACGCCTGGCTTCTTGCCTTAAATCCACAGACCTGTAAGTCACTCCTGTGCTTGCCTCTGCTCTCCGCATCACTGCGATTCCTGGCTTGGGCTCCTGGAGAGTCGAAACACCTTACGTGACTCCCTGAATCGCAGTCTCCTCATCTGTGAAGTGCCAGCACCTCACAGTGCTGTAGTGAGTGAAATAATGAAATAATAATTGAATGAGATAATCAGATAATGTGTTATTTACTGATCTTTTACTCTGGAAGTTGTAGAATGTTCTGGTAGTGACCGAAGGTAAATGGCTCTCTCTTTACAAAACTCCTTTCTGCACATGGAGAGATGTGGAAGGAGGGGCCGGAGTGCAAAGCCCCACTCCTCCAGTTCCCTCCTACCCCGTCTGTCCCTTGTTGGGATGACGTGTGTGAGGTAAGACAGGAGAGGGCACCTTGAAAACTGGAGAGCCTTAAGCACTGGTAGGGTGCCGTTGGTAACCCTATTACAGGGAAAATTCCAGTCTCCTCTGACCTGCCTGCAAAGCCATCCATGCTCTTACTCTGGTTACCTAACCTCCTTCCTCCAGCTGTTTCCCAGAAACGGTCCATACTTCAGCCAAGCTGATGCCCTTCTGTGCCACCAGCAGGTCTTTTCTCATGCTGTTTGGAGAATGCCTTTCACTTCCTGGATTGTCTTCCTGTCTAGACCCTTAGGCCTAGATAAGGTCCCATTAGCTCACAATCTGTTGTACCTGCCTCTAAACAACAGAGCTGTCCATCTTATTCCTGTAATTGAACTGTGTTAGATACTATCTTAGAGAAGGGTTTCCCAAGGTGTGATTCTGGGCATACTGGAGCTACCTGATGAAAATGAGATCTTTCTCTGGGTGATGGGTGCCATGAGTCTCCAAGAAGAAAATGTAAATTGCAGCACCTACCAAAACATATTTGACCATAGAACAATTTTTTTTAAAACATAGGAAATTAACAAAGACTATTGTTCTACATATAGTCTGGGAAACACTATTGTAGAATGTTGAGGTTTTTTTTCTTTGTTTTAGAAGTTTATTTTATTTTATTTTTGGCTGCGTTGGGTCTTCATTGCTGCACGTGGGCCTTCTCTAGTTGTGGCGAGCGGGGGCTAACTCTTCATTTGTGGTGCGTGGGCTTCTCAGTGTGGTGGTTTCTCTTGTTGCAGAGCATGGGCTTTAGGCGCATGGGCTTCAGTAGTTGCAGCACGTGGGCTCAGTAGTTGTGGCGCATGGGCTTAGCTGCTCCGCAGCATGCAGGATCTTCCCAGACCAGGGATAGAACTCGTGTCCCCTGCATTGGCAGGCGGATTCTTAACCTCTGCGCCATCAAATAACCAAACATTGATGATATATGTTTGGTTATTTGAGGTCACAGATTCCTCAAGGTTAAGATTGTAATCTTTATTTTGACCATGATCACCATATTGTCATTTATTTAAAAATCTAAAAAAAAAAAAAAAAATCTAAGAAGCCATGGACCTTGAACTGAAAGACATTGATTTTGAACTCCAGTTCTTCCTCCTTTAAATAGAGGGATCGTGAACAAATTATTTAGCCCCTAAAATAGGCTTCATCTTATGAGGATAATAATACCTACCTAACTGAATTGTTGTGAGGACTAAATAAGATACTATGTGTAATGTGCTGAACATAGGGCCTAAAAAATATAAGAAATTCAATTAATTTTGCTTTTCTTCTCCTTTCTCTCTCTAGGTAGTTCATCTTGATAGATTACCTTGGTCTAAAGCTTTGTTGTTATTATTATTTGTAATAGATTTCTAAGGAAACCCTCTAAATCATCCAAATGCCTTTTCAAATTTAATGTTGTATATCTGGTTACCATACATCAATAATCTTTGCAATCAGAAGAAAGAAAAAAAGAGTCACAATAAAATCAGAGGCATGATTTGTTTGTAACTATGATCTCCACGTAGTTAAATTGCAAGCAGCTATCAAATTAATGTATTGTTGGTATGCTATTAATGTTTCATGTATTCATATTTTTCAGTTTCTTTTTTGTGTGCCAGTTATCTTTGATTTTTAAAAGTTTAAACCAGAAAGACACAAAGATGCTGGGACGCCTTAGCTAAGAGATTTTTAGAGCCACACACTGGGCAAGGACGACCAGGAAATGCCAAACACAAGCTGAGCTGGTTCTCTCTCACCCACAGTCCGCACGCTGGTAGAGGCCACAGGGGAAGGCTGTGCTCCAGGCATGCACACACCAGGACAGCCACAGCAATACAAATATATGGCAGATTCACTAGGCATTTTTGTGCCAGAGAGTGATAGCTTAGCCAGCTAGGAGATAGCTGTCTTGAAGTAACCAGTCAACAGGGCCTCATTTCTTTTATTAGTGGCTGTTGGGGTGAGATTATCTCCTTCTTTCGAAAGCCTGCAAGGAAAACCAAGAAACTCCTCTGGTCTAATGGGGACCACAAGTAGTTTGTGGATCAGAAAAAGAGGCCAATGTAACCTCAGCACTGAGAAGTGATTTGGGTGGGATATGGCTGCTCTGTTACAGATGGTCCCTGACTCTACGATGGCTCGACGCCTGAGTTTTTGACTTTACAACAGCGCCAAAGTGATACGCATTCAGTAGAACCTTCCAACTTTGAATTTGGGGCTTTTCCTGGGCTAGTGATGTGCTGGAGGATACTCTCTTGTGATGCTGGGGAGAGGCAGCACTGCAACGCAGCCACACAGTCACGAGCACGAGGGTGCACAGCCCAGACGCTGACTACCATCCTGGGCCTGTACAGCTGCTCTGTTTTTCACATTCAGTACAGGAGTCAATAAATAATATGAGATATTCAAAACGTTATTTTAAAATAGGCTTTGTATGAGATGTATTTGCCCACCTGTAGGCTAATGTAAGTGTTCCTAGCACATTGAAGGTAGGCTAGGCTAGGCTAGGCTTTGAGGCTTGGTAGGTAGGCGCATTAAATGCATTTTGGACTTACAGTATTTTCAATTTATGATGGGTTTATGGGGATGTAACCCCATCATAAGGCAAAGAAGAGCTGTACTTGAAGAAGTGAGCAATAAAATTGGCTGATCTTGTGCAGCTCTCACTCCTGCAACACAGATCAGTGCGTTAAAGTAGTGTGTTAAGCCCATTGGGCAGATTGAGCAACTGAGTCTCCAAAGAGTTAAAAGACTTGCTTGAGATTGTGGGACCAATGAAGAGTGGTAGTGGGGCCTGTCTCCAATGTGCTGCTCTTTCAAATGGCATTTTTCTCCCTAAGCATTCAGTTAGGCAGATGCTGAATATATTGTCTGGTGTTTAAACAGGAAACTAAAGCCTTAGATTGGTATGTGTATTAGTTTACTAGGGCTGCCATAACAAAATGCCACAGACTAGGTGGCTTGAAGAGAGGAATGTATTTCCTCACAGTTCTGGAGGCTGGAAGTTCACGACTAAGATGTCGGCAGGTTTGGTTTCTCCCGAGGCCTTTCTCCTTGTCTTGCAGATGGCCACCTTCTTGCTGTGACCCTTCTTTTGTACACATGTATCCCAGGTGTGTGTTCTCCTTCTGATGAGGACACACGTATACTGGATGAGGGTCCTGCCCTTATTACCTTATTTAACCTTAATTACCTCTTTAAAGGTCCCAATCTCCAAATATGGTCACTTTCTAAGATGCTGGGGGTTAGGACGTCAATGTATGAATTTTGAGGGGGCACAATTCAGTCTGTAACAGCATGGGAAAAGGAGAGTCAAAAACTTAAAAAACAAAAAAGAAAGAAAGAACTGTATTACTTTTATGACAGTCACTGGAGAAACTAAGCCATAATAGTTGATGTAATATGTGAAGACAACTGGACCCTCTCTGGGGTGAAGAGAACCTCCCAGCCAGCAAATCCTTCTTTACTTCTCTTCAGAGATGGAGTGGGGTAGAATCTAGAAACCCAACTCAGGTGATTGGCACCTGAAATTGTGTGATGTCACTTGGGGTGTCTTCTGTCACTCACTTTCCCTTTTACAGGCTTAAACTCAAAATTTTCCCATCCCAACCTCCTTCCCCACTCTGTATTGTAGCTAATGTGCCGTTATGGTCACGCTCAGCATCTTACAACAAAGTGGGTGGTGTGGAGATGGACTCTGTGGTGCTCACATAGACCCCCCCTCCCCAAACCCAGAATGTGCTGCTGATGACTCCCAGCTGAGTTTTTCCTAGGGAATTGCTCCTGGCCAAGGTCACGCCCCCTTCCTGGAGGCTGTCTGCCTCCCATGGCTAGTCAAGGAGAGGAAGAGGGACATGGGCCCAGCAGCCCAAGTCTGTCCTAGAGCTCCGTGTGTCTTAGGCTGCTACTGCATCGCAGTTCAGTTTCTCTCCCTGTCCATCACTTCTTCATAGGTGGTTGCTTCTGAGGGTAGTCTCTCCAAAATCTCTTGCATGCAAATCTCATGCAAGAGGCTGCTTTTTTTTTTTTTTTTTTTTTTTGGCACATGGGCTTAGTTGCTCCATGGCATGTGGGATCTTCCTGGAGCAGGGGTCGAACCTGTGTCCCCTGCATTGGCAGGCGGATTCTTAACCACTGCGCCACCTAGGAAGCCCCCAGAGGCTGCTTTTTAATAAGTTCACTTTTACCAATCATGCCTTTATTAGATGATACTAGAACTCAATGGGACCAATAAATAATTTTGAACTAATAGAGAATAAAGCTAAAAGAGCAGGCAAGTGTGGGGTTGAAATAGCACCTTTACTACTAGGAAAGCTAATACTGGGACTAGGACTTATAGCTGCAGGATTTAGAGGGCGGTGTCTGTGCTCCCACCCGCGGGGGTGCTGGACAACAAGCCTGCTCCGTGGAAACCACGGAAAGTAGGAGCAGAGTAGAAAGTGTGCTTCCTGGGGGCAACTTGCTCCTGACGGTGACTGGAGGTCTCGTTCTTTGTCCCAAATGCAGCAATGATCTTCCCAAGGGAGGAGGGAATTGGAGAGGAGTGCCCGGGAATGCTCTGCTAGGTGGCTTGCTGCACATGGAAGAAAACGTACAGAGTGGGGAAAAAATTCTTTCCGCAATAGATGGCAATCTCCCTTTTAAGACTGTGTCTCTTTCTTGGGAATTCAGTCCTTCAAAAATCAATATCACAGGGTGAAGGGGAAGCTGAGACGAAGCGAGAGAGTAGCACAGACATATATACACTACCAACTGTAGAATAGATCGCCAGTGGGAAGCTGTTGTATAACAAAGGGAGTCCAACTCGAGGATGGATGATGCCTTAGAGGACTGGGGCGGGGAGGGTGGGGGGGACTCGAGGGAGGGTGGGGGGGGAGTCGAGGAAGGGAGGGAATACGGGGATATGTGTATAAAAACAGATGATTGAACTTGGTGTACCCCCCCAAAAATAATTAATAAATAAATTAATTAATTAAAAAATCAATATCACAAATATCATTGAGGGCCTATTACATGGCAGGTACTGTCTTAGGGGATTCAGATGTGAACAAAATAGGCAAAAATCCCTGTCATTGTGGAGGTTACCATCTAGTGGAGGACACAAAGAGTAAACCAGGGAAATAAGGACAATATATAGTAGGAAGGATAGTTATGAGTGATCAAAAAAACCGTGACGTGGGGAAGGGCACATGAGGGATTGTGAGGAGTGGTGCCAAAATGCAGAAAGCCTCCCTGCTGCCTGAGTACCAGGGGCGAGGGAGTTAATATTTGCCCCAGGAACCGTGCTGCCCATCCCAGTTTCAGTCCCCTCCGACACTCCCCTCTCTCACAGACCCCACCTCCATCCCCAGCCCCACAAGAGTCTTATGGCTTCTGTGACTGTGAGCGCTCACCACAACCTTCGAGCCCATCCTCTTCAGGGTCAACTACAGCTGGTGGCCTTGAAGATTCGGGCGTTCTGGGTGTTTATCCCTGGCAGAAGCCTAGTGTGCCTTCACTGCTGGCAGTTTTGCTCTCTGCCCTGCTCCAGTGTTGATGTAGCTGGCTATGCCTCAACCAGCCAGAGGGACTTGCACCACCTACATTCAGTCAGAAGCCAGCTCACGCAGTTGGTTTGTGGTTTCCAGCCTCACTGCTGTCATGTGAACCCTGGAACAAGAAATTCTGTCCCCACGTGGAAACTAGGACTGGTTTGGGCAAGTCCTGGTGGGTGGATATTTTTCTTTTGTGTTCCTGGTACTTACCCCTCCTGCCTTCTGGGAATAACACCCTTATTCTTTGGGGAATTTGTTCTCTCTACCCCACCTGGATCCTATGGGAAATTCATATGTTTGCAAAGTCCCTCTCGCCTATACGTAGTGATTAGTCAAAACGTAGACCCCTGGCCAAGCTGGGATGATCACAGTAGCCACTGTCCTGGCCACAGTGACATGTCCCCAGCAGGTGACTCAAGAAACCAATCAGAAACTCTCCTAGGGTTTCAGTAACCAAACCTGGGAGCCGAGAACCTTTTTCTTTTGAGGAAAAGCCGGGAGATGTGAGCCCATCACTGCAGCAGCCATATCTGTTCTGTGGAGAAAACCGGGCAGTGGGAGGAGAAAAAGAAGCTGATTTACAGAGGGAGGCAGAGTCCCTGGCTCTGGGCATCTCCAGCCACCCTCCTGCCCTTCAGATACTGAAGCCGGTATACTTCCGTTTTCTCCTTAGCTGGATCAGGTTGGGTCTCAGTCACTGGAAATCAATGGAGTGTGACTATCATACTTGGAAAAACCCAAAGGGTTCAGTTGAGCTCCCCTACATCTTCTGCCTACCCATCTTTGGAGGATTACTTCTTCCTTGGAGCCTTTCCTGACTGTCCCAGGTAGGACTCCTCTTCCTTCTTTGTGTCTACATAATTCTCCATTTCTTCATGCTCATCTCTTCTTCTCTCATGGTGCTAGTAATCCTTAGTGTACTTACTGGTTTACCTATCTGTCCCATCTGGAGGGTAGACATTGGGTCTTCCTCTTTTTTGTGTTCCCAGAGTTGGCCTTAGAGGCTTAGTATATTTTTGTTGACTGAATGAACAAATGGATAGACGGATGGATAGGTACCACCACCATTCAGTAGGTACCCCTGAATGTCAATTCTTTAATCAAGATTTCCAAGTCCACAGATTCTCTGGGCACTAAATTAATTCTGGGATTTTGGAGAGGTTTTGAAAAGGTCTAGGGAAATTGATGTTCCCTTGGCTCTACTTTGGAGTCACCACACGGTGGCTAGGAGGTGGTTCAAGGTTGCCCAGGACACGCCGTGTCGGAGCCTCCTTGGTTTGCTCAGGGCATGCGAGAGCAGTGCCTCCTTTGAGGTTACAGAGGCCAGCTTGGGGAGCTCCACCTGGGCACCACGTGTTGGCAAAGCACCCTGATCTGCAGAGATGCCCAACCTTGCCATGGCAAGTTAGGTACAGGTAGAGCAGAGATTCGGCTTTTTCCCTGAGTTGGTGTTGATTTCATTTCCCTCTTCAAACTTTCTGGAAGGGGCTGAGGCTTCCGTTCCCTGGGCACTCACGTCACACTCCCTCTCCTTGAGCATTTTCCCTCAGCAGAGTCGTTCTTACCGGTCTAAATTTGTTTCCCTCACAAACTGCTTCCTTAATCTCGATGTCTTCTGTGTCTCTGTCTGTCTCTGTGTTTGTCTCTCTCTCTCTCTCTCACACACACACAGACAGACACAGACACACACACACACACACGCGTTTCATTTATGGCAGTTGCTTCTTTCTACCTGATGTTTTTAGGTTTTTGCATAGACCGTGTGTTATTTAAGAGCAAGGGCCATATTTTATACATCTTTGGATAAACTCTGTTCTCGCATTTAGGTTTTCTCTCGTTTCTTCAATTCAAGTCATTCACACAGGTTTCTCCAAAGGGCTTTGTGTCATAAGTCACTGATTTCTTCAGTTTGAGATGTTTTATATGTAACAGCATTAATGAACATTGTGAAAAGAAACAGGGATCTCTGCACAGTATCACCGTGTTATGTCCAATGTGTGCATCCCCACTGCCTGTGGATAGAGACCCACCAAGAAACAGCAGCTGGTGGGACGGTTCTTCCTCGTGTGGACGGTGCAGCGTATTGAGCCCTCCTTCCTAATGCCAGCAGGCTCCCCAGTCATTGTGGCAAATAAGAAATGCCAGGAGAGTTAAGTTCTAAAAGCACTAACTGCAAATAAATCTTCCAGATTTAAAAAAAAAAACAATTTCTTGGGGTGCTTAGTATTACTATTATTTGCTATTAAAAATGTTTGCCCCTCATTATTGTAAAAGTAATATATGCTCTTTATGGAAAAGTTCAAAAAGAAGGAGAAATAAAAATAGCCATTCTTCCACTCTCCCAAAGTTAAACACTTTAACACCTTGATGCATATAATTTCATTTTTCAATCCACACACACACAAATAACATTGTGCCATTCGCTCTGTTTTGTAGCCTGTGTTTTCCCCTAAGAATATGTTGTAAACAGCTTTCTACTGCTGATAAAGACATTTCTGCAACATTATTTTTAATGACTGGCAGATTATTTTCTTGTCTAAATATGCTGTGATTTCTTAATCCCCTGTTGCTGGAACTTTCGGTTGCCTTCAATGTTTATAATTATTAATAGCGCTGCACAGAACCTCCTTGTTACATCTTTTCATAATCCTTCATTGTTTTCTCATGATAAACTCCTCGAGTGGAAAGTGCATTTTAGAATCTTTTCACACATGCTGACAAACGCCCTGCCCCATAGCCTTCAATGGGGGTTGCTTTCATAGCTTCCTTGCAGCCATTGTTCAATCACTAGATGCCATTGATAGGCTTCAGGGGCTGAAATCTCCCAGTTCTTTACCGTGAATCTTCCTCAGGATGACCTGTTTTGTCATTTAAGGACCGCCCTGAAAAAACTGAGGTACAAAGACACACACAAGAAATGTTTTAAAAGTCAGGAAAAGTAAAAAACCCATAGAAAGCCTCACAGATGTGCCATAGAATCAATGTGCTTGATCATTATATCTCTTTATTTTATTTTTTTAATTTATTTTTTATTGAAGTATAGTTAATTTACAACGTTGTGTTAGTTTCTGGTGTGTAGCAAAGTGATTCATTCACCTCTCTCTATATATAGATATATATTCTTTTTCATATTACTTTCCATTATGGTTTTTTTTTTCATTATTTTACGGATTCTGCTTTTTTTTTTAAAATTAATTAATTTATTTTATTGGTTGTGTTGGGTCTCCTTTTTTTTTTTTTGCTGTGCGCGGGCTTTCTTTTAGTTGCAGTGAGTGGGGGCTACTCTTTGTTGTGGTGCGCGGGCTCCTCATTGCCATGGCTTCTCTTGTTGAGGAGCACGGGCTCTAGGCACATGGGCTTCAGTAGTTGCAGCACATGGGCTCAATAGTTGTGGCTCACGGGCTCTAAAGCACAGGCTCAATTGTTGTGGCACATGGGCTCAGTTGCTCCGCGGCATGTGGGATCTTCCTGGAGCAGGGATTGAACCCGTGTCCCCTGCATTGGCAGGCGGATTCTCAACCACTGCGCCAGATAGGAAGCCCTCCATTATGGTTTATTACAGGATATTGACTATAGTTCCCTATGCTATACAGTAGGCCCTTGTTTATCCATCTATATATAATAGTTTGCATCTGCTAATCCAAAACTCCCAATCCATTCTTCCCCCACTTCCCCTCCCCCTTGGCAACCACAAGTCTGTTCTCTATGTCTGTGAGTCTGTGTCTGTTTCGTAGATAAGTTCACTTGTGTCATATTTTAGCTTCTACATATAAGTGATATCACATGATATTTGTCTTTCTCTGTCTGACTCACTCCACCTAGTATGATAATGTCTAGGTCCATCCATGTTGCTGCAAATGGCATTATTTCATCTTTTTTTATGACTGAGTAGTATTTTATATATATATATATATGTATATACATATACATATACTATATCTCCTTTATCCATTCATCTGTTGATGGACATTTAAGTTGCTTCCATGTCTTGGCTATTGTAAAAAGTGCTGCTATGAACATAGGGGTGCATGTATCTTTGTCCGGGTATATGCCCATGAGTGGGATTGCTGGATCATACGGCAACTCTATTTTTAATTTTTTGAGGTAACTCCATACTGTTGTCCACAGTGGCTGCACCAATTTACATTGCCACCAACAGTGTAGAAGGGTTCCCTTTTCTCCACACCCTCTCTAACATTTGTTTTTTGTAGCATTATGTCTCTTTAAATGCTATTCTGAATATGCTCATTACGTCTCTGTAAAATGCTATTTTGGAATGCTGCTTCTTTCTACTTAAGATGTAAATAACTCATTCTAGATTAAAAACTGTATGGTTAGTGGGCTTCAAACGTAAAGCCCTGCATGCAGCTTTTGAAACATGGGACACCAATGCTATTCACATCGATCCCTTGCTGGTAAGCCTGAGGCAGCCAATACAATCAGAAGCTGATCACACATGGGCCTCCCATGGAAGTTTCTAGAGCACAGTCATGTAAGGAAAGTCTTGGACTCAAAGTCCTTTTCCTCATTGACTCACAGCCCTATTTATCTCTACATGAAGTCGAAATACAAATGCCAAAATTTCACTTTCCCCAATTTTCTATTTTTGCTAATTGCATTTACCTTGTACTTTCCCTTTTTTTTTGCTATACAGATTTGACATTTTAAAAAGATGTTTTAGGCTCTGAACTTAAGCAAATTAGTCCACAGAACTCCCCAGTGAGTAGCAAACTCTGAGTTAATATTCACGGTGTCCTAAATGTTAACATGACCATGAAAGCAGCTTGGTTTTGCCTTGGCTCCAGCTAATTTTAAACTGTATTTACAGAATTACTTACTTTTTCTCTTTAATGAGTCAGAATACCCAGTTCAATTTGTTCAGCTATTTTACTGCCGTTCTTTACATATGACAGTTAAATTATAATGTCAATTTTAAAAGCACAGAATCTATAGTAAGTTTGTGTTTGAATAAGAGAATACTTTTCCGTCAGAGATGAGGCTCTTCCACGCCTGACATTCTAGAATGCCTTTATTTATTTATTTATTTATTTACTTACTTACTTATTTGACTGCGTTGGGTCTTCGTTGCTGCGCACAGGCTTTCTCTAGTTGTGGCAAGTGGGGGCTCCTCTTTGTTGTGGTGCACGGGCTTCTCAGTGCGGTGGCTTCTCTTGTTGCAGAGCATGGGCTCTAGGCACTTGGGCTTTAGCAGTTGCGGTTCATGGGCTCAGTAGTTGTCCTTTGTTTTATTTATTAAAAATGCTTGCGTATTTAATACTCTGTGAGTGAGAAGGCAGAGAGGTCTGCCACGTGAAGTTGAGATGATCTATCACAAAGTGTGCAGCATACCATTGACTTTCAAGTGATTCTGAAAAACAGTCATGGTACCTTATCAACAGTGAAATAACAAAGGCAGTTGCCCCCAGCTGTATGTGGGGTTAAAATACTGTCTTTTTCACATTCATATTTTTCTTCCCCTTAATCCCTTCTTTGGAATTCCTCCAGTACACTCAGAAATACCCACCACCATTCATATTGTCATTCTTGGCCTTGAGGAGTAAAAACAGACATTTCTGTTATTGTATATGATATCTTCATTAGAACCATTGCTGTTTTCTTATTTGTCAGAAAAATATATGAACCATGTCTTGTATTGAATGTGTACCCTAAATGTTCCAGAGTTATCACTCTGGTGTTTCTTTTCTATTTTAATTAATTATTTATTTATTTGTTTGTGCCTGGTCTTAGTTGCGTCAGGTGGGCTCCTTAGTTGTGGCGTGCGAACTCTTAGTTGTGGCACACATGTGGGATCTAGTTCCCTGACCAGGGATCAAACCCAGGCCCCCTGCATTGGGAACATGTAGTCTTAACCACTGTGCCACCAGGGAAGTCCCCCTGCTCTGCTGTTTCTATCACGATCGTGTGAGGCCCTATTGTGCTTAAAAAGTCTTATAATTTCCACATATCTCTTCTGATTGTTTGGTGCCTAATCCAGTCGTCTGGCTCTGGACCACTGCTCTGCTCTCCCCTCATTTTGTGGCCAGTGTCCTGCTCTTTTGTTTTTCTCCATCCTGTTTCATCCTGAGTGGATACAGACCCTTCCTGTAATTCCCCAGTAGAAATTGAGGCCAGAAATTTATAATTTTTGAGGGTTTGGAAATATGGTTCTCAAAATCCATCACCCCATCCCTCACAGGGGTACCCACCTGGACACCTTTCTTCCTAGGCTCTGTCAACCACCATGTGCAGGACCTGCTTATCTTCTGTAAACCAGAGGCAGCCACCCTTCCCGTACATGGCATGTTTATGTTTCCCAACCTTGTACAGATCAAGAAAAAGGAAAATATTCTTCTTTTAACTCAATCTACCTCTTCATTCTTTGCAAAGAAATTGTTCTCTCCCAAGGTTATGGTTACCTGAGCACATTTATTTCTTTTAGAGGCAGCCCCATTCCTATGTCTTTGCCCTTTTACATGTAAAAGACTTGAGAGGGACTTCCCTGGTGGTGCAACGATTAAGAATCCACCTGCTCATGGTGGTTAAGAATCCGCCTGCCAATGCACAGGACATGGGTTTAAGCCCTGGGCTGGGAAGATCCCACATGCCGTGGAGCAACTAAGCCCGTATACCACAATTACTGAGCCTGTGCTCTAGAGCCCGGGAACCACAACTATTGAGCTCACGTGCCACAGCTACTGAAGCCCGTGTGTCTAGAGTGTGTGCTCTGCAACAAGAGAAGCCACCACACTGAGAAGCCCATGCACTGTAACAGTGAGTAGCCCCCGTTTGCTACAACTAGAGAAAGCCCGTGCACAGCAACGAAGACCTAACACAGCCAATAAATAAATAAATAAATAAAGACTTGAGAATTCAATGTTCTGATGTCATCTATTTCCTAAAGTTTGGGTTAATGGCCCAGGTTTGGGGCTTTTGTAGAGGGGTCAAGTTTTGCCTTTGGCAATTCCAGTCTTCCAGCATGAAGGCACTTCTGTAGCCTATCGAGTCTATGGTACCTAAATTCATATTTAGTAAGGAAATATTTTTCCTAAAGGAAACAATCTGCAGAAGCATAGGTCTCATTAAAAGCCACATCCAAATGACATTATTGAAAAAGAATCTTAACTTCTCAGTCAGAATCCTGTGCATTTTGGTCTTTCCCAAGGACAGCTAGAGCACTTGCTTTACATTTGCACATCTCTGAATGATGGGTCTAAAAGCCTGTGGAGCTGGTATGAGAAAAGAGGCCTTATTACCCATCAGTCTACACCAATAATTCCCCAAATGCAAAATGAAAAGTTTCTGTGAATCAAATAAATGTGAGAAATAAATACGTAAAACAAGATTTTTCCAAATCACATTTGCTTCAAGTCTTTTAATTTTCTCTGTCCATTATGCATCTTTTAGGGAAAGTAAAATGTATTTCTCAAACTTTTTGACCATTAGTTTTTTTCCCCCCAAAGAGCTACTTTTCTAGAATTCTAGTCAAGATTGAATGGATAAAGATGAGACTCTTTGCCTTCCTTGATTAAGGACATACAGCTTATATCCCATTATAAGGGTATGCTTAGAATTACATTTCTAGTTCACCCCAGGGAATAGAGAGAAATCCCAGAAATCTTGTGATCTGGCAGCTTTCACAGGATGAAACAACCTGTTCCACTCTGATGACTTGTCCAGTGAGTCCATCTGGCACAGCAGACCCAAGCACCCTGGATCTCCAGTTTCCTACCTTGCTCTCTCATTCTCTCTTTTCTTTCCTGATCCTGAAAAGTCCTGATCCTCACATACACTTGAGAATTTTACCCCCTCTTGCCTATCACTTCAGAACCTTTCTTAATGGTTCACTGCATGAAAAAAACTTTTTCCAGAAGGCTTTTGAGGGACCACTGTGCCACTACTTATCACTGGAGATTTGATCTTTTTGGGTAAGGCAATGACTGTGTAATGTCTAGGTTCTGGTGATGACCACACAGTAATTTATTAGTAGTCAGTGACTCATTCATGCAAAATATAAAATATAAACATTGGCATACTATAAATGTTAATGTATAATACCTGCTTCAGGATTTCCTCAATCATCCTTCATCTTTAGATGATGAATCTTGTGTAGCAACCATAGACTCTTCCTTTCTGGGTGAAGGTAAACACTTGATCAAGTTAATTCTATGTCAAGAAGGCAGATGGTACTCAAAGTACAATTTCTAATCCTGGCTGCTTTACTTTAACCTTTTGGAGACCTGTAGACTGACCTATCCTTAAGAAATATGGATGAAGGAGTAATGTGAGAGAATCAGTCTATACTAGCAAAACATCGGGGTGTAGTGTCCCAGTTTCCTCTAATAAATGTGTACTCACACATGTACTCACATTACTCACTAGTACTTTACTTGCAGATGTGGGAAAATAAGATACCTACTCAGTGGAGTGTATATGTCTCAGTAGAGCACACGGGACAAAAATGAAAGTCAAATAGACGACTCATCCATCAGGTGGTTGATTTTCTCTGTTGCGGTGTTGAGGAGTCCCATCTATAGCCCTGTGTTGTGGTGAGATTAAGGAGGAAGAGCTGTTGTGGGGAGAAAAAGAGAGAAATGGTGCAGGAAAGTTGGAGAATAGATTTCCCCTGGAGTACATTAGCTATTCACACAAACACTTTGATCTGCTCTTATTGAGTCAACTTGAATGAGAACTATTTTTTTTTGGGTGTTGAATTTTTGGGGTCTTGAAAGCTCATCCATGAGAAAATAGAACAATAAAGACTTTATTTCACTTACTTGTCATTTTCCTAGTGACATTATTTCTAAAACTTGCCAATGACAGAGACCTAGTGAGAATAAGAGAGTTTGGTTTCCACTGTCAGAAGGGAACAGGAAGTGGCAAGAAGACAAAGGGGTGGGGATTTCCCCATTGCTGAAAATAAAGAATGCAACATATTTAAGATTGTTCAGTATTAGTAGCAATCTTTTTTTTTTTTTTTTTGGTGTTTTATCAAAACTTTCTATATAGCACTTAACACATTGCATTAAAATCTTTTATTTGCAGTCCTCAGATAGATTTGTGAACAACTAGGTCACACCAAAAGACTTAATGTAGAAATTTACAGGTCTAGAAAAATCTCAAGTTTTCTCCTGCATGAACTGTGAAGTCTCTCAATACCATGGAGATGCACCCATAGGAGAAGTGTGGCTGAACACAGTAGGTGGCAAGGAGGCAACAGTGGAAAGAATGTGATCCCCACATTGGTTAGGATGTTTTTGGCTGCAACTAACAAAGCAACCTGACTAACTGTTACTTACATCAATAGGGGTTTGCTTTTCTCACATAGCAACATGGACGGATGCTGGATGTTGGTTCAGCAGCTCAATAGATATCTGGAATGCTCAGCCTTTCCTTCACCGTGGCAAGATGGCTGCTGCAGCACCAGCCACCAAATCCACATTCAAGGTGATGCCTGGGCAAGGTAGTGCAATTGTTGCCCCTGTTACTTATTCATTCATTCATTCATTCACTCATTCAACAAATATTTACCGAGTACCGGCTATGTGCCAATACTAAACTAGGCGTGGGGGATAGAAAGATGCTGAAGACAAGGAGTAGAAAGAGGAACACCATACATTTCTGTTCTTTTGATCAGGTCAGCAAATGCCTTGCTAGGAGCATTGCCCTCATGTTTCATGGCTATGGAATGGAAACATCCTCCCTCCCCGCCCCACCGCCCAGTTCAATCACTGGTAAAGAGTAGTTGGAAGATTGCAGCCTTACACCAGTCACAATTCATTTTCTGAGGCTGGGGGAGGGGCTATTCTTCCCTAAGAACATGTGACAATCATAATTCCTGAATTTTATCTGCAGATGTTGCCCCTAGTACTCATTCTTTCATTCATTTATTCAACAAATACTTATTGAACACCTGCTACATACCAGATACAAGTTAGGTATTGGGGATAGAGAGATGCATGAGACAGAGTTCCAATCATCTGTAAGATGAAAACAGCGCAAACAAATTTTTGTAATGCAATGTGATAAGACGGATTAAGGTGATATTGGGAGTGGAGAAAAGCCCAGGAGGAGTTATGAATTTTTCAAGCACAGAATAGAGGGATGGATTGAGATAAATGAAGACTTCCTAGAAGAGGGGATATTACAGCAGGCCCATGCGAGTAAATAGGATTCCACAGAGCATAGATGGTTTGAAGGTGGAAGAGAGGTGGTGAGGGACTCAGGATGCTCTGAGCTAGTTGCAGTAGTCATGGGGTCCTCTGAGTCTTTATTTCCGCATGTATTAAATTTTTTGCCCAAGTTTGTAGGTTGACTACTCAGACCACTGGTTCAAGGAGTATGAAGCAAAGAGTGGAGGGTAAAGGGGAAGGCTGATTTTACTGTGGAGTCTTCTCTCTGGACAAAAAGTCTTCAGTTGACAAATTTGTAATCTCCTTAACCTTTCTCTTGTCCTGCCAAACTAAGAGACAGGAGAATTAAAGTGTTCCATTTGGCACAGAAAAATCAAACCTTTTAAAGAATCAGAAGGGGGGGGCACCATTCTCTTCCTTATTCCTGATGCATTTCTTACCTGTCACCCTCACTTCAGTAACTTTGTTGGCCTGACAAGACATGCAAAGAGCTCAGTCTATCTATACAAAGAGCTTTCTGGCTGCAAGCTCCACTGCTCACAAGACACGGGAAGGCCTGAGTTCTCCCATTATATTCATGAGATGACTTCATAGTAAGAAGAGGCCCAGCGTCTGTCTACATTGTAGGGAAGTCCAAATAGTGCCAGACGAAGACTTCCAAGTTCCCCCAATTGCTAATCCACAAAAGACCTGGTTGGTCTTCTTTATAAGCCTAATCCTTCTGTCAATAGCAGTTAGGGGTCTGAGCACACACTGCTTCAGGACCGCTGGGATGCACCAGTCCTTTTCTGAATTAGTCCATCAGCAAGCACACAGCAAGCTCTTTAGAAAGTGTGGGGTTATGACATCTGACCTTAGAGAAACCAAGCAACGTAATCCAATTCTACACGACTCTATTTTGGGTCTAATGAGAATCCTCTATTGAGGGAGAAGAAGGGTCTCCAATTTTAGGATGTATCTGAGGGCGTAGGAAGAAATTAACTCTGACAATTTTACTTTGACCGAAAGACGTAGCTTTAAAATACTCTTGATTGCTTTAAAAGGTAAATTAAAGGTGGTTTTTGGAGGAGCACCCTGAATTGGAGTAGATATTGGATACTGTGGTCTGGTAGAGTGATGCCAAAGGTCAAACTCCCCACATAACTTTCCTTAGGCTAAAAGAAGGGATGTCAAGTTCACCAGGATGGTCCTCAGCATCAGAGGTTATAGATGCCTGGCAACCTGGTGGGCAGGAGATTTCCTTGGAGAAATCCAGAGGCACCAGCTCTTCCCTCCACCACAAGTCTGCATGAGGTCACATTCTCCCCCAGTGAACCCAGTTACTGTCTTGGAAATTCAGCTGATAAGGGAGGCAGAAAGAAGACTGGGAAGACTGAGACTGAAAATATGTCTTCCTTGAGAGACTGAGCAGTATTTAAAGGGATTTTACTTTATTTTTTTAACATTTATTTATTTATTTGGTTGTGCCAGGTCTAAGTTGCGGCAGGTGGGCTCCTTAGTTGCAGCACCTGGGCTACTTAGTTGTGGCATGAGAACTCAGTTGCAGCATGCATGTGGAATCCCTGATAAGGGATCGAACCCGGGCCCCCTGCATTGGGGGTGCAGAGTCTTAACCACTACACACCAGGAAGTCCCTAAAGAGACTTTAAATGGTAGGATCAGACTGTTTTGAATGGCATAAAACAAGAAGTTATTTCCCCACCAACCATAAAGTGTGAGGTCAAAAGGAAGATCAGCTAGAGACAAAAGGACAAAACTAGACTCCCATCACACAGTTGAGTTATTGTGTGAGTTACATTTGCAAACGTAGTACAAAAAGATGAACAAAATTCTATACAATTCCTAATTCTACAGATCTATTTTCCAAATTTTAAATAGGAAAACTGAGAATAAAAATGAATGAACATTAGTAGAAATCCAGTTTTATAAATCACCATGAAGAACATTCTCTATTATAAAAATATTTTAATATATTAAAGTTAAACTATTTCATACCCTAAATAATTCTTTCCATTTTACTGTTTAGTTATATATATTTGGCATACTATAGAGTATTTTAAAATAAATTTTAAATTTTAGAATAGTTTTATATTTGCAAAATAGTTGCAGAGCTAATACAGAGGGATCCCATATGCCCCTCATCAATTTCCGCCATTATTCACATCTTACATTAGTGTGGTGCGTTTGTCATAACAAATGAACCAATACTAATACATTACTATTATTATTAAATAAAGTCCATACTCTCTTCAGACTTCCTTACTCTTTACTTAATGTCTTTTTTCTCTTCCGGTATATCATTCAGGGTATCTTATTACATTTAGTGATCATGTCTCCTTAGATTCCTCTAGACTATGATAGTTTCTCAGGTAGTTTTCCTTGTTTTTCATGACTTTGAGTTTTAAGGAGTACTGGTCAGGTATTTTATGGAATGCCCCTCAGTTTGGGTTTGTTTGATGTTTTTCTCATGATTAGACAGGTTTTGGGGAGGGGGAGGGAAGATACAGGAAAAACATTCTCATCAGACCATATCGAGGACACAAAATTTCAACATGACTCATCACTACTGCTATTGACCTCGATCACCAGTCTGAGGAAGTGTTTGTCAGATTTCTCTACAGATGTGTTATCCTTTCCTCTTGTTTGCCTACTGTACTCTTTGGGGAGGACTGTTTTATCATAATCATTCTCTTGGTTTTATCTTACTCTTGTCATTTTGTATCTCCTCTCTCTCTCAGTAGGAAACTGGCATTCAGTGCAGGAATAAGAGAAATATCTGCCTTCTTTGCTCTTCTACTTAGAAGTTATAGAAAAATAAGAAAACCTTTTTGTCACTTGCTAAAAGATAATAGAAACAATTAGTTTCTATTTAAAGAAGTTCCTTTTTAGAGAAGTATTTAAAAAAATTTCTCTGTATATATGATAGGACATATGGAACTTATTATAAGGCTGGTAATTGGATCACCATGAGGGTAGTTATTCATGGAAGTGGCAATGGACCAGGTGATAAGGTCATTACCTCTCTCTACAAGAGTGTGGACTTTGAGGACAGTGCGGGGGATGTTTTATTATGCTTTATCACTGTTTGAGCATCCCTATACACTAATGTTCCCACTTTTCCAAGAACCAACTGTAAGATCTTAAGGCAAATCATTTCACCTTTTTCAACCTTCTGTTCCACATTGTCATAGTGGGAAGCTATTACCTGTTTTACCAACCTTAGTGAGTCTTTGATAGATGATCATGAAATTTGTGTGTCATGCTGCATTGAAAAGGATAATACAGGAGTACAATCCCTTAGCCACAATTCTGAAATTAAATTTTTTTCTAAAAACTGGGTGTTATTTCATAACTCCCTTGGCAGCAAAACATGGCATGACCTGATATGAGGCTATTGATCATTTTTATCTATCTCACTTAGTACAAACATTTATATATTTAGCTGCAGAATTGTGAATGTGTTTGATTATGGAGTGCTGCACTGACTCCAGTGGGGATATTATGTAATATATGACATATGTACTCAATTATAAGTCTAAATGCCTAACATTTCTGAATTCTGAAACACATCTGGTGCAAAGGGATTCAGATAAGAGACTGCAGATCTCTAAGTCTGTATCATTATTTCCTTGTCATTAAGTAGGACTTCTCTCAAACTTTTCTCAAACCTCAGCCATTTACTTTTTTTCTTACACTGTAGAGAGAGTCACAGCAAACTCACTTATCATATTTTCACTTATGGTGTAGTCTCAAAATTCTTCAACGTCAAACATAAGAGGTGTATGAGAAATGTTGCTGTTCTACATTATCAGATACATAAGTTTCCATTATGCGTAAACCAGGGCCCAAAGCCTGTATATAACAAATCACTCAGCAGTGGAGAGCTGTCCACAGAAGTCAAAAAGTCATCTGACCCCTACCCTCACATTCCATCTCCTAGACTGCAAAGCCTCTATTTCTGGTTGGTAATCTCTCCTCTGTGATTAAATCCATGTGATGTTACATTTTATTTATTTATTTATTTTTAATTTATTATTTTTTTGGGGGTACACCAAGTTCAATCATCTGTTTTTATATACATATCCCCATATTCCCTCCCTCCCTCAACTCCCCCCCCACCCTCCCTCGAGTCCCCCCCACCCTCCCCGCCCCAGTCCTCTAAGGCATCTTCCATCCTCAAATTGGACTCCCTTTGTTATACAACAGCTTCCCACTGGCTATCTATTTAACAGTTGGTACTATATTGTGATGTTACATTTTAAATTGAACAGTTGCTGTGTTTTAAAAACACTACTCTTCCTTATCTATGTAATCTCTCTTTCCACCCTATCACTTTGTTTAAGCAGAAGAATTTTTGTGCCTTTACATGTGAAAACAGTATGTAAAGTTTTGGCTGGTCCGTTACTCTCTGGAGGCAAATATTTTTTTTTCCAGTTATTTGGTTAACTTCACCTGTTGATAGCCAAGGAAGCATTATAAATATTTTTAAACTCTATGTAAAGAACTATCTGAATTAAATACAATGCATCCCTTAGAACTTCAATGGACTGTAAAATCAGCTCTTCGACTTCAAATACCCGGTAGCGAATTTCATATGATATGCTAGCAACAGGCAGCTGTAAAGTTGAAACCTAGAGTCCTAGAAGCAGATAGAGAAAAGCTGCTTTTTAAAAAATGCTTTCCATCTTAACTCTCAACTTCATATGGCCAACTGGGTATGATTTGACCTTTGAATTTTATTACTCTTGTTTTGCATTTTAGATGGCCCCGGGTGCAAATAACAGAAGCATGAAAGAGGTTATTCTGATTAATAATTTGTGCCTTCCAGTGAACAAATGCCTCAAAATGTGGGTGGAAATCTAAAGGCCACAGTAGACCTATTAACGCTGTGTGTTCACAGGAGGATTGATTGGAACTAACTCTATGAGTTATGTGTAGAACACTATCCTTGAGTGGAGTTATATGTGTGTCCTAAATATTAAGCTTTGTTATAGTTTATTGGCTCGGATTCTACTTGCGAGACTAGAGTAGATTGCTGTCTTTTGGGGGAGCATTCACTCTTTCAATCTGCCCTGATGAAGCAAAGAAATACACAGCACTGTATTTTTCTGGATTTTTACATACATATTAGTATCCATTGCTTGAGTCTCTAAGGGGCCTTTGAATATTCAGAAATTACCAAATGACAAGGTAAAAATCACATAGGTGAGAGTGGCCAATTGGTTCTAGACAATTCTCCAATCAACGACATCCAGCTGGAAACAAAACTCCTTCCCAATCAAATATTTCTGGCCAATGTTTGAGTGAAGAGGAGAATTTTCATTCTTTCAAGAAAAGATTCCTTTTTCTTTTTTTTAAAACAAGCTCAAGTATTGTAGCCAGAGATTGTTTTGAAAGTATAGTGTACTGTCTGTCATCTCCAAAGATGATGCTGGTGACCCTTTACCAGGAGGGTGTGCTCTCTGAGTCACTCTTGCTGTGGTGAAGAGTGGCGTTTTTCTGATGTGTCCTCATATTCTCTTTCCATTGTCTTTGACCTAATGAAGACTGGAGCACACAAAATGACACTGGGACTCCTTGGAGAGGTTCCTGGGGTGGAGGCACAGGTGGTTCTTGAGAAATAACAGCATGTTCAAGGAAGAAAAATTCAGAAGAAACTGAAGTTGGTAAGGAGCTGCCAACTCATGTTTAAAATCTTTAACACCTTTCCTCGTCCCAGTATGACAAATTATTATCCATCTTAAACCTACCTCCTCCTTTATTTAAATTAAGAGTTTCATCTTTGGTCACTATGAAGAGTCCCTTTTACATTTTGCTAAAGGCGCCCTATTTTCCTTCTTACATTTGTTACTCCTCCATACTGGAAATTGGAGGATGAGGCAAAATGAATTCAGGCAGGAGAAAGCTGAGAGTCCTCGGAAGTGTCAGATGTTTCTGCCTCTGAGCTACTGATCTTCCCTCACAGGTTTGCACTTAGGAGAATGTTATGTGCAAACCTAGGGGCAGAATAATAACACAGGCTGATTTGTATCTGTCTTTAAATCTGGTGTTAAAACCATCCACAGATCTGATTTTAAGGATGAAGAGGAAAGTTACACTCCTGTTTCCTTCTGAAATACAGAAGCTGTATCTTAAAATATAGGGTGGGATCTCTGTAGTTAAGATGGGGCATAACTTGCATATATGTTGTGCTTGTTTGCGTAGACTGCATGCTAAGATTAAGTGGCTTTAACTCCATGTTTGTAGAATAAAATTAGACATTAATATTGCAGCCAACTGCAAGCTTCAATATCAGGAAAAATTAATAACAGACACGGCCAACTTTTAAATAAATTAATTTGATTATATCACCACAAAAGACCTTCACACAGAAAGAAAAACAAATCTGGCTAATTTGATAAGAATGATTCAAAATGGTGAGTTGCTAAAAATAATATAGATTCCTGGACTTCCCTGGTGGCGCAGTGATTAAGAATCCGCCTGTCAATGCAGGGAACATGGGTTCGAGCCCTGGTCCGGGAAGATCCCACATGCCACGGAGCAACTAAGCTTGTGTACAACTACTGAAGCCTGAGCACCTAGAGCCCATGCTCTGCAACAAGAGAAGCCCCTGCTTGCCGCAACTAGAGAAAGCCCATGTGCAGCAACAAAGACCCAACGCAGGCAATAAATAAATAAATAAATAAATAAATAAATAAATAAATAAATACATTTATATAAAAAAATAATATAGAATCCTCCCAAACGAGGAAGAATAGTAAAATTGTTCGAAAGCTATATTTAGGTAACCATTTGAAAAGCAGTGTTACGGTATTTTTTTAAATACTGAAAAAAAAAAACCCAAAACACTTTTATATGGAAAGAATTGGAAGTCCTTACTTTCCCGTGAGCAGTCTCATCATTTAAAAAAAGACCACACATGCACGCACACACACACACACACACATACACACACACACTCTTATCTGCTCCAGCCAATTACTGTTCACATCCACTTTCAGCAGAGAGGACATTAGATCATAAGCACGGCAGCAGCTCTTTGGCTCAGTCACCATAGTGAAATACTGGTGGTGAAGGACATCACAGGGACTCATTTCGAGACTTTGCAGAGATCAGTTGGGAAGCAGCTCCCAGAGAGCTCTGGTTTGCTCCTAGGTCAAAAGCCTCATGCAGGGACTTCCCTGGTGGCACAGTGGTTAAGAATCCGCCTGCCAATGCAGGGGACACAGGTTGGATCCCTGGTCTGGGAAGATCCCACATGCTGCGGAGCAACTAAGCCCATGCACCACAACTACTGAGCCTGCACTCTAGAGCCCATGAGCCACAACTACTGAAGCCTGACTGATGCAACTACTGAAGCCTGAGTGCCTACAGTCTGTGCTCCACAACAAGAGAAGCCACCGCACTGGGAAGCCCACGTACTGCAACGAAGAGTAGCCTCTGCTTGCTGCAACTATAGAAAGCCCTCGTGCAGCAATGAAGACCCAACGCAGCCAAAAATAAAAAAAATTAAAATAAATGAATAAATAAATAAAAGACTCATGCAGCCCTGATCATTCCTCTTTTTTCAAAACTGTGCAATTTGGAAAACCCTGTGGGCTTAAGGGCAACAATGATGTGTTGTTTGCCAAGGGTACCCAAAATCAAGGAAGAGAGAATCACTGTCTTCTTTGTATCAGTTTCCTAAGACTGTCATGGCTTAGAACAACAGAATTTATTGTCTCACAGTTCTGGAGGCCAGAAGTCCCACGTCAAGGTGTCACCGGGGCTGTGCATCCTTTGAAGGTGCTAGAGAAGGGTCTGTTCTCAGGCTCTCTCCAGGCTTTTGGTGATTCCTTGGCTTGTGGCCCCATAAATTCACACATGGCTTTGATTCTGTGTGTGTGTGTCCCTGTGTCCAGATTTCCCCTTTTTATAAGGACACTGGTCATATTGGATTAGGGGCCCACCCTATTCCTTTATGAACTCATCTTAATTTTCTAGTTATATCTGCGATGACCCTATTTCCAATTAAGGTCACATTGTGAGGTGCTTGGGCTTAGGACTTCAACTGTGCATTTGGGGTGGGGGGCGGGCACAGTTCAACCCATAACAGTCATTGAATAGATTTTCTGTATGTTTAACCTCCATTCTAGCCCCTGCTGTTGGATGGGCTTGTTTCTAGCTTTTCCAGTGGAATAAAGTCCCCAAGAAAATGACCCTGTGCAGAATGAGGCAGGTGAGAAACTCATCTGCTAGTGAATTTTCAACTCGAGTTTGAAATCATTTTCCTTCTTGATGAGTGCAGATTGAAACAGTGATAAAGACTTTCAAATCTATAATGTCAGTCTTGTCAACAGAGGAAATATGCATCACTGCCCTTCCAACTTGAGCATTTCACGGGCTTTCACTGTGATTTCACAGCTTCTGTAGTTCAATTCCCACTCGATTCCCGAAAGGGAAATAAAGTGTTATTTTGCCTTATTCTTGACATGGCTGTAGGAGACTAGAGAGGTAACCATTTGCAGAGGGGACATTCGGAATTAGTGTACCAGGATTAATACCTAGAGGGAACCAGATAAAAGCAACTCACTTGGAGGGCAGAGAAAGTCCTGCTGGAGGGTGGAAGGTCCCATGGCAGCTCCTGTCCACGGTGGCAGTTTCTTCACTCTGGTGACGTCCTCTAAGTTCAAAGTGATACAGACCAACCCCTTCTCTTTGGGACTTTCCAAATTCATTCTCCTCTATGAGGAGTTTACCTTCGCCTCCTCTGATAACTGGCAAAATCATTTAAAGTAATCTGGAACCAGGTTTCAAATTCTCATTGAGGTTTTGAAAGCTGATGGGCAAAATTGCTTAAGCTTTCTGGTAAAATTTATAAAATCTTATCTCCTACTTTTGGGCAAATGGTCAAAAATAAGGAGAGTGGAAAAAATGGCTACAGAGAAAACCAAAAATAAAAGCAAAAAGTAATCAAATTAGAGAGATCATATTAGGAAAACAAGGGCAAAAAGACCATGAGTAGGGGGAGGGAGTTAATAGCAGGAGTAAAAAAAAAAAAAAAAAGTGTTAGAAAACAGAAAACTGTTACTGAATAAGAGATTATTCAATTTCAAAACTGTAACCAAAACAAAAAGTAGTTGTCATTTCTGAAGTCTTTGCCCACCATGAAGTCACGCATTGTAATCAAATTCCCAAAGACTATGAGTAAAGAAGGGCAGTCCCAGTATCTCCAGCAATGAACACATGGCCTCTGATCCAGAACATGGGTCCGTAATCCAGACTCTGCTAGTGTTGGGGATGTGGGCCTGCCTTTCCACAAAGACAACCACATCAATTTATCTCATAATTCCAAGGACTCTGTAGTCCCTCCAAGAGAAGTTTTCATCTGTGTCATTGGATCCCTAAGAGTAGGGGTGGCCAGTGAGATCCAGTCAGTTTGCTTCCTAGTCTTCCTCTTTCTTTCTCTTCCTTCCTTCCTTCTTTCTTTCCTTCTTTCCTTCCTTCCTTCCTTCTTTCTTTCTTTCTTTCTTTCTTTCTTTCTTTCTTTCTTTCTTTCTTTCTTTCTTTCTTTCTTTCTTTCTTTTTCTCTTTCTTTCTTTCTTTCTTTCCTTCTTTCTTTCTTTCTTTCTCCTTCCTTCCTTCCTTCCTTCCTTCCTTCTTTCTTTCTTTCTTTCTTTCTTTCTTTCTTTCTTTCTTTCTTTCTTTCTTTCTCTTTTTCTCTTTCTTTCTTTCTTTCTCCTTCCTTCCTTCCTTCCTTCCTTCCTTCCTTCCTTCCTTCCTTCCTTCCTTCCTTCTTTCCTATCTTCCTTCCTTCCCCTTCCTTCCTTCCTTCCTTCCTTCCTTCCTTCCTTCCTTTCTTTCTTTCTTTCTTTCTTTCTTTCTTTCTTTCTTTCTTTCTGTGACTAGGTCCCTCATCCCAGTATTTAGTTTTTTTTTCTCGCCTCAGATCTTTATTGGAGTATAATTGTTTCACAATGTTGTGCAGTTTCTGTTGTATAACAAAGTGAATCGGCTATATTTACACATATATCCCCATATCGCCTCCCTCTTGAGCCTCCCTCCCCTCCTCCCTATCCCACCTCTCTAGGTCATCACCAAGCATCAGTTGATCTCCCTATGTTATGTAGCTCGCCATCTGTTTTACAGTTGGTAGTGTATCTATATCTATTCTACCCTCTCACTTCACCCCAGCTTACCCTTCCCCTGCCCTCTCTACGTCTGCGTCTTTATTCTTGTCCTGCCCCTAGGTTCATCAGTACCATTTTCTTGTTTGGTTGGTTGGTTGGTTGGTTTTTGCTTTTGTTTTTCTAGATTCCATATATATGAGTTAGCATACAGTATTTGTTTTTCTCTTTCTGGCTTACTTCACTCTGTATGACAGACTCTAGGTCCATCCACCTCACTACTCTCGTTTCTTTATTTTCATTTGGAGGCTCTGAGGAAGAACACAGTTCCCCAGCCTTGTCTAGGTTGTTGGCAGAATCCAGTTCCTTGTGGCTCTAGAACCATGGTCCTTGTTTCCTTCCTGGCCATCAGCTGGGGGCGGCTTTCAGCCCCTGGAGACTGCCCATATTCCCTGCCACTTGGCCCCCTTCATCATCTAGGTCAACAATGGAGAACTTTTCCACACTGAGTCCCCCTCATTCTTCCAATCTCTGACTTTCTCCTTTCTTGCAACCAGCCAGAGGAAATCCTCTTCTTTTAAAGGGCTCATATAATTAGGCCAGGCCCACCGGGATAATCTCTCTATTTTACTGTCAACTAGTTTTGGACCTTAATTTACCATCTGCAAAATCCTCTAACTGCAGTGTTTGATTGAATAACTGGGAGAAGGCATGTGCATGCCAAGGGCTGGGAAACTTGGGACACTGTCTTAGAATTCTGCCTGCTACAGGACCCTTCCTGCACTGAATCTTAGTGGTACTTCTGCTGAAAGAGTAAGAAGCCAATTTGCTATGTATATAAACATATATCTCTAAATAGGGGAAGGCCACAGTGAAATTGCATGATATATTTTTCAAGATTGCTACAGTATTTTTTTTAAAGGGATGTGTTGTACTTTATTTGCTTGCCCTGGGTCTTAGTTGTAGCAGGTGGGCTCCTTAGTTGCGACTTGCTGGCTCATTAGTTGCAGCTCCAGGGCTCCTTAGTTTGTCACACAGACTCCTTAGTTGTGGCATGCATGTGGGATCTAGTTCCCTGACCAGGGATCAAACCCCAGGCCCCCTGCATTGGGAGTGGAGTCTTATCCACTGTGCCACTAGAGAAGTCCCAGGATTGCTACAGTATTTTTAAAAATCATCTTACCATTTACAAAAATAGTTCTTAATACCTTTGCATCAACAGGGTGTCTTTAAAACCAGAATTGTCGATGATGGGTGATGACTTAGAGGGCTGGGATAGGGAAGGTGGGAAGGAGTTGCGGGAGGGAGGGGACATGGAGATATATGTATAAATACAGATGATTCACTTTGTTGTACAGCAGAAACTGGCACAACAGTGTAAAGCAATTATATTCCAATAAAGAGCTTAAAAAAAAAAAAACAACCAGAGTTATAGTGGATCTCCAGGCTTGAGGGAGCAAATGGTGGTCACTGTAGGGAGGCCAGTTCTTAGAAGGAATTGTAGGACTTTGCATGGCCCCACTATCAGGCCAGCTTCTTTCAATTTGCTGATTGAATAAGCACCTAATATGATCATTTTGCTCTTAAGTCTAAATTTTGTAGCAAGAACATAAACTTGTATTGAGCCTTCACTTTTGCTAGCATAATAATGAATCTTTGACATAGCAACTGAAATAAATAAATAAATAAATAAACAAAATAAAAAGCTCCTTACAAAATATTTTGGAAAATATTGTGAATCACAAAGACCAAAATAAAAAGACCTATAATCACACCACCCAGACTCAACCACTATTAAGTTTTCAGCTTTTTGTTTCAGTCTTTTTTCTCTCCCTATACATAAACATATGTTTAGTCAGGATCAAATCAGGATACAGAAACCACATAGTAATTTGGACAGGGAAAATTTATTATAAAGAACTATTAACTATGACATAGGCATAATTAGGAAGCTGAAAAGAAAACTCTGAAGAATACCCAAGGGCTGAGAAACAGCCTCCAAGGGAGGAACAACTTCAAAGGGGGGCCCGTCTTCCCAAGAGAGATGGAGACCTTTCTGGAAAGGATGTGTCTACAGCCCCACTGGATGGGGACATTCTCTGGGCTGCCTGAGCCAGGACTGGTGCACAGCTGCTGGAAACATACCTCTGCAGGACGGGCTCTCAGAGGCAGTTGGGGCAGTGAGAATCAGCTTGCTGGCAGGATGGGGTGATGGTGGTCTCACCAGGAGGGCTGCAGCAAGTGGTCACTGGCCGGGGTGGGACCGAGTGCTTGCTGCGGGACTGCACACTCTCGGTGTGTGGCTGGCATAGAGGCCTCTTACAGTGGTGTAGGAGCGAGAAGAAAAACATTAGGGAAGCATCTGAACCAGGAGAGGAAGCTTCTTCCTCCTGCATTGTCTCTCCTGCCTCCCTCTAGTAACAAACCTAATATCATACTCTCTGCAAAGGAAAAATGTGTGAAGGGTCCAGCCCATTAAGGCAGAAGAGGTAATGAAGGTGGATTTGGAGTTGAGAGGCAATATACTGCCAAGCTGAGATCACAGCATCTATCTCATTTTGTAACTTGCTTTGTTTACTTGAAAACATACTGAAAACATTTTTCCATATGATAAAAATAGTATTCTACAATGTAATTTTTAATGGGTATGTGATATTCCATATTATGGGTGACCCATAACTTCTATTTAGGCAATACCCAGTTTGGGGACATTGAGGTTATTTCTAACCTATAGTAATTGTAAACAGTGATGCAGTAAATACTCTAGTAAGTCAATTCTTTAGGATGAAGTCCTAGCAATAGGATTTCTGTGTCAAAGAGTATATACATTCTTCATATTTTTGATGCATACTTTGAAATTTCACTCCAAAAAGGTAACAGTATGTTTCAAAGCATTAGGTATTAGTAAAATTTCTGCATTTCATTTTTAATGTGTTCTAATTTTAATAACATGCTAATTAAGTGAATTTCATGATGATAATGAAATAGTCTTGGATAAAGCAATTTTTATAACAACATTTAGTAATGAGTGATGCCAAAGACTTATTTAAAATGATAATGGAGTGGCTCTTAGCACAGCACTAAAGAGAGAGACGCTCAGAACTCGCAAGTGAAGACCCTGATTATTCCAAACATAAATTTCAAGCTGTAAACATGAATTTACTGTAACCCATTGTTGGTGAATTTTACAGAGGAAGAGGCAGAAATTTAACAGTCTACTCCAAAAGGATTGCTTTTATATACATGTATATTTATATATACAAATTAAGAAAATATTTTACATTATGTATATAAATATATATATTATAAATGCTTCCTTTACTTTCTTTTTTAAAAGCACATTTCCTTTTCTAAATTAATTACTTTTTTGTATGTTGGTTGTGCTGTGCAGCATGTGAGATGGTTCCTTGACCAGGAATCGAACCCGGGGCCTGCACAGTGAAAGTGCTAAATCCTGTTAGGCCACCAGAGAACTCCCAAGGATTGCTTTTTTTCTTTTTTCTTTTTAGGATTGCTTTAAAAAAAAAAAAAAAATTGGTGATAATTAGATTTCTAGTCTTCAGCCAGAAAAATATAATGGGAAAAAAAATACCTAGAAAGAAAAAAGATATGAAATGGAGAAGGAAGAAAGGAAGGAACAAAGGAAGGAAGGAAGGAAGCAAACAAGAAATCAGAAAGATTTTTTTAAAAAAGAGGCAGGGTGCAGCCACTATGGAAAACAGAATGGAAGTTCCTCGAAAAATTAAAAATAGAAATACCATATGACCCAGCAATCCCACTTCTGGATGTATACCCAAAGGAAATGAAAACAGAATATTGAATGGATATCTGTACTTGAATGTTCACTGCAGTATTATTTACAGTAGTCAAGACATGGAAACAACCTGAGCATCCATCAATGGGTAAATAGATAAAGATGTGAATATATATATATATATATTATATATATATATAATATTATATATATAATGTGATATTATTCAGCCATGAGAAAGAAAGAAGTGTTGCTATTTGTGACTACATGGATGGCCCTTGTGGGTGTGATGGTAAGGGAAATAAACCAGACAGAGAAAGACAAATACTGTGTGGTATCACTTACATCTGGAATCAAAAAAAAAACAAAGAAGTCAAACTCATAGAAACAGAGTAGAAAAGTGTTGCCAGGGAAGAGGGGTGGGGGAATAGGAAAAGGTTGGTAAAACAGGGACCAACTTTCAGCTGTAAGATAAATAAAACCTGAGGATATAATGTAAAATATGGTAACAATAGTTGAGAACATGGTATTGTATAATTTAAATTTGCAATAGAATAGAACTTAAATGTTCTCCAGAAAGCAAAAAGAGTAATTGAAATGACGGATGTGTCAATTAACTTGATAGGGGGATCCTCTCACAATGTACAAGTATATCAAATCACCAAGATGTCTGCTTTAAATCTCTTACAGTTGTATTTGTCATTTATACTTCAATAAAGCTGAAATTTAAAAAAATCAAAAAAAAAAAAAAAAAAAAAAGAGGTGGGGAATTCCCTGGTAGTCCAGTGGTTAGGACTTGACGCTTTCACTGCTGGGGTCCAGTTTCAATCCCTAGTTGGGAAACTAAGATCCTGCAAGCCATGTGTGGCAAAAAAAAAGGGGGGGGGGGGCAGGAAGGAGAGAGTAATGAAGAAGAAAAGGAAAACTAGAAGGAAAGAAAGCATGAAAGAGTACACAAATAGAACACGGGCAAAGAAGAGAAAAGATAATTTTAAGAGAACTCCATCTCTGGGATGGTAATATTTAGTTGGCTAAATGTCAAAAACATTTTAAGTACAAGGAATATACAGCTTAAGAAAGCCATGCTTTCGGGAAATAAGCCTTAATTGCTCAATTTGCCAGAGAAGTGGAGACGGCAGTGTTTTTGTGGCACTTCTGTGCTTGGCTCCCGTCATCATGAAAGTCACTCCAGAAAGGCATGCATTTCTGCACTGCTGTGTGTCTCCAGTGCTTTTATTTGTCATTAAATGCCTCAAAATAGAATGCACGTGTATCTCAACAAAGCTTTGGTGTCCACACAGGAAGCATTTCCACCAAGAGGTGGTAGAATTCACCTGCTGATGGGTTAGTTATGGCAACCTGGTTTCTCAACAGGTGGAATGCAGGCCTGGCTTGCAAAGAAGCCAGCACAATGTCAAGGCTGCTGAGGGGAGGCAGGTCTTCCCCCAGGCATCCTGCATTCCAGAGCTGGTAGAAAGTTCTCTGGAGACCACAGATTCATTATGTCAGAAAGTATAGAGCAAAAGATATGGAAAACATTGGGAGGTCCAATACTCTCTGGGTTTAGGCTGTAGTGATTGCCTTGAGCTTGTTCCGAGAAATATTTTTTGGCACAAAGAGCTCCATCAAACGCAGTGGAAGTAAGTAAGGCTCAGGCACGGATGTTCTTTCAGAATATGGGGTTCACACACTCTTTGGGAAAAAAAATCCATTGCTACTCCTCTACTATTTCCCTGATCTATTAGGGAGCTAGCAAATTGATTTGATAAAACAGTGATAGATTTGTCAGATTAAGATAGTAATTTACTTCCATTAATTTGAGAGACATCAGCGTCTCACAGTGAGAAGAAATATGCCTACCCTGGTGGGATACATTTAAATTCATTAGATTTCCTGGCTTTCATCTGAGACACTGAGACTTTTTCTTCTCAGCCGATAAATCCTTTCAATTTTTACTTCAAATGGCACTAAACAAGCACTCATCAATTTATATTTTAAATTCTCCTAACAATATCCAGTTGGATAAATCTGTTTAATTAGCGGTGGGTTGATGCTTTCTTGGCCCTCTGCAAGTCCAGTTACCAGAATAAAAGCAAGGCATGGAAAGCCGCTGGTTGGAAAAACATGCCTCCTATGATGGCAGGGAACAAGAAGAGACATTCTCCCAACAAATGTTAACCCAGGGAAAAAAAAATTTGAATATATACAAAAGATTAAATTAACAATAGATGAAGGGCAAATGAGAAAGCTGCCAGTGACCAGACTTTCCCAGGAGCCAACCTTTAACAACGTGGATTATTTCAGATAATTCATGGTTTGCCACCCTTTATTCTCTGTCTCCTCTGTAATGTCCAGGGCACATCTTAGACAGATAATTAGGGCATTATCATATTCCTTAACTAAGTCTGACAAATTGCCTTGCTCTTCCTGGTAAACCAACCTAGGGCTCTGTCATTAGCCTTGTCTAATTGTTCCAAATAATGTCTTTGCCTTTTTTACTGCATCAACTTTGTTTGTCAATACTCGAGCAACAGTGACTGTTCCCTTTCCCGTCGGGCTTCGTGAATACGCTAGTCACTAGGTAACCTTACAGTTAATCCAGGCCACAGCATGGTAAAATGTAAGAAAATGTAAAGGTCAAAAACATGTTTCTATTATGAAAAAAATGAATGATAATGACATAATTTTTTCAGCTCATCAGGCTCTTTGCTAAGTGCTGCTGTTATTGCCAGATCAGTAGTGTATAACAAAGAAGTGCTTTCCGTAGCCTGCTTCATTAGTCTGCCCTGTAGGACCTCACCTCCAGACCTTTCACTAATCTGTTGGCCAGCTCAATAGTCTTGTTAGTTCTATTCACTTCTTCCTGACAGCGGATTTTCTCAGCTGTAGCCCTCGCACAGGCCGTGGTTTAGGCAGCCAGGTTTGTGCCTAGTTCCTTTAAATAAAAACAGTGAGAGACAACTTTGGACATTGTCAGAACAAGGGAAAAATCGCCGCTGACTTATTTTGTATTGCAGAAAGTTAAATTATACAGTGTGCCCCAGAAGTAAACACAACCGCGGACGGGAGGCTGTGCCAATTCACACAATGGGAAGGTGCAGTAGGGAAAACGCAAGAAAAGAATATTCGGCAGTTTATGTAATTTTTGTTGTTTGTTCAAAACAGCACCGAGGGGGGAAGAAAAGAAACATACACACAAATTCAAAATCCTAGGGGGAAATGGAGAATGCCATTTTCCAGACACATTACCTGAAGTCATGAAGATTTAATACAATTGATTCGCATGTACCATTAGTGCCAATAACACACTTAATACAAAGTGTCCCAAAACATTGTGCATTGAGAGCTGGCGGCAAGATAAAACCCAGGGGAAGCTTTTAAGGTAGGATCTGAAGAGCTGTGAGGCATCAACAGCCCAGGGAGAGGGAGCCGGGGGGCTGGGGAGCTGGGGCCGCGCTAGGAAGAGCAGAATTTCCAGCTGAGGATGTAATGGAGAAAGGGAGATGGGGACGCAGGGGGTCCCTGTGAGCTGGCTGCAGTGGGAGGCGGAGCTCACCCAGGATAAGCGGAGAGAACAGGTAGGAAAATGAAGGTTGTGGGCATCGTGTGTTCAAGAGACTTGGCTGATTCTTTGCAGGAGGAGGGTGGTGAGAGGAGGGAGAGCTGGAGAAGAAAAGGCAATGTTCAAAAAGAACCTTGTTTCCAGTAGCAAAAGAACGATTTGTGTGCATGTGTGTTTGGTTTGCTGTTCTCTTTCAACAAATCACCTACTCTCTTTCAGCAAACCATCTACTCATTGAATGTTCGGAAAGAACTTTCATGAAGACAGGGAGACGGCTGATGCTCCCTACAGTATATTGGAAAGGCATTTGCAGTGGCAAGGGAGAAAGCTCATGGCGTTGTGTAGAATTTTGTTCATGATAGTTTTATGAAAAAACGTTAATACTGGAAATAAGTAAGAACCATGAAAACTCTTTGGAGAGGTAACGTACATGAGAATCTCAGAGTTCCTTTGGTAGGACTACCTGTTACTATTATCAGTCTGTTTTACACTTAAGAAAATTGAGGCCAACAGCCTGATGGGAAACGGGGAAGGACTGTTTAGAGAACCTTGGAAAGAACCTCAGTCAGTATTTCTTGGGCCCGTGGAATCCTTCCTCAGACTGGCCCTGATCTAGTCACGGCTAAAAATTCCTCAAGCCAGGGAAGCAACCCCTCTCCACCCTTCTGAGGTTTCTCCTCCTCTCCCTTCTTTCCAAACAGCTGGCTCATAGCTGTCCACCTGCAAAACCAGTGTAGACCATTAAACTGAACTAGGAGGAAAGACCACAATCTTTCGTCAAGAAGTACCTTATCCCTGGGAATTCCCTGGCAGTCCAGTGGTTAAGACTGGGTGCTTTCACTGCCGTGGCCCCAGGTTCAATCTCTGGTTGCGGAACTAAGATCCCGGAAGCTGCGCGGTGTGGCCAAAACCAAACCAAACCAAACCAAAACAGAACATTATTCCTTAGTTTCTGGAACCCTCTGATTAATAATTTATTAAACAAATGGCTGCTGTATTAGCTTGCTAGGGCTGCTGTAACAAAGTTCCACAAACTGGGTGGCTTAAACAGCAGATGTTTGTTGTCTCTCAGTTCTCTAGGCTAGAAGTCCAAGATCAAGTTGAGGGCAGGACTGGTGGCTTCTGAGCGCCGTGAGGGGGGCTCTCCATGCCTCGCTCCTCGCTGCTGGGGGTTTGCTGGCCATCTTCGGTATTCCTTGGTTTATAGGTGCCTCCTCGCAATGTCTGCCTTCGTCTTCCCACGACATTCTCCCTCCGTGAGTGTCTTCACGTTTCCCATTTTTATAGGGACACCAGTCATATTTGGGGGTCCTCCTTTTAACCTGATTAACTCTGTAAAGACCCTATCTCCAAATTCAGTCTTAGGTGCTAAGAGTTAGCACCTCAGCATATGAATTTTATGTTGGGGGGGCACACGATGCAAAGCAGAACCGCCGCCCAGTGCCAGACACAGTGCTACAAACTTGAAGGGCAGAGGTGGTACAAAGACGAATCAGGTAGGGCCCTTGATCTCACCCACTCGCCATTTAGTGAGAGGGGCGGGTTGATATGCGAACGAAGGCAAATAAAAGAAGGGAATTTATAGCCAACTACAGCCACTCTGAGCCTGAGGGACGGGGGAGGCCAGGCCATTTGTTTCTGGGGATGGGAGGGAGGCGTGCAGTGGCCCAGGCTTTTACTCTAATTCCCCCTTGATTCATGGGCCAGCGGGGTGTGTGGTCCTCATTCCTCCTGGAAGTAGCTGCAGTGGTGCCTGGCCGTGGGGTGGGTCTAGGAGGGCTGGGTTCTCGTGCCTCACTGTCAGGTGGGGAGTGATCCCCTGCTTCTGTGATGGGGAGGTTGGAGAGCATAGTACAGATATTTGGGGTCAGGAGGAAGGGAGAGCACTGAGCTTGGGCACCTACAGGGACGGGTGCTATCTTCAGTCCAGGTGCCTCAGGGACCCCTGGGGACCCAGAACTGGGGGCCGGGGAGAGGGAACTCAGCAGCCTCTGCAGCTCCACAGCCCCTGGGAAAAAGCAGGCCCAGAACATCTCTTCAGATGTCCTCCTGTTCTCTAACCTAAGCTCTTCCTGCTGGAGGCCCTTCCCTGCCACCTTCTCCCTCAACCTGGAGAAGGGCAGAGACACTCCTATGAAAGAAGCGGCACCATCTTGAGACTCGTACCTCTTATGGACTGTTTCCAAATTTCAAAGATTGATGGCTCAACAATTCTTTGGAAGATCTTTTGAGTTCATCCTGGAGGGAAAGGAAAAAGGTGGAAACTGGAAAGGCAAGGAAAGAAAGAAGGCAGGGATGCTGGAAGAGAGGAGCTGAAGGAGGAGAGAGGAGGAACTTCTGTGAGAGGAACCCAAACCAGACTCCGGGCTTTTATTCTTTTCTTGCTCAAATCTGCCACGCGTCAGAGTTACATCTCTAAAATACAGACTGATCCCCCACTAAACATAATTTGTCACCACTCCCCATCATCTCTAGGACAATGTCCAGACCCCTCGGTATGTCACATGGGAACTTCCCAGCCTGGCTCCTGGCTCCTGCTTGCTTCTCAAACTGTACACCTCCCCCCCCCCCCACTCTTCCCTACCCCCACCGCTACCCTGCCTCACAGAGGTACTTCCCATCCCTATGTCACACCCTGGAGCCTTGTCCATGCTCTTCTCTCTGCCGAATATCCCAGGCTTCCAAACATGCCCCTCATTCGAATATGTCACCTCCTTTGCAAAAGCTTTCTTTGAACCCCAGGCAAAAGCAGTCATGCCTCTACCCTTCTCTTAGTTGGCACAGCCTTGTTGCTCATCAGAGTACAATACAAATAATACTGTATTATAATTGTATGTTTCTCATCCATCTCCCCCAGGAGACTGTGAAATACTACAGGAGAGAAGCTTGGCCTGATTCATCTCAGAGTCCCCAACACCCAGCACATGGCCCGGTATGTAGCTGATACACAGTCAGCCTCTGCTGAGTGAACACCTGTTAGCAAGGCTTAGGAAAGAGAGGGGAAGACAGAAAAGAGCGAGAAAGAAAGGCAGACTAGACAAGGGGAAAGGAAACAGGAGAGCAAAAGCCGAAGCATTGTGATTCTTCACAGCTCTAAGTACGTTCACTCATTCCTTGGATAATCATGACCTTACAGGGTTAGCCACTAAGCGCTACGCCAGGAACTGGGGAGGTGGAGAGGAGGGATATAGTGTCTGTCCTCAAGAAGCCCCCGATTTAGGTGGTGTTGGGAGCGGGGGATGCACAAGGAGGAGGTAACAGGAGAAAGGGTGACCAATGCGCAGATCAGTTTTTACCACATAGTGACCCGTGGGAGGGGCAGAGGGCAGCTCACCAGCTCTGCAGGAGTGGAGGTGTTTTGACAGTTGAATAGGTTTGCTGAACACGAGTAATGGGTGGAAAGCAAAGGAAAAATAGTAAAAAAAACTATTCATGTTGGATTTGTAGAGGAAATTTTTTTTTCTAATTTTTATTGGAGTATAGTTGATTTACAGTGTTGATTAGTTTCTGCTGTACAGCAAAGTGAATCAGTTATGCATATACATATATCCACTCTTTTTTAGATTCTATTCCTATATAGGTCACTATGGAGTACTGAGCAGAGTTCCCTGTGCTATACAGTAGGTCCTTATTAGTTATCTGTTTTATGTATAGTAGTGAGTATATGTCAATCCCAATCTCCCAGTTATCCCTCCCCCCTCCCTGTAACCATAAGATTGTTAGAGGAAAGTTTTTTTTAATTTAGCGCTTTTAATTTTTATTTTCATATCTGAAACTAGCTGGACTTTGCACAGTGTTTCTTGAGGTATAGATCTTCTGGTTCTCTCTAGAATATTTACAAAGGTAACTGAAATATTTGAGGTTGGCCAAGGAATATAGGATTCAACCACCTAAGCAATTTCTTAAGGTTTGATATTGTTCATTTTATCAGGAGGGAAAGGTTTATCATTTTATTTTGGAAGCTAATTTTTTTCCCTAGATTCATTTGGGCTTTTGTTGGTGAAGCAATGACCTACTCATTCCAACCCAGGGTCCGTATCCCCCAGTACATGTTAGACTCTGGATGTGTGGAGCTGGATGCCCACACTCCCTTTGTAGATAGCCGCACCAAGGGCTCATATCACTGCGTTTCCTTTAGAAGGACTGGAGAATTCAAGCTGGCATGGTTTTCTTTTAGGTCCTCTTTTCTGAGTCTGTTTGTTGACTGTAGTCTTTCCCGACACTCTGAAAAGAAGTGCTAAACAGATAAAAGATAACGTCATCCTTCCTGCATTTTTCCATATGGCTGATAACAAGACATTCCCCTTCGCTTACAGGATGTGCATATCAATGTGATTAACATGAAAAAAAAATGTTTTAAAGTGTCCAAAGCCCTTTCTTTTCCAGCCTCTCTCTCTTTTTTCCTTCCTTCCTTCCTTCTTTCTTTTTTTAAAGCATTGCCCTTTTCAAAACAAGGGGAGATTCAGCATAGTTCCCGTGCCCCGGTGATCCAGTGGTGTCACATCACTATGGCAATTGCTGCCCAGGGCAGGAATGCAGAGCAGCTGTAATTGTGCAACGCCTTATTGCTGGTGCATGTCAATCAGAACCTATGAATTGAGAAAAATTTGCTCTGTTCATTCTGTTAAATGATGTATCCAATTAAACCTGTTAGAATTCATGATCTTCAGTCAAGGTTAAATGAAAGTAGTTACTCCTGTCAGCTAGGTGATTAAATGCTGCCTACATCAGGCACATTTATGTGCAAAATTAAAATTTTGGTATAAAGCATGAATCTTTATGCACGCCAGTTAATTATCTTGCGGTTCCTCCACTTATTAAATGCCCACTGCATTTCTTCTTAATCATCAGCTTCCTTTCAAAACTTATTTCATACTTCACATTACACCAGATTTCAGTGTTTAAATGAAATGCCTTACCAATGAAAACTTCCTCTTTCTGAGGGCTTAGCTGTACTATGCTACTGAAAATAATCATTATTAACATTTTCTCATTATTATGTACAAGTATTTCTAGAAGCCAGGTTGACTTGCTGCTAAGGTATTCTGGAAGTGATTCCTGTTCCGACTCCACCAAGGCTTGGTTCTAACCTAGATTCAGCTTCCTGCGTGTCCCCTTAGCTCAACCGCTGCAGGCTGCCAGTCTGCAGAGCATCTTGCTGAATGTAGGGTCCTGTTTCTTTTTTCTTTCTGATCTATTTTGAGTAGATACAGAATGAGTACAAATCGTTGGGGAGGGGGTGGGGAATACTCTTTCTTCCTTTTTAAAAAATAAAGAGATCTTACCACTTCAGGTCTCAGGCATATACATATGTTGCCTCTTCTGTTGGGTTTTAAAATTAGTGAAAAGTACAAAGTTGAAATGACACAATTCCATAGTACCTGTGGTTCCCAAATACAGCATTATGGGAGAAGTAGGATGGTGCAAAAACCATTTCACACTATTGAGGCTATTATTTGTTTATTTTTACTAAGAAAGACTCAATAATAGTTGCATAGAATTAAAAATTTTGCAACACACTTTCCTTTACTGATGTTATGTATTAATTTCAGATGTTTATTTTTTTCCTTCTGAGGCAGATGATACCCTTATAAATTTTTAAAGTTAAAAATAAATTCCTAAAAAACAACAACAACAAAAAATAAATTCCTAGTATTTAATTGATTCGCAGAGAGTCAGTGTTATTGAATACCAACAGAGTCAATGTTATTGAAATCAATTTCCATTGTATTTAATTCTCTGTGTCATGTTTTATAGTTTCTCAGTCTTTTCTAACCACAAAGCATTCAAGAGCCACAAGAAAAATATCCTTAAAAATGGAAGATATAAGTTCTCAATTTAGTTGTTGCATGTATTTAAATAAAAATACTTCCCCTACTAGAAAGTTATGAAATGTTCTTCTTAAATGAACTTGAAGGGGGCTGATTTCCATGATAATGAAAATAGATTTATTAACAAATGGAATGGAAGAAGTGTTTTTCACTGAATAATATTAATGAATTAACCAGTGGTGAGTGGCACTGAGCAGCCGCCTACATGGGAATGTGTGAAAAACTCACTTTTACTGCAAATGTGCCCTCAGACACGCCCCACGTCAATAACAATGCCCTGTTATCCTTCTTGATTTTACAGCTCTCCATAATACATATCAACCTTCAATGTCAATTTTTTTTTTTTTTTTTTTTATGAAGGAAATCTAGCCCCAGTGGGTTGAAGAAATGATGAAACGTGAACTTAAGCAAATGTTGGTCCTTCATTTGTTGCAAAGACCAGCCTCCTCTAGTGATGTGAGTAGATGGAGCTGGATCTTGAGGGGTGGGGAGTGGGCCCTCTGTGTGGCAGAGGCAGTTACAGAGCCTGAGAGTACTAGGTCACCTTAGGACCCTCTAGTGACCGCAAGGCTGATCCCAGCCTTCAGAGAGTGGCAGGTGCAGATGGTGGCTTCTCGTTCTTCTAATTCCCTTGCTTCGGATCCTCATTCACTTTGCTCACCTGCTCTTCAATAGCTGCTGCTCGGATCCCTCAGTTTTTTGCCATGGAATCCACCCCTTGGTCAGATCTCACTGTACTTAGAGATAAAGTCGGGTGGATCATGAGAACTGGAGTCAGACTTGAGCCAGGCAAAGGGGTCCTGGAGGTACTTGCTTGTAAGGGCTTTTTTAAACATAATGGAAATGTGAGGGAATGGAGACTGTTGAATTTAGGGTATATTTCTGGGAGACGAATGCACATAGTTGGGAGGAATCTCTTGCTGTTCTACACCCTTAGGGTGGAGGGAAGGCTTGGCGAGATCTCCTGTGCAGAGTGCGTGCTTGAGTAACAATAGGTGGTAAGCACAGTGCACCTGAGGAGGGGAGTGTCAGCTAAACTCCAGGCTGTGGCTTTACTCGGGGGCTGTCCCTTGTGTCCTCTTAAGCTCTTCACCTGTTCAGGGCTCATCTTTTTTCCAACTAAATGAGTGCTGAAGATTCTTTAAAGGATACGTACTTAAAGTGGTCCCAAATGATTACCCAGGGTGCCCACAGATCTCATTCTGGCTACAAGGAGGCTGTTATGTGGGATCCGGTAAAGAAAGGTGGGAACGAGAGCTCTCCTGGGTCCTATCTTGAGGGCTAAGAGGCTGAGGGAGGAGGCACAGCCCTGTTAGAGAAAAAAAAAAGCCTAAGGATGAAGTGAACAGGAGGTGAAGAGCAAGATAAGCAAATATCTGTTTGAGTTAATTCTCACAAACTGGTCTCTTTTTGTGTGACCATACGTGTATCTCACGGGTTAGATGTCAGAAAAGCAGCATCTTTCTTGGGTCCTTTTTCTTTTCTTTTCTTTTCTTTTCTTTTCTTTTCTTTTCTTTTCTTTTCTTTTCTTTTCATTTCTTTTCTTTCTTTAAAAAAATCATTTAGAAACAGGAACAATTTTCTGTTCAAATGGTCGCTGTCCCTAAGTGGCTTAAAAACGCCCAGTGGGAAGGACAACAGCCCTCACAGAGGCAGAGTGGCCTCTGTCTGTGAGAAATATTCACCTACGGGTATGCTTTTCTGGCTTGCTTTATCACTAGCTTTGCAACTTGGAGATGTAAGGTAGCTTGAAATCCACCGTGTGTTTAGCCCTGCTTTGTCAGCCCACCTAGCGGCAGATTGGGCTGTTCTGTAGCCCCGCTGCTTTCCTAGGTCACACAGTACCATGGCAAGTAGAAGGAGTGGGTCCGATTTAATCAAAGGCTTTTGATTGCACAAAGCTTAGAGCCTCGTTCCAACAGGGAAGCCTCTTCTGGGACAGGGAAAGAAGGGGTTTGGTGTGTAGCGGACACACTGGTTTAAAGCTCCACGCAGAGAGATTGATTCCCCTCAATCTGCCTGGCAGCAGCCTGGGCAGACCACCACCACTGCAGATGCTCATACTGGGAAAGGCGGGAAACCAGAGGAAGGACCACCACTTCCTCTCAGGGCATAGCTGTCCGGAGGTTGGGGTCTGCGGAACACAAGGTCTCAGGCTGCTGCCATTGGTCCAGTTACCCTCCAGGTGGGGGTGAATTAAACAAGAATCGGTGGCATTACACCTTGGGCTGGTTTGCTGGTTGGCAGGGACAGGCTGGCTCACCACTTTATTCTGTATGTCAGAAGGGGGATAAATTCAAAGACATGTTGTGGTTTTAGAGAGATGAATGTCTTCACCTTGTCACCTTCCTAACCTGAAGTTGGAAAAGTGATTCAACTAATAGGGGCCTCTCCTACTTATAACAGAGATGAAAATATTTTATACTTTGCAGTCTCTCAGGGTGTAAATAGGATGACATCTCAAAAACAAACAAAAAAAACCCACCCAGACTGTCTTTATTGATTTGCTGTGAATAATTTTTCAGCAAGTCAGAAATTTCCTTTGAACATAATTGGAGAAGGAAAAGTCAAGTCACATGTAACAAAGCAGACATTGTAAAACTGACTGCTTGTAACTTTCCCTGGTGGTCTTTGATTTATCTCATGAGCTCATGGGCAACTGCAACAATATTGGTGTGTGGGGTTATGTAGCTGGTAGGCAGATAAGACAGGCATACGTCATCTTTATCCCTGTGTAAGGGTGTTCTTAGTGCTTTGAGTTTACTGTATTCAGGTGTGCTAGATATGTGGAGACACAGAGAATAGCTAAATGTGAGTTTGTTTTGAAATATTTTATATCATAAAGACATTTACTAAAAATCCCCCCTCATTTAAAATGCTTACAGTATGACAGTGGCTACATCCAAATCTGCATTAAAGTTAAGGAAAAATACAGACGGTCGCTTATGTTTTCTTAGGTTTTCTTTTCGTATTGAAGTATAGTTGATTTACAGTATTGTGTTAGTTTCAGGTATACAGCAAAGTGACTCAGATATCTATGTGTGTGTGTGTGTATGTGTGTGTGTATATATATATATGTATTTTTTCAGATCCTTTTCCATTATAGGTTATTGCAAGATATTGAATACAGTTCCCTGTGCTATACAGTAAATTATTGTCTCATTTATTTTGTGTGTAGTATTTTTTTTATCTGTTGATCCCTTACTCCTAAGTTATCCCTCCCCATCTCCCTTTCCCCTTTGGTAACCATAAGTTTGTTTTCTAGATCTGTGAGTCTGTTTCTGTTTTACATATAGATTCATTTGTATTATTTTTTAGATTTCATATATAAGTGATATCATATGGTATTTGTCCTTCTCTGTCTGACTCACTTCACTTAGTATGATAATCTCTAGGTCCATCCATGTTGCTGCAAATGGCAATACGTCATTCTTTTTTTTAATGGCTGAGTAATATTCCATTGTATATATACCACATCTTCTTACACCAATTGTCTGCTGATGGGCACTTGGGTGATTTCCATGTCTTGGCTATTATAAATAGTGCTGCTATGAACATTGGGGTGCATGTATCTTTTTGAATTAAAGTTTTCAAAACTTTGGGGGTATATGCCCAGGAGTGGGATTGCTGAATCATATGGTAGTTCTATTTTATTTTATTTATTTATTTTTTTGGTCTTGTGGTGCAGCGTGTGGGATCTTAGTTCCCCAACCAGGGATCGAATGTGTACCCTCTGTGTGGTAAGCGCAGAGTCTTAACCACTGGACTGCCAGGGAAGTCCCAGTCCTTAAGTATTTTTGAAGGCTTTTCAGACAATTTGGCCAGGCATGCCCCACGGTAAGGGAGGACCAGTGTTGTAATCCTATCTATACTAGTTCTATATGTTCAAACAAAATCAGCATTGGCAAACTGTTTGGAAAATAGATTGAGAAAAGAAGAAAAGGCAGAGAGCTCTTTTAAAGGAATGGATAAATATCAGTACAGTAGCTAATAAACACTAGAAAGGATTAAGAATCAGCTTCAGGGCTGTCTGTCAGAGAAGTGTTTAGAGAGCTGGGTGACACTTGTTACTGATGCATATTCCTTTTTTCCATGTAGTACTGTGATAGGAGTAACAGGGACTGGCGTTTCCCTGTCCCACGTCTCCTCACACCCATTTAGGCCCTTACACAGGAGGCTTTCTTAGACCCCAGGGGAGGGGTGGTGTGGCTCAAAATCTTAGGCACAAGACCTAAGCCAAGGTCAGGGTGTGAAACAGGAAATATTTGGGAGAATACATGGACATGTGTGTGAGTGTGTGTACACGTGCATGTGTGTGACAGGTCCTCAGATAGGTGAAGGGTCTGAGAGTAGAGGAAAGCTGCCCCTCCTGCTCTCTGGGCCCCATGGGGAGCAGAACAGAGCTGCCCGTGAGGCCCCACAGACCATGGTTTCACTTTTACTGCTGTGAAATGTGTGGGTGGCTGGGCCTGAGAGGACACAGGAGAGGTGAAATACTTCCCTGCATAGCTCACCACAGCGTGGGCGTGATGCCAAGAGTGGGCTGACCTGGGGGTCCCCTGTAGCTGGTGTGAGGGGAGGTGGCCACAGATATGGGCTGTATGGCTAGAGGTCCAGTAGGAGTATCAGCACGCTAGGAGATAAGAGCACGTGGAGATAGGATAACTGGGAACCATAGGATGCATCCATTTCTAAAGATGCCTAGGTAAGGTGGGCAGATGCTGGTTGAGGACCAGATGCCTCCCCCAGATGCCATGCTGCTACATACTCTTGGGAACAGAGATAACTAGCCTCCTCTGAGAGAAAGGGAGATCCTAAATGGACCCAATTTACCCTGAATCAGTTAGGCTAACCTTGATTTGATTATAAATTTGGAAACATTTTTCATTAGAGAGCAAAATAAAGATTTTTCTTTTGAGATAGAAATTTAGTTTAGTTATAGAAAAGTAAAGAGAGTTACAGTTTTTGAAAACCTGAGTTGTGGATTAAGAAATAGACCTATTTTAATACCAAATCACTAGATTCTGAGACACATGCAGATGCTTGACTGAATTTTAAAGATTCAACCTAAGTGCTTGAATCTCCTCTGAAAACCTTTGGTATACATGACCTGTAGTGCCTCAAAATTGTAACCTGTATAAGGCCCAAGTTTATCTCTCATTGTTTTTTGAATGCTAAATTAAAAAATTCATTTATTTGCTAAAATATGTATTGAACAATTATTGTGTGCAGGTATTTGTCTAGATGTGGGGAGTCATTTAAACTGCCTTCGCTGCCCTCCAAGAGCTTAAAGTTTACTGTTTTATAAATAAGGGATAGATATTTCACTGAGCACATTTATGTCATCAGAGTGATATTAAGGCAAAATGATAAAAGTGATCTTTAAATATAACAAAATTGAGAACCGTAGCTTAGATATCACGCATATTCAATGTACTATCATTAAACGAAGTTCATGGGGAATCACAAAGATGAGAGGCAGCACAGCAGGAGTGAGTGCACAAGCTCTGAAGCCAGGCTGCCTGGGCTTGGATCCCTGAGCTGTCACTCACTAGCTGTGTGGTTTGGGGCAAGTTACTTAACCTCTCTGTCTTTCCATTTCCTCAGCTGTGAAATAGGAATACTGATCGTGCCTACCGCATAGGGATGGTTATGGGGATTAAATGAGCTGTCATATACACAGCACATTTTCCAGGGCCTGGTGGAGAGGATGGTAGATGTACATACGTATTTGTGTTTGTGTAATACATAAACATGCATGTATTTTATTTTATTTATTTTTTTAATTGGGTATATAGTTGCTTTACAATGTTGTTAGGTTCTGCTGTGCAGCAAAGTGAATCAGCTATATGTATACATATATCCCCCCTTTTTTGGATTTTCACCACGGAGAAGTGAGTTCCCTGTGCTATACTGCAGGTTCTCATTAGTTATCTATTTTATACCTATTAAGGTATGTATGTCAATCCTAATCTCCCAATTCATCCCACCCCCCTTTGCCCCCTTGGTGTCCATACATTTGTTCTCTACATCTGTGTCTCTATTTCTGCCTTGCAAACAGGTTCATCTGTACCATTTTTCTAGATTCCACATATATGCTTTAATATACGATATTTATTTTTCTCTTTCTGACTTACTTCACTCTGTATGACAGTCTCTAGGTCCATCCACGTCTCTACAAATGACCCAATTTTGTTCCTTTTTATGGCTGAGTAATATTCCACTCTATATATGTACCACATCTTCTTCATCCATTCATCTGTTGATGGACATTTAGGTGGCTTCCATGTCCTGGCTATTGTAAATAATGCTGCAATGAGCATTGGTGTGCATGTGTCCTTTTGAATTATGGTTTTCTCAGGGTATATGCCCAGTAGTGGGATTGCTGGGTCATTTGGTCATATGGTAATTCTATTTTTAGTTTTTTAAGGAACCTCCATACTGCTTTACATAGTGGCCGTATCAATTTACATTCCCACCAACAGTGCAAGAGAAAAATGTGTGTATTTTAAAAAATGCTCTCTCTTTGCCAAAATCTAACAAACAGTTCTATTCAGTTGATGCTGTAGCGCAGAATATAAGAAAATCTCTTTCTTAAGTTTAAACATTTAGTTCAGCAAGTGAATGACATTAATCTCATTCATTAAAAGCTAGGATGGACCAAACAGTCCCCATAATATTGTTTTTGCAGTTACTACAGCCAACATGAAGTCTCCCAGTGTGGGAACTGCCACAAATATTAAGAAACATGCATGTATAAAATACTTGAGAAATGAAGCACCAGATTTGCTTAAGTATCTGTCGTTTTGAACTGGCTGCGTCATAAGAGGGAGCTGGTTGATAAAGGACGAGAGAAATGCTAAATATGTGTCCTGACAAACAGTGAAAAATTAAGGATTGTAACTAACATTAATTACGTTCTAGTAAGATGAATAGGCTGCTCATCATTAATGAGAACATACACCTTTGTCTAAGTTTCACATCCACCTGTGATGAATGTACTAATGGGGATAAAATACATCATAGTAATATTTGAATTAACAGCACACTGATAGATGGACATATGAGTATGGACAAAGCATTTAATCATATAAACTATACCACACCCAAGAGCAAATTTTTCTGTATTGCCTACATCACATCCAAGTGAGTGTAGAAAGCATTCGAGTTTTATTTTAAATAATATATTTAGGATACTGTCCATATTGGATAATGTTCTAGAAAACAGAGTTGACGTTACAGTCCGGAGAACTTAACTAAGGTGCATAAAAAGATTCTTCAATCTCACTCTGCTGAGATTAAGGGAATTCAAACACTGTGTGTATTTCTCAAGCTGTAGTGTGTGTCTAATCTTTTAACTTAGATTTCTAGTGTATGTGCTGCTGATAAAATGTTATCCATTTAATACCAGACATAATATATACTGAGTAAAATCAGGCTTCTGTTTTGAGGAGAGTTCTACGAAAAGTCAAATATATCCTTTTTGTTGATACCTGGTATCCTTTCTATAGCAGTTGAATAGAACCTCATAAATAAGGCAGTGCCACGTTATTTTGATGGATGTCAGATTCCTAATATATTAAGTAATATTATTTAAAGCTTCACCCACCGTGATTAAGTATTCTTGGAGGAGAGCAATTATGCATATATCACAACAATGGGGATAACAAGCTTATGTTTATAATCTAAATGCGTCCCGGTTAGAGAAAATATATGTGCTGTATATTTTCAAGGAAATCCCAAGATTGTGTATAAACCACTCTAGTCCTTATACTTAAAAGTTGGGAGTTAAAACACAATTTGATTGTATTATAATAATAATAGCTAGAAGCCTTTGCAAGATATCGTAAATCATCAACCATTCATTCAGTCGCTGAGCTCCTAGAGGCCAGGTGAGATGGCAGTGCTCAGACAGACCTGTGGACACCAAGAACAAGATTCTGGCTCTCGGGGACTAGTTGTGGGGAGACAGAAGTACCAGCAAGTGTGCTGAAGACCTCAGCTACCCTTGTAAGCTGTGGAGATCCTAGTATTGAGGAACCCGTGGGGCTGGTGGGTGGGAAGTGCTTGGAGGCAGGGTAGTCACTTACAAAGGGAGAGAAGGATCTTCTAGCAAAAAAAGAGAAATACATCATGAGAGAAAGGGAGAATTTGAGGCTGTCACTCAGTTTTTCCTTCTTGCCAGCTTCCCCAGACATATGCCCACCAGGCTGAAAAAAGACCAGTATTAAAAGTAGTTCTCTAAAATGTGTTGACGCACAGGAGCATAACAGTGCAGCCTGTGAAACAGAGCGGATCCGAAGTGCTTCGGGGAGGGCTTATTGGCTCATGGAGTGGATAGAGTGGAAAACTGACCATGATAATCAGGTTCACACTAATGATTGCAATGAACATGTTGCAGTAACAGAGGTAAATATGAAATGCTATGGAGAGAGAAAAGAGAACAAAAAGAATCCTGTCCTTATTTGTCGATATTTTCACCAAAGAGGTAACGTGAGTTGCTTCTGAAAAAAGAATACGAGTTTTTCAGGTAGAACGGAGGAGCAGAAGAATTCCTGGTAAGGGAAGAGAAGGCACAAAGCCAAGGCATGGGAGTCAGAGAAGGGCACGGAGTGTAATGGAGCTGGGATACAGGCTGCATGAGGGTGTGAGAAAAGGAAATCCTCTTAGAAGCCAAGTCCAAGAGAAGGAGAGTGAGATGGGATCCAGGGCGTAAATTTGCCGGGGCATATTGCTACACATGCAGGTAAGCATGTGGAATGGAAAGTAGGAAGTTGAAATGATTTTCACCTGATCGCATCTATATTTCTCTCTGAAATATGTGACAAGGTCTTCAGCTGAGAGTTGGGTGGGAGGGGATGTTGGAGATTTGAGCATTGAAGAGAAAGCACATAATGGTCATCTTGGGAGTAGGTTAATGAATTTACTAGGGAAGTTTAGTTGTCAGAGAGTGTGGAGTGCTCATTGAAGATTTTTGGTCATAAATTTGAAATGGTTCCTAATATCATGGTTGTGTGATTTTTCTCTAGCAACATTCAGCTGCTTGGGATATAGCAAGCAGTTGAGCTTAAGGATACTTGGGTTTCACCAGGAAAGTACAATGGAGGGAGAGGAGGAAAGGTAGTTAAGACTGTTTGAAAATGAGATGGAACATGGAGTCTAGGGTGGGCAGTAGGAGCTGGGAAGACTTGAGGAAGTGGAGGACAATGGACGTGTGGCTGGGTCAGTGGATTGGCAGTCTCAAAGGAGTGTGCTGGAGGGACAGGACCTGATGATCAGGGAGCGCTTTGTTTGAGACTGAGTTTTCAGAGTGTTTCTCTCCTACTATATGTCAGGCACTGTTCTGGGCACAGGGCAATGTCACAATGAATGGGACAGATATCCACAGCAGTTGTAAGCTATTGCATAAAACGGACAAAAAGCAAATAGACAACTAAACTACACCGTATAATGTGTCAGATGATGATAAATGCTATGGACACAAAGCAGAGAAGGAAAATAGGGAGTATTGAGGGAGGTCATTGCAGTGTAAAGTAGGATGGTTATGGAAGGCTTGGCTATGAAGGTGATATTCAAGCAAAGGATGGAAGAAAGGGAAGAAGTTGACACAGTGGTATGTCAGGGAAGTGCAGTCCAGGTAGAATGATAACAGATACAAGGACTCTGAAGTGAGAACATCCCTGGTGATTGAGGGAGCAGCAAGGAGACCAGTGGCTAGGATGAACTGGCCATGAAGAGATGAGTAGAGAGCAGGTCAGAGGGATAATGGTGGTGAGGGTGAGGTCAGATCCCATGAAGCCTCGTGCCAGAATGTGGAGGGCTTTGTAAGTTTGATTTTTGACTTTTATCTTGAGTAACATAGAAGACCATTGGACGGTTTGGAGCAGAGATGAGACTTACCCTGAAAAAGATCACTATGCCTGCTGTGTTGAGAGGATACAGAAGGGGAACAAGGACAGAGGGAGGGAAAACAGCTGGGAAGCTACTGCAATAATCCCAGTGAAAGATAGCAGTGGCTTGGGTGGTAGTGCTGGAGATGAGAAAGAGTGGTCAGAATTTGGATACATTGTAAAAGCAGAACAAAAAGGGTTTGCCAATGGGCTGGATGTGGGATGTGAGAGAGAGCAAGGAGTCAAAGGAGACTCTAAGAATTTTGGCCTAAGCAACTGAAAGGTTGGAATGGATATTTACTCAGGTGCAGAAAACCGAGAAAGAATCCAGTGTGGCTGAAGATCAGATTTTGGTTTTGACAATGTCAGTGTTGAGATTCCTCTTAGAAGATTTTTGTTCATGAATTTGAAATGGTTCCTAATAGCCTTGTTGTGTGATTTCGTCCAGCGATATTCAGCTGCTTGGGTACAGGGATATAGCAAGCAGTTAGATGTGTGAGCAGATGTGGAACAAGCAGCTGGGTATATAGGACAAGAGTTCAGAATCCTGAACTCTAATTCAGTTCTCTTTCATCCAGAAGATAAAAATTTGGAATTTATCCCAAGCCGTGAGACTGTATGAGATCCCTGAGAGAATGTGTGTGGATTGAGGAGAGAAGAGGCTGAATAATTTGAGGGGTGTTCCAATGTTTAGAGGTCAGGGAGATGAGGAAGAACAAGCAAAGGTTACTGAGAAGAAGTGTCCAGCAATGTAGGAGGAAAATGAGAGTGTGTGCCTGGGAGACAAGGGTTGTAATTACTGGCAATGACAAGGTCTAGGGTATGATGCTGTGAGCAGGTGATTGAGGTGAGGTGGAGGGAAAGATCTTTGGAGCTAAGGCGGGTGGGGAGCTGAGTGTCAGGATGTTGGATGACTCCAGGGTTGATGACAGGATTGCGGTGGAGGGGTAGGTGGTGGCCCATGTGTTGACATCACCTGTGACTCCACTGACCAGGATGTAGGGAAATGAGTTCAGAGGTGGTGAAGTTTGATGAGTTGCTTCCAAAGACCTAGGGTTCTTTTTTTTTTTTTTTTTGAGGCGGGGGGTCTTCATTGCTGTGCACAGGCTTTCTCTACTTGCGGCGAACAGGGGCTACTCTTTGTTGCAATGTGTGGGTTTCTCAGTGCGATGGCTTCTCTTGTTGCAGAGCACGGGCTCTAGGTGTGTGAGCTTCAATAGTTGCAGTGCATGAGCTCAGTAGTTGTTGCACGTGGGCTCTAGAGCTCACAGGCTTAGTTGCTCCGAGGCATGTGGGATCTTCCTGGACCAGGGCTTGAACTCATGTCCCCTGCCTTGGAAGGTGGATTCTTAACCACTGTGCCATCAGGGAAGTCCCGAGACCTAGGATTTTTGAATGAGGAAGGACATCTGAGAAGTTGCAAAGAAGAGCCAGATGAATGTTTTTCCCTCTCCCTGGCCTTGAGGTACTTGAGGAATAGGAGACACACAGGCTTCAGCTGAGAAGACAGCAGGGAGTAGAATCCTCAGGGGACAGCCTGGCTTCTGTGAGCAGGAAGACACATCTAGAAGAGGAAGAAGATGTGGATCAGTTTGCTGACAACAGTCATTTCCTAAGAGCACAGTGCAAGGGTTTGGGAGGAGAGGAGGGTTTGGGTTTGAGGTTAGATTGGGTAATACCTATATGGTGAGCAAGGTGAAGGTGAGCAAGGTGAAGGTGAGCAAGGTGAAGGTGAGCAAGGTGCATGCTCTGGGCGAGGGTGGGGGCTGGTGGCTGTGAGGCACTGGGGGTTGGGGCAGAGCAGCACAGGGCAAGAGGTCTAGCCTGAGGCTGGAGGTGTTATAGCAGCCACAAAGCAAGATGATTGAAGACCAGCACGAGGCTGGTCACACCTGGATGGGTAGTGTGGCGGAGAATAGAGTAAATCTCTCTAGGATAGCTAATTATAATAATGCTATAGTCATCACAGTTGAGGGAAATTTATCAGCAATTAGGCCAAAGACCAAATAAAGTTTATCTGCAACTGGGCCAGAGAGTGATGGATTACTTTTCATCCCAACCCACTGACTATACTAAGTGTTGACAAACACCAAACTTTTGTTGATAAAATGAAGAGATGTTAGGGAAATCTAGAAAAGAAAGAGGTGAGCCTTCTATGAACTCCAGGAGATGGCCAAATCATTCTTACATTTGGGAATGTGGAGTAAGAAGTCAGAGTACGAGGAGTCATTACCATAAACCCAGCTTGGGAAGCCCTGTTTGCCCCAAATCCACCCTTTTATGGAATGCGTGGATCTAAGAGTTGCAAATGATTTTCCTGTGCCATTAATTTGTTATTATTTTTTATGAGAGTGAAAATCACTGTGATTCATAGTGAAACACTGACACATATGTATCCACATCCAAACCCACACTATAATCTGGCCAAATAACCATAGGCACAACCTCATTTGATACATAAAAGAGTTGTTTTGAGGATGGAATGAGATAATGCATTATCTCAAGGGCTGTCACTGACTAAGCCTGTAATGAACATTTCCATATTACTTTCTTGCATCTTCAAATAGAACAAATGGCTCTATGATTTGGAGTGAGTCAGTTTAAGAAATTAGTGTCTTTCCCACTAACCATGGATTTCTCGGGGACGAATGTTCATCTTCGTACCTTCAGTGCCTAGGATAGTGCCTGGCATACAGAGGGCATTCAGTGAATGGAGTCCTGATCCCTGAGCATTGCTACAGCTATTTCCCATGTTCACTTTCCAGATAAGCTCCCAAACAAGTTAGGGAGGATCCTACAGCAAATGAAACATGCATTTTACCAGTTCCTTTCACAAAATCATCTTGGACATACGTCTTCAATGAATTAGTGTTTAAGGATCCAACATTTGAGCCAAAATGCAAGCAACAGCTCTGGTCCACACATAGTAATCTGAATTAAATATAACAATATTTTGTTATGCTGACATCTGTGTTGTTAGCAACATAAATAGATATGGTGTGTGGCTCCCATGATATAGGGAGAGAAATGATTAAATGGTAAGGCTCTTGGCTGCCCTAATGAGATGGGGATAGGGAGTTTGGGCTGGGAGGTGCTCTTTTCATGAAAGGTAGTAAAACTTCTATTCAGCATCGTAGGACATCCATTTCTGCTCAGATTTCAATCTGGAAGTTCTTCTTGAGGCAAAGTGTAGAGAACATACATTCAGAGAGAATCTTGAGAGAGAAGAAAGCTCCAAGCCCATAGCAAGAGAAAAAAGAAGTCCTTCCTAGGGCAGTAACTGGCAGCAATGTCTGGCAAAGAGCATGCTATAGACTGAATGTTTTGTCTCCCCAGAATGCATGTGTTGAAACCTAATATCCAAATGTGATGGTATTTGGAGGTGGGGCATATGGGAGGCGATTAGGTCAAGAGGGTGGAGCCTTCATGCATGGAGTTAGTGCCCTTAAAAGGCCCCAGAGAGCTCCCTCATCCCTTTTGCCATTTGAGAACACTGAAAAGACAGCGAACTATGAACCAGGACGTGGTCCCTCATCAAGCATCAAATCTGCTGATGCCTTGATCTTGGACTTCTCAGCCTCTGGAGCTGTGAATAATAAATGTTTATTGTTTATAAGCCACCCAGTCTATGGTATTCTATTATAGCAGCCCAAACAGACTAAGCAGAGCATTAGAGCAAATCGTATGCTTTAAGTGTAGTTGATAAATAGACTCCTTTACTTGGACTTGAAGCCAATGCAGTCGAGAGACTACAAATCCTAACAGGGCTGTGGTATAAGGAAACCTCTGGGCTGAGAGCAGCACTGGATGCTTAAGAGCTCTTCAAGGGAGCCTGATTCAGTAGAGGCCTCAGGACAGGACCAAACAAGAGTATTTCACAGATGCCAAGGACTTCCATTCATTCCTGGTGAGGAGGAACTGGGAATAATGATTAAAGGCCCACCATTGAGTCTTGCTGATACATTTGGGTACAAAGGTTATTTATTTATAGTTCTTATTTTAAAATTATATGCGTCATTTCCCAACAATCCTATTCTTTTATTTTTTCCCTAAAATTTCAATTTAAGAACTCTATCAGATCATGTAGGAGAATTACCTTACGCTTAGGAGATGGGTGCTGAACTATTTAGAGGTGAAACATCAGGATTTTTGCAGATTACTTCCAAGTCATGCACATTCATAGAGAAAGCAAGTCTGATCATTGTCTTTTGAACTGTAACTCTCTTCCTCAAGCTTTTTAAAATAGGTTTAAAAATCTCATACTAAAAAGTTGGGAGTTGGGAGAAAAAGTCCACTTCATATTGGTATAGACAGGTATCTGGACTAAGTATACCTCACTTGTCAAATTTTCATCAAGATTTGGCTTCACATTACTAATCAAGCCAAATTGGCAACAACTCTCACAGAACACTATCCTACAAAAGCTGTTGGTTTTGTTCTGTTGGTTTTGTTCTATTGGTTTTGTTCATTCATTTATTCAGCAAGTATTTGTTGAGTGCCTACTGTATGTGAGTCACAAGATTCTAGGTTCTGGCTAGAGAACAGGGAAAAAAATACATCCTTTCTCCTATGCACATGTGTTAACTACTATTTAGCAAAAATACTTTTTAGAGAAAACAAATCTTTTGGGATGTATATTGAATAGATTTGTTTTTAAGAATGTTTGCCTTTAAAAGAACAGTTCCGTTAAATGTTCTTAATAAATTTATATATTATAAGAAAAATAACTTGAGTTTCTCTAGAAGAGCATTATAAAACATACTTTATTTCTCCCTTTATGGTTTTCTGGCTCCTTTAAATTTCAGATTTTGCCCCAGGGGGACAGAAAGACCAAACCTTCAGTCATGAAGGTATCAAAGGCAGGAAAATGGGAAAAGTCTTCAGTTCAGTGTAGATTAAATGAGAAGGTGTACAGAAGTTAGGCTTGGTAATTATTTTAACAGAATAATGGGATAACCTGAGAATAAGTAAGAACCTATTCACACTTCCTATTAAACTTACAAAAACAATCCTGTGCGCCCTGTGCCGAGTGTTCACAGCTACATTTGTGGCATCCTAGGCAGGCTCTTCTGGGCTAGTTCATCTTCAGATACCTGTGGCTGTTTTACCACTTACTCCTGAAGAGCAGCCAGCCAGAACCCTTTACCCCTGCCTGTGTTTAGCCTGTTGTGATGTCCACACAAAGGACAAACCGTGCCCTTCTAAATGACCGCTTTAATTTGCCAGATTTCACATCCCAAAGCGCCTTCTAAAGATGCTTCCGTCCCCACCCCCCGCCACTGCCATTTCTGCGTCCTTCCCCTCGTGGGCCAGAAGCAGATCTACCCCCTACCAGGACCTGAAGAGTTTTTGATTGGAGAATATAGAAAACAATGATTGCTATGTTGGGCTTCTATATTTTGTTTGCAAAATAATGGGTTTTAGGTTAAATCGAGGCAGGTGTGCAAATGTTCTGGTGAAGTCCATGCCGCCTCCCCCGCCAAGAGCACACCAGAAAAAGAGTCTGATGATAGTGGTCACCGGCATCAGTAATTGTAGCAAGGGCCTGGAATATCAATCAAAGGCAAGACAAGCATTTTGATAGCATTAATCAGAGCTGGCTTCCCCCTGCAAATCATGCCAACGGTCTTGGATCCCTGCCTGTTCCCATTGTTTCCTGTCTGGTGGTTTGCATGCAGATCCTTTTCCCCTTCCCTACTGTGGCCATAATGAAACTGGGGAATTAACTCGGAGCAGAGTTGTGCGAGTTTGGATGTGAAGGTAAACACAAATGGAGAAAGTTCAAATTGCTAAGAAGAACAAACAGCCCTTGTTACTAAACATTAGCTGGCAAATGCAGTAGACATGTACAATGGGCTGAAATCACGAATGATTTCCCATACTGGCCAAAAGGAAAGATGGTCTCAGGCTATAAGGCCTGTGGGTAATATCCCCAGAAAGAGATTTTAGGCTTCTCCCTTTTCAGCAGCCAAGCCAATATATCTAGTCTCAAGAGTTTGAATAATACTCTGCTATCACTCATAAAGAGAGATTAGGGGAAACTATACGCTTGGATTTCTTCAGTTATCATCCTGAACTCTTCTATGCAACTCTAGAGATGCTGTGGGGACCGATTCAGTCTCCATGCTTCACTTTATTGCTGGATAGATCTTGTTTCAGATATGCAATCCATACAGGTCTATGCACTTATTTTAGGTCCCACCTGGACAAGTTACAAGTGATAGTCAAGAGCATGCCTAGAAAAATTAAACACTTCAAGATTGACGTTCCCCAAGATAATAAATGGCTTTAAATATTGCTTGAATTCAAGTAATGACATAATTTTATGTTAAGAGAAGGAAATGAAGTAATGGGGATAAGTTTTCAAAGGATCACATGTAGTGAAAGAAGATGGGTTAGAATAGAAAAATCTGCCCACTCAGTTGAAACCTTTGTTCTGGCTCCCTCTGTCAAAATGCTACTTCCCTTGGCTCTGTTCAAACAGGGTGGTAAAAAGAGTCCAGGAACCCAAGAAGCAAGTGCAACACCTTTTACACACACACCCCCACATTAAGTATATTATATACAAAAAGCTCTAATATTACATACCTTTCCATGGGATTGAAACCACTGAAGCAAACGAAAAAAATCCATCTACCACAAGCACACGTATGCATATCTATATACCTACACGAAGCTAAAATAAATGGTTGAAAAATGAGAGATTCAGCCAACTGGCTGATTTGTCTAAATGCTGTCAAACAATCATTTTGATTAATATTTTTTCACTGAATTGACTGATGTTTTTTTTAGTGACTAGAATGAACTGCAATATTGTGTAGACATCTCATATATGGAATTGCTACAGCTCCTTGGAGAATTAATTGGTCAGCTTCTGCCATAATGGATAACAACCTATGTTAGAGATATCTCACATAAACAAATTCTTATCCTTTATAGCATAAGCTGACTAATTAATTTTCCAGGGAACTCCAAGTCCTAGAAACTATTATTAACTAGTGGTAAGTGAAAATGTGTTTGAATTTCAAGTGTTTGAGTTTTTGATGCCTTTTATTTCATAAAATAAAAGTGCTTATAAATAATTGCCTTTCTCTAAGTGCTAATAAATAATTGCCTTTAAGACAGAGTCTAGATTGGACCCTTTCTCATGACTTTGCTTGTTCTTTTCTGCACTAATACAAGCCACTCTTCAGATATGAAACACACACGCACACACACATTCTGGACAGACTTTGGAAAGGCTAATTAAATAGTTATGAAAAAATGCTGACCCCAAATCATATTACCTTAATTTGAAAAAGATAAGGAAAGCATAGAGGAAAACTAAAGAAGAGGTAGAAATGGCTAATTGGGTTTATTGTCCATAGTGATCATTATATGTAATCTTGTCTTTCCAAGAAATTATAGATTAAAAAAATTAACATGGCTTCTGTATTAATATTAATGTTTTCTCTTCATGGGCCTCCCTGTCTCATGGCCCACATGGCTCCATCTCAACCGAGCTTTCAGTGTCCTATTCGAGCAGTCAGTACCTCCATGTCTTTGTTTCTCTGATGAGGTTCTGTTTTCTGAACGGCAAGTTCAGACTTTAAATCTTCCACCTGAATTATTACAAGAGAGATTTGGTAATTAAGTTCTAACAAGATTTAAATGATATTAGAAACAGTCAGTTAAAAGGAAACACAGCCCTGGGCTTTGTGGTAAATTTGTATAATTATTTTTAGTCCTCTAGAGGATGCATAATTATGTTTCTGTATTTATAAAAATACTGCCTCTGAGGCACCAAAATGAATTTTACAGTATGCTGATTTGCATATTAATGTTATTCTTTGTATATCAAAATTTCTTTGGCTGAAAAAAAAAAGATTTTCCAGGAAATTTTCAAAGTAACCACGAGGATTGTGAAGTCTTTTGATCTGCACGTCTGGCAAAACCACCGCTCATGGAGAAAGTTCGATCGTCTAAGAAAAAAAGAAACTTAAGAAAGCAGACATATAACACTAAACCTCAAATTTAATTTGCTCTTTACTTGGGAAGGGTGCAGTGGCATAGCCAGATTTAATAGCCAATAACAGTGATCATTTATTATCGGCTCAGTGAAATCTAGTCAGTTCACATGCTTCATGCAGTGATCGTAGGAGGTAGATACTATTATTTTTCACATTTCAAAGATGGGGAAACTGAGGCACAGAGGGGTTGAGTTAATGGCTTAAGGACACAGCCGGTATTTAACTTAGGCAGGTTGATGCTAGGGCGTTAACAATTACACTGTATTGTCTTCTGAACAGAAGTGTAAGGAAGCACTAAGGGCCTCTTTCTGTTCTGTTGGAGAAATCATTTTCCTGTGAAACACAAACAAGGCTGCCTTTGCCTCCTTCAGACTGCAAGGCTGGAAACGCCACACAATTCAGGACTATGTGCCCACTTTTTCCTGCATGCGTTTCCTCATCTGTTTTACAAGGAATTACTCTCTCTGCACCAGCTTTTAAGCTGTTCCAGAGTGGGAGCTGTATTCATTGTTTCCTTCTCTGCTTTTTCCTGCACTTAGCATTCAGAGTTAGAGGGCTGCTCATTAAAATGAAATCAGGGAGTGAGACTGTCTTTGTCCATTCAGGCTGCTGTAATAAAAATGCCACATACCGGGTGGCTTAAACAACAAACATTTAGTTGTCACAGTTCTGGAGGCAGGGAAGTCCAAGATCAAGGTACCAGAAGACTCCGCGTCTGGTGAGAGCCCACTTCCTGGCTCATAGATGGCCATCTTCTTGATGTGTCTTCAGAGGGTGGAGGGGTGAGGAAGCTCTCTGAGGGCTCTTTTCTAAGAACAGAATCCTGTTCGTGGGGGATCCACCCTCATGATGTCACCATTTCCCCAAATCCCTGCTCCTGATGTCATCACACTGGATTAGATTTCAACATGTGACGTTTAGGAGGACACGTTCCGTTCACAGCAGCGTCTCATTCGGTTCACAGCAGGGTCTCGGGAAACAGCTGAAGTCTTTGAAGAGGAAAATATAGAAAGGAACTGGGATCTGTGTGGTGACCCCACGGGCACTCAACTGAAGCCCGTTAACCTGGACTTTGCGAAAGAGAGAGAAGTTGTCTGTAGCTCAGGGCTGGACCACGCCCTGTGGGAGTGGAAGAAGCGTCCTCTCAAGGGAATGGATGCTTCATTCATCTGAAAAGAGGCTAATCCTGGGGTAAAAAATGAAGCCTCAAGAAGTAGATCTCAGGCAGTTAGCGGCAAGACAAATCTTCTCTGTAAGGCCAGGGCTCAGTCTGGGCCAGGCCCAAAGGTATGGAGAGGCCTGGAGTTTTCTGGCCTTGGTGGGTCGATTGGTTATCAAGTGGGGCTGAGGTAGTAAGAGGGCCTCTTAGAGATCCCGGGGTGGATGTGAGAGCATTGCCGTGTTCTCTGAGTTGGAGCTTCCCTTTCACTAATCCTTTTCATAAACTGTTATAAAATTAGTCCAGACAAAGCTTCTGGCCTGGTCTCTGCAGTGCCCCGGGCAATTAGGAGAGTGCAGGCCCAAGCTGGGAGTAGGATTGTTAGGGAGAGAGCCAGAGGTAGTGGTGACAGCCTAGGCTGTGGACAGCAGGGCTAGGGACAGCGGAGTAGCCAGGATGGAGGTCAGACGGGGAGGCCCGCATGGAGGGCTCCGAGGGGCCCATTTCTGCACACAAGGAGGCTGCAGCTGGGGCCCTGCTAGGGATAGCTGGGAAGTGCTTCCTGAGGGCTAGGTTTCAGCATGTTGGCTGCCAGGGCCATGAACCGTTATAATCTGTGTTATGCATATATCCCCTCATTTAATGCTCCTGACAAAACTATGAGTTGGTTGGCTTGTTGCTACTTTACAGGTGAGCATAACACTGAACAGGTCACTTGCCCAAAGTTATAGCTTCAAATGACAGAGCAAGAATCTTAACCTAGGTTTAACTTCAAACCCAGGGTCTTTCCACTGTCACCCTGTTGCTTCCAGGTATGAGAAGGAAGCTGTAAATCGTCTATCTACCCTCCTAACGTTTCAGGTTGAGGTGAGAACTAGAGAATTGGTTTCTGAGGAGTCTAAGGTTCTACCACACTGCTATAGAGCTACACAGCTTTAGCCTGGAAGGGACTGCTCATAGCCATCATTTAGCCCAAACCCTGCATGTCTGCGGGATAGAGGCTTGCCAAAGCCACCCAGAGGTGATTACAGAACTGGAACCAGAACTCTACTCCTACGTCCTAATCCATGCCCTTCTGTTATGTAATAAAAAAAGAGCATTCAATATTGGTTTCCTCTTTCTTCGAGAGGCAAAGTTGCTCTTTGATGTCTTCTGTTTCTGTCATCCACACCCCATCCACACGAGGCACCTCTGCAGCATCTGGCTTTCAGCTGGTTGTCATTTAACGTTTAAAAAGAGATTAGCTGCTAAGAAAGATGTTAGCTTATAATACTTTTAACCCTTCAAATTCTCTTTATAGGGACCTTTGCCTTTCACTTGGAGGCTATTAAGATTTTCTGAATGTAAGAAAATACATTTTATAATGAGAGAATTACAAGCAGCAGAGCCGTCTATTTGGGGCAGGGTTCCTCCTATAATTGTACTCATCGATCTACATCTAAGGCTGCGCTAGGGAGCAGGAAGGCCTTTGTTCAAGTAGCTAATTTGCTGCTTACGTAGTCGTAGGAGAGTTACACAACCTGAGTCTCAGTGCTCTGCTCTGTAAAAAGTCATATTGATAACATTTACCTCGAGGTAGTGAGAACTATATGAATGTGTTAGGTAAAGTGCCTAAAATAGCTGCTTAATAAATGTTACATCCCTTTCTCTTCTCTCTCAGAGCCTCTGTGAAGGCCCTTTGTGAAGAGCTGTACCTATTGCAAACCCATTTTTTAACCTAGTTCCAGCTGTATCTTTCGCTGCATGACATTTTATTTCTTATTTGCACAGGAGGAAATAGCAGTCTAGGGTTAGACAGATGGCCTGGTTTATGACTTAATTACACCGCCCCTGAGTGTGCCTTCCTGAGGCTCTACTGCTAGGGTGACCATCCGGCCTAGTTTGCCCAGCACTGAGGGCTTTCCGGGACAAGAGCTTGCCGTGCTAAACCTGGGAATGTCTCAGGAAAACTGGGACAGACTAGTCACCCGACCTAGTATAGCTATGTCAAAGATATTGCCTTCTCTGCTTTTCTAAGATAAATACTGCGGGCTCCCATACTTCTTTTCTTGGTGGGGAGGTAAGAACGGTGATAATTCTGTGCCTGTGTAAACAAGGGGGACTTTATTCTAACTGGCAGGTACAGGGAGAATAAACCTCAAACAAAATTGCTGACTGGACATTTTAATTGCATAGAGGTGCCAAAAGTTTATTCTTGGATGTTCTACTCATGGACACCATCATCACCATCATCATTATTTTTTGGCCATACAGAGAGCAGTAAAGAATGAAGGATTTCGGAATCAAACATTTCTGTACTATCTGGCTAACTTTCCTTTTTATGCAAAATCAAACTTTTGTCGTTAAATAGAATTCTAATCATTAGGGAAATCTGAATCAAAACTATAATGAGAGTACCACCTCACACCTATTAGGATGGCTACTGTAAAAAAACAAACAGAAAATCACAAGTGTGGGGAAGATGTGGAGAAATTGGAACCCTTTGCACTGTTGGTGAGGATGTAAAATGGTACAGCTGCTGTGAAAAACAGAAAGGCAGTCCCTCCAAAAAATTAAAAAGAGGATTACCATGTGATCCTGCAATTCCACTTCTGGGTATATACCCAAAGGAACCGAAAGCAGGGTCTTGAAGAGACATTTGTAGACCCATGTTCATAGCAGCTTTATTCACAGTAGCTAAAACCTGAAAGCAGCTCAAGTGTCCATTGACAGATGAATGGGTAAGCGCAATGTGGTACAAACATGTGATGGAATGTTAGCCTCAGAAAGGAAGGATATTCTGACACGTGCTCAGCATGGATGAACCTTGAGGATGTTATGCTGAGCGTAGTAAGTCAGTCACGAAAAAGACAAATACTGTATGATTACTCTTATATGAGGTACTTGGAGTAGTGAACTTCATAGATGGAAAGTGTAGTGGTGATTTCTGGGGGCTGCAGGTGGGGGGTAGTTAGTATTTAATGGCTACCGTTTCAGTTGGGGAAGATGAAGCAGTTCTGGAGATGGATGGTGGTGATGGTTGTACAACATTAAGAATGTGTTTAATATCGTTGAACTGTGCACTTAAAAATGGGTAAGCTGGTAAATTTTATGTTGTGTGTCTCTTACCACAATAAAAAAAAAAAAGAAAAAAAATAGACAGGCTTGTTATAGTACCAAAAAGCTTCAATTGCCTGTGCTGCTTCCTCCAATTCTAAGCAGTCACCTCTTTTTGACCACTACCATCGTGAATACATTTTTCATATTGTAGATGCGGAGATTTAGGTACAGAGGGGTCCATTTTGTGCCACTGGAGTCACAGCCAGGAAAATAGCTTTTAAAGATGCTGGAGGAGCTGAGGAATTGATTGTAAACATATGGCCTCTTTAGAAATGAGAGAGAAAACTGAGAATCAATGGTTTGGAGTTTTTATAACTCATTTTCAAATCTTTTCATTTCTGGGTCAATTCCCTCGTCAGACAGGCCAGTCCTGGTCAGGCAGGATAAATGGGAGAGTGTGACTGAGGGGCAGCTCTACTTTCCTAAGTGTTTCATGTCAGTGATTCAGGTAACTTTATTTGTGCTCTTGTGCACCAAGGCAACGCAGATACTAATGTAACTGTTCACTCGAGGAACAGAAAGCAAACTGGAAGTAGATGATTTCAGTAAATTCTCAACAGTCAATATTTAAACAGTTCCTTTTTACACATCCCCTATTGGCGCCCCGATGTTGGACCAGTGGCCTATGTCATTTGCTGACTTGAAAGACTTGTGTAAAGACAATTCCAATCATCAACAATAAAGATTAAGGTATATAAAATGTTGTCGGGGATGGCTTGGATTTTTTCAGACACACATTACTAAAAAATTGATGTCCTGAGTTTGATCAATAACAGCAATACATGCGAATGCTTCTGTACCCCATTATTAAAACCACTGAATTGGGTCTTGGGAAACCAATCTATTTCAAACCACTCAATGTTAGAGAAGTCTTTACCAGCCCTGAGTAGGTCTCTGTCAAGCCTGCATGATACTCCATGTGCCCCAGGACTATCTCTATTCTGGACAGTGCCATCTTGGAGTAATAGATCATCGATGTCCTAGGCATGGGTGATGCATTGCTCCAATGTGTCAGAACAACAGCTGGCTCGGTATCTCTGTGCTGGGAGCACAGCAACAGCTGACTGCTATGATGGATGACGTGTGCGCACAGCCTATCGCTGTAATACATCAAGACATGGCACTGATTTGAAGGTGAATTAGTCAAAAGATGGAGTTCCTGCAAGTTCCAAACCCAAGAAAAGGAGTCCTGTTTAATTATAGAATGAAAGACAAAGTAGAGGGTATGAGGTTTAGCAACTGGCAAATGCAGGGCTATTTCTAAGATATAATTCACATGAAGTGTGTAGCACTCCCAGATGAGGTGTGATCATTGCTCTGCTTTCTTGAGGTGTGATTCACATCCTCTATCAGCATACCGCCTCCGCTGAAGCAGCTGGACCACAGTTGGGACATATTTTTTCCAGGTGCCTTTATAGAGATTTTCTAAATCCAGCCCCACTATAAACACTCAGACTCCTTCTGTCCAAAGTTCAAGTATTCTTTCCATCTCTTTCTCTGCCCTGTACCCCTTTGCTCTAAATCCACACAGAACAGAATGAAACTATAAAATGATAAAGTTCGTGCCACTCTGCCTCACATGAGGTGGTTGAACCCTTTGACATTTATTCACTCAATTTTGCAATCAGTAAGTATTGATTGAGCATTGATTTTTGTTAAGATATTTCAACTGCATATAATAATTAAAAAAAAAACCCTGCATTGGTTAAAAAGTAAGGACGTTTATTAGTTCATATAATGAGATGTCCATAAAAGGCAATTCCAGGGTGGCATAATGCTTTGGCTCAATGACACTGTTGAAGATTCAGGTTTTTTCCCATCTTTGTGTTCTGCCATCTGGTTTTTTTCTTTAGGCCTTTACATTCATGGTTGCAAGATGGCTGCTGCAGTTCCAGCCATCACATGTAGACATAATATCATTGATCCAGAGAAGAGACAGGAGGGACATTCTCTCACATTCCTAAGAGTGAAGAAAGTTTGTTCAGAAGCCCACATCAGACTTCCCTTCAAGCCTCATTGGCTGTAATTATGTCTTTTACCATGTCTAAACCATCACCAGTAAGAAGAATGAGACTATCATAAATGGCAGGCTAGATAGAGCCTATCCTCACTGAAGGCCATGAACGCTTGGCAGAGGGTGAATAAAATTGAGGTTTTGAAGCAAGGAAGAAGAGGGGTGAGTATTTTCTGTTTGGAGGGCGATTTATGGTGTTAGCTACAGGCTTCTAGCTCTGAAGACCAGGGGAAGCCTTTCCTAAGATCTTTGGGAGCCTCCAGAGGGCAAGTTGTGGTGGACAGAGTGATGCTCCACCAGATCCCCCTTCAGAAATAAAAACCTTATTTCACCAGCTTCTGGACAGCTCCAACCATCATTTCCCTGCAGAAGAAACGCTCTTGCTCAAGGTCATGTTCTTTCCAGGTTCAGCCTATATCCAGGACTGATCAACACAAGCAGAGAAAACCGTGGCCCCCTGGTTCCACTTGGGGCAACTCTGAAGGGTCATCCCAGCTTCAGGACTCCTGGTGCCTTGTGTCTGCATCCCAGTTCAGTGTCTGCTGCCCAGTCCTGCTTCCTCTATCCACACGTGTTGATGCCAAGAAGATACTGGTTGCTGATCTCCATTTCAGAGTCTGCTTCCTGGGAAATCAGCAACACATGGTTCCTGACTTTAACTGTCCCTTCAGAATCTGCAACATGGAACTATCCAGAGGGGTGGCTGTCTCTCCATGCCAGACACTCAGGGATTTGGAGCGTTGTAAATAGGTAGCTGAGTCCTGGACCCACTGAAGATTCTAATTTGCTAAGAAGACTCTCTCCCACCCCCAATAGTAACAATTTCTAATTCACTTTAGTTTCCTGCGGAGGTATAAGTTGTGAGGACTTATCTGAGTTAAGGGATTGGTCAGAGTTATAGCTGTATTTCTGCTGTTGTCATGAGCCGAAGTGGGTCCACAAATAGGATATTGCCGACGGGCAATGGCATGAACGTGCTCTGGGCCTTGCTGCTCAGAGCAGGGTCCATGGACCTACAGCAACCATATCACCGACATCGCTGGGCAGATTGCCAGAAATGCAGGAACCAGGTCACACCCTCGAACCCTCTGAATCAGAATCTGCATTTTTGAAAGGTGAGTCACATGCACTACTTTACCTGCAAGAGAGGATGAGAAGTACAGCCTTTTTTTTTTCTCTAGGTGGCCATGATTCCGTCAAAAATTAGAGGTTCTATTATGTTGAGAGGGAAAGGGAAAAGTGGTATTGGGGGGCAGAGAACAGCCACACCCGGTACATTTCACAACAATAAGAAGGGTAGGAAATGACCAAAGAGATAAGAAAAGCACATTCTCCCCCACATTGCTCTCTTTCAATAACTCCTAACTAGGACCCAAATCTGGGTGACAAGCTTTGCTTTCATTTTGAGTCCAGATAAATTCCCCGGCAGCATTCATCCCTTTTTTGTATTTAGAATGATGGAAAAACCCTACTCTTCAAACACAATGTTAACATCAAAGTAAGATTATTTCTAAACGGTAAGAGTGAAACATTCCCAGGGGACAGGACAAGATGCTCTTCAAACTGAATTGGTGGCCAGTAAGGTTGGTTGAGAATTGGAAAGCAACTGCCACCTCTTCCTTCCTCTTTTAATTGCTCTCAGGGGGATAAAAATGGAAATGAATGTTCTTCCAAGATCACACATAAGCAATGAGCATGTTGCAAGGCCAGAACACGCCGTTCTGGAGTTATAAGACTCTAAAGTTTGAGTAGGGTCTGTGGTCCGTATAAAAGCTGACAGTTCTGGTGAGAGACTTTCTAGGGAGTGGCCATTTGGGGACTCCGACACTTGCCTGCAAACAAGTGAATGCGGCAGGATGAACACAGAAGTTCTAAAGAAGATATTGGCAGTTGGCTTTGAGACAGATGTCACTTGCATTGCTGTGCACAACAGGAAGGATGATACAACACAACGTGATTAATAACAGGGGGGCCTGGATCACTAGGGGCCCTTACACACACTTCATAAAGACGAACAAAAGCTCTCCCTGTAAGTAATGCAGATTTAGCTGTGAATGTTACTTGGTGTGTCTTTAGCCGCGGCAACACATTGCTTTATTGTTGTTGGAGATTTTACCGGGGAGATGAAGCAGGGGGAGAAACAAAAGAGATACAGAATGAGGCAGATGAATATTAGAGTTTTTATGTTTGGCTCATAAAGACACAGCGCATAAGGGTCAAGCGTGGACGTATGCAAAGTAAGGCTAAAGACACGGATTATTGGCGGGGAGGGAGAGAAGATGGCAATTATTGAAGCTGTTTCATCATCTCTGGCTATCTCTTAGGGCACCATTATGAAACTAAATGAATTTCTATATGACACCCATAGCTTTCCCCTCTTCTCATCAGTTTATATTTTATAAATCAGGAGACTCATGAAGAATAAATATTGTACCAACATAAAAAAACAACAATCATTGTGGAAACAGTAGAAAGAACTGTAGGTTATTTGATGAATTTCCAGGGAAATGATAGAAATGGGTTGCCCCAAGCATTTAATCATACCTCGTGTTTATTTCTCAGCACTGATCGGCGTCTTGCCCTAAGAGTGAGTCCTGCTTATATGACTATTTTGGATCTGGTCTCAGCCCTTCCTGTCTTTCCAAGATCCAAGGCACTTAAACAATTTAACATGAACATAAAGACCCTTGGAAGATGGAGGTGGGGCACTGCTACTCTGACTTCCATAGGAGATAAAATTGACCCAAATGGTCCCAAAGATTCTCCATCTCTCTTTACCACTTTCCCTCCTCCCATATTTAAAGGGCACTGCTGTGTGTCAGACACTCGGGAGATGGAGCTGAATAAGCTGTCATTCACGTCCTCAGTGTGCTCAGTCAGATGGAGGAGACAGACCTATAAACAAACAAATTACAATATACTGAGTGACGGGCAGAAGGAACCACATACAGAACATTCTGAAAGCACAGAGGATGGACAGAATGAGTAAACTTATTGTCCGTGGGAGTGACCTCTGGCAGAATTTTGAAGTCCAAGTAGGAAGGGACAGCAAGAGAAAAGGTTTAGCTCCCTAAATAGCAAGATGTATTTAGGGAGCAGCAAATGGGTCAGTGTGAACCCAGGCAGGACATGAATGGAAGTTGAAAATGAGGCTGAAAAAGGACCTTGATGCTCTGCTAAGGAGTCTGGTTTTTGATTTTTGGTTTTTAAATCTTACAGGTGCTGGCATTTAGGTGGAGGGAGAAGGCTGGGCTGACAGGGTCAGTGGCTGGAGGAGGCTGCCGTTCACTTCCTACTTCCTCCCACTGGGGACCTCAGCAAACCGTGGCAGGGCCACCTGCAGGACAGAGCGGTGTGAGAGTGGCCAGCAGTTTGGAGTTCTAGAGAGAAAAGTCCAAACTGGGAACTGGTAGGTGGCCACTGGCCTGGTGACCCAGGGGGCAGTTGCTGTGTACATCATTTGGGGTCCAGCAGGAAGTGGAATTCATTCCAGAAGTTTCAGGTGAAGAGATTTAAATGAAGGGACTACCTCAGAGGTGTGGGCAAGCAAGGAATATTGAGGCCCTCAGAGGCTAGCCACAGCAGGAATTACTCCTTGGGCTGAGGAGGCAAGAGAAGGACACTATTGCTAGAGTCCTGTGAGGGCAGAGGCCACCCAGAGAGGCTGTAGTTGTGGGTGGGCATAGTTACTGCTGGAGACGGGATCCAGACATTTGACTCCAGGATGGGAGTGGGGGAGGGAAAAATCCACCTTCTTTTCTCCAGGCCTTTGACCTGTTGCTGGTACCTCCCCTGGCATCACCCAATCAGAGCTGTTTGATAAGGGAGTCCAGGTGATGGAGATCATAGGGTCCTCCTCTGAGAGCCCAGAGAAGGGCAAAGAAGGGTGAGGAAGGAGCTGGGTAGGGACTGGTAGAGAAGAGCCAGTTCATTGTATATCTGCTCTTCCCCCGAAGGCCTCAGGGCTGAGAAACTGAATCTGATAGTCACCTATGGCCCTTTTCTTTCGTTGTCAATTAATCCCATATAATATCTGTTTTACATCTTTTTGTTTGACCGACTTCTTTGAGCATCTGATGAAAACGATAGGCCCTCTCACCATTAAAAAAAAAATCACATATGGATGACATTTGCATTCAATTTATGCACCCTCTAGAGCCTTATTACTCAAAGGGTTCTCCACAGACCAGCAGAATCAGCCTCACCTGGAACTTTAGAATGCAGGCTCTCGGGGCCCCATCCCAAGCCTCCTGAGTCAGAATCTGCATTTTAACAAAATTCTCAGGAGATTCATACGCACATTACAGTTTGAGAAGCACTGCTGTAGAAGTCCATAGAACCCAGCTTCATTGTGGCTGGTTGTATAGATATGGATATCTTAGGTAGGATGTAGATTCAGCTGCAAATAAAAGAAAACCCAAACAGTAGCTTAAACAAAAGAGAGAGGTTTTTTTTTGATCATGTCACATGAAATTTAGAAATATTTCAGTGTAGGGCTGGTGTCATGATTGCTTCATTCTCCATCTGCTTGGTCATCCTTAGTGTGTGGCTTTTGTCCTCCTGACTGACACATGGGTCCTCGGACTCCAGACATCATCTTTGCATTCTAGGCAAAGGGCAAAAGCGTGAATGAAGTAGGCAAACCGATGAGCCTTTGTCAAGATCATTTCCAGAGCTACCTCCCAGAAACTTCCACTGGCTATAATTCAGTATAGCTGACTGTGACTGCAAGAGTGAGTTTGTTTTTAATCATCAAGTAAAATGGGGGTTATGTTAGCCAGAAAAAAGGAGAAAATTGATATTGAGGAGGCAATTATCCAAGTCTGTCATTGTATGTAATAATGAAAATTATTAGTTCTGAAAATCTCTCTCATTCCATTTCTCATCGCTGATGAGACCTTATTACATGTATTCTGAGCTTTGGAATCTCCTTTTGTAAAATAACGCCAATTGGAGACTTCTTAGCAGAGGGCCACATAGAATTATAGAAATAAAAAAGTGTGAGATAAAATTAAAAACTGATCAATTTGGGTTTCACTTACTTATAATTGGTAGTAATTTCTTTAGGCATTAAAACAAATATACTTTTGACCCATTAAGAAATAACTGCCTAGCAGCTTCCTAGGTGGCGCAGTGGTTAAGAATCTGCCTGCCAATGCAGGGGACATGGGTTCGATCCCTGCTCCAGGAAGATCCCCCATGCCGCAGAGCAACTAAGCCCATGTGCCATAACTATTGAGCCTGCGCTTCAGAGCCTGTGAGCCACAACTATTGAGCCCGTGTGCTGCAACTACTGAAGCCCACGCACCTAAAGCCTGTGCTCCGCAACAAGAGAAGCCACGGCAATGAGGAGCCCACGCACCACAATGAAGAGTAGCCCCCACTCACTGCAACTAAAGAAAGCCCGCGCACAGCAAAATAGACCCAACACAGCCAATAAAATAAAATAAATAAATAAATAAAAAGTTTATTAAAAAAAAAGAAATAACTGCCTAAATATACCTAAGAAGAGAAAGAACGCCATAGATTTCTTAAGGAAATTGTGCCTAAATTTCATTTGTGTGGACATTTGTATGCGGTTCTGAAAAGGACTACTGCTTTCACTATATCCCTTTAAATTAAAAACCACTGATTTAGAATTATTATTTACAAGCAAATGACATCCTAATTCCATGTCAGTGTAACTGGGTTGTTCATGCAGATATTTTCAGATTTCTCCTGACTCATTCAGGTTCATTCATACTACTTGAAATGAACAAAACTCTGATTTAAAAAATTCTGTATTTAATATTCTTCACTAATTCAGACAGGGTTTTTCCACTTAATCTAAATTAGTGATTTTTACCAGATTCAAGTAGCCAACTTTCCTAGGATCTTTGAACTGTCTACCCTAGTAACAGAGGTATTGTATTATCTTAAATATCACCTAGTTAAAGAGAACTGAATTCTAAGGAGACATGAGACTTGAATTACTGTTCTGGGTTCTAAAAAATTTTTTTTGTTGCAGGATGCTATCAAAATGCATGCAGTCTTTTATGGGTCTCTGTTCAGGGACCTTTGAGACTAGTTAGGGTCTCGGTTGGAAGGTTTTTCCTCTTGTGGAGTCAGAGCTCCCAGTAGAGCACAAAGGGAGCATAGAGCATGAGACCTCAAGCTTTGCTGACACTGTCAGAATGGAACTCCACATCCACGGTTTAAAACTGGCTGCAGACTGTCAGGTCTTGGAGATACAAAGACCAGTCATTACATTATTGTTTTTCTGTGCTTTATTTTGCCATCTTCTCTGACTAGGAATCTGGAGAAACACTTGATTGGGTGACTGCACCATGGCTCGTAGTCTCTGTCCATTCATTAAGCCAACTCAATATCAGCTATATGTTTTCTCCCTGCTTGAGACTGGTAGGAGGAGGAGAAGATACCAAGAGGAGTAAGAAATTGTTCCTGCCTTCAAGAGATACACGTATATGTAATTGGTCATAATATTATTATTATTTTCTTGTGTGTGTGGCATGTGGGAATCTTCCTGGAGCAAGGATCGAACCTGGGTCCCCTGCACTGGCAGGTGGATTCTTAACCACTGCACCACCTAGGAAGCCCAGGTCATAATAGAAGTATACACCAAATGCTAAAGATCTGGCAGATCTAAAGTTTTTCCATGCTCACGTGCAAACCTGCTCTCATGCTGGATATCTGAAATACAAAGCTATGAGATTTGGATTTAGCTTTCTAGTTTATGGACATGTTGGAAAGAAATAAGCAATATTTAACCCCTATTAGTAACAGCTAGTTTTCTTTTTCTTTTATGGTATTTTTTAAAATTTACTTTTTTTTTCAGATCTTTATTGGAGTATAATTGCTTTACACTGTTGTGCCAGTTTCTGCTGCACAACAAAGTGAATCAGCTGTATTTATACATATATCCCCATATCCCCTCCCTCTTGAGCCTCCCTCCCAAACTCCCTATCCCACCCCTCTAAGTCATCACCCACCATCGAGTTGATCTCCCTGTGTTATGCAGCAGCTTCCCACTAGCTATCTGTTTTACAGTTGGTAGTAGTATATATGTCATTGCTACTCTCTCACTTGTCCCAGCTTCCCCACTCCCCACCCCCATGTCCTCAAGTCTAATCTCTACATCTGCACCTTTATTCTTGCCCTGCCACTGGGTTGTAACAGCTAGTTTTAAAGAATCTGTACCAAATATTTACCAAGGTATCTTTTCAAAGCTAAGTAAGTTGTCAGCACCAAGTTCGTGCAGCCCTTGTTAAATCCTCAGTATCAATGCCTATTTCAACTGTGTTTGGACAACTGAATTCAATTTTTTGATAACTATACTCTTTTGCTTCTATAAAAGCCATTTCTATTTATGAGAGTGAGTCAAAAATTATCTGCACTTCGGTTATATTAAAAGTTCTGTTGGCCGCACTGTCTTATCAGCGCTTTCCGTTCAAGGCTACTGTCTTCCCCGTTACTCCTGTGCAAGTGTTGAACCTGTTACATCAGTTCGTTTGTAACTGCGGTGTGAGCAAAACTGGATACCCCACTTGTGATTTGCATGAAAGAAGAGCAGCGTGCAGTGATTTGTTTTTTGTGGTCTGAGGACGTACCTGGTGCCGTTATATATCAAAGACTTTGTGCACAGTATAGAGAAAGTGTTTTGTCGCGAAGAAGTGTGTATGAATGGATAAAGAAGTTCAAGGAAGGTTGCACAAGTGTTAGCCATCAAGAAGGAGCTAGACGGCCATCCACGTCCACGGCTGATGACAACATTGAGTGTACACGTGAAATGATTCTGTCGAATAGATGAATGACAGTGGATTATGTGGCAAATCATTTGCAAATCAGCCATGGCTCTGCCTATGAAATAATCTACGACAGACTTAGGTTTTCAAAAGTTTGTGCTGGAGCCTGAACTTCGAATTAAACGCAGAGGACTGCTATCCAAGGGTGTTGTAATCTTGCATGACAATGCACGTCCGCACACTTCTGCCCACACTATCCACACTCTGCAAAAACTTTGTTTTGAGGGGTTTAAGCATCCTCCCTATAGTCCTGATCTTGCTCCATTGAACTTTCACCTATTTGGTCCCCTGAAAGCAGCCCTACGAGGATGAAGATTCACTTCTGATGAAGAAGTGAAGACAGCAGTGCATTCGTGGCTCTCAGCTCAGCCTAAAACATTTTTTAATGAGGCACTATGAAAGCTTGTTGACAGATGGACAAAGTGTATTGAAAAGCAAGGAGATTATGTCATAAAATGATGTATTTGTCTTTTCTGAAAGTTAATTAAAAGAAATTCTACAGCCACAGTGCAGAGGATTTTTGACTTACCCTTTATTTGTTTCTAAATTTTATTTTATTTTTTATACATCTTTATTGGAGTATAATTGCATTACAATGTTGTATTAGCTCTGCTGTACAACAAGGTGAATAAGCTATGTGTATACCTATATCCCCATATCCACTCCCTCTTGAGCCTCCCTCCCACCCTCCCTATCCCACCCCTCTAGGTCATCACTAAGCACTGAGCTGATCTCCCTGTGCTATGCAGCAGCTTCCCACTAGCTATCTGTTTTAACATTTGGTACTGTATATAAAAAGCCATTTCTATATTGACTTAAACATACCCATTTCCACAAGTCAGTATATGCTCCTCAGGATTGTTAATACTCACATGATGTAACATTCTTCACCACACTTTTGGGAAGAGCCCTTCTGACTATAGGGGCTGCCATGTTACATACTCTTCAGACTTTCAGGCTTGATCCGTCCTGTTTCCAAGGCATCTGTGGTGTTATTGGCATGTTAATTATTACAGCAAATGATAAAATGTGCAAAATGGTACCCCCCTTCTTAATGACATAAATAAATGAAGCAATTAATTTTACACAATAAAAACAAGCAATACAATAACTTACAAATTTGGAGTTTCTTCATTATTACATCAAATTGCAAAATGGAAACATGTAATTTCAAAGCCTCATAAGTAAAAATGGAAACACAGCTGATGCCGCGTCAGCTTGTGGGCTGCAAAATAATGTGGGGCTTGCAGAGTGTGGAACAGTCAACATCTTTTAGAAACATCATGCCACATATGATTCAGAAACTACATAAATCTTCCTAGAGCCACCATAAATCTTCCACTGAGCCATCCCAATGATCCAAGCCATTCATGCACTGTAATAAAAAACAAAACAAAAAAACCACTTTTTTTTTTTCTTATTTTCCCTCATAATATTAGTTTGGAATTTCAGCAGCTACTTTACTTAGGACCCTCAACTCCATTTATCTGCAGTTGCAGAAGCTGGAAGCCTATGATTGATCTTGTAACTTCAATATCTAGAGAGAGATAAGTAGGGAGGCAAATTTCCCACAAGGACTGACGACAGTTTTTAAAATGAAATGTGTGTACACCAAGCCTGACATCCTATGTTGCCCACCATCTTTGAAACCGTCAGTTTCAGGGCTGACATTTGGTTCTGAGTGTTTGTTTTGGTGAGCGAGAAAGTAACACATATTTTCTTTGACATCTTGTGCAATTTTACCAGTGTTCAGGGCACACTTCCTACTTTGCATGGAGAATGTATTTGCACAGTTGTCAGAATGACGGACAGCGGAGCGAGTGACAGGATGGAGTGCTGATCTTTGCTTGTTATTACATACAATAGCCTGGTAGGAATCGTGATGTGTTGGTGAGACAAACTGTGTCCCATTCTGGAACATATTAAGTTTGTCTCCAGGACACACATGACTTCGCTAGGGTGTCGAACCTCATTCATAATAGATGCTAATCTTTTCAGGGCTGACTGATGACAGCACTTCCTGCCCTTCACGGAATTAGAGCTGGGTTTTATCAAAGGACTCAAACTGCCTGCTAATTAGACTAATTCCCTTCATCATGAATTATTTATTTCCATTGGTAACCGATCACTGTGACATTAATGGGTTCTGCTCAACTTGGTTTCATACTAATATACACTAGGAGTTAAATGTTTAAAAATTCCTGATACTTCACTCCAGGTCAAGTGTATCTTTGGGTAATATTTGACAGATTTGATGAAGCCTTGATGGTTATGTTTTAGTTACAAATAAATTGGGACAAAGTTCCAGATTTGGTTTAGATAGGAAAACAAATCCATTCCTTTTTCTGCTCAGGTGTCTCCTGACTTAGCTGGAACAGGTCCTCTCATTCTAGGGCATGCTATCTGTGCTGCATAGTATTTTATCAAGGTCAAGCCATCATGTAACAGTGCTGGTGACCCTCTTCAGGGTAACAGTATTTCAAAGTTGAATTGGACAGAATGTCAGCTAGTAAAATTGAAGTGATACTTGACTCAATTATTGATAATCTTGATAAAATCAGAGTGCATGGGACTTCCCTGGTGGTGCAGTGGTTAGGAATCTGCCTGCCAATGCAGGGGACATGGGTTTGATTCCTGGTCCGGGAAGATCCCACATGCACTGGAGCAACTAAGCCTGTGCACCACAACTACTGAGCCTGTGCTCTAGAGCCTGCGAGCTGCAACTATTAAGCCTGTGTGACACAGCTACTGAAGCCAGTGCACCTAGAACCCGTGCTCTAGAAGCCACTGCAATGAGAAGCCCACGCACAGCAACAAAGAGTAGCCCTGACTTGCTGCAACTAGAGAAAGCCTGCACACAGCAACGAAGACCCAATGCAGCTAATAAATAATAAATAAATAAATTTTAAAAAATCAGAGTGCAATACCTTGTTTACCCATTTGTAAAGTGCAGAATGCACTTTTAAAAAATAGTTTATAGATCAAGTCCAATGGTGCACTTGTCTCAGGTTGTATAGATCAGTGTGTCTCAAAGTACAATCCAGGCACCACCTGTCTCCTGGAAGCATTTGTGAAAATGCAGGTTCCTGGGCCATATACAAGGCCTGTTAGTTAGAATCTCTGAGAAAGAGATCCCAGAATTTGCATTATTAATAAGTACCTCATGTGATCCTTAAGCAGTGTGAGGATCACAGACATCAATTATGAAGAAAACTCTATAAATAATCAGTATTTTATTAGAAATACTGAACCATCTCATCAGACAGGAACAGGACACTGCCCGACAAGGTTAGTATTGGCGTCTGGAATTGGCTCCTGCAGCAGTTTCATCAACACACGTAAACCATACGTCAGTTCTACTGACTGATAAGGCAGGTCATCGATTAGGTCTGCGAATGACAGAAACAGATGCTGGGCATCACATCCTCGCTCAGAGGACCCCCATGAGCCAGGTGTCAAGCAGAGGCACAAGCGCTCACTGTTTGGCAGGGTAGTGTGTGCCAGGTGGGAAGGCTTGCGGCACGCACACACTGAGGCACGTATTCGTGCCAGGTAGTTTAGCAACGTTGCATTTTGGAAAGTGGTAAAAAGAAGTAAAAAGAAGGCAGCATAGTGAGCGGCAACTAGAGATGAGGCGACAGACACTGAACAAAGGCATTATGGAGTCCACGTGCAATGAGACAAAACCGCAAATAACAGGTTCTGTTAAAAGCAGCTACAGTTCCAAACCGAAGGCTGATTTCACAGGACAGGTCAAAGATGAGTGGTCTCAAATCAGGTGTACCTGTGTGAGCAGCAAACAATGCCTTCAGCAGACTCAGGGTTAAAAATAAGGAGCAACGTGCTGGGCACACTCATTAACCCCCAGTAAATTCTATTATCCTTTTTATTTGAAACATGAGGAATCTGTTCTTTCAGATTTTTCTAATGAAAGTGGTACTATGGCATAACGTGAGTATTTTAATCCTCAAAAACATGAGCTCTACGTAACTGAATAAGCCAGGTTATACGGATTTGGTGTTTAGCTACGCGGCACACTGTATTATTGTCGTCAGGAATTCATACATTAAACAGATATTTGTGAAGTGCTTGCTAGGTTCTAGGTACTGACATCTGCTAAAACTAGGCTTACAAAAATGTACATGGAGAGACTATGGATTCATGAAGAGTTTATAGATGTTTTCTGAACTATTTATGTGTGCAAGTGGCTCATTCTACCTGAAACCACAGATAGTGTATATATATATATTTTTTTTGGCCTCACCTTGCAGCTTGTGGAATCTTAGATCCCCAACCAGGGATTAAACCTGGGGCCCCAGCAGTAAGAGTCCTAACCACTGGATTACCAGGGAATTCTCAGTATTTTTCTACTTTAAGAAAAAGTTGGGAAATGTAAGGCTACTGGTGAAATGGAGAAATGCTTTTTGTTTGTTTTCTTATACTTAGATGACTAGCTTTATATTTCTCTCTCTCTCTCTCTCTCTCTCTCTCACACACACACACACACACACACTTACATATATCTCCATGAATCTCGAAATTTATTTCACTGTCTTACATCTCTCCTTACTTTCCTGAGGTTTTTCCTTCATTTCATTGATCTGCACTTGTTTGCTTGCTAAATTGTTTCCTCTGTCCTCTGCTTCTCTTTCATCTCCTCTTACAAGTCACATTGCAGCTGGACTGACTTAAGCTTGAGAAGTTCATCCATGTGTTAATATTTGGTAATTTGAAAAGATCCTACCCTCGAAACTTCTACAAAACATAACATCAATGAACAAATCCCCAAAATGAAGATTTTCCTCAAAAAACCCCCATAAAACATCAGAGGTTCTGGTGAGGGATGACAAAGTATCACATGGGATGCTGGTCTGATTGCGTTGTGTTGGTTCTCACATAACTGGAGGAGATGAGCTACTGAGACTTCTTAAAAATAGTTTATCATGCACTTATGACCTGCTTAATAAATATTTATTAAATGGAACCGAAGTTTCCAATGGCTTTAGCAAATCATGTTTTAGCCTCTTCTTGTCTATATGTGGAGATTCTGCCTGACACTCACAGAACTCTTTATTGCTTTTGAGTTGTATTTTCTTGCTGAAAAATTGTTGTTAATGTAGTGTTGAAAATAGTGACCAAAGGAAGGCACAGGGACAGGATCTGAGGTCCGAAAGGGAAGTCAGCTTGCAGCCTGATAAGGAGCCTTGGGTGCCATGGAGACCCCTGGAGCTGGAGGTACTAACTGTGAGGCATAGTCACAGTCTCCTACCCTCCACCCCCCAGGGCAGACATGTGACCTACCATCTGGTGAGTCCAGGAACATCTGAGTCACACGTGCAAGTATCCCTGAGGCTTCTTTCACATATTTGTGGAGAAGAACCACTAAAAATTACAAACTTTTTGCTAGTCAAGTAACTGGAAGTTTAGAGTATTGAATGAGAAATGGATTCATTAATTTGGGGCTTAAATATTGGGAGGAATTTTGCAGTGTCATTTCCTCTGGTAATTAGATTTTCCAGTCAATATGGGATACTTTTTTTTTAAATTAATTAATTTATTTATTTTATTGGCTGTGTGGGGTCTTCGTTGCTGCACACAGGCTTTCTCTAGTTGCCATGAGCAGGGGCTACTCTTTGTTGTGGTGCGTGCGCTTCTCATTGTGGTGGTTTCTCTTGTTGTAGAGCATGGGCTCTAGGCCCATGGGCTTCAGTAGTTGCGGCATATGGGCTCAATAGCTGTGGCTCATGGGCTCTAGAGTGCAGGCTCAATAGTTGTGGTGCACGGGCATAGTTGCTCTGTGGCATGTGGTATCTTCCTGGGGCAGGGATCGAACCCATGTCCCCTGCATTGGCAGGCAGATTCTTACCCACTGTGCCACCTAGGAAGTCCAATATGGGATACTTAACAATAAGTAGTAACAAAGCATAATTCAAAAAATTAAATCATCATAAATCCAAAGAATAGACCAAACCAAACTTACTGAAAGATGAGCCATTCGGAGAAAAATAACCATATTAGGAATGTACTAAGCTTATGTAATCATCCTTTCTGATACACTACATACTCCTAGCCCTCCTCTAACGATCATGTTCTTTAAAGCAAAGTTTTCCAAAGGAAGACTAATTTCTTTTCTTTTTTTTTTAAAGAAATTTTATTGAGATACAGTTGACATACAATAAACTGCATATATTTAAAGTGTACAATTTGGTTTTTTTTTTCTTATTGGTAATGTATATATGGCAATCCCAATCTCCCAATTCATTCCCCCCCAACCCTCCCTGTTTTCCCCACTTGGTGTCCATATGTTTGTTCTCTGCATCTGTGTCTCTATTTCTGCTTTGCAAAACAGTTGATTTGTACCATTTTTCTATATTCTGCATATATGTGTTAATATATGATATTTTTCTCTTTCTGACTCACTTCACTCTGTATGACAGTCTCTAGGTCCATCCGTGTCTCTACAAAAGTCCCAGTTTCATTCATTTTTACAGCTGAGTAATATTCCGTTGTATATATGTACCACATCTTTTTCATCCATTCATCTGTTGATAGACATTTAGGTCGCTTCCATGTCCTGGCTATTGTAAATAGTGCTGCAATGAACATTGGAGTGCATGTGTGTTTTTGCATTATGGTATTCTCTGGGTATATGCCCAGCAGTGGGATTGCTGGATCATATGGTAACTCTATTTTTAGTTTTGCAAGGAACCTCCATACTGTTCTCCATAGTGACTGCATCAATTTATATTCCCACCAACAGTGTAAGAGTGTTCCCTTTTCTCCACACCCTCTCCAGCATTTACTGTTTGTAGATTTTCTGATGATGCCCATTCTCACTGGTGTGAGGTGATACCTCATTATAGTTTTGATTTACATTTCTCTAATGACTAGTGATGTTGAGCAGCTTTTCATGTACCCCTTGGCCTTCCATAAGTCTTCTTTGGAGAACTGCCTATTTAGGTCTTCTGCCCCTTTTTGATTGGGTTGTTTGTTTTTTTTGAGATTGAACTGGATGAACTGTTTATATATTTTGGAGATTAATCCTTTGTCTGTTGATTCATTTGCAAATATTTTCTCCCATTCTGCGGGTTGTCTTTTTGTCTTGCTTATAGTTTCCTTTGCTGTGCAGAAGCTTTGAAGTTTCATTAGGTCCCACTTATTTATTTTTATTTTTATTTCCATTACTCTAGGGAGTGGATCAAAAAAGATCTTGCTGTGGTTTATGTCGAAGGGTGTTCTTCCTATGTTTTCCTCTAGGAGTTTCATAGTATCTGGCCTTACATTGAGGTCTTTAATCCATTTTGAGTTTATTTTTGTGTATGGTGTTAGGGAGTGTTCTAATTTCATTCTTTTGCATGTAGCTGTCCAGTTTTCCCAGCACCACATATTGAAGAGGCTGCCTTTTCTCCATTGTATATCCTTGCCTCCTCTGTCATAGATTAGTTGACCATAGTTTATCTCTGGGCTTTCTGTCCTGTTCCATTGCTCTATATTTCTGTTTTTGTGCCAGTACCATATTGTCTTGATCACTGTAGCCTTGTAGTATAGCCTGAAGTCAGGAAGCCTGATTCCACCAGCTGTATCTTTCCTTCTCAAGATTGCTTTGGCTATTGGGGGTCTTTTGCGTTTCCATACAAATCGTAAAATTCCTTGTTCTAGTTCTGTGAAAAATGCCATTGGTCATTTGATAGGGATTGCATTGAATCTGTAGATTGTTTTGGGTAAGACAATCATTTTCAATGTTGATTCTTCCAATCCAAGAACATGGTATGTCCCTCCATCTGTTTGTGTCATCTTTGATTTCTTTCATTAATGTCTTATAGTTTTCTGAGTACAGGTCTTTTACTTCCTTGGTTAGGTTTATTCCCAGGTATTTTATTCTTTTTGTTGCAATGGTGAATTGGATTGCTTCCTTAATTTCTCTTTCTGATCTTTCATTGTTAGTGTATAGAAATGCAAGAGATTTCTGTGTGTTAATTTTGTTTCCTGCAACTTTACCAAATTCATTGATTAGCTCAAGTAGTTTTCTGGTGGCATCTTTAGGATTTTCTAGGTATACTATCATGTCATCTGCAAACACTGGCAGTTTTAATTCTTTTCCAGTTTGGATTCCTTTTATTTCTTTTTCTTCTCTGATTGCTGTGGCAAGGACTTCCAAAACTATGTCGAATAGTAGTGGTGAGAGTGGGCACCCTTGTCTTGTTCCTGATCTTAGAGGGAATGCTTTCAGTTTTTCACCATTGAGAATGATGTTTGCTGTGGGTTTGTCATATATGGCCTTTATTATGTTGAGGTAGGTTCCCTCTATGCCCACCTTCTGGAGAGTTTTTATCATAAATGGGTATTGAATTTTGTCAAAAGCTTTTTCTGCATCTATTGAGATGATCATGTGGTTTTTATCCTTCAATTTGTTAATATGGTGTATCACATTGATTGATTTGCATATATTGAAGAATTCTTGCATTCCAGGGATAAACCCCACTTGATCATGGTGTATGATTTTTTTAATGTGTTGCTGGATTCTGTTGGCTAGTATTTTGTTGAGGATTTTTGCATCTGTATTCATCATTGATATTGGTCTGTAATTTTCTTTTTTTGTAGTATCTTTGTCTGGTTTTGGTATCAGGGTGATGGTGGCCTCATAAAATGAGTTTGGGAGTGTTCCTCCCTCTGCAATTTTTTGGGAGAGTTTGAGAAGGATAGGTGTTAGCTCTTCTCTAAATGTTTGATAGAATTCACCTGTGACTCCATCTGGTCCTGGACTTCTGTTTGTTGGGAGATTTTTAATCACAGTTTCAATTTCATTACTTGTGATTGGTCTGTTCATATTTTCTATGTCTTCCTGATTCAGTCTTGGAAGCTTATACCTTTCTAAGAATCTGTCCATTTTTTCCAGGTTGTCCATTTTATTGGCATATAGTTGCTTGTAGCAGTCTCTTATGGTGCTTTTTATTTCTGTGGTGTCTGTTGTAACTTCTCCTGTTTCATTTCTAATTTTATTGATTTGAGTCCTCTCCCTCTTTTTCTTGATGAGTCTTGCTAGAGGTTTATCAACTTTATTTATCTTCTCAAAGAACCAGTGTTTACTTTTATTGATTTTTGCTATTGTTTTCTTTGTTTCTATTTCATTTATTTCTGCTCTGATCTTTATGATTTCTCTCCTTCTACTAACTTTGGGTTTTGTTTGTTCTTCTTTCTCTAGTTTCTTTAGGTGTAAGGTTAGATAGTTTATTTGGGATTTTTCCTGTTTCTTGAGGTAGTATTGTATTGCTATAAATTTCCTTCTTAGAACTGCCTTTGCCACATCCCGTAGGTTTTGGATCGTTGTGTTTTCATTGTCGTTTGTCTCTAGGTATTGCTTTATTTCCTCTTTGATTTCTTCAGTGATCTCTTGGTTATTTAGTAGCATATTGTTTAGCCTTCATGTGTTTGTGTTCTTTACAGTTTTTTTCCTGTAATTGATTTCTAATCTCATAGCATTGTGGTCAGTAAAGATGCTTGATATGATTTCAATTTTCTTAAATTTACCAAGGCTTGATTTATGACCCAAAATGTGATCTATCCTGGAGAATGTCCCATGTGCACTTGAGAAGAATGTGAAATCTGCTGCTTTTGGATGTAATGTCCTATAGATTTCTATTAAATCAAGCTGATTTATTGTACCATTTAAAGCTTGTGTTTCCTTATGAATTTTCTGTGTGGATGATCTGTCCATTGGTGTAAGTGGGGTTTTAATGTCCCCCACTATTATTGTGTTACTGTCGATTTCCTCTTTCATAGTTGTTAGCATTTGCCTTATGTATTGAGGTGCTCCTATATTGGGTGCATATATATTTATAATTGTTATCTCCTCTTCTTGGATGGATCCCTCCATCTTTATGTAGTGTCCTTTCTTGTCTCTTGTAACATTTTTTATTTTAAAGTCTATTTTATCTGATACGAGTATTGCTACTCCAGCTTTCTTTTGATTTCCATTTGCATGGAATATCTTTTTCCATCCCCTCCCTTTCAGTCTGTATATGTCCCTAGGTCTGAAGTGGGTCTCTTGTAGACAGCATATGTATGGGTCTTGTTTTTGTATCCATTTAGCCAGTTTGTGTCTTTTGGTTGGTACATTTAGTCCATTTATTCAAGGTAATTATCAATATGTATGTTCCTAGTACCATTTTCTTAATTGTTTTGTTTTTGTTTCTGTAGGTCCTTTTCTTCTCTTATGTTTCCTACCTAGAGAAGTTACTTTAGCATTTGTTGTAGGGCTGGTTTGGTGGTGCTGAATTCTCTTAGCTGTTGCTTGTCTGTAAAGCTTTGATTTCTCCCTCGAATCTGAATGAGATTCTTGCTGGGTAGAGTATTCTTGGTTGTAGGTTCTTCCCTTTCATCACTTTAAATATATCGTGCCACTCCCTTCTGACTTGCAGAGTTTCTGCTGAGAAATCAGCTGTTAACCTTATGGGAGTTCCCTTGTATGTTATTTATCATTTTTCCCTTGTTGCTTTTAATAACTTTTCTCTGTCTTTAATATTTGTCATTTTGACCACTATATGTCTTGGCGTGTTTCTCCTTGGTTTTAACCTGCCTGCGACTCTCTGTGCTTCCTGGACTTGGGTAGCTATTTTCTTTCCCAAGTTAGAGAAGTTCTCAACTATAATCTCTTCCAATATTTTCTCAGGTCCTTTCTCTCTCTCTTCTCCTTCTGGGACCCCTATAATGCGAATGTTGGTGCATTTAACATTGTCCCAGAGGTCTCTTAGGCTTCAGTTCTTTTTTTTTAAATTTTATTTATTTATTTATTATTTTTTTGGGGGTACACCAAGTTCAATCATCTGTTTTTATACACATATCCCCATATTACCTCCCTCCCTTGACTCCCCCCAACCCTCCCTCGGGTCCCCCCCACCCTCCCTGTCCCAGTCCTCTAAGGCATCTTCCATCCTCGAGTTGAACTCCCTTTGTTATACAGCAACTTCCCACTGGCTATCTATTTTACAGTTGGTAGTATATATATGTCTGTGCTACTCTCTCGGTTCATCTCCGCTTCCCCTTCACCCCCCCCCCCCCCCAAACCTCGAGTTCTGCAGTCCATTCTTAGGCTTCAGTTCTTTTCATTCTTTTTTTCTTTATTCTTTTCCATATCAGTGATTATCACCATTCTGTCTTCCAGGTCACTTATTCGCCCTTCTGCCTCAGTTAATCTGCTGTTGTTTCCTTCTAGTGTATTTTTCATTTCAGTTATTGTGTTGCATATCTCTATTTGTTTGTTCTTTAATTCTTCTAGGTCTTTGGTAAACTTTTCTTGCAACTTTTCAATCTTTGCATCCAGTCTTTTTTCAAGGTCCTGGATCATCTTCACCATCATTATTCTGAATTCTTTTTCTGGAAGAGTGCCTATCTCCACTAACTGTAAAATAGATAGCTAGTGGGAAGCTGCTGTGTAACAAAGGGAGATCAACTTGATGATGGATGATGCCTTAGAGGTCCAGGACGGGGAGGGTGGGGGGGAGTCGTGGGAGGGAGGGGATATGGGATATGTGTATAAATACAGCTGATTGACTTTGGTGCACCTTATAAGCTGGTACAAGAGTGTAAAGCAATTATATTCCAATAAAGAGCTAAAAAAAAAAAAGAGTACCTATCTCCTCTTCATTTAGTTGTTTTTCTGGGGTTTTATCTTGTCCCTTCATCTGGTACAAAGTCTTCTGCCTTTTCATTTTCTCTATCTTTCTGCCCTCTTGTGGAGGAAGCTATCTAGGAGGCTCGTGAGTGCTTCCTGATGCAAAGGACTGATAGTGGGTTGGGCTGGGTGTGCGGAGCTCAATAAGGCTTTAATCTGCTTGTCTGCCAATGGGTGGGGCTGTGTTCCCACCTTGTTGGTTGTTTGGCCTGAGGCTACCCAGCACTGGAGCTTTCAGGCTCTTTGGTGGGGCTAATGGTGGACTCTGGGAGGGCTCACACCAATAAGCACTTCCCAGAACTCCTGCCACCACTGCCCTTGTCTCCTTTGTGAGCCACAGCTGCCCCTTACCTCTGCAGGCAATCCTCCAACACCAGCAGGTAGGTCTGGTTCAGTCTCCTATGGGGTCACTGCCCCTTCCCCCTGGGTCCTGGTGAGAACACTTTTTTGTGTGCCCTCCAAGAGTGTAGTTTCCCCCAGTCCTGTGGAGATCCTGCAATCAAATCCCACTGGCTTTCAGAGTCTGATTCTCTGGGATTCCTCCTCCTGTTGCTGGACCCCTAGGTTGGGAAGCCTGACATGGTGCTCAGAACCCTCACTTTAGTGGGTGGACTTCTGTGGTATAACTGTTCTCCAGTTTGTGAGTCACCCACCCAGCATTTATGGGATTTGATTTTAATGCAATTGCACCCCTCCTACCATCTCATTGCGGCTTCTCCTTTGTCTCTGGATGTGAGGTGTCTTTTTTGGTGAGTTCCAGTGTCTTTCTGTTGATGATTATTCAGCAGTTAGTTGTAATTCTGGTGCTCTTGCAAGAGGGAGTGAGCGCACATCCTCCTACTCCACCATCTTGAACTGTCTAAAGGAAGACTAATTTCTAAAGATATTGATAGGTCCTCTGTAAGAAGTGTTGCATGGGAATTTGGGAAATTTCAGAAATGTTATAACTCCAACTTTAAAAATTCCTTGAACTTCCATTTCACTCCAGGATGGAGGCACTGGGACCAGATTTACCTTCCCACCTTAAATAAGCTGAAAACTGGACAGTTGATGAGACAACTATTTTCAGATACTGGACAGAGGCAGCTCAGGGCTGTGATTCCTGAGAGATGAGAATCAAACAAGATGAGCCCTCACTATCACCTGGCTTCCAATTGGAAGTGATTTCCAGACTGCAGTGCAGGAAGGAGAATCCCAAGCAGAGCACAGTGGGCTTGTTGAGTTAAGAAAAAGGAGATCAGGAAGGCTGAGGAGTGTGCAAATTTTAGGTCATAATTCTGAAGAAGAGGGCGCTATGCAGAAATAGAGCTACATAAATCTTCATGGGGGGCCTTTGAATCTTGCTGATTATCAGGCTGTACATGAATGGGGTAAAATTCCCAAGGCAAAGGAAAATGAAATTCGGGTCTTGTAAATTCACAAGGGCAGGAAGATGTTTAAACTCCTACCAGCCAGAGTAGAGAGTCCTCACTGAACACCTAGGACATGCAGCGGAGGCCAGAGGGGGGTCATGCCTTAATAGTAAGACTGAACAACCCCTGGAATAAAACTACACAAAATGTGTGATAGAAAAGCTAAGAAAACAGGTCTAGAAATGATCAAGCTGAAAAGTAAGTAATTGCTCACCCAAACAAAGCCTGATGCTCTTTAAAGGAAAACAAGCAAAAATTCAGATGTCTGACAACATAATATTCATAATGTCCAAAATCCAATTTAAAAAATCATCAGACATGCCACAAAGCAGGGAAGTGTAACCCATAACCAGGATAAAATCAGTCAATTTTTTTCTATAGATAGAATCAGCAGAAAAGGATGTTAAGACACCTATTATAAACATTTTCAAGTAGTTAAAGAAAAGCGTGAACATAATGGGAAAAATGGAAGATAAAAAGAACCATACGAAACTTTTAGAGATGAAAAATACAACATCTAAAAAGAAAAATTTAGTGTGTGGAATTAACAGAAAACTAGGCGCTGAAGAAGAAAAGATCGGTGAACTTGAAAACAGAATTTTATACAAAATATACAGAATAGGAACAGAATTTATATGAAATGAAATATATAGAGAAAAATTGCTGAAAAATCAAACAGAGCACCAGTGACTTGTGGGATAATATTAAGCAGTTTATCATATATGCAATTAGAGTCCCAGAAGAAGAGGAGAGAAAAGACAGGAATGAAAATTTATTTGAATAAATAATGGCTAAAAAATTCCAAATCTGATTAAAATTATGAACTCAGGCAAAAGAAGCTCAGTGAACTCCAAGCAGGAACAACTCTTTCTCTCTCTCTCTCCCTCTTTTTCTCTCCTGCTCTGTTTCTCTCCTACTTGACAGCATGTCATATTCAGATTCTTGCTGACCACAGAGTAGATCTCAGGGAGAAAAGAAAGCCTGGCCATTTAATGGGAAAACACAATGTGCAGTGGTCTTCAGGCCCATCCCAGGCTACCTAACACTCTCCTCACTCTTTCCTGCAAGGAATTCTTATTAACAGTAAGGTTCTTTGGTCTTGTTTTCAGCAGCAGTGGGCCAGAGTGCAGGCATCAAATAAATCCATCTTTAGAAGCATCAGGGACCAGAGAATAAACAGGACAGGGCTGCAGGAAGTCAGACAATGGGTACTAAAGGTCTCATGTCTTCTGCTGTTCTTCTTGTCCTTCTCACTAATTTTCATTGGAATTCTGTTTTGTTTTGTTTTGATATGTTTTGTTTCCAGAGAACTCTGGTCATTTAATGAAAGCAGTTGATATATTTTAGCCCATTTCCTTGGGCAGAAATAGAAGAAAGGTGAGAGGAGTTTGGAAATACAGGAGAAGGACGTGGATTAATGTCATAGGGCAAAGACAACAGAAGGTTTAATTTTTTAGGAAGCAGCCAGAGTGAGAGTGGACTCAGAAGTAGCCAGACCCATCTTTGTCTCTTACTTTCTATAAGGTATTTGGCAAATTTCTTATACCTCTGAGCTGTGGTTTCTTTATTTATAAAATAAAAATATATACCTTGTATAAATATCCTAAGCACAATAGGCACTACATACACACACACACACACACACACACATTTATCCATATAATTTCATCTCATTTACTTAATGAAATAATTCATGTATTCCTAAGACGTAGTAAGTGCACAATAAACAGGAGCTGCCATCCTTGTTTCCAAAACCACAGTAATGATTTAAAATAATGAATCCTGGTCTTTGACCCCAGAGCACTTTCTGTAGGAGGGATCCTGAAACAATCTGAGAGGGCTCTTTTAAAGCTTTTGTTTAGGGTAGAGGTGGCGGGAAAATAATTTAAAACTCTAAGAAATTAAACTGCAAGATATTCTGCACTGTTTTCAAAGGTACCCTGATCACACCTGGATTTTCTGGGAGAAGTAACTTATTTTTTTCTTTTTTAAGCTCTTTATTGGAATATAATTGTTTTACACTCTTGTACGAGCTTTTGAGGTACACCAAAGTGAATCAGCTGTATTTATACATATATCCCCATATCCCCTCCCTCCTGCGACTGCCTCCCACACACCCTGTCCTGGCCCTCTAAGGCATCACCCATCATCAAGTTGATCTCACTTTGTTATACAGCAACTTCCCACTAGCTATCTATTTTACAGTTGGGAGTGTATATATGTCTATGCTACTCTCTTACTTCGTCCCAGCTTCCCCTTTGCCCCCTGCCCCCCCAACCCTGTGTCCTTCAGTCCATTCTCTGCATCTGCATCCTCATCCTTATTCTTGCCCTATCACTGGGTTCATCAGTACCTTTTTTTTTTTTTTTTTTAGATTCCGTATATATGAGTTACCATACAGTATTTTTCTCTTTCTGGCTTACTTCACTCTGTATGACAGACTCTAGGTCTATCGACCTCATTACATATAGCTCCATTTCATTCCTTTTTATGGCTAAGTAATATTCCATTGTATGTATAGGCCACATCTTCTTTATCCATTCATCTGTTGATGGGCATTTAGGTTGCTTCCATGTCCTGGCTATTGTAAATAGTGCTGCAATGAACATTATGGTACATGTTTCTTTTTGGATTATGGTTTTCTCTGGGTATATGCCCAGTAGTGGGATGACTGGATCATATGGTAGTTCTATTTTTAGTTTTTTAAGGAACCTCCAAACTGTTTTCCATAGTGACTGTACCAACTTATATTCCCACCAATGGTGCAGGAGAGTTCCCTTTTCTGGGAGAAGCAACTTTTTTATAGTGTTCTTCTTGTTCTGTGGTTCTAATAGAAAGCCCATTTTCTCACAAAAGCAGATGCTCCTCTGCTCCTATGTAATGGTGTCCCCTGAAGATAAATGCACCATTTAGAGCTCTCTATATGTTCTGTAGCCTGCACACGCTTTCTAAATATAGTAGCCAGATGATTACTTAATTTAGCTGGAAATGGCAGATTGTTGACAAAGAATCCCTACTGGGTTCCAATGGCTTGAAATGCAGCTTTTATAAAGCAAATCATATCTGAAGAAATGACTAACAATGCCATTTTCTTCATATAGTGACATAATATTTAGCTCTGTCATGGAAGTATAATTGCCTTATTTTTACAATGTTCATACTCGATTAATAAATATAGATTACCTGGAACAAGTCAGGACTGCTGCAGGGGGCAAAACAGTTGCAAAGAGGGGAGCTTTTAGACAAGGAAACTAGCTCATGCTCAGACACACCATCTGTTCTCCAACAGCTGGTTACTCAAATGACATAGATTCAACTCCTATATAGGATAAATTCATGTACCGTCGTTTCATTGACTCACAATTTAATGAATATTAAATAGACAGAAGCAATTGGTTTCATACAACAACCAGAGATGAGAAGTTTCAGCAAATATAAATCTCACTGCCACTTTGCTACTTGGTCATACTGTATGGAGGGAGTGGTTGGTTTTAGAATTAATGTGGCCCCTACCTCTTGGCTCTTACCTATAGGAAGAGTATGTGCTTCCCTATGCCTCTTTCCTCCTGGACTTAGCCTTTGTCTTTGATGAATGTGTGCATCATCCCTCAAGAGCATGGGAACATAGTAGGGTGAAAAGAACCCAACTCTGTTTAAGCAAAAATGGAATTGATTGATAGAACTGAATAGTCCAGGTGTTCAGTCAAATCCATCTGTGTCTTTTTCCATCTCTCACATCTGCTTTCCTCATAGGTGGTTCCTCTACATGGATACAAGATGTCCATGGGTAGGACCCTTACAGGTTGGGGTCCTAACACTTAAACAGACATTGTAAATTGCCCATTGTACCAAGGCAGATAATTAAAGAGCTATCTGCTTCGACCAGAGAGTGTTCGATTCGTCCCCTAGAACTGCTTTTGCTGAACAGGGCTTTAAGGTTATACTATCAGCTACGATGACATGTTTTCCAGTATTTGTTCTTGGAGGCTCTCTGCAGCACAGTGTCCTTTTAATAAATTACTGCAGAAGAAAGTTTTCTCAGGAAAACTACTCTTTGTTATGTAACTATTTTTGTTCTTTTCTTTTTTTCTTTTTAAAATCTGTTGGGCTTTTTGAATCTGTTAGAGGTATGTTTCTTTCTTTGCTTTGGCTAATTTGAGAGGTCAGAGGCAAATTTGTTGTCAACCTAAAACAACTGCATAGGATATTACGAAGCCATTTTATACACTAACTTTACCCTATATTTATTTTATTTTCCTATCATTACTTTTATATTGTTTGATTTCATCTATTTACTTAATCTTATTTATACTACATAGTATTAAAGCCACCTCAAACCACTTTTGGAAGTAAGGTATAAATAAATTTATTATTAAGGCAATATAGCCAACACTCATTTAAAAGATTTAAAAATATCTTGTGTTCACAAACTGCCCCTGTAGGAGTGTTTTCTTGGATCCCTCAGTGGTTCTTCTCACAGACACCTTGGTGTAAAACTAAGGAACTCTGTATCATGAATTGTTTTAACCAGCTGACCTGTAAATGCTTACTCAGTGCCTCAAGAAGCAGAAGGGCAAATGCAGGTTTGTGTAGGAAGTTGTCCTGATCCTGGCCAAACCCTTGTGTGACCAGGACCTTTTCTTGTCAGTAGACACAATCCTTAGGTGCAATGACCCTAGGGAGGCTGGGGTGTTCCTGGGTGCCTCCTCCCCTCCGCATGGTTGGGGCATTGTTTAATAGATACCAAGGGCTCATGGAGATTGCGGATTCATCTAGAATCCAAATCCCAACCTAAAATTTTGTGCATAGTTTCCTGGAAGTGTTTTAAGGTCCCTTACAGGTTATTTAGGAGTGGCCTCAAGACTTCATTTTTACTGTTGGAGATGAAAACTAGGGATTTGCATGGAAAGTAGCTAAACGTCTATGGGATGACACAATTTTGTCTTGGTCACTGTATCTGTTAGCTTTTAATTGTATATAAGAGGAACCTAACTCAAATTAGCTTAAAAAAATTGAAGGGAATTTACTGACAGAAAAATCCAGAGGTAGGGAGAATTTTATGCAAGAGTTGATCCAGAAGTTCAGCAATGTCACCCGTGTCATTCTGTTTTTTCTCTCTGCTCCACCTTGCACTGTGTCAGCTTCTTTTAAGGTTGGTTCTCCTCATCACTGCAGAATGATTGGTTGCAATGACTAGGGTTATATGGGTTTCAATTTTCATCCACGGGGAGAAAGCATCAGCTGTTTCTCCCCACCAGAGCTTCCTTCCGCTTAGAATAACTTGTGTCACATGCTCACCTCTGAACCAATCAGATGAGACAGGTGATTAAGGCCAATTAGTTCCACCTGGGGAAGGGTCAGGGCCACCCAAATTACATAGCTAGAAATTTGGGGGCCCTGGCAGAAGCAAGGGAAGAAAGGAAATGAATGCTTGGCGAGTGGGAAATGAGGAAAAGCAAATGACATGCTCACTACCATCACTACAGTCTTAGGGAAACACTTTAGTTTGTTTCTGGGTCCATGAAGACCTAGTGTCTGCCTATAGAGTGTTGCAATGGCTCTAACAGGTTGATTTAACGGCATCATTGCTATTTTGGAACTTCCTGCATGATATTATGCAGGAAGAAAATCTATGGTTAGAATCTGGACAATGTATTTTAGGGGAGTCAAAGCAGATTATGTTAAGGGAAAAGGAAAATGGATCTGTCTTACTCATACTAAGTACATTTAGCTCCTCAATGAGAAGCCACAGTTAGAGACAAGTAACCAGGTAGGAAGCAGGCTAGTACTGAGAAGCGGAGGAGAGATGTCGCATTTGTACTGAGTGCAGACTAGTGGAAGAGATGCACAAAAGACCCTAAAAAAAAGCAACGTGTGGGCTTTCTAGGTGGCGCAGTGGTTAAGAATCCACCTGCCAATGCAGGGGACATGGGTTTGATCCCTGCTCCAGGAAGATCCCACATGCTGCGGAGCAACTAAGCCTGTGAGCCACAACTATTGAGCCCATGTGCTGCAACTACTGAAGCCCATGCGCCTAGAACCCGTGCTCCACAACAAGAGAAGCCACGGCAATGAGGAGCCTGCGCACCACAACGAAGAGTAGCCCCCACTCACCACAACTAAAGAAAGCCTGCGCACAGCAAAAAAGACCCAACACAGCCAATGAAATAAATAAATAAGTAAATAAATAAATTAAAAAAAAAAAAAGCAACGTGCATGCTGCCTGGCAGGACCTACTGGACAGTTTCAGTTCAGGCTATAGAATTTAAGGACCCTCCAGCAGCCTGTGTGATTCAGTAGGTCTGGGACAGCTTCTTAGACTTAGGTTTAAGCTGTAGGTATCCCACAGCCTGGAAGTTTCTGTTGATGCAAACAACATAGGCAACTGTAAAAGAGCCCTTAAAATAAACATTCCTTCAATTTCTGCCTGATCACAAAGATCCTAACTGGGCTCAACCCTTGCTCCAGGTATGGAACCTGGCTTTTTAATCTGGAGATTAAGAAATCCTGAGATTTTGCAAAATCATTTCTATTAAATCTCTCTTTGAGGTCTTTCTGGCTCATAAACTGTGTTGCAATGTATATCACAGCCTCTATATTTGACTAATAGTTTGCATGAATAATAAAATCTTCCAGGAGTAAACAAGCTCATATTTTTGCCATTTGTAAACTTTATTGCTATTATAAAATCAACGTTTTGCAACCAGAACTCTTGAAAGATATTATGGATGGTAGTGGGGGCTGTCCGTAGGTGCCACAGACTTTTCTCCTTTTTGGTATGATTTTCTTTTCATATAAAACATTAGTGTGATTTTATATATGTAATAATCACTCCTCATCATAAATATCTCAAGAGTTAGGCAAGCAGTGGTGTACTAATAATATGCAAAGCAGTGTCTATGCTCATGGATGAATGGTCCTTCCCAACACAGACTACAGACTGTGGTTGAAAGATGGCCATCTCAAGAGTGATAAAGGCGTCAAGGGTGGTGAAGCTTAGAAACACGTAACCTCTGGTGGAGGCTCTTTTCAGATAATTGACCTGTCTTCCTTGACTCTCAGAATTGTCTAGATTAGAAACTCCCAAAATTACTTTATCTGTTTTCCAGTTTGCCTTGGGCTGACTCTCATATGAATCTTTGAGCTGTTCTTTAGTGCAAACATTCCTTTTTTTTTTTAAATTTTTTTAAATTGGGGTATATCTGTTTTACAGTGTTGTGTTAGTTTCTGCTGTACAGTGAAGTGAATCGGCTATGTATACATATGTCCCCTCTTTTTTGGATTTCCTTTCCATTTAGGTCACCACAGAGCACTAAGTAGAGCTCCCTGTGCTATGCAGCAGTAGTGCAAACATTCTTAAACATGCCTATATGTCAGAGTTACCTGATATTTTCCTTTTTCTTAGTGATTTAAAAAATAATGTATGTACACAGAAAATAAAATTTCAAACAGTACAGCAGAGAACAAAATGAAAAGATAGATTTCTCTTCCTGCCTGGCCTTATCTCCTAATCATTTAAAAAAATTTCATTTTTCTTTTATATTCTTCATCTGGTATTTACCTCAATAATATTCAATAACGTGCCTGTACTTTTATTCACAGTGTTATTCAAAACATTTAACAAGTGGTAAGGCATATTCACCAACCCATCAAAGCTGCTGCCTGTGTGTGGTATTGGAACAATTTCCTGCAGACCCCTACTATATCAGGGATTAACTTTTATTTGTAGGGTTATGGGGAGATCTGAAGGGGTGTATTAGTTTCCTGTAGCTGCTATAACAAACTGCCACAGACTTGATGGATTAAAAGAGTGCTTCACAGTTCTGGAGGCCAGAAGTCTGAAACTTAGGTGTCAGTGAGGCCTCACCCTGCTCCAAAGGTTCTGGTGTGGAATCCTTCCTTGCTCCTTCTGCCTTCTGGTGGTTCCAGACATCCCTTGGCTTGTGGCTGCATCACTCCCACCTCTGCTGTTGTCTTTCCATGGCCTTCTTCTCTGTGTCTGGCACTTTTCACTGAATTTGGGGTCCATTTGGATAATCCAGGATGATATCATCTCGAGATTCTTAATTCAATTACTTCTGCAAAAGACCCCTTTCCCAAATAAGGTCACAGGTTCTGGGGGTTAGCATGTGGACATATCTTTTGGGGGGCCACCAGTCAACCCACTATATGGAGGAAGAGAAGGTTGTGAAAGTGGCTCTCTGGCGACTAGCAACGAAGCATTTCAATATTTCAACATATTTGTCTATACTGTCTGACTATAAATCTTGCCTGTATTTTTTGATTTATACACTTTAAATAGTATCTATTGACCTGGGCCAGATTTTCAGACCCATTCAGATCTACTGAATCTCCTGCATGTTTTTTTCTTTCTCAAAGTTTTTGTCATCTTCTCTTAATCCTCAGTGTTTTTACATTTCATGATAATGTGCTTTACTTTTTAAATTTTGTCTTTTAATTTTTTTTACCAAATTGTATTATAGCAATTTGACATATTTCTAAATCTCATTGCCCCCCTCCCCCATCCTGAGCTCCCCAGCCCCCCTCGTGCCCCTCCTCCCCCCCCATCCTCCTCCTGCCTCCCTCTCCCGCTTTCCCCCTTTGGTGTTCGTGCCTTTGTTCTCTACATCTGTGTCCACCTGCATTTTTAAAAAAATTTTATTTATTTATTTATTATTTTTTGGGGGTACACCAAGTTCAATCATCTGTTTTTATACACATATCGCCGTATTCCCTCCCTCCCTCGACTCCCCCCCCCCACTCTCCCTCGAGTCCCCCCCACCCTCCCCGTCCCAGTCCTCTAAGGCATCTTCCATCCTCGAGTTGAACTCCCTTTGTTATACAGCAACTTCCCACTGGCTATCTATTTTACAGTTGGTACTATATATATGTCTGTGCTACTCTCTCGCTTCGTGTCATCTTCCCTTTTACCCACCCCAAACCTCGAGTTCTCCAGTCTATTCTCTGCATCTGCATCCTTGTTCTTGTCTTGTCACTGAGTTCATCAGTACCATTTTTAGATTCTGTATATGTGAGTTAGCATACAATATTTGTCTTTCTCTTTCTGACTTACTTCACTCTGTATGACAGACTCTAGGTCTATCCACCTCATTACATATAGCTCCATCTCATCCCTTTTTATAGCTGAGTAATATTCTATTGTATATATATGCCACATCTTCTTTATCCATTCATTTGCTGATGGGCATTTAGGTTGCTTCCATGTCCTGGCTATTGTAAATAGTGCTGCAATAAACATTATGGTACATGTTTCTTTTGGGATTATGGTTTTCTTTGGGTATATGCCCAGGAGTGGGATTACTGGATCATATGGTAGTTCTATTTGTAGTTTTTTAAGGAACCTCCAAATTGTTTCCCATAGTGGCTGTACCAACTTACATTCCCACCAACAGTGCAGGAGAGTTCCCTTTTCTCCACACCCTCTCCAGCATTTGTTGTTTCCAGATTTTCCACCTGCATTTTTAAAATCTGACAATTCAGATGAGGTTGTCTAACTGAGCACTGCTTTGGGAACTATTGCTTTAGAGCTGTGATTCTCAAATCTGGGGAGGAAGGACCAGAATCTCCAAGGTACACAAGACAGAGCGATGAAGATGGAAATGTGTCTTGAAAAAGTGTTTGCCATTGAGGTTGTTTAATTCGTCTTATTAATGACATCAAGATTATTTGGTTCTTTCAAAGCTTATTTGCCTAGTTTTCCAAAAGAGGCTCTTTCAAAAGACCTTTTCCAAAGAGCCACAGGTCTCAATAGACACCGGGTCTACAAAGGTATGGCTTTACCCAGAGGTGGGTGGGCTGTCTCAGACTGCTTTTCTATTTATTTAGTCTCTACTAATGCTTTTCCTTCAAAAACAATTTCTTAAATACACGAAAGAGGCAGAAAGTGAGAGCAACTTAAAATTTGCCAGTGTAATAAGGTGCGGCTCGCTGAAGCTCCTACACTTTGCTGTGAATCTGTTGGCTCCCCTTGTGGGTGGGGCAGCCACCCAGCCCGAAGCTCTTCCCGCACCCATGGAAACCTCCTTCAGCTTCCTTGACTCCTGGGCAGAGGCTGTGGGTGGCTCCTGGTAACTTGTGTCAGTTCCCTAAAGGCTACCCCACTGTAGGAGTTGGAGGCTTGAAGGCACTGAGAGACTGACGTGGGTTCCCTCTCCTCCCCCAGGCCCCCGTCTGTCCTCACTTCTCCCCTACTTGGCGTCCACTGTCCCGTGCTGATCGCTGGCCTGCTGACTTTAAGTCCCCCATCAGACACAGGGACAGCAGACTCACATAAATGCTTAGCATGCTCCAATGACCTGGCAAGGTCTAATCCCTAAAACAATGCCTTCAACTACTCATAGGGATTCCACTTCTAATGCCAAGTTGGATGTTGTGTTGGGAGGGGATTTATTTTGAGGACTTAACTACCTTACTATATTTTCAACTAGAACTAGAAGCATGTGGGGGAAAATAGGGATTATTATCTTGTCTTGCAAGGGTGGCCTGTCACGTACCTTGGCGACCTCTCCAGCCCTGCTTCTCTCGGCCCTTCTGGTCCATCTTGACCTCCAGACCCTCAACTCCTTTTCCTGCTGTGTCCATTTCCAGCTTTACTCATCTCCCCACTCAGGCTGGTCCCCAGCTCTTGGCATCCCTGGCTTTTTCTGCTCCCACTTCCTTCGCTGCCAAGCTTCTTGACATGGCAGCTTGCCCTGGTTGTCTCAGTGTTTTCTTTTCTGACATCCTTTTGACCCATAATCATCTCTCCTGCATTCTGCAAGGTCATAGAGATTTCCTAAGCCTAAAACCCAACAGGTCATTGCTTAGAACTTATCCTCCCTGACTTATTCACAGAATGTCTACCTCACCTCTACCCAAGAAGCTTGTTTTCCTTCTCTCTCGTGGTGTTGTATTACCACCCCCATGTCTCTGTTCCTGCTCTGACTCACTCGCTAGCTTTTCTTGTCACTCCAGGCTTTCAAAGCAGCCATCCCCAAGGGAAGGAGCCTACGGTATGGTTATTTGTGGGCTGCCATGCTAGTTTGCATACATCTTAAAACAGAGATTTGGACTGCCTTAACTTTGTAATCTCACAATTCTTGAATAAAATTTTTATTCAGTTTTTCAAATCTTAAAATTTTTTAAGTTAATTATCACGTTTCACCTCCCCTCATCCCCCTACCCTCCCTAAATGTGTTTCTGGTTTGAATACATAAGCCCCTGAGGGAAAACAGCATTCAAAGTACTGTGCCGAAAGAAATTTGCTTTATAGTTGGGTTTCCAGGAATATATCTATTCTTTTATAGCAGAATTAAAGGAAAACTTAGGGATACATTAGTTTAAAACTGGTGCTAATGCCTAGCTCTTCTGAGTTAGACTAATGTTCTTTTTTTTCTAAACCAACAAACCGTCCTGTCAACTCTGTATCGATGCTTGAAATCTTACACATTCTCCCAGGTTAAGCTCAGATGAAGCCCCATTGTATCATGTGTTCTTTTCTAAAGTCCCCTTAGCTGAAAACTGTCTCGTCTACTTTAAAATTCATACAGGTATTCATCCTTTTCTCTTTGACGATACTATCCCATTACAGTTATTTTCTTACTTGTCTTCTATCTTGTACTTGGTAAGTTCCTTGATGTCAGGGTCCCAAAGTGAAAAGTTCACCACCACCACTCTTCCTTTTTTTGTTGTTCTCTAGCTTCCTCTTGCTGGCTCTATATACTGTATGTCTTAGGTTTTCGATAAGTGTTTTAAAATTTAAATCAAATGGACAGATTTAGAAACACAGGCTTGAAACTGAACCATAATGTGAGATGAGGGGACAACAAACTCGAAGCATGATCTCAAAGCCACCTGCAAAAGATGGAGTGACTCTAAAGAGTGGAATTATGGCATTTCTTTTCCTCCTTGAGGCTGAACACTCAAGCACAAAGTTCACGAGGACCCACAAGAATGAGCAATCATGAGGGAAGCTTTAGAATTTCAGCGTGGGGCCTAATTTGAGTGTCTGAATGAAATCTCAGCTATTTCTTGAAATTTCAGTATTTCTTGAACCTGGAAGAAAAGGCAGAAGATAGTTTGGTGAGAAAAATTTTAAAAGATACTTAAAAGTCCTGTTTATAGCCCTAGTTCAAGTCCCAAGATTCTACTGCCCACTGCTTTCCCTGCAGCCAGATCCTTATTGAATTTGGAGCATCCACATAATCAAAGGCAAGAAAGACAGTCTATTAACAGCTCTTCAAGGACTCCTCGAAACAAAACAGAACCAAATTCTCTCTTTGTTCCCATTTTGATCAAAAGATTTTCCTTCTTATTTGAAACAGGATCATCCATCTTTCCTTAAAATATGGACATTTTTTTAAAGACTCTTAGGCTGAAGGTCAGTTTGGCGTATCAGATGGAGACTGCAAACCAGCCCAGATAAGGGTTTCCAAAGCTATCCATCACTGGAATAAAAGCCGAGCAGCAGGTATTGATCCTAATCCTGAAGACAGGTTGAAAGGAGGAGGTAAGGTCAGAGCCTCGAGGTTACTCAGGAATATGAAAGAGGTGAGATGTTGATGAAGATGCACGGGCAAAAGAACTATCACAGACCAGGTGGAAAAGGTGCTTATGAAACACGTCAAGCGTGATCTGAAAAGCCCTGTGGGTGCCCTTATGTCACCAAATCGGGGACCGCAACATGGAAACCAGCGGGCATGGATTTTCCAGGAAGAGAAGACAGGACTGATGGTTAACCAGCATCAGAGAAGAGGATTACACTTTAAGGCCATGGCAGTGACAGCACTCTCATGACTCTGGCACAGCCAGACTGCAGGCCTCCTGATAATATGCAGGTCATCGTGCTCTGGGCCAGTACTCTCTCCTGGTGCTCCCCCCACCTTTTGGGGTCTATATCTCCTTTGCAGATATTTCTACTGCTTGCTCACTAAATTTTACAGTTTCTACCAGCTCCATATCCTCAGTTTACGTGCTTTCCTGGACCATTTTCATGATTTCCTGGACTGCCCGAACTGTACTAAGTGCCAAATCTCAATATACAAACTCGCTTATGGAAAAAATGTAGCTTTCTTGATTTTTTCTACAACTTAATTTGTTTTGCATCGCCATTCTACTCAAGTGGCAGAAATGTAACCTCAGGCATTTGTTCTCAGTCTAGGGTTTTTCCTACAACAAGCAAACATCTCTGCCAAGATAAGAGCCTGCCTGCCCTAAACTCACCCTGTAGCCCGCACCCTCATGGTTGCTGCAGGACGACCCTCTCCAGGGCCACCGACATCCGGATCCCTGATGCTCCTCTTTCCCTCACCTTTGCTCCCTCAGCACAGCCCGGGCAAATCATTTCTGGGCTCCATATTCTTGGGGTAGCAGATGGGGGAGGGTGACCGCTTCTCCTTCAAATCTGAAATGCTGTGACTAAAACCTTGATCTCTTTGTGTCCCCTTCAGTACATGGGTTATTGAAATACAAAAACCCAAGAAGAAGCTCCCAGAATCTCCTTTTCTGTCCTGTACGAGACAATGGGCCTAAGACAGACCTCAAATGGGTGAGGGGCAGAGTCGGTCACGGGGGAAAGCATTGGTTCAGAGTTCCAACGTGGTATCCTATAGCAACACCTGCAAAAGCCAACAGTGTTTGAACCCACCCCATGGATCTTTTTTTGTTTCCTGTCACACTGTAGTTCACATCTTTTGTCATTATTAAGGACACCTTACCTTCTTTTATCTTCGCTTTTTAAACTTTCCTGAGAGAAGCCACCCACTGTCCACGCCTCCAGTCTAATTCTGCTCTTCCTCTCTCTCCCTCTGCAAACATTTTCAGTGACTGTGTTACTGAGCCCAAGCTCGTTCTGCTCGCCACAGGACAGGCCAATACATCGGGAGACGAGCTGTTGGAACAAGGAATAAGGAGAGGAAGGCAGACTAGCCTGTCAAAAAACCATCTTACCTCAGTCCCAATCTGGGGTCCTTTTATAGACAAGAGGGGAAGGGGGAGGGGCGCACTGTGGCACCGACCAATGGCTGAGCAGGACCACAAACGGTCGCTGGTTGACAGCTGCTCCCTGAGGGTTGCTTGCTTGGGGGAGGGGCCCACTGTGGCACCGACCAATGGCTGAGCAGGACCACAAACGGTCGCTGGTTGACAGCTGCTCCCTGAGGGTTGCTTGCTTGGGGGAGGGGCCCACTGTGGCACCCATCAGTGGCTGGGCACAGCCGCAGCTATAGCTCACACCTGCCTCGCCTCCATTACACCCTCAGCAGAAAGGTGTGACACCAGAAAGCGGCCAGTGTGAAGAAGGACCCGGCGCTCCAGCAATGGTCCTCCAGCTCTGGGCAGAGCTAGGCACACACGCTAGGGAGACTGCGGTGGCCACGTGGAGGCAGTTGACAGCTCCCCGCTGGCCTCACCCGTCAGCTCATGACTGATGCGGCGGCAGGGGAGTTGGTGTCTTTGGAGGGGAGCTTCGCACTTGCCCGCTTGCGCAGTGAGCGGGGCGGCGGGAGCAGGGCCACTCTGGTGTGCTAGGCCCAGCCGGCCACGGAGAGGAGTGTCTCTGCCGCAAATGCTACAGTGTTGTGGCAGGGGGAGGGGGGGAGCGGTGCCCGGGAGGGAGGAGGGAAGGACCCACCACGCTTCGGGTCTCATCTGGGGATGCCACTGTTACAACTGTATTCATCTTTATTATTGACCAGAGGTTGAAATTAAAGCAATAGAGGATGCCATTGTTGATGTTTATGATATACTGATAACAAATAAATCTCACATCTCATGTCCCATTTCTATCAGAGACGGCAATGTTCCATATATGGTGTTATGCTGGAGACCTGGAGCTTGCCCACTTCAGGTTGGACATTTTTTTAAAAGTACATTAAATAATCATTTTTAATAAAGTAGATGTAATAACCATTTTTAGATTTTTTTATGTTTATAAAGCACTTTTCGTGGTGGTAAAATATACATCACATATAATTTACCATTTTAACCATTTTTAAGTGTACACTTCAGTGGCATTAAGGACATTCATATTGTTGTACAACCTTTACCACTATCTCCAGAACTTTTTCATCATTCTGAACCGAAACACTGCACCCAGTTATTGTCTAATAACTCCCCATTTACTCGTCCCCAAGCCTCTGGTAACCACTATTCTACTTGATGTCTCCATGAATTTGACTATTCTACGCACCTCAGCTAAGTGGAATCATCAAATGTTTGTCCTTTTGTGTCTACCTTATTTCACTAAGCATGTTTTTAAGATTCACCCATGTTGTAGCAGGCTGAGTAATATTCCATTATACACATATACCACATTTTGTTTATCCATTCTTCTGTCTACGTGCGTTTAAGTTGTTTCCGCCTTTTGGCTTTTGTGAATAATACTGCTATGAACATGGGTGTAAAAATATCTGTTCTTTATTTCATGCTTTCAGTTCTTTTGGGTGTATCCCAGGAAATGGAATTGCTGGATCATATGCTAATTCTGTTTAATTTTTTGAGAAACTGCCATACTGTTTTCCATTGTGTCTGTGCCATTTTACATTCTCACCAGTAATGCACAAGGGTTCCAATTTCTCTACATCCTCACCAACACTTCTTATTTTCTGTTTTTTTTTCTTATAATAGCCATTCTAATGTATGTGAAATGGTATCTCGTGGTTTTGATTTGCATTTTGTTAATAATTAGTGATCAAGAGCATCTTTTCAGGTGCTTATTGGCCATTTGCATCTCTTCTCTGGAGAAATGTCAATTCAAGTCCTTTGACAATTTTTGAATTGGGTTGTTTATTTTTGTTGTTGTTGAGTTGTTCATTATATATGTGGATATCAATTCCTTATCAGATATATAGTTTGCAAATACTCTTTCCCATTCCATGGGTTGCCTTTCACTTTCTTGATAGTGTCCTTTGATGCACAAAGGTTTTTAATTTTTATGAAATCCATTTTTTTGTTATTGTTGTTGCCTGTGCTTTCAGTGTCATATCCAAGAAATTGTTGTCAAATCTAAAGCCATGAAGGTTTTCTCTTCTTTTATTCTAAGAATTTTTTAGTTTTAGCTCTTATGTTTAGGTCTTTAGATCCATTTTGAGTTAATTTTTCTATATATTGGAAGGTAAGGATCCAAAACCATTCTTTTGCATGTGGATATCCAGTTTTCCCAGCCCCTTTTGTTGAAATGCATTTTTAGATATTTATAATGCATATTACACACTATTCTTTCTTAAACAGTATATGGAAGACAGCAAACCTCTTCTTCAGGGCTCTTTGTCACCCTAAGATCCTTAACTCTTATTCTATGCTGTATTATAGTGACTGTCTCAGGGCTCTCCTATGCTAGTGACCTCACACTACTGGGCTTTATTTGTTCCTCTTTAGGTTTTCATTGCTTTTATTTCTCCGCCTTTGTCCTCAAACTGTTTACTGTCAAGATCTTAGCTGTCATGTCTGCCTCATAACCGTGTGCCCTCTGGATTTGTTTTTATAGACTAACAAACCTGAGAGACAAACAATAAGAATTGTATATAAACTTAAAATCAGTATTCCCTGAGGAAGGATCTAGTGGGTTCATTAACAGAGTAAAGGAAATTATCTTTAGTTAAAGGACTTTATGAGAGCTATTGACTTTGCTAAAAGATCACTGTCATTTATGTTGAAGTCTTCATCTTTGTCTGATGTCTACATAATCAGGCATGACTCACTGGTGTGCTGATAAATGTTTAAAAACCAGCTTTCAGGATGTGGGGAGGGAAACCTACATTTATAGTGGTTGCTGATTTCCATGGTGTAAATACTCCCAGAGTAGCCAATTTCAAACTACCAATGTGATATAGCTGAGTGTAGAGAAGGGAAGAGATATGCGGTAGTGCATCATTAGATAGTATTTTCACTATATAGATACAACAGTTGTAAAGAACTCCAAGAGCAGAGTTAAGAACAAAATGCAGCAAAATAATTAGGATATGATGCATTTGAGTATTTATTGCTTTTATTACCTTGTTTTAAATATAATTCTTTCAACTGTAAGTTCATACAGTTTAACTGTTGATAAAAACCATATTTAACAACTGCTCACAAACTTCCTGAAAATTTAACAATCAGCTCTTGTGAGCTGGGACAAGCCAGCACCAGCATACCTTTGGCATCACTCAACTACTTTGCACTGAGGGTAATAAAATCAAAACGTTTATTATTCCCAGAATTTGCACAGACTCAAAATGTTAATGAAGCTTTAAAAGGTTCAGATTAATTAATAAATGACATGCATGACCAATTACTAATGGAAACAGGAATATTTGCATGGTATTCTGCAGAATATTAGGTAGCTAAAAATTTCTGGGTTCTCATTTTGTGCCAGGCACTGTAATAAGTTCTTTATTGTCAATATCTTGTTGAATCCTGATAGAAAACCTTGGGTAAGTGTTATTATTATCTCCAGTCTATAGATGAGGAAACTCAAGTTTGAGGAGGCTTGTGTGCTTAAAGACATACTAGGTTTTGAACCCAGAGCTGCATGATTCCATGCATTCAAGAATTCTTTATTGAAAGCCTACTGTTTACTAGCAGTAAAGTGGACTGAGAGGAAGATAAGGTGACTGGACAGAGATTGAAGGGGACCATGATGCAAGATGAAGCTCAATATACCTGAGTGGCCAGACCATGCAGAACCTTCTAGGCCATGTTAAAGAGTTTGGTCTTTATTCAGGAGCACAGAAAGCCACTGAAAGATTTTAATTGTGGGACATGAAACGTGTTCAACTCTGCCTTTTGATGGAACTTTCTGTATGGAGTGGGGCTGTGTACATAGGAGACCAGTTAAAAGTCACTACAGTCATCCTGGCAAAACAAAGTGAAAGCTTGGTCTAGGGTGGTGCTGGCTTTGGTTTCTGCATCTGGATACATGGTGGTGCCACTTACTGAGACAGGGAGCAGTCCAAGAGAAGTACCCTGGTGGGGAAATCAAGATTTGAACTTCAGACATGTTGACTTTGAGGTTTCTGTAAGAGTTCAAAGAAGGGAAGTTAAGTGAGAAGTTGGAGACTGAGGTTGGGAAGATACAAGCCATTCCTTCAGTCTCTGTGCTGCACTAGTTATGTCATGAGTGGGACCAGATGAATCCTGAAAGTATTTGAGACCTTGGCATTTCATGACGTTAAGTTCCCTGACATTTGAGGTAGACACAAAAGAGAGCTGCTACCTCTTTCCATGTGTCTCTGTGAGCTATTAGTGGAAAGAAAATCTTTCTTTGGGTGGACTTTGAGACGTATGTCCTGTTGCATTGCTCTGTTTTTATTTGATCATTACAGAATGAACTCAGAGGAACTGAAAAAAGTAAATCTTGACTGGCTTACCAGCCTGATGCAGCTTCTTAAAGAACTGGGCATGGGAAGGGCAAGCCTGGAGAGTCAGGAAGGTTGTGCAGACACAGGTACACCATCACAAGGAGCTCAGACTTGACCTTGTAAACCAGTCCTTAATGCCAAGCATACAGTAGGATCCAGAACCACTTAATATGGTTGTGGAGAGAAGGGATGGAGAAAAAGAGGTGATGGTGGAAAAGGCTGCTATTTTGCTTCTCTTTTTCATTTTTTAAAAAATTAACTTCTATTTTTTTCTTTAAAAAATACATGCCAGGGACTTCCCTGGTGGTGCAGTAGTTAAGAATCTGCCTGCCAATGCAGTGGACATGGGTTCAAGCCCTGGTCTGGGAAGATCCCACATGCCACAGAGCAACTGAGCCCCTGCGCCACAACTACTGAGCCTGCACTCTAGAGCCCATGGGTCACAACTACTGAAGCCTGTGCACCTAGAGCCGGAGCTCCAAAACAAGAGAAGCCACCGCAATGAGAAGCACACACACCACAACAAAGAGTAGCCCCTGCTCACCGCAACTAGAGAAAGCCCACAAGGAGCAATGAAGACCCAGTGCAGCCAATAAATATATAAATAAATAAATTTATTAAAAAAAATACATGTCAACAATTAAAAAAAAACAATTATCTTTAAAAAATCTTATAATAAAAACTGATCCCTTTCCCAAACTGTCCCCACCTTCAGTCTTATTTTCCAGAGCTTAATACTTTCAAATCTTTTAACTGTTTCTTCTGGAATACACCTCCATATTTCTAAATAACGTGTTTTTACTGCTATATCATCATGTATCCATTCTAAAGACAAGAGTGTAGCACTTTTGAGCCAGACTACCTGTTTTAGAATCCTGACTCTGAGCAAACTAGCTGTGTGACCTTGGGCAAAGTACTTAAGCTCTCTGTGTCTCAGTTTCCTATTCTATAAAATAAGGTTAACAATAGTCCCAATCTCATATGAATTAATCTTTAGAAAAGTGCCTCACAACATTGTAAATCAACTGTATTCCAAAACAATTAATTTAAAAAAAGAAAAGAAAAATGACTAACACAGGCATGTAAGTATTTGTAAAATAAATTAATAATGGGAGAGACATTATCTTTTGACTTCCTGTGATGGTGATTGAGGACCTAGCTCTATCATACCACTGCTGCCAACCACACAGAGCAGCCCTCCCACCCTCTGTGGCACACATGGTTGTATCACAATTTTAGGCTAAATCAAGGGTCAGTATTTCCATTACTATGATCACTGCTAAACAAATATACTACATTTATATTTCCTTTTTAATTTAACTTTTTTGTTTATAATAAAGTTCCTTAATTTCTCCACAATGCTTCCTGCACCAGGATGGACTGGTTTTCTTTAACTTTGTGCATATCAACTGTCCTGGGGTGTCTTCAGTACTGGGTCCCTCTTTTTGGATCCCAAGCCTCTTTCTGGGCCTTTCTCATTTTTCTGGAGCATATCCTTCAGAAGCTTCCTAAGATAGGATGAGAGGTAGGTTAATCATCTGATTTATCATTAATTAATTAATAAATCATTAATTTATTAATCATTAATTACTATTAATCATTATTAATCATTAATAGTCTGCACATTTGGAAATGGCCCCTGTGCTACCTTTTATGGACTGAATGTATGTGTTTCCCCATCAAATTCATATGTTGAAGTCCAGTGTAGCTATATTTGGAGTAGAGAAGTAATTAAGTTAATGAAGTCATAAGGGTGGGGCCCTGATCCAGTAGGATTAGTGTCCTTATAAGAAGAAACACCAGCAATCTCACTTGCCCTTGTTTTCTCTGTTTACTCAGAAAGAAGAGATCATGTGAGCACCCAGCAAGGTGGCGGCTGCTTGTAACCCACGGGGATAGCTGTCACCAGATGCCAATCCTGCTGGCACCTTCATCTTGGACTTCTAGCCTTCAGACTGTGAGAAAATACATTTCTATTGTTGAAGCCACCCAGACTATGATGTTTTGTTATAGCAGCCAGACTAATACACTCTCCTGACTTGCTTGATTGATATTTTGGTAAATACAGAATTCTAGTTTGAAAATCATTGTTCATCAGAACATAGAAGATGATAACATTTGATTCCCATATCTGTGTATGTGACTTTTTTTCTGTTTGGAAGCTTTTAGGGACATCTTTGAATCTCCTGACATTTTATAGCGATGTGGCTTTGGCACTTGTGTTCTTCACTCATTCATTGTGCTGAGCACTTGGTGGTTCCTTTTGATCTGGAGACTCATGCCTTTAAGTTCTGAAAAATTTTCATATATTGTTTTTTCTGATAATTTTGTTGTCTCCATTTTCTCTGTTTTCTGTTTCTAGGAACTTTATTAATCAAGAGAGCTTAGAGATTGATTCTCAATTTCATTTTTCAAAATCACTTCTCTGCTGTCTTCCACACCTATATTTTTTATTTAGGTTTCTAGAAGAAATTAATTTTATAGAACAAAGCTTCTACTAAATATTTTAATTCCAGGTACTGTATTTTTAATTTCTAATAGGTCTTTCTTGTCCTCTATTTTTTTTTTCTCACAGTATCTTGGATTTGTTTTATGAATACATCATCTTGATCAGAGGTTCGTTTCTTTTCTTTGGTTAAGGTTCCTTCTGCTTCTCTGCACCCTATGTTGTCTCTGCTTCTTTTTTCCATTTGCTTATGTTTGGTCTCTATCCTGAATGCTGAAGATTTTCCTCAAGTGTTTGTTGACCCTCTATTTATAGTAAAGACCGAAGCACTGGACAACATTTTGGAAAGTAAGTGTGTGTGTGTGTGTGTGTGTGTGTGTGTGAGAGAGTGGGGGATAGAGGCTGGGCTTGCTGCTTGGCGAGTGTCATCATGGGGTGATTTTGATTGGGAGAGTCCTAAATGTCAGATTCTGAGGTCTTTTCTTGGAGACTGCTCAGTTTTTTGTGTTTGCTTTTTTTAAAAATAGAAGAGTCAGTCCTCCAGTCTCCTGTTTGAGAGACTTGGCTGCAGGCATTCAGGGAGGAAGTAGGACAAGACTGGGGGGCTGTGTCCCACAATTCCATACATAGATTTTTACTTCATCCATCTGTTTGAGCTCAAGCGTCACTTCTGTCTGCCACTGACCCCAGGGTCTGGGTCTAAAGCCGCCTCTGTTCAATTTCTCCAACATGAAGCGCAACTCTCGCATAGGGTGTGGAGGTGGGGTGCAGGAAGTTGGATCACTGCTTCTGGAAATCTCTCTGCAGCACTTTTACTGTTACTTTCTCAACTCTGCTAAGTTGATTACCAGCTCTCCAACCCAACTGTCATCTTCAAGAAACTTGCTAAAATCTCTCTTTCACTTTTGCCTCCTCTTTGCCCTCCCTGTCCATGTATGTTCATACCTTTTATTCCTTTAGTGTTAGTTTAGGGAAGTTTGGGAGGGAAGAAGAAACAAACGCATGTTATAATTCTGCCATATTTAACTGAAAGCCTCTCTCCATTTTTTTCCTGTTTTAAGATTTTGAATCTATATAAGTAAAAAGAGATAATTATAGCCTATATACTAATTATTAATTATCAGAACAGGATAACTTCTCATTCATATGAATCACAGTTACCAAAAACAAAACAAAAAAAGAAATTGAGGATTTTTTCCCCTCAAATCCTCCAATTATACCATAACAAAAGATATGCTATTAATTAACCAGACACTGTTATCATGGCACATTTGTAGATAAAGTGTCAACAGGGAATGGATTCTGAGAAGCAAATCCACCTTCAAAAATTTCCTCAAATTCCCCAAATATGAGCTTTTCAGTATGTGATGTGGCAAATTGCCATGATCATTTAGGCTATTGTGAGTTTATCTGAGACAATTAAGGTCATTTCGATCAATATGATGAGTCCTAATCATAAACATTTCCTTTGATTGATACATGGAAGTATGCTTTCCTGCTAGTTGGGGGACAGGGAAGCAGCATTTTTGTTGGCATTTGAAGTGAGGTGCTCATCTGCGGACCCCTGAAAGTGGTAAAGGAGCTGGGGTTGCAGTAAAAAGTGCAAGGTTCCTATGGTGCAGTTCTGGATAAAAGCAAGAAATTAGCTCTCAGCCACACCAAAGGAGCTGAACAACTCTGAGTAAGCACGCCCATCATTCTGATTGAAGTGGAAGAGAAGAAGGTAAAAGAGCTTCTCCTTGGTATCTGAGTACCAGGCAAGTAAAATAGAAAGGAAAAAGCTTTCAGTGCCTCAAGAGCAGTTAACAAACCCTGAAAGGGAAGGGAAGTGGACAAAACTGCACTGCCTGAAAGTTTTATTGAGAGAAAAGAGCAAAGAGCTTTATACACAGGGCTAAGAAGTAACGCTCTTGGTTTGCAGAAAAGATAATAATGTGAGTTACATGTAGGAACTGGTAAGAAAGTAGTACTTACAATTCACAAATTTTTATAGAAAGCTACACGTAGCATTCAGTACTTTAATAAAACAGAATGAATTTTAAAAAGAAGCAGTAGTTTTAAAATATAGCCAATATAGGAAAGAAATTCCATTCTAACATTCATAAGAAGATACTGAGCTTAGGGAAGAATACTAGGTATATTTAGTGACGATGAAGTAGACAAGCTAATTTTGTCTAATGGAGACTTGGGCAAGTTAATTCCAGAAAAAGCTGATGACAGGTTTTTATTGACAAGATCTGTCAAGAGCCAAAGATGAAGAGAAAGACCTAAAGGATGAAAACTTTTTTTTCCCTCCAATCAACAAACAATCCTCCAGCAACGAATTCTCATAATAACAGTGTGTTGGGGAAACTATTTTCATTAGTAAAGAGGAAAATCCATCTATTGATTTTTTAAATGGGCAATACCTAGTTATTAGGGGCCTCAAAAACTCATCTGTTTAATCCAGGGATACTGTGAATAAGACAAGTAAATTAGAGGATGAGGCAACTCTACCAAACTGAGGGTCTAATGATATTTTTATCATATGGTTGGTATGAGAAAAAACTAAAACACCACTAAAGAGAGTTTTAAGGACTACAATAAAAGCCATTTATTTCCTATTCTAACACCCCTCCCCAAATTCTCAGCTAACTGATAGATGCCTCTCTACGTCTGGAGAGCAACGCTTATTGGGATGTGTAAGGAAGAATTGGGTACCATGAGCTCCCAAAGGACTCTCAAAAGGGTCAACTTGGGTTCTTTATGTCTCAGAATTAGGAATGTGCTATGGTCCAGAGTCCTTGCATTCATATTCCTAGAAAATGGTGCTGTTAGTTGAAACAAGTCTGGCTTAGAAGCACAGAGTCACTCCCATTCAAAGACCCTATGCCCAGGTTTTCCAGAGATACCTCAAACGCCATATTCAATAAACTATAAATGATATGCCTGGATACCAGGAAGTAAAGTACAGTAAAACCTTGGTTTGTGAACATAATTTGTTCTGGAAACATGCTTGTGATCCAAAGCACTTGTATATCAAAGCGAATTTCCCCATAAGAAATAATGGAAACTCAGATGATTCGTTCCACGACCCAAAAAGATTCATATAAAAATGATTACAATACTGAAATATAATACAAAATAATAAAGAAAATACAAAATATAAAGAAAAATAAACAAATTAACTTGTACTTACCTTTTAAAACCTTCGTGGCTGCTGTGAGGGAGACGAGAGAGGAGGGTTATTGTGTAGGACGACTTTCACTATCACTAACGGAATCATGGCTATCTATTGACTCAATGGAATCTTTTTTCTTTTCATACAACTTTAACAAGGAACCTATCCAATGACACCTGCTTTTGCCTCCTTTTGAGGTTTTCGTGGAAATGTGACATTGCATTGTTAAACAGATTCTTTGCTTGCACTGCTACAGCCTTATTCAGGTGGTGTTTTCTACAAAATTTTGCTCTGTTTCCCACACTTTACACATCTCCCTAATCTCATTTGAAGTGAGGGATTCCTCTGCCTTTTTCTCCTCCTCCTCTGCAGACGAGATCTCCTCCACAACCTCTTGCTGTTGCTCACGATGCAGATCCATCTGTTCGTCAGTGGTCAGCTCCTGGCCGTGTTCCTCCACCAGCTCTTGAATGTCGTCCTCATTCACCTCCAGTCCCATGGTCTTCCCCAAGGACACAACTTCATCGACAACTGGCAGCTCCTGTTCATGAGCAAGCCCCTCTAAGTCACGTCCAAGAATGCAGTCAGGCCACAGTTTTCTCCAAGCAGAATTGGAGAAATCCTGCAGCGAGAGAGAGAGAGAGAGAGAGAGAAGAACCATTGGTTCAGTTGTGATCATGTGACATTCAGCATCATGTACTACTTGTATTGTAAGACATTGCTCACTTATCAAGTTAAAACTTATTAGAAATGTTTGCTCATCTTGTGGAACACTCACAGAACAAGTTACTCGCAATCCAAGGTTTTACTGTACATTCAGCAGCTTGATTAACAAGATCACACAGTAACCTGATAACACCACAGAGCACAGAACATGCTACTGAATTTCCACCTCCATAATTCCTGCTTATTTTTCCTGGTAGCAAAGCAGAAAGTGAAAGGGCTCCTTCAGGGCTATGAATATGGAAGGGCTTCTTTAAGGGGAGATTTTCGGTTTTGTTAAAAGGGACCTGGTGTCCTTTTGGAGTTCTTATAAACCAACTATAGCTGTTTGTTACAGTGTCCTCCTTTATTTTCTTCTCTCTTCCTTCCTTCCTTCCTTCCTTCCTTCCTTCCTTCCTTCCTTCCTTCCTTCCCTCCCTCCCTCCCTCTCTCTTTTCTCTCACTTTATTTTTAAAGAATTGCCCTTAATGAGTGTGTTCCAGCTATTAACACCGAGTAACAAATCATCCCAAAACTTGGTGACTTAAAATAACAATGGAAAGCTGGGTGCAGCAGGACAGGAAGCCTGAGGTCTTGGGTTCAGATGTTGACGATGGCTCATAGTACATTAATGCTGGTGAGCAAGTCTGTGCACCTCTCTGAGGACTTGCCTCTCCAAATCAGGGCCCTCTAAGGCCGCCTTCAACTCTAAAATGGTTTTATTCTATAGCTAGCCCCACATCCCAGGACTTTTGGTGATCAAGTTTTTGAGCACTCTGTTTTTTTTTTGTTTTTTAAAATAAATTTATTTATTTATTGGCTGCATTGGGTCTTCGTTGATGCACATGGGCTTTCTCTAGTTGGGGTGAGTGGGGGCTACTCTTCATTATGGTGCACTCGCTTCTTGTGATGGTGGCTTCTCTTGCTGCAGAGCATTGGCTCTAGGCTCACGGGCTTCAGTAGTTGTGGCACGTGGGCTCAATAGTTGTGGCTCACAGGCTCTAGAGCACAGGCTCAGTAGTTCTCTTGCTGCAGAGCATTGGCTCTAGGCACACGGGCTTTGTTGCTCCACGGCATGTGGGATCTTCCTGGCCCAGGAATCAAACCTGTGTCCCCTGCATTGACAGGCAGATTCTTAACCACTGTGCCACCAGGGAAGCCTACACTCTTGTGTTTTAAAACAGAAAGTCTTCCTGCACTTTGAGTGGCATCCTATCAGGCAATGAGAGATATACTTGACTTTACATGGCCCAATCCTAATATGCATGGAATATTTTATCCTTTGATCTATACCTCATTTTTACAAAGGCGGATGGCTCCAGTGATGACCACATGCAGAACTGCAGAATCTAAAGCTGGGCGGGGTTATGAAGGTCCATAGAGTTTGAATCTAAATCCAGAGTTAAAAGTCATAAGTTCTGCACATTTTTTTAAGATCAAAGATTGCAACCATCCCTTTAGCAATGATTTCCCCCCCTTTATCAGCTTTATTTGAAGACTGAATGAAACGTGAGTATAAGATTTTAAACAAATTTGATTTCACTTCTAATGAAAGTTGTACTTGAAAATAATCTTTTTAGGAGACTAAACACTTATTCAGAGAATGTTTTGTTTATTCAAAACATTTGTAGGACTCTAACTTTTAATTGCTTTCAGAACTTTTTACCAAATCAGTTCTTTCTACTTGATTTTTTTGCCATTTCCTCTCTCCCGTTCTTTGGCATCACCCAGTTAGTCTTGTTATTCTGTGCCACTACTTTGGCTCTACTGTCTAAGCTTACAGCTTTGCTGTGTTAACAAAGATACAAGAGACTCAGGAGCAGACAAGGAGCCTTAGAGGAGGTAGGGTCTTGACTATGAATGGAAATCTAGAGGAGAGTTTCATTAAGCAAATAAAAAAAAATATGGTATGGAAAAAGTTCATTTCAAAATGTTGATTTCTACTTTAAGTATTGTAAATACTTGGGAGCAGTGTTCTTCTAGAAATGGGAAACATTCAATAATAAACTGTTCATTCATTTATCACAGTTACAGTTGCTGAGTATATATCAGTGAGTAAGACAGAGGAGGTCCCTACTCTTCTTCTTCTTCTTTTTTTTTGGCTACACTGCTTGGCTTGTGGGATCTTAGTTCCCTGACTAGGAATCAAACCCGCACCCTCGGCAATGAAAACGCAGAGTCCTAACCACTGGACTGCCAGGAAATTCTCCCCTGCTTTTATTGAGTGAAGAAAGACAATAAATAAACAAAAAGAAAATATCAAATGAAGTAAAGTGATCAGGAAAGAATTAAAAATGAGATGTTGTGATAGGGAGTAACTGAGGGGTAACTTTGGATTGGCACCAGGGAAAACCTTGCTGAGATCTGAATGAGAAATGGCCCATGCGGATATCCAGGGGAAGAACATCCCAGCTGGAGGGAGCAGCTGGTACAAAGGCTCTCAAGCAAGAACACAGAGAATGACAGAGTGAAAGGAGCACAACGGGAGGGAGCTGCGAAGGGCAGGCAGGGGCCAAATCATTAGAGCATAAAAAAGTCAGAGTAGGGAGTGTTTGGGTGCAATCATAGAGTGACCTGTTCTGGTTTCTGTGTTTAAAAGTCACTGCAATTTGAAAGCAACCAAGATGTCCTTCCATAGGTGAATGGATAAGCAAACTGTAGTACATCCTTACAATGGAATACTCTTCAGTGATAAAAAAGAATGAGCTATCAAGTCACAAAAAGACATAGAGAAACCTTAAGAGCCTATAGCTCAGTGAATGAAGCCAGTCTGAGAAAGCAACATGCTGTATGATTCCAACGATGTGGCATTCTGGAAAAGGCCAAACTATGGAGCCAGTAAAAAGGTTAGTGGTTGCAAAGGGTTCAGGGGAGCAAGGGAGGGATGACTATGTGGAGTACAGGGATTTTTAAGGCAGTGAAATTCTTCTGTATGATATTGTAATGGTAGATACACGTCATCAGACATTTATCAAACCCCGCAGACTATGCAGTACAAGTGAACCTTAAAGTATGGACTTTAGTTAATAGTAATGTATCAATATGGGTTCATCAATAGTAACAATTATACCATACTAATGCAAGATATTAATAATAGAGGAAACTGGGTCAAGATGGTGGTGGTGGTGGTAAGGAGGTATAGGCGAATTCTCTGTACTTTTTTCCCAGTTTTTCTGTAAGCCTAAAACTCCTAAAAAAAAAGCCCATTAATTAATTTCTTTAGGTCCCTGGAGTTCATAGTTAAAAACTGGATAGTAGAGGGCAGAGCGGTGGCAGGAAGGTCTGTCTGGAGGCTGTGGCTGCAGGCCAGGGGAGTCACAGGTGGCCTGGACTTTGGGGCCAAGTCTGGAGGAGGGAAGAGAGGGGGAGAATGGACAGATCTAGAACGTGTTCTGGAAATTATCTTAACAGGACTTAGGGATGGCCTGGAAAGAAACACAGGATGTGGGGTTTAAGCGACTGAGTAAATGAATGGTCCTACAATTTATGGAGGTGGGGAAAGTGAGAAATGTCTGCCAGACGCGCTGTGCAGATGGGTGGGTGGCAGTTGGATGTATAAATTTGGAATTCTGGGGCGAGGTCAGGATGAAGGTGGAGATCTGGTTGTCATCAGAATCTGGAAGGTGTCCGACCACACAGGACTGGATAAACTCAACTAGGAAGTGATTGTAGATAAGGTGGGGCAAACATTAAGTGCCGAGCCATCCAGCATTGGAAGGGAGCTCAGACAGGAACGAACAAAGGAAGCTGAGAGGGAGTCCCCAGGAGGTGGGAGAAATCCAGAAGCCTGTGGTGGCAGGAAGCCGAGGGAAGGCTTGTTCACACACCAAAGGGTGTATCCAGGCGCAACTCTGAGCGGTTCGAGCACCAATGCTGGCGAGACACTCTTTCAAACAACAGGCTTACATTTTCCCAGGTCAGTTCTGATTTTTCATCCAAGGGACTAAAATGCATCTCCTTTGGGAACCTACGCCTTGCCCTTGGGTCCTCACATTCTGTCCTCCTCTTTGGGAGTCACGTGGCATGTCAGTTTCGCGCAGGGGTACAGCCCCTGGACACCATTGTTTTTATATAGCCTGCACGTTAAGAATGGCTTTTACATTTTTTAATGCTTGGGAAAAAATCAGAGGAAGAATATTTTGTGGCATGTGAAAATTATAAGAAATTCAAACGTCAGTGTCTATAAGTAAAGTTTTTATTAAAACAAGCCATGCTCATTTGATTGCTTATATTTCGACTGCTTTTGCATAACAAAGGCAGAGTTGAGTAACTGGGACAGACTGTATGATTTGCAAAGCCTAAGATATTTACTCCCTGTCCCTTTGCAAAAAAAGTTTTCTGGTGCCTGACTTAGAGCACCACATCTGCATTACCATGTGTGAGGAATGGCATGACACAAGTTTATCTGTCTGATTCTCTTGGACACAGCTTAACTTGAAGTCCATATATATAAAATATATACATTTTCACCATATCTGACACATACCCTTGGCATCCTCATAGGACCATTTTATTCAAACAGTGACTTCTGAACTTCTGCCTCCAGTCCTGACCTCTCCCCAAACTACTTCCTGCACATCCAACTGCCCGTTAGATGTATCTGAGTCATCCTTAAGCTCATCATGTGCAAAATGGAGCTAGCTACCTTCTTCTGGGAACTTATTTTATGTTATCATTCTTTAGTGTGATAGAACAAAAATATATATTTGGTTTTCCTTCCTGACACAGAGCTTCCAAAACTCTTGAAATTTCCTGAGTGATGGGGGCATCTTTTGTTATTCCTAATGAGCCCCTTTCAACCACACCTGAATTTATGCTAACAAGGTGAGTCTTGGTGGGCCCGGGGGTAGTTTCAAAAGAGGGGCTGGTCACACCAGAAAGACCAAGCACATGGTTAGAGGGCTGGAACTTTCAGGACTCCCCACCCTGCCACCCCCAGGGAAAAAAGGGGTGCCGGCGATTGAGTGGCCAACAATATAACTAATCACGCCTACCTAATAAAACCCCAGAAACTCAGAAAACCCGTGAAATGAGGAGGCTGAGGGGAACTTCCTGGTTGGTTCCAGGAGGATGGTAGAGCCCAGCTCCACGGGGGGCAGAGGCTCCTATGCTCAGGACCCTTCTACACATACCCTGTGTGCCAATTCATCCGGCTGCTCATGTGTGTCTTTTAAAACAGTCATTGTTAAGTACCATGTTTTCAGTGAGTTCTGTGAGTCATTTTAGCAGATTATTGAACATGGATGGGGGGTTGTGGGAACCCTCAAATTTGTAATCAAGTTAGAAGTGTGGGTCACCTGGAGGATCCACTTGCGGCTGGTATCTGAGCAAAACAGTCCTGGGAGACTGAGCCCTTAACGTGCTGGGTCTGTTCTAATTCTGGCGAGCTGGTGTCAGAATTAAACTGAATTGTAGAACCGCCAGTTCGTGTCAGAGAATTGGTGTTAGAACCTGATTAGTCACAGACTTCACCATCCAACCAGTCACCCAAGGCAGAAATCTGATGGTTACTTTAGACTTGTTTTTTTCAGTCCACACTCCACACAGTCACTGAGTGATGCTGAATATGCATTTACTCTGCCTCCCTACCCCTGAGCCTCCATCTCCCTCTCCAGCTTCCACTGCCTGGTTTAGACCCTTATCAGCACTCACATGGACCATGATAACAGCATCCCAATGATCCTCCTAACACTAGTCTTGCCCCATCTCAAATTGATTCTAGGGTTTGTTTTGTTTTGTTTTGCCACATGGCTTGTGGGATCTTAGTTCCCCGACCAGCGATTGAACCCATACCCTCAGCAGTGAAAGCATGGAGTGCTAATCACTGGACAGCCAGGGAATTCTTGATACTAGGTTTTAACTAGTGATCTATTGAAAAAATACAGACTAATCAAGTCTTAAAACCATTTAAAGACTGACCCTGCATACAGCAATGATTCTCAACCCTGATGGACCTCACAGTCACCTGCGAAGCATTTGAAAAACGCAGATGTCTGGGCTACTCCCTCATTGATTCTGAGATCTAGCTAGGTCCTACCTGAAGGACAACCAGATAGCTTTTTCCTGGAGTCTGTGGATTAGACATTTTAAGTATTTGTTCTCAAGTATTTGGAATTCATGCTGATGAAAAATTAAATCATGAAATCTTTGAGTCATTTCTAATCAGACAAAGAGTAAAATCTTTCATCTCACCATTTAACATTGTATGGAATTTCATCATTCAGGAGTGTTCAAAGTGCAGGTATTTTGCAAATCCTCTACATTCAGTCTATTTGTTTTTTAGATTCAGGCTACAATTTGATGACTGATCGAAGCTTGCAAAACTTGAGTTCAAGTTTCCAAATCTGACTGCATCTTACCTGGGGTAAATCCTATTACAAGGCAACTTCTTTAAACTGCCAGAAGAGCGTGTGTCTTCAGTAGTGGGAAAAGCTGCCTTCAACCACAGAGACCCTCTTTGGGAACTGGAGTGTATTTCCAGGGTTCAATGTTAGAAGACTGCAGATGTAGTAGGATCCCAGGCCATTCTCCCTCAGGGTTATTGTTCTACAAGATGGGGATCATTCTGTAGTGTCTCACCCACATGGATTTTCTGTTCCTGTAACATCCTAGGTAATTTAAGCACTACTTCTACTGTTTTAAAAGAAGTCATTCATTTTATCAGCAATACACAGGTGATTTGACCTTAAACTTAGGTAATTATAATAATTAAAGAGCTAATACCACATTCACAAGCCTGTGCAGACCCTCTCTCATTGCCTATTGTCTAGAAACCATTATCCCGCGCGTAGCTCTCTTTCGCTCCCTGTTTCTTTGGAATGCTTCCAAGATCCAGTCTGTTATTATTTAAACTCTCTGAATGTTGGTATGTTGGTATTTTTGTGCTCTGCCTTGTATGACTTATGGATTTTTGTTTCCTTCTTGGTGAGATATTTTCCATATCCATTCACAACCATTATTCATTCCACATGCTGCAAATATAATGCCCACCTAATCAATCACCACTTCTGCATTTGAAAATAAAACCATCCTTTCTTTATTATATTAGGCAAATTAGTCAAATGAGTGTTTTCTAAAACTTGCTGCCTTTTTTAGGGCCCTTGGCTCTCAGCCTGCCTTTCTCCACTGCCGCCTCCTCCCTTTCTCCTCCTCCTGTTTGCACACAGTATCCGCTTCCTTTTGTGGTGTTGCGAGTGGATTATGACCCTCCCGACTGTGTCGCCTGCTTCGATGATCAAGTGTCCAGCCGGGGCACTCCCTTTCCAACAGGGCCGTGCGGCTGGTGCGGAAGGCCTCCGTCTCCCCCTCCCCCACGACTGAGCAGCGAAGCCCTTTGGATTGAAGCAATGGAAACTCTCCTCTTGGGCAGATTTTACTTTCAGAAAGTACGGCGACTGTACAATCAATCTGAATCACCGAAAATTACAAAATGCCTTTGTTGATGGTTTGCTTGAGAAAGGGTAGTAAAGGGAAAAAAAAAAAAAGAATGGAGCAGCTTACACACTCAATTCTTCCCTTATCAGTTCTCCCCCAGTCCACGTTTCCCTTAATTTCTCTTTTTTAGTTTAATTTTAAGAAGGATTCCTTTGTTTTAAGAAACCAGGGTTCTTTTGTGCCAATCCCAACATTCTTGTCAATTAAGCCTCTTAAAGAGAGAGAGAGAGAACGTGGTGAAGCATCTGCTGCCGCAAGAAGTCTTGCAGCCAAAGCCTGTTAGAGGCAACTCTGTCTAACTATTGTCCTGGCAAAGCAAATGGCCCTTAGAATCATGATTCTTTCTAATGTATGTGTTTATAAGCAATTAAACTCCCGTTTTAGGGAAGACTCACTAACAGCATACATTATTTTAATAGACATACAGTACTACTTTAAACCGTCTTCGCCATCTGCTCATCATGATTATAAATGCAAAAAGAACATATTTTACATTAGCATCAGAAACTAGTGTGATATTAGGGATTGAAATGCCCATATATGCTCTTTGTACAATACCGAATGCATCTGTGCTATTTTCCTTTTCTTTCCACAATGCAAATCAGGGAAAGAAGATGCTTGTTCCTTGTGGTCTCTTTCTTGACATGGAAGGTAATTTTCAGGATGGAGATTCATTAGGAGGGGATTTCGACTCACTATTCAGACAAATATGCTTTTAAAACTATATGAGCTTACGTGTCTGGCTCTTGCTGGCCCTATATGGCTATCTTATCTTGTAGCTAATAAGGGGGAAAAAAACAATACACCAAGGGCAGTAAATCTACTGTGATCTTCTTTAATGTCCATCTGATATACAATTCGTAATGTATAATGGGGTAAGTGTTTATTTTTCTATATATAAAATGTAAAAAGCATGGGATGCACGTGTGTTGGTGGAACACAATATAGAGTTGAAAAAGCATCTGGATAGGCATATGCTATGGTTTTCATCTGCATCTTTATGGTTGGGTGATCTTTCTAGATGAAGAATAATGTCATCATACTGTTGGAGGAAGGAGGAACAAAACACTCAGTTCTATTTTCTCGGCCGGGCTGGTCAAAACAACCATATAAACATATTTGCCTCATAAGAAATGGTGGAGATGAGTCCATTAGACTCTCCACTAAGGAGGATTTTTAGCCAGAGTTTAGAAATGTAGGCCAAAGGAAAGGATACTCAGGATGAGTTCAAAGAAGTTCAACAATAGAGTCTACTTGAAAGAATTTGTCTTCCCTCTGCAGCACACTGGATTCATCATTTACTAGAAGAACTCAGTTCACACTGCATTCCCAGATCAACAAGTTTAAGGACAGAGGGCAATGACCACTTCCCCTGAGCTTATGAGTGTGTTTCTGTCTCTTGTTTTGCATCCTGGCCGTATTGGACAGTACTGAATGATAAAGGCATGTATTTTAGGATGAGAAATGTTACATGCAGGTGAAGATGAAGATGTACATGCTCATTATTAATGAGTGACTCTAGGCTCTGATCAACTCTATGGAACCCCAGGTAAACATCACCAGAGGTGACTGCCCCCAAGCGGGCAGGACCGAGACCTGCGGTGGTCACAGAACAGCTGCTGGATGGGGAAAGCCATTGCTCTTCTCTTTTCTTAGCTCTAGGTTAAAAAACAAATAAATAAACAAACATCACTTAAAATACGGTACCTTACAAGAAAATATCTGACTTCCTTTGGAGTAGCCCAACCTTGCAATTCTGTGAAAGACTGCCTCCTGATTGTGACTGCTGTCATTCTGTGTAAGGGCTAAACTTTTTGAGTCTCTGCCTCTTAAGTGTATACAATGAGTCAACCCAACTACAAGACCAACGTCCCTAAAGCACCACATTGACCGTGTACTCCCTGATCAGAAATTTTCAGTGGTGTCCACAGCTGACATTTGAAGTCGTTGCTGAAGCCTTTATGGGCAAGATCTGCCAGCTTTTCATTTTAACTCCAGGAGTTCTCTGGTTCCTCCAATTTCTCCAGCCTCCTAGCCCCTCACGAGATCGTGAGGAGACTTTGCATCTCCAAGGCAGCCTGTGAGGATCTGGGGGACTTCATCTCAGACCCTCTCTAGCTAAACACATGGTATTTATTCTCTTGCAGCTATGTTTGTTGGTTTAGGGACCTGCAAGATGGTCTCTTCCCTGAAAGTTAACAGAAAGCAAGCCCCATGCCCCTTGTAGGGTATCTTGGGTTTCTATCATTTGCATTCTCTCACAGCGAGGGCTAAGACTAAGAGACTCTGGGTCCTTCCTCGCTGGTCTAATTAGTGCTTTAACCCTAGGCCTGTCTCCTCCAAATGTCCCTCTCCTCTCCACAGCACCTCCCCACCCCCCACCCCCAACCCTGCAGCCCCATCCTTCTTGAAGGGCTTTTCTCTTTCCAGGGTTTTAGGCACTTTCCCCTCTCCCTGCCGTGGATTATTATAAAAAACTCTGGTCCTCTAACTTTGGGTCCTTGAAATGCACCAGTCCTTTCTGCCTTCAGCAAAGGTTGGCTCTCACAAACGAAAGCCTGGGCTTTCACAGCTTTCGTATCTGAAACAGAAAGGAAGAAATATTGTCCTTCCTACCAAGCTGGGTTCTGCTCTTCTCTAAAAGAAAGATTACTTCCGCCCCAATGGATGGAGGATTGCAAAGCTGCAAAAATTGGGGGGAATAAAGATTACCTGGGGTTACACTGTAAAATAATATTTTACTTCATATGCATTAAGACCCAGTTCAGGTTCCATCTTCACTAATCACATGGATTAAAAGTGATTTCTACCACCTCTAAACTCCTGTAATGTGTAGCCCTCTCCAAGCCTGGAGAGCCTTGTCTGCAGCCGTTTCTCTTCTCTCTCCAAAGAAGACTGTAATCCTATTATCCTTCATCCTGCCTGATGCAGTCAGTTTAATTTGGAGTTACAGAGCAGTGAGCATTGTCTCCTGGCATCTCCCTGGGGGTAATCCTGTGTCTCACCTGGTGGTATAAGATGCAGGTGATGGTGATAAAGCCACCCGAAACCTTAGAGGTGAGTCTGTGACTGGTGCAAGTCTTGCCTTTCACACTTGCCCTGCTTTTCGGACTTTAGATGTTTTAAAGTTCAGAGCCACAGCAGTGCCTTACTGTCAGTTCGCCTTATGAAGTTGATTTCTGGACAATGAGTAGAATTACTAAAAGAAAAAGATTTAATATTGAGAAAAGTGGACCCCCTAATCAATGCATTCTTCCGACGTCCCCAAATTTGAAATTTGGAAAAATGATTGAATGAAAGAACATATCACACTGGTCACAAAGGTATGTAGTCCTTTCTCCACAAGGTTTGATCATGTTTAATACATACAGTATAAGTAAAATATTGGTTAAAATACTTTAAACTGTTTTTTTAAATTAAAAAAAATAATTCCTGCACCTGGTCAAAAGAAATTGAGCAACACTAAAAATTACATGCAAGAGGCAAATGTCTACCTCATCCTAAATTCCTTTCTAGTTTCTCCTTCAGAGTCAACTACTGTTAACAGCTTCTTTTTAATCCCTCCAGAATATTCTTGTGTGTATACAAGGTGCATTAATGTGGGTACATAATTTGCATATGTATATGACCCGTCTTCCCCCCATAAAAGTAAGCATACTTTATACACTGTTATGAACTTTGCTTTATGCACTTAAAAATGAATCATGGGGACTTCCTGGTGGTCCAGTGGTTAAGAATCTGCCTTCCAATGTAGGAGCCGCGGGTTCCCCTGGTCTTCCAGGGGAACTAAGATCCCACATGCCGGCTCCTCCTGCTCTTCCAGCCTGTAGTGTTGGACTGTCCCCAGGCTCTGAAGTGAGCAATGCCTACTTCTCTATCCACACTCTCACCTGGGTGATTGTGCCAATCTCACCATCTAACGTGACTGAGCAAGGAAAACACCCAGGAAGCATTCTTGACTTCTCTCTTTTTCTCATATCCGGTTCATTAAGTCCCGTTAACTCTACTGCTACTTCACATGTGTAGTCAAAACCACATGTGTCTCCACATTGGATTGGGTGGAAAATAAGGAAAAACAGCAAGAGAACAACTAGTCCAAGGAATAAAAATGTGATTAGCGTGGGTAATGTGAAAGCTGATGTGCTTCATGAGCTTTTGAGCTTCTAATTTGAACAAAATCCCATTGCTACCTTTTGTTTCAACTGGGGAGGAAAGGGCAGGTGTTGACGAGTGTTGAAGTGACCACGCAGGGTACATCCAGTCATTGCCTGTTGCTGCCCCCTTCAGTCCCAAGAACACGCAGGTCAAAAGGAGTACAAGGCAGGTCTAGGACTGCTCTATCCAATATGGTAGCTACGACCACCTCTGCGTATGGAGCACTTGCAGTGTGGCCAGTGCCAATGGAGATGTGCTGTAAGTGTAAAATACAGCCACATTTGAAAGACTTGGGACCACAAGAAAAAAAGAATGTGAAATTTTTTTTAGTAATTTTTAGGTTGATTATATGTTGAAATAAAAATTTGGGATATATTAGGTTAAATGAAATATTACCACTCAATCAAAATTAATTTCACCTGTTTCATCTTTTTAAAACGGCTATTAGAAAATGTAAATTACAGAAGGGGCTTGCATTGTATTTCCATTGGACAGCAGTGGTCTGGAAAGTCTGATGACTGGGGTTTTGAGAATCCAACAGAGTTTTTCCATTTTAATGACTTCCTGTCTCCATGAAGACTAATTCCTGAGAAGTTTCCATTGTACAAGTAATGTTCAAGTAGTTGAACTGTATTAAAATAGTCTTCAGATTCCAGAGCCCTTACGGAGGCACATCTTTGTCCACTAAGAATGAATTTAATTTCTAGAAAGCTTTCACTCATTTATTCAGCAAGCATCCATGGAGTGTTTCCTCTGTGCTGACACATGCAGACAGTGTTGCATGTAGAGGTGAAAATGAAAATTTCCTGACCTCAAGGAGTTTATTACATCAGGGAAATAGATCCCTAAATAAACATCCAAAAGAATGATTTTAATAGAAAGGTGAACCACGTGTGAGGAATGTCCATTCACTGGGAGCCATGATGAAGAAAATAGACGATTAAGCTGGGGTTCAAAAGAAAACACAAGTACCAAGCAGTGAAACATTGTTTTGCATGGCTTATAAACAAGAAGGACCAAAAAGGCGAGAAATAGCAGCATCCTTGTTTGTTTGAATAAGTGTTATCATTTAGCCTGCTAACGTGACCACTTTGAAAGGGACAACATTTATTTTATCTTTTGTGTATTAGCATACTAGTGAAAATAAAATCCTGTACCGTGTCTGGCCTCCACTGCTTCCTCTCAGTCCAGCGTTCCTGTGAACAGCTAGGCTGCTTCCGGGTGGGTGGGCAGCACAGCCAGAGATGAGCTTCAGGAGACAGCTTCCAGGGACTGGGAGTATCTTGTGTGAGCTCCTTAGAGGGCTGGAATGGCAACCAGCAATGGCTGTCTCTGTACCTGCTCATTCTCCTCAGAGAAGTGCGGGGATCATATCCAAGCGTCCTCTAATCTAGGCCACCGTAATCTGTCCCACTGGACAGTTAGGATATATCTCTTATCCCAACACTCAGTGTGTGAATTTCACAAAGGAATTCTACATGGTTGCCTGTTGTGCACCTCATAATCAATTCTATTTAAATAAAAATGTTTTGAAAAAGGAATTACTTTGGTGATTAAGACAGGCCAGGAAATCTGTAGGAGACACACCTGTGATGGAGGGCTCTGACCAGTTGGGGAAGGGTGAGCAGAACCAAGCTTCACAGCCCTGAATTACAGATTCGTCTGATTGATGTATGGTCACACAAACATTTTCTCACACTGGTAAATGGTGACAACATTGTACAGAGTGTAGCTGGTCAACTCCAGTGCAAACCATTAACCACATTAGAGAAAATAGCTCTGGAGAGGTATCGCTCCACGGTTTTTAACTTCAAAAGATGTCACGAGAAGAGCCACAAATTATTATTGCTGACAATTTGTACAATTTGTCCCTGGTGAAATGTGTGTGTCCCTACACTGCACTGTTTTACATAACAATATGAAATATTAAAAGGGAAAAACGTTTTGTAATAAACAGCAGTTTTGCTGATTGCAGCTGATTATGTTAAGCGGCTTGTACTGTGGGTGTCAGAGGAGACTTAATAGCTCCTATAACTAATCTCCACGGCTGACCTCTCCCCTCCACTGATGAAGCCTATTCAAAAACCTGCTGCCCTTTCTCATTTTCGGATCTTATATTTCTGAACTGTTTTGATCATGCATATATTTGCTAAAGTTGTTGTATTCAGGATGTGTGTGTGTGTGTGTGTGTGTGTGTGTGTGTGTATTTTAAAAAATAGGTAATGCATTAAGAAAGATTCCTGCCAGGGCTGTCTCATCCATTATTAAAAACAAAACAAAACAAAACTATACTACACAGACACTAAAAACATTCACAATTGCAGCATTCTTGTCAGATACCAAAATGTCATTAATTACAGGTAAAAGTCGTTCCCCAATCCGAGAGAACATCTTTGAAGGGATACGGTGCTGAAATTTTTTCTTCAACTTTAAAATAAAGGGCAAGGGTGTCTTTCTGGGAAGAATGTCGTCTTGGTCATTTCATCAGCCTCGATGGCTGGTACTTAGAAGCAAAGTGCTATTCAATCATAAAGCAATTTCATTTTTCTGATAAAAGTTTTTGATTTAAATGGGATTTCATAGAGCACATTTCTGAGTGTGGAGAACTCCTCCATCAGTAAGTACAGATAAATATGTAAGTGCATCTGTAAGTGTCTCTAATTCACAGTTTGCGCTTCCTCTTTTCCCCAAATGCAGAGGTGTTTACAAAACCACAGGGGAAATGTGGCGGAGGTGGGAAAAGCAGTGCTTTGAAAGAGAGAGGAGATCGTTCTACCCCAGATTATGCAAATGAAGCCATCCCAGGGAAATAAAATAAAGACAGAAGAGGGAGGGGAAATTGACAATCCAAAAAGTAAAGTGTATGAATGCAATTTGCACGGGAAAGGGGTGGACTCAGTACAACAAAGTCACAAAAAGGTACAGCTTTCTATGAGGCAAATACTGGCTGAAGCCGGCTGATAAATATTTCCTGTAGGATTTGAAGCAGGTTGCCACCAGCAAAACAAAAATCCCTAGGGGGCAGTACATAATTAACAATTTGAAGATGTGGCCATGTGTCATGTCTCAGAAGGAGCCAGGGAAACCTACCCCAAAAGCACAAAACCCGAGTTCCCATATTAATCTCACGATTCCCATATAAATGAACGTAGGCGTTTCCCCAGAGGCTGGGAAAGCTCCTTTAGTCTTGGCTGGCAAACGTTTCCTGACTAATGGTGTCATTTTCCTGTGATTTTATATCAGCACCACCAAACCTGTTCCTCTAGTCTGAGGGAAAGACCCAGCTTGTTTAGAAAAGCAAAGGGATCTTTTTTTTTTCCTCTATCAACAAAGAAACGAATAAAATCAGGACTCGGAGGAGCGAGCCATTGAGAAGGGGCGGCTGTCTCAGTGTTTGAAGACTTTTAAACAGTGACTTTTTCTTAAACAATCGACCTGTGATTAAATTGGACTCACGAATGAGAACAAAAGCTCAGAAGACAGTTAACAGCACCAGGAGAGAAGTCATAAAGAGGTTTTGGTGTGGTTTTAAAATTTCTTTGGTTTGTTTCAAGAGGAGTTGGATTTCGAGGGAGGAAGAGGTTAATTAATTGCCAGAGAGAAAGGATAGACAAAGAAACACTAAACTTTTTATCTCGGGGTGGCACTGGCATTCATTCAAGAAAAATTAGCTGTGTTGTGCGAGAGTACATCCAGGGCAGTGCCAATTTTGTGTTTGCTCTGCTCCTGAGATTTAGAAGCAGTCTGGACCGCTGCTCTGAGCCCCAGGTTTGGGAAAGGAGATCTGGGTGATGTTCCCAACTCTGACACAAAAACCATGTGTTCCCTGGGAAGTTTTTGAGCTTCTCTGTGTCTTGGTTGCTGCAATTGCAAACTGAGTTCAGATCACTTGCCACCTGCCTACCTAATCAGAATATTGTGAGGGTTAATGAGATTGCGCTTGCAAAGTGATTGCCTCATCATATAACTCCAAAGTATTATTATTCATCCTAAAGACACAGCTGCAATATTGTATATTGTTACATACCAGACACCATGCTTCTATTTTTAGCAACTTTGAAATGAGGGTGTCTTAGAATTATACAGTGGAAGGGTCCTCGCCATATTACCTGCCCCAGACTCTGTTCTGGGGCAGGTGAAGGTCTAACCCCACCAGGATGGCTGTCTATTTATATTTAGTCTCATCTTTACATCTAAAGGCAGAAGCTCTTCCGTTCTCCCTCAGAGGAAATTCCAATGGTATCCTGATGGTTAAGAATTACTGCTTAAGTCTGCATTCTCCCTTGTGTTTTAACTACAGTCCACTTTTTCTTTTATTAATATGTGCATTGGTCTCCCTCACTTAGTGCTCTCTATGGGCAGAAACCGTGCTGTATTTGCATTATTGTATTCTGTGGTCCCAGCCCCCTGGAGGATCAGGCTGGAGGAGGACATAAATCCGGGGGTTCTGGGCCAAGGGGCGGTGTGACTGTGGTGGGTGGGTGTGCCCAAATTTGAAAAGAAGGTTGCACGTGAACGTTCTTTTCCTTAAGCATTTCAAAAAGCCCCATTGGTTGCTTCCTGGTGTTTTATGCTCTTTGATGCAGAGATTAATGAGTGATTCAATCAAATTTCCCTAGTTATCAGTGCTATCTGGTCTATAATTACTATATTAATTCATTTGCACCCTCCAGCCCCCGTCTGTTTAAAGATGAGTACATTTGCTCACATTTCCACTCAAAAGGAACTTTTGTCCTCCACAGTCTGGAAAAAAAAAAAAACATCTAGGAGCTCAAAGACTATCTGCTTGTCATTAGAGCAGGCTCCCTTGCATCCATCCGGTCTTCAGAGATTCTCAGGAATCATTTTTGGTCCCTGGTCTTGTCCAGTTTCAATTTTTCTAATACAGCTGAGTTTTGATTGGTCTCCAGTTCACACCTGCTGGTTTAAAAAGTTAGACCCAAGAGACTAATGACCAGCATTCGTTCCCCTAGTGGAAAACTTGACTGATGTATACTGCCAGGTCTCCCGTTCTGACGACGTCCTAGCTCACTATCCAGTCTCTCTCTGAGGCTGGAGCGGAGGGAGGCCGTGCTTGATGAGCCTTAGGCTAAGGAGCTTGGGCTCTACCTTGGGAGGTGAATGGATATCACTGAGAGTTTGCACCAGTCTCTCATCTCTCTTTTTGTAACTTCTGTGATCCCAAGAAAAGGCCTACAAATATTGTTCTTTGTTTATACATTCCTCGAATATGTCAGGAAAAAATAACGCTATTAGCTGCTTTCCTTCTTTAAGTCTTTACAAATGTTTAGGGAATTTAACTTGGAATTGCCAGATCTGGGTCAGAGGCTGGTTTGCGTTATTTCCTGATTTCCTGGAGCTGAGTCATGTGACTGTGCCCTTGGCCTGCCAGCTGGGGCTGACCAAAGTCGAGGGGCAGGCGTGGGCAACATGTGTCCCTGGTGCTGGTCTGGGGAGACAGAGGGGGCTCGGAAAAGCTTGTCCTTGCAAAGTCTGCGGCTTCATGTGGGCAGAAAAGTGTCAACAGGTCATATCACTGCCTTCATTCAAAACCCTCCATACCTGGAAAACCCACCAAAGTTCTGAAAACAAGCTGGTCCTGGTTCAGTAAACCTCATTTTCTCCACAGCAAAGTGAAAGTAAACAGTCTTGTTCTTCATCTCTCCCTTCTTTTCTATTCAAAGTTAGCCTGGAGAGGAAACCTTTCCTCCCGTGGCCGAAGATTCCGACATCACACCACTAGAGGGGCCACGAGTTCGAGAGTTACCGGCTCCTTTGCCAAGACTACTCCATTCACCCCGCATCAGTGCCAAAGGGACATGGGGACAAGCAGAGATGGCTCTAAAATGACTGTCAGGAACTTCCCTGGTGGTCCAGTGGGTAAGATTCCAAGCCCCCAATGCAGGGGGCCCGGGTTCGATCCCTGGTCTGGGAACTAGATCCTGCATGCCTGCTGCCACTAAGCGCCTGAGTGCCACAGCTAAGGTCCGGCGCAGCCAAAATAAATAAATAAATAAGTAGTAAATTTTTTTTAAATAAATAAGTAAAATGACTGTCAGACGGTTTTTAGTAATATTGATATTGTGAAGTAGGAATAATAACAACAAGAGAGATAGCAGCCACTAATTGAATGCTTGCTTACAGCTAAGCACAGTACTGAACCTTTGAAAAGCATTATTTCATCAGGGAGATATTATTCCATTTTCCAGATGAAGCACAGAAAGGTTAAATAAATGCCCAAGGGCCCACAGCTCGTTCATGATTGAAGACATGATTCTCAGCCTATTTAAAGGCCGCTGGCCTCCAGCAGGAGCTGTAGCTGCGAAAGGATGGACGTACGGGGGTGAACCCAGAGAATGAAGCCATTGTGCCCATGGGCTGGTTCTAGTTAGGTCTTTTTTAGAATGGCAGCGACTCTAGGTCAGGGGTTCTAGGCACTCAGCATGTCCAAGGCCACCCCAGAGTGGGCCCAGACTTCCTGAGCCCCGAGGTTTCCTTGTCCTGATCGCGGGGTTTCCCAGGCCATGGAATGTCTCTGGAACTCATGGCTGCAAAGCTCTCCCATGTCCGCCTCTGCAATGTTCTCATACACAGTGTCCCCCACATCCTCTTTACCCCGGCGAAGTACATTTAGGGCTTATTGGGGTGAGTGTGTGGGAAGGATGGGGGGGGGGGGAGGAGAAACAGCCAGGCCAGGTAAGGAATTGCTTCTTAATCGCCTTTCCGTTCTTTTCTGTTGGCGTCTCCCATCGCTCTTAACTCTGGTGCAACAAGATGTCTGGGACCCACAAGCCTAGACCTCTTGGGAGACTGGTCTGGCCAGCACAGGGGCCATTCCATGTTGCGGGGCACATAAACACTACCCAGACATCAACACATGGCCAGTGAGTGTGCCCACCTTGGGCACAATCAAATGCAATCTGTGACGAGAGGTGGGAAGATGCACAGTTAGGTGAGGTCTGCTCCTACTCCCTTAGTGCTACTGTGGCAGTGACTCTTGGGTGGGGGTGCCATGCTCATCTCAGAACCAAAGCAATTGGTGCTGCACCCTGAACCCGGCTCACTCCCCACCAAGCACTCAGTTCAAAGGGCTCCCCGGCAGGGGCTTTGTATGCGAATCCCTGCCTGGAGGTACTGGTAAAAGGGGATGGGAAAATCCGAGACCTACAGCCACGAGATCCAAAGGAAACCAGAGGCTTGCTTAGGAACCAGGTGGTTCATCGCTGGAACAGCAGCCTTTGCTCTGCTCTTGAGAGTCCTGTAGACAGGATGGAGCTTCTCGGCATGTGGATCAAGTGAAGGACACAATGAAAAGAAAATGCGCCCAGGACAGAACACGGCTCTCTGCCCTTTCAGCTCTTCGTACTTCAGCTGGAGTGTCTGCATCCCTCAGAGCTCTCTATTCTGGCAGGAGGTGTGCTAGGCCTCCCGTCTAGGTCAAGGGGTTATTGAACACACATTTCATCTCCTCTTGCAGGTATGACTATTGTGAGATGGGACCTTTGTGGCTGCCATTGTCAGCTTTAAAATCCAGGTGAGTCATAATATTTATTAGATCCTTAGATTGTGTTCGCTTTGGGAAAGGCCCTTTTAAAATTTCGACATGAGTGTTAGAGTGGTTTTGGGGGGAATTATCCTTTTTGCCTACGTGCTATGAAATTTTTCTGATTTCAGAGCCTGTGTTCAGAACTCGGAGTGAAGAAGCATCCAACACACACCCCCCCACCCCCACCCCCCAGGGAGTTTTCCTGTGAAATAACAAAGTGCCCAAAGCCAAGTTGGAGGCAATGTGGGTCTGTGAAACGAGGGAAATCAGAAGTCACCACTTGCCCCAAATTTTGAGGTATCAGTGTGGTTCGGTTTCAGGTGGCACCAGCATGGCCAAGAAGTCACCATGGCATATTACCCACGAGTCATGAATCATGCCACCTATTTAAGGGCTGAGACTTCCAAAAAATGTAATTCCTTCCATTCCCAGTAGGGGGATGTTCCCATAAGAAAGTTAAGAATTTAGCTCATAAAACAGCTAGAGAAAATAAAGTCAAATCATTCTTTTTATTCTTTTGCAGATGTGCCATTCCAAGTCAAGGTTTCCCCAGAATGTGGTCTGTGGGTCACCTGCAGCAGAATCACCTGGAATTCTTCTGGGCTTCACTCCAGTTGAAAATCAGAACCTTGGGGGTGAGTCTGGAGAACAGCAAGTAATAGACCCCTTGGATGATCCTGGGGCATCCCAAAGGCTGAGAACCCCTTGGAGCAGGCGATTGCCTCTTAGTGTCACAAAACCTGCCACTGGGTTGATATAATTGTCTTCCTGGCTTGACAGTGATAGAGTCACTCATCTTAGTTAATTCCATTCATGGAACGTTTATTGTGCAACATCAATGCGCGGTCAGGAATACAAGGAAGAGCAGGGCCCAGTTCTTGTCCTCATTCATCTTGTAATGCAGTCAGAAGGATCAGACAAATGCACAAATAGATATAATGCAGGTAGAAAATGGTGAGATCTTCCCACAAGGCAGCTCTACAAGTACCAGAAGTTCAGAGGAGAGAGTGGCCACGTCCTGCGGGGGGAGCTAGGAAACCAGGGTTTTGGAGATGGGCCATGAGTGATGGGTTAATTTTCACAAGTGGAAATGTTGGGATTCTGGGAAGGTGGAACGATGTGAGGAAAGATGGAGGGGTGGGATGCTCAGGGACCACCCATGAGTGGGTTTGACCTAGAAAGCTAGTTTAGAACCGTTTCATGCCTGTCTGGAATCCCGGGGAGATGAATTTTTTTCCTGAGATAATTCATATGTTATAAAATTTGTCCTTTTAAAGTGTGCAATTCAGTGGTTTTAGTATATTCACAGAGCTGTGCAACCATGAATATTATCTAATTTCAGAACATTTTCGTCCCCCCAAAAGGAGAACCCACACCTATCAGCAGCCACTTGCCATCCTCCCCTCCCCCGGCCCCTGGCAGACACCTGTCTACTCTCTGTCTGTGTGGATTGGGCAGATGAATTTGCAAATAATTAAATAGGGGGTAGGGAGCTACTGATTATTCTAATGGAGGTAAAATTTTCATATAGTGAAATGCACAGATCTTAAGTGTACAATTCAGTGAGTTCTGACAAATGTATATGCTTATCTTACTAATTCCTCTAAATACAGACATTTTCATCACCCTAGCAAGTTCTCTGTGGTCCCTTCTAGCTAATCCCTACTCCATAAGCAACCGTGGTACTGATTTCTATCATCATAAACTCATTTTGTTTCTTCTTATATGTAATGTAAATTGGAACCACACAGTATGGACTCTTTCGTGTCTGGCTTCTTTTGCTCAAAATAATATTTTGAAATTCATTCCTATTGTTGGTGTGTCAGTAGTTCATTCTTCTTTATTGCTGAAAAGCATGAATGTACCACATTTGGCTTATCCATGCTTCTGTCGATGGACATTTGAATTGTTCTAGTTTATGAACAAATTGTTCATAAAAAAAAGAGAGAGAGAGAGAAAGTTTCTCTTTGAGGGGATATATGCTTTCACTTTTTGGTGGGGAGGGTAAATACCTAGGAGTGGGATTGTTGATTAGGGAGCTAATGACGTTTTTAGAGCAAGAAGGTGATCCCTCCAGAACTGAACTTTAGGAAAATGAATGCAGCAGCCCCAGGCACGGAGAATTAGGGATGGGAGTTAGGAAAAGCCGGGTGGATGACATCCTTCATGACCGGGAGTCAGAACACACAGAGCTTGGAAAATGAATGGGTGTGTGTGGACAGTGGCAACAGAAGTTTTAGTGACTCTTCATCAGGTATTTACCCTTCAAGGCATCCTTAGGGCCCAGGCAGTCTGACTGGCAGAATGATGTCCTTATTCTTGTCTGTGAGAAAGACAAAGGTTTTGGTTTTGGACAACGAGACAGATCACTGTCCCCAAAAGGCTATTTCCCTGACAATCCGCGTGCCTGGCTCCGAGGAATGAATGAATGAACTTCTGGCAATCATCTGATACTTGGGAAGAGGGAAAGGGCATCGGGGAGAGTGGGTGGGCTGAGGCAGAGACTCACACACCAGAAATTAACCCACTTGCTGGACTGGTTGATTAGATTAGTTACTGGGGTAATGAGGTGGAGAATTTTATTCATCAGAAACTCTACTCCAGAATTGCTCCCAAGAAAATCAGTCAGAGCATGCCTGGTGATCCTCCTTCCCTTCCCCCACTCCCTGGGGACGCTCATGCAACTCCCAGACATGTTTATTCAAAGAGGATATTTATGGGCACTAGAGGCCCAAGAAGGTTAGAATTTAGGAAATGTTGGTCATTTTGTTTGTTTGTTTTTTTCCAGATACTGTGCTGATGGTGAACAACTTTTTAAAAAATATTTATTTGGCTGCGCCGGGCCTCAATTGAGGCATGTGGGATCCAGTTCCCTCACGAGGAATGGATCCCGGGCCCCCTGCATAGGGAACATGAAGTCTTAACCACTGGACCACCAGGGAAGTCCCTGATTGTGAACAATTTTAACAATCTATTTCTTAGTTTCCTTATCTATAAAATGGGAATAATAATAACATCTGTTTCATTTCCCTTATAAATACACAGATTATAAAAATCAAAAGAGATCATAAGTGCTAAAATACTTTGAAAAAGGGATGCTCCCCATTTTCAGCCAAATAGCCAAACAACCTACGGACGTTCTCAGCTCGGCTTTCAAGGCTTCCTGTGCCCGAGTGATCTAAGTTGCTTCTTGTTTCCTCTGCCACTACTCCAGCCGTGGCTGACACAGGCTGCCCACAGCCAGGCTATGCCTTTGCCTCTGCTTAATCGTCTTCTTCCCCGTCCTGGTCCTATGAACTCCTTCCAGACAGTGAAGGTCTGTCACTCACACTAACTCCTTCAGAGAGTGTCCTTCTGGTACACTTCTAGTCTGCGCGGGTGTGCCCCAGATTGCAGCAGAAGGCACTGGTCCTGGAGGTTTCAGTAAGACTGGCTCAAGACAATCCTTTGAGAAGTTCAACCTCCTCCCAACCATCTACAAATTCCTGGGGAATTACAAACTCCTGGACACTCCTGGCTCCATTTCCTGCTTCCCTGAATTTTAAAATTCTCTGTCTCACTTTCTGTGGCTCTTTCTTTCCGCAGCAGATATGGGACTCACCTCACCTTCCTTTTTTATAATTCCTAACACATAAAGCACTCAGAGGAGGAGGCATTTGGCGTCAATTTTACTAGGGCATGCAGGCAAAGGAGGGAGGTGTATATTTCCTATAGTAAATCGTAAACACCCTTACTGTTAAAAGTTCTTCAGTCACCCTGCTGTAAGCATATCTCATGGACTACTTTGCTCCGCAGGCAAAGCCTCAGCCGTGTGGCCTGCCCCCTCTCTCCCTCTTTCTCGCCCACTCCTTCTCTTCTTGATTCTCCTTTTCTCACCCCCAAATTCCTTTAGCCAGTACTTTGCCTCCTTCTAAACTTTGGCTTTAGGGCCTCACCTTCACCCTGGAATAGCATATCAGATCTTTTTTTCTAAAGAGAATTTCCTCTCTAAGTATATTTGCCACCTTGTAAATTTTTTTTTTTTCTCCGTTACGTTCGCTATAGCTATTTGTGATTATGTCTTATAGTCCCTACTGGGATATATGCTCCTTCATGCAGTGTTTATTTCTGATCCATATTTTAAAAATTTTCTTCAGAGTGTAAACCCAATGCTTTGCTTCTAGGAGACCCTCGAGTGTTGAATGAATGAGTGAAGGAGTGAGTGAGGGAGTGACTGATTGAATGAATGAATGCTGGTGTTTTCTGTGTAACTCCAGGAAAAGCACAGTGAAGGAACAGAAGCACTAGGTTTCCGTGGTGGGGTATTAACATGTTTCAGTCATCACCAGAAGAGATCAACATGGGGCACAGAGGGTCCCTCTGGATGGGGCTCATCTTGACCCTGGTGAGCAGGTGAACGCTGGGCTGGGGTCGCAGGCTTTGTGCTGTCCCTGTTCCCTGGGGAATGAGTATGCAGCACTGATTCTTTTCAGAGAGGCTGCTGACCTCCGGCTGAATGGTAAGAATTTATGGCCATTACCAATGAGAACTAGACGTGCTCCTGTGACCCATGGGATTTGTCCTCTCCGTCCCATTTGTAACCCTTCAGATCAGATTTCCTTCAGTGAAATCAGAGTTGTCACAAGGAGTACAAATTCAGGGCAGAATCACAAAAGCCCCTACACCTACTGATTGGAAACATGAAATGTATTTTATTATATATATAAAAGAAACACCTCTGCCATTCATCCTATAAAAAATAGAGAAAGAGAAAGAAGACTATATAGCTTGAACATCAGTGAAAGAGACTATACAACAAAGAACATGCTTTTGAAATTGTTGTTGAATTCTGCTGTTCTTTAGATCCTGAAAGTAAAAAACTGTAGAACTTTATAGTTTACCACTGAGTTCATTCAAGAGGTAAAAGATCTCAGTAAATCTTCACAAGTAGCCTATATAGGAAGAATCATCACTATTCCCATTCTATAGATGAGGGAGCTGAGACCCACAGAGATCAGTTTTCTCAATGCCGCATACCTAGGAGGTGGCAGAGCTACAACTGGAAGCCTGTCTTCCGGCTCCAAACCATATTTGCTTTCCATCACGCAATGCCGTCTTGCCTGCAGGTTAACTGTCCAGACCTGTCCACATGCTGCACATCAGAGTTCTGGGACCTCAAAACCTAAAAGGATCACACTACCTTAAGAAATTGTATAAAATCATTGGCTTAATGAGTGATGCAGTGGACTTAGTTACCAACAGTATAGTTATATTCCTAAGTGCAATTAAGTCACTGTATCATTTTGCTCTGTTGTATCCCTGTGTTGTATCCCAGTTTTGACCTGTTACTTAGGATGAGTAAATCTGGAGTTTGTAGCACCTGATCCAGGAGAAGCACACAGAGTTTCTGAAAGCTGCAAGAGAAAAAAAAAATAGGTGTATGCTTTCTCTCCTGCTCTGTGAACTTCTTCCCTGGCTCACCCTGCTGTAATGGTTAGCAGAGCATATGGTTAAGATTCTATGTTTTGGAGTGTGGCTGGTGTGGATGTGTGTCCTGAACCTACCATCAACTTTGGTCAAGTTACCAACCTCTCCAAGCTTTAATTTCCTTTTCCTCATCTACAAAATAGGAACACATCAGCTGGGTTCTTTGGTTGCAAGCAACAGAAACAGACTCACTTATATCAAAAGGGAAATTCACTAAATGATCTTAGTTCTCTTGCAGAATCAAAGGGAAAGTTGAGGGATCAGGCCTTGCAAAGAATAGAAATCCCATAGATCTGAATGGCAGAAGAAACAAACATTCTTGTCAGTACTCTGGTATTAGAATGACTCCACCCTAGCCATTTTCTGTCCTGGTGTCAGGGCAAGCTTGAGTCATGTGGCCACACCTGGGCAGAGAGAATGGGGTGGGGACCTTGATTGACAGTTCCTCCAGAACTGTATGGAATGGAGCAGGTGAAGTTACTCAAAGATTGGAGTGCTGCACGGAGATCAGCTCGATGCTTTGTGATGACCTAGAGAGGTGGGATAGGGAGGGTGGGAGGGAGGCTCAAGAGGGGGGGATATGGGGATATATGTATACATACAGCTGATTCACTTTGTCGTATAGCAGAAACTAACAGAATATTGTAAAGCAATTATATTCCAATAAATATGAAAAAAAAAGACAAGGGAAAAAAAGATTGGAGCGCTGTTAAAAAAAAAAAAAGAAGGTAAAACCAAGATTTACTATAGGAATAAAAAATAGTACTTCATAGGGGCTTTTTTTAGGATTAAAATATGCAATAAATTTAAAATGCTTAGCATGATGTCTGACACAGTAGGTTCTTGATGAATATTTGTTGTTGTTGGAATGGAACAGAAGTGAATTGAATAATCCAAGGAGAAAAATAAATCAAAAGAGAAAAAGGATTCAACAAGTGGCTTGGCAGGGCAAAGTAGAGACCTCCTTCTCCCCCTGATACCATGACCACTCCTAAAATACCATGAAATCTGTGATGAATGCCTTTAATTATTGGAACATTGTATTTTGTATAAAGAATGCTAAGTACAGAGGCACCAGTAAATTCAAACAACCAGAGACTATTTCACTGACTAAACTGAATAACAGATACATAGACACATCTATATAGAAAGCAAATGGCAGTAAAAGTGAAGTGTAGATGATTCATTTTCAGGAAATTCAGTTTTAACAATCTAAGGAAGAGAATGAATATTTTATAATTATTATGATGGAATCATTTAAAAATTACAGTAAAATGGTTTTCACTTATTCCTCTCTAACATGAATGAAATGTATTGGCAATTAACAATTATACTCTGATATTTCTGCATACCGCACTAACTTCAATGAACATTAGTATTTATGTGTTACCCACACTGTTACTGACTGGGCCAGATTTGGTCCCTAGTTTCTCATTTCTCTATTCCTAGAGATATAAATGGGAGTTGCAAGTAGTATCTGAAGGCACATTTTCAACTGCTGTAGTTTATCATTCTTAGAGTTTATATCCTGAAAGCTTCATAACCGTGGCAAATCAGCCCTCATTCTGGGAATGGTCTTAAACAAGTTGGAAGCCATAAACCTACAGACAGTGCCAAATGCATCTGAACAGTCACTCACCTTAATGGTGAAAACGTGGCTCTATTATTTCTAAAATCACAAATTATGATTTTGAACAAAACAATGGTATCTATCGATATGTCAATCTATCTTCATCACCACCATCATCTGTCTATCAAATCAGATGGACACAGCTTCAGAAATTTACCCTCCCACTACTTGGTATGATACTGGAGAATGTAGATCTCTTATGGTTCTCAAATCTGCTTGTAATTCTAGACATTTCTCTAGAATCTTTGTACAAAAGAGACAATGCATCCCTTTTGTGGAGCTCCTCCCTCAAAGTACCCCATTCTGCAGCTATCAGAACTTACCTTTTGGGATTAAGTAATGCCTACAACATTTAAAATCATCGCAGACTTCAGAAACATATTTTGCACCCAATTTCCCTTCACTTATAAGGAAAATGATATGGAAAAGTTTTAAAACCTCTACTTTAAAAAAAAAAAAACTTTGCATACAAGGAGTGAAGAACCTTTTTTATTTTTTTGAAGATGAGTATTGTTGCCTTGAAATGCTTTTCATGAGTGATATCATATGACATTTCTCTAAATTAGTAAATTGTGTCATTATATTTAGGGAGTGGCAGGACCCAAAAACGTAGGTTTAAGAGGGGCAAAAACAAAGGAAAATATGCTCATTTGTTATTTAAATTAGACAATGTATCCTTGGCACTTATATCTAAAGTGGTGAGAATTAAAAAAAAATTTACTTTACATTTATTTTAAAATATTTATTTATTTACTTGGCTGCGCCAGGTCTTAGTTGCGGCACACGAACTCTTAGTTGAGGCACGCGAACTCTTAGTTGAGGCATTGGAACTCTTAGTTGTGGCACATGGGATCTAGTTTCCCAACCAGGGATCAAACCCAGGCCCCCTGCCTTGGGAATGCGGAGTCTTAGCTGCTGGACCACCAGGGAAGTCCCTTAAAGTGGTGAGAATTTTAAAAAGCTTGTCAGTTGCTTTCAAAGAATTTGTACTTGAATGATGACTTTGTTTGGGTCCCCAGTACACTTGCTGTATGGGACATTTACATGTGCATAATGTTGGTAGAGAGACTAAGGTTTCCACAGCATCAAACTCATTGCACTGCTCCAGTGTATCTCTTAGAATTTGGGTCAGCCTCTTCCAATCAGATACTGCAAAGTAATGAGGCATCAGGGGCAAAGTGGTGGCAAATTAGTGGTTTGTAGATAAATACATGCTCATTGGTACCTGAAAGTAATAATATATGAGGTAAACAAACAGTAAATCAAACTCTTTAGCCCTTTTATTATTTAGTTTTTGCATGTATATTTAATTTTTCTTTTAAACCAAGTTTTTTCTCTTGTATATAGAGAATAAATACATAAAATATCTCAAAGTAAATGAAATATAAAATTTTATCTATCTTTTAAAAAAGGAAAATATCTGAAGGATACAGTATTCTGAAGAATCATGGTGTTTTCTTTAATGGAGCCTGTGTCCTAACATTTTCAGCCATCAGCACCACAGTACCATCTGGCCCTATTCAGAGGAAGTAAACGTGTTCCTTTTCCCTTTGCAGTTTTAACAACTGATTACATTTTTAGCAAAAAGGTAGCACTGAATATGTGCTCTATTGTACTACTGTTATGTGGCGATTGGATATTCTAAGAAAAGTTTATAGTAGTACAATATAAAATAAAAGCAGGACAAGAAAGGAGAATTTAGGAACTCCAGCCATTGTTTCCCAAACTTGAGTTATGTTCACACTCGTACAAAATAATTTTTAGATGATCATCAAAGTGAAAACATAAAATTTAAAAGTTCTTCCAGAATTTCTAGACCCTATAGACTTCAGCTCGATAAAGACTGATTTAAACTATTCCAAATGGATAAATTGATTCTTACCAGTATCCTTATTTTTCCTCCTGGAAGCATCACAGAAATATCTAGGTAAACCATTCTGAAGTGAAAGTATTCTTACAGTCTGAAGTTGGCTTTTGAATTCTCATATTGCATTGACTTTCCTTTGAATAAGTACAGTTTTCATCCTCTAGTTAGTAAACTGTTCCTGTATTCTCAGATAATAATTATGTTTCCTGGGTTTGCCAGGTAATATATATCACATCCCATAATCTTATTTAGGGTTCTATTCTTTTCATTTATAAAGAATCTCTACCTGTTTCATTGAAACTCTCTCTCTACTTTCCACGTCTCACCTTCCAAGCTGAAGACCTCTAAAGTAGACACAAGTCCAGCCTAGGCTGGCAATAGTCCAGCCAACTGTGACGCAACCCACGTGCAGTATTAGGTTGTTCTTTGCTGCCTATTCTTTTAATGGAGAAAAGTGAGTCCACAAAACATTTTTGTGAAGGATCAATAAGTGCTGCATCAAAACAATCCCATTGCTCTTATCTGCAAGGCTGTCTCAATAGTTGTGGATGGTTCCTGGAGCCTGGATAAATCTGTTAGTAGGGTGCTGTTGTGCAAGGCACCCCAGAATCCTGCCTTACACATTCTCTATGATCCCATTGTCATTTTTATTTTCGTAATTGGCCTTTTCTGAACAGCTTACTCCCATTGTCTGGGGGTGCTTTATAGAAGCTAATGATTGCTTGATTCATAAAAACATGGATGTTTGGCCTTCTTCACTTGCATATTAATGACTGACAGAGCAGAGGACTTTATATAATGAGGCAGTGTTATTGCTGGGAAATGTGGATCCTTTCCTCCCTGACTCTTTGTGTAAGTCTTTCACATTGGTTGGAAATGTCATCCCCTGTTTCTTATCTCTGTTATATGTTCACCCATTCTCTTCAGCTGGGCATCTATTGTCCTACCTGTCCTCGCTGTGCCTGCCAATGGGGCCACGTGTCTCCCTTCCACGAGCTGCGTTCTTGCCAGTGTCCAGTCTGCGTTTCTAAGTGCACTGAGGCCGGCAACCATGCGCTCTACCCTGTGGGCCCCTGTGCTGTGTGTCACGGCCGTGCAGCAGCCCCTGGGGCTTACTCCCCTCGTGCAGTGAGGCAGCATTTGGGACAAACCCTCCCGACAGAGGACATGTTCCTAGCTGAGCTACCCAGGACACTTTTTAATCCTTCCAACTAGCATAACTTCAGCTTCATCACACTCTGGACTTCCAGCACTAGTTTCAGATTCCTGCCAGTGTCCCTAACAGCCAAAATAAACATTTCTGATGTTCCTGTATTAGTCTCCTCCTATCATGTATAATCTTTAAGATTGCTTGGTTGTGCTCAATGTTCAAAGCCCTCTGTGTACATGTGTGTGTGTGTGAGTGTGACTGAAATAAGCTTCAATACACATAACCAAGTATCATCTCTGTATTCAAGTGCCAATTCAAGGGATCCTTGGAAAAACACCCAGCTTTAAAAAATCTGACTCAAGTAGTTGACTTTGCAGTCAGAGTATCTGGATTTGAACTGTGGCTCTACTGCTTACTGGCTCCGTGGGCTTGGTCAAGTTTCTCAAGCGCCTTCTCTGGTCGCTGAGTAGATGACCTGACTCCCAGGGCAGCAGGGAGGATTATATGAGATGATCATTTCAAGCTCTGAGAGCAGTGTTTGTCAGGGAGGAAGCACTCAGCGGTGTGGGTTATTACCAGCTGTGATTCTTCTGTCTTAGGAAACGTTGATTTCTGTATCGGATGAGTGACTTATACAGGCTTACATAGGAAAAAAAGAAGGTTTTTCAGAAGGGAGAAAGCCTTGGAAACTGTGCATCACATGGGGGTTTCCTTGGGGAGATCCTGTTGCTGGTTGGGTTCCTCCCTGTATTCATAGCCCTAAAGACTGACTTCTAGATCACCCCGCAGCTGATCAGGGCAGAATGAACAGGACAGCTGTCCAGAGGTGAAATCTGTGTCAGATTCCTTTGCAGAAGCGTTTTTTCCAAAAAGATACAGCAGTGGTTTTTGAAATACACAGCAAGTCTTGCTTCTCACTCTGGGCAGGGTTTCCACTTAACTTTAAACTGAAATTTTCTCTATCAATAGCATGCTTTGCAGCTGCCATTTTCTGGCTCCTTGTGGGTCCACATTTCATCCAGACGTAAAACCACAGGGCCAATTTCTGGCCTGGGAGGGCTGTTGCAGTGCGTGAGGGTACTGTTCTCTTAAGGGTGGCTGCCACTTGAGTGCAAGTTCATTGTTCGAAACCCCAGCTGCACTTCATTAGGGTAATGACTGCAGACCAAGAGGAAGGCTGCCTGCCAAAGGTGACTCAGTGCAGAGTGAGGTCCTGCTCCAAGAGGATGCAGCTTCACAAAGGGCTGCTAGACCTGGCTTTCATGGGCCCAGGAGGGGAATTTGAGTTTCAAGCACTGTGGTTGTTTTCACAGGCCCATAGAGGGAGCTTTGTCAGAGCCTAATCATTCTCATCACATTTGAGTGGCCACGTAATGCCATTCAGTTCTGCAAACAACCAATGGTGTCAATTATGCACCAGAAGCGGAGCTGGGTCTTGAGGGAATTCAGAGAAACAAGATGTGGTTCAGGCCCTCTAGTAGCTTACAATTTAGTACAGAACCCAAGATGAGTGTAATCACCAATTATTCAAACAGTCATTGGTTTTGTCTTATGTGCCTGGAAACGGGCCAGATTAGGGAAAGCAGGCCCGTCAAGCAGTCTCTGCCCTCAAAGAATGAAAGTGAGATATGAACCATAGGGATTCCTTTCATCATTTTAAACTATTTTGAAATAATTTGGAATTTAGAGAAAAGATGGAGGAAGAGTACAACCTGTGTACCCTTTACCCAGATATCCAATTCTTAAGATTATTACCATAGCTGCTTTATCATTCTTGTCCTGTTATTTATATGTGTACATATATAATTTTAAATTTTTATTTATATAATTTTTAATATTTACATGTGTTACATATACATTAAATATGTATAAAACATATATATGTTTTTTCTTCTTTCCCATATAAATCAATTGAGGATAAGTTGAAAACTTAAATATTTCACTGCGTATTTCCTGAAAGACAAGAACACTCTCCTACCTAATCACAGAACAACCATCAAAATCAGGAAATCAGTATTGATATAACAATACTATCTAATCTCTAGGACCTCATTTAAATTTCACCAATTGTCTCAGTAAATGGTCTTTATACCAGGAAAAAAATTCCTTTTCTGGTCCATTAACCAGTTCAAGATAGCACATTACATTTGTTTGTTATGTTTTTTATATATCTTGTTCAGTTTCCTAATTCTGGAACACCTCCTCAGTCTTTTCTTGTCTTTTGTGACCTTGGTGTCTTTGAAGCATATGGGGCAGTTATTTTGTAGCATGTCCCTCTAGTTGAGTTTGTTGCTTCTTCATGATTAGGTTCACGTTAGGCATTTTTGGCAGGAATATCACCAAAGTGACACGTGTCCTTCTCATTATATCATGGTAGAAAGGATATGATGTCACAGTGTCCTATCACTGGTCCTGTGAACTCTGGTCATTTGGTTATGGTGGTGTTTACCAGGTTTACCCACTGTAAAGTAATTATTTTTTACTTTGTAATTTATAAGCATTTATGGGGTGCTGCTTTGAAATCATGTTAATATCCTACTCCTCCACAAACTCTCAGCTTATTTCATCATCCTTGGATGATTCTTGCCTGAATAAAATATTACTCAATAGCTGCCAAATTATGATTTTTCTAATTTCATCATTACCTCTACATTCATTAGTGGGCTTTCTATAGAAACGAAGTGCTTTCCCTTTTTCCTCGTTTATATATTTATTCATTTGTTAATTCCTATCAGCAAGATCCATGGATTTCCATTTCATTCAATGAATCATAATCCATTACATCATTACTCATTTTGTTGCTCAAACTCTCCCATACGTAGCTAGTGGGAGCGCCTTCAAGGTGGTTCCTGTGTGATTTTTAACAGGTGCCCTTATCTTTTTGAGACTTCCTGATTTTCTGGAACAACAAGGTGTTCCAAACTCCTCTTGAACTTTGCCTACCTCAGTCATTTCTCCAAAGAGCTCTGGTTGCTCTGAGTGGAGAACGGTATTTAGAAACCCAGATCTGGCCGCTAGGTGTACCCATTGCATCTAAGCCCTGTCAGTGGACAGATCTAAGGAATGCACACATGCTGAGGCGTAGGTATATACACGTCTGTGTATATGTCTGTGTCTGTGTAAATATGGTAAAAGTCATGAATTCACACCAATAATGTCTATTCCAATCCAGTGCCACAGGGCCCATTTTAGTGTTTACTCTTTTCATGTTTATAGCGCCCCCTCTCTTTTTTTTAAAAATAAAAACTGACTTTTTGTCATAATACTAGCCTTGATACCAGAGCTTATAGTACTAAATACTCCTGAGAACATATAGGATCACGTCTTTAAATTACTTTGAAGTTTCTTCTTAGATATGACGCACCTTTTTTTTTTTAAGCTCTGTATTGGTGTATAATTGCTTTACACTGTTGTGCCAGTTTCTGCTGCACAACAAAGTGAATCAGCTGTATTTATACATATATCCCCATATCCCCTCCCTCCCGGGACTCCTTCCTACCCTTCCTATCCCAGTCCTCTAGGTCATCACCCATCATTGAGTTGATCTCCCTGTGTTATGCAGCAGCTTCCCACTAGCTATCTATTTTACATTTGGTAGTGTATATATGCCAGTGCTACTCTTTCACGTCTTCCCAGCTTCCCCTTCGCCCCTCACCCCCGTCCTCAAGTCCATTCTCTACATCTGCATCTTTATTCTTGCCCTCTCACTGGGTTCATCAGTACCATTTTTTTTTATTCTATATATATGAGTTAGCATAAGGTATTTGTTTTTCTCTGTCTGGCTTACTCTGTATGACAGACTCTAGGTCCCTCCACCTCACTATAAATAACTCAATTTCATTCCTTTTTATGGCTGAGTAATATTCCATTGTATATATGTGCCACATCTTCTGTATCTATTCAAATGTTGATTATAGCCCCTCTCTTGAGGGAAAAAGCCTGCTCCCAATATCTGTTCATATGTTCACCTGCTTATGACAGCAATCTCCTGGCCCATCTACTCTGCTCTGGCTCTACAGATGCTCTGAACCTCACCAGCCTCCTAGGCTCTGACTGCTTCCTTGGTTCCAGCCCCAGTGGCCCTGCCACTCAAAGTTAAGGGAAGGGAACTAATAGATATTTTTTAAAGAAAAGGAAAAAAAGCGCGGGCGGAGAAGAAGAGGACTCACAGTTGCTCTGGTCTGAACGTTTGTGTCCCCCCAAAATCCATATGTTGACACTCTAATGCCCAATGTGATGTTGGGAGGTATGGCCTTTGGGAGGTGCTTAAGTCATGTGAAAGGAGCCTCATGAATGGGATTAGTGTTCTTATAAAAAAGATCCTGGAGGAATTCCCTGGTGGTCCAGTGGTTTGGACTCTGCACTTTCACTGTCAAGAGTGTGGGTTCAATCCCTGGTCAGATAACTAAGATCCCACAAGCCAGGTAGTGTGGCACTGGAAAAAAAAAAAAGATCCCAGGCCCACTTCCCCCTTCTATTGTGTGAAGATACAGTGAGAAGGCACTGTGAACCAGAAAGTGGGCCTTTGCCAGACATCAAACCTGCCAGCACCATCTTGGACTTTCAGCCTCCAGAACTGTGAAAAATAAATGTTTGTTGTTTATAAGCCAAACAGTCTATAGTATTTTAGTTATAGCTGCCTTAATGGGCTAAGACAATAGTCTTAATAGGAAAAATAATTGTCCAAAATCTATTCCATACTCTATCAATTCCACTATTATCAATAGACTCAATTATTAAATTTAATTGTTTAGAGATTTAATGTTTAATATTTTAAAACTCAATGAATTATTGTAGTATTTTAATAGTGTTATAGAATATTTTTGAATTCAAAGCAGATAATCTATGTAATATCTTAAAATAACACCTGTATTTTTCTCATAAAAAAGTCTTGCCTATAGGAAATTCACATTTTTCTTCTTTCTCATCCTGATTCATTTCCCTGGTTCTCCCCTAATGATTGGTGTCAGGACCCACGTCTCATTATAAAAGAAGAGATGACGAGGAGTATTGCCTCCCCCACTCCTGAGTCTGGAGGGGTGTGTGTGTGTGTGCGTGTGCACACTAGAGTTAGTCAAGGGATAATATGGCAGAATGATTGTGTATCCACCTACCACCATGAAATAATAGATATTTAATCACTGCTTCCCCGATCCTTTCCTTTCCATATCTTCAATGGGCTGGTTTTATCCAGGAGAAATCATAGATAATTGCATCTGAGCAAAAAAATAATATCTGATGAAAATAACATTTATGAAAATATCATAAAGAGATTAACGTTGTACAAATAAACATATTATTATTGTTTAACATAAACTTGAGCATATATTGGGTATGTTAGTGACTGATTCATTTTAACAAGTGGTCCAGTTTTCTTTCGTTCATCCCAAGAATAAGGACTGCTCCTGTGTAGGGCATGCCACCTCGCAGCAGGGCTTACGGAGAACTGAGCCACACCATCTGGAGAGAGAGAGAGATGTTTGGGGATTTCAGTCCTTGTACAGCAACAGGAGAAGAAGGGTTACTTCCTTCCTTACCCAAAGCCAAAAGAAATGGGGCCTCACTAAAATCTCGTAAAGATCAGGGGTATCTATAAGAAGATGAGACTGGCATTTCATTCCTTGATTGACTGACTGCGTAGCTAGCAGATTTGCTGATCTGCCCCATCATACCAGAGCAGAGGAAAAAAGAATCTGTGACTGTTGGCCATGTTCCTGGATGAGTATAAAAGATGGATCCCTCACTTGCCTGGGGGCCTGAGAGTTTACCACAAATTATAGATGATCCTGGGAGCTACAGTGTTGTTGGGATAACTGCATCATGGAGGGCAAGGAGGTCCACACATCAGGAAACGCAGCTTGAGACCCCCAGCTCAGAGTCAGCTGGTGGATGTGACTAAATATGGCAAGGGGGCTACTCAGGCTAGGTAACTGCATGAGCCCTTGCCAGGGGCCACAAGCAAGCTACCACCTGTCCACCCTAAACCCAAGACAATGGGCTGGAACAGCAGTTGTGGCCAAGTAGAGGACGGAGGCCAGCCAATTAAAGAAGGAGACATCTTTGATTTTCACGCCTCCCTCACCTCCCTCCACAAACACACCTGAGGGACTAGCATCTAAAAGAAAGAGGAAAGGGAGGGAATATGGGGATATGTGTATAAAAACAGTTGATTGAACCTGGTGTACCCCCAAAAAAATAAAATAAAATAAAAATAAATAAATAAATAAATAAATAAATAAAAGAAAGAGGAAGAAGGGACTGAAAGTCAGGCACTCCCCCCACCCCATACAGTTTTACCCTGTGCTTAGGAAAGAAAGAGAGATGATTTAAAATCAAATTTGGAGTTGAAGTTGCATAAGAACAGGACTGGAAGAAGATTGTTCTTGTTTTAATAACCAAAAATGGATAAAAATATATGCAATCTAGCCCAGTAGTCATTAGGGGAATCCTAACTACCCAGCAGTAAAACGGAAGGGGGTACAGTGAACATCGTACAGTTGGTGTCAATTCTTATAAAATAAAATTCTTTAATGCTCATAAGCCAAAGAGTTTAAATTCCTCAATAAACTGTTAACATGGACATCTGTTAAAAACATGATTTCAGAATGCTGATCTGGCTTGCGAAAGTGTTTCCAGAATGCATCTAATCTAGATACGTGCTAGTAGATGCAAGAAACGTGTTAGGAACCAAGTGTGATGGGAACTGAGAGAAGGGGGTGATGACTTCCACATGGAGGCTCCCTTGGGCTCTCCTGACATTGGGCAAGTTGCCAGATTGAGCCCTGATGAACTGCCAGCTTCCACTGCCAGTATGAAAAGGAAATTCCTTAACTTCCTTCCTGAAGTTCAACCCAGTGCTGTACTTATTCTTTCCCCTACCCCTTGAACGCCCCTCTGCACTGAAGACTAAGAACTGACACCTTTGGCCTTAGTTTGCTGGTTGGAATGGAAGAAGGCAGAGCTGGTTCTCTCTGGCTCTGTTGTTATAGTGCTGCTCAGTTCAGTCTCTGCATGCATTTGGGAAAAGATAAAGAATTAGAGCTGAATGAGGGTGTGTTTTTATGTGCATACCCTTGAACATATTTCTTTTTTTTTTTCCTTTTTTTTTTTTTTTGGAAGGAGTTTGGGACTTAGAGTTCGACAAATTTGAAATAAAATTCTAACTCTGCCAATTGCAGGAAAAACCTGTTAATTTCTTTGAACCTCAGTGTCTTTATCCAGGAACATGGGATAATGAAATTGAGGTAACAGAATTACCGGGAAGCTTAAGTGAGATGATATATCTCAGTGCCTAGCACTATTTGCCACCTTGTGCACCTCAGTAAACACAAGTTCTTTCCAGCCCTTTGGCACACTCAGCATCTGGTGGGCACAACAGAAAGTGCTCAGTAATTACTTTCTAGCATGAGTTCAACACTATCTCAGCATTGCCAGGCGCAATAATCCATTCCAACTAGCTTGAGTGGAAGAGGGATTTATTCTAAGAACCCAGGAGAATCCCATGGACTGGTTTCCTGTATGCGGCTCTTGGTTGGTAAACACCACCATCCCTCACCTACACTTTGCCCCGCCAATACCAGATGCTGGTATATGCGAATCTGTCTTGCGAGGATGCTCACTCCTGCTCAGGTTCTACATGACTTTGCACTTCAGCGCCTCAAAGCTAGCCTGGTCAATGTTTCCGTTCTCCCATTTCAAATTTCGAGGAGGGAGAATCTTCTTGCTCAGATTTAGTCAGGATTTTGTCTTTAATCCAATCAGGCTTGGTCAGAGCTCAACGCAAGGCTGTGGGAAGAGAAAATTGCTGTAGTGAAGGGTGTGGTCAGCCAGGATAGAACTCTCATTTCCCCCACAGTCACTGTGATTGAATGGGATTCATTCTTCATTCTATAACGAAGGAGGCCACTCAGAGGGTGAGCCTCCTAAGCTCATATGACTATGAAAAAACAGCATGTATACATTTTATAATCAATTAAAATTTTCTGCTTAAAAAAAAACACCCGTTTATCATTTACTACATGCCAGGGACTATCTCAAGAGTTCTCAAATATTAACTCATTCAGTCTTACAACTGGCTGAATGACTCCTAATTTTACCAATTTTATTAAAGGCACAGAGAGGTGGCGTGATTTGCCCAAGGACACACAGCTAGTTGGCAGCAGAGCCAAGATGTGAACTCAGGCATTTTGGTGTGCAGAGTCCGCACTCAAGACCACTATATGACTCTGCAGCTCACACTAAGACAGCCAGCAAACGTTTTGTGAGGCTGCCCCTCAGACCAAAGATGCCAGCATATTTACTTATGTTCTAATGACTTGAGGGTATAACGAGGTGTGACCATCCTCTCCAGCATTTGCAGATGTGACCCACCAGAGCCTGATGCCTACCTCCCACTTGTCTTTTATTCTTGTCCGGGTCAATGGCTGTTCATGGGAGCTCTGCGCCACACTTCATATTACCTCGAAAGGGTTACACGTGCTAAGGGTTCTGTTTTGCACTCATGTTTTTAAAGACTTTTCACCTCAGGAGCATTTTCCATTTTCTAACAACACTTTAAATTCCATTTCTATTACTTGAACATCAGGCACAATTATGCCATTTTGAGTTTCTTCTTTGCAATTAATGCAATCATATGACGCATCACTAATGCCAACCAGGAGTCTTATCACAAAATAGTATAAATTATCATATTTCTATATACATTGCAAATGTCTTATCAACATTCCAATCCTGTATATATTTTTATTAAAAACACTCTCTGTGCTGGATGTGTGAAACTATTACTAGCAGCCAAACTAGATCAGTTTACACAGCTGCCTCTCTCACAGAGGGAAAGTCTGATTGAAATTGGCAACTTAAATCAGGTTGCATGAGATTTCCTAGCCAATCAGAGAAGCTCTTTGAGCTGCTAAAATTGTTCATAAGACTATAAGGCCATTTTTTTCATATAGCTATACGTGTATATAGATATACAGATGTGTAATATCCATAAGGCTGTTTTTCATATAGATAATATTATATATCAACACATGGATATATACAATGAATTATTTTATATGCAAATTCTGGTACTTAGTAATGAGAATATTGGGTTAATTCTTCAGGCAATGATCTGGAAAAGGCATTGGTCAAAAGTGGCCCAAGTACCTCAGATCACTGATTGTGTTTTGGTTTGATTTATACGAAAATGGGTATATAATCATAAAACTTGTTCCAGAGAATCAGTGTAATTTTAATTTGGGTAAGTCACAATTCCTCTACTTCAAATCTTCTGTCTGCTAAGTAAGGATAAAAATACCTCCCTAGATACAGGGTGGTGGAGAAAGTGACTCAGAAGCATCAGCGCCCCGCTTCACATTCAGCTCTGACTCAGTGTTCTCTCTCTCTTTTTTTTTTGGTGTCTCTCTTCCCTCTGATGAGACACCCCTTCCTTAACTCTGATCCTACATGTAGCCGGGTGGTCCAGCAAACACTTAATGGATGGGGTAACCTGCTGAACACTTAGCTTGTGATTTACTATTTGCCATTTTGCAAAAAGATACCAGAAAGTATCTCCTGCTCAGCCTTCGGACTACAGACTCACAAGGCAGAATAGAAGGTAGCTCCCACTATCTTCCCCTCCCCTCCCTCAAGTAGAGGGTAAACAGGACTTTTTGTCTCTAATGTTGAAGCCCTACCTGTAAGCCACTGAGCTCTCTTCTATTATTGTAGAGCGGGACCGCAAAACATGGGTTTGGCTCAGAAAATAAGGATGGGGAAAAGGAGGAGGAGGAAGGAGAGAAGAGCAGGCTCTAAGCCCGCTGGCTAAGTCATATGGGAATCATTTCCAGGGCTGTTACATGGTCTAGGATGTGCTGGGGCTCGTGGACCAGGAAAGGATTTCTGAGGGGGCATCGGGCAAGTGTCCTGGGACACGGGTCAGACAAGTGGACCCATTCCAGCACTGAAGCCCAGGAGCACTCACCAGAATTCTGTTGCATTGTGTGAGTAGGATTCTTGCCGTCCCTATACTGGAGGGTCTTTGTCTACTATCCTTCTAGTCACAGGGCGTAGGTCCCTACGTTTCAAGATACCACTGGAAAATTTCCTACTTGCACAATACCAAGTACCCCAGCCAGGGCCGCTTCATGAATGTACCAATTGTACCAGACCCACAGCTCAGAAGGATTCCATACTTGGTGTATGCTCTACTGTCACCATCTTGAAATTCTTAATAATAGCCTTATCTTTGAGCTTGTGTTTTTTCAGTGAAGTCCAAGGGGACAGGGAGCATGTGTGTGAGCAGAGGCAGTATCTCGGTATTCACATCCACTGTTCATTGATGCCCCATTCACATATAGCGTCTGTGATGTTCCACGTGCACAGAAGTTCCAAGACCCATAGGACATGAGACGCCAAAGAAGAGTACAAAGTAAGAGAGTTACATCCATGACTGAGTAAGATGGGGGTGCTGACATCCCTAAGACACTGCACTTTCTATTTGAATCAGAACTTGCTTCCAACAGAGAAAGAAGGAAATGGCGTCCTAAGAAACACCAATGGTATTCTATCTTACCCGTGCTACTTCCCAGTGTTAGACGACCACTTATGCTGAAAACAATGATGCTGAAGGAAAGAGAAAGATAGGGCAACATAAATTCTTTTTCCCTTCAGTCCTTCCTTACTCGTTCTGTAAGCTGAGGATAGAAAGTGTTGGTAGAATGTGCGTCTATCAAGAAAGGAGCAAGATAAAAAGCGTTGAGGTCATTTTTTGCAGCATTTCTACTGCTCTGATAAGAATGAAATACATATGCATGTATGAGCTAGGAAATACAAATTGTGTCATTTTAATGATTCCACATACAAGTTAAATGTTCTTATATTTGCATTCAAAAGTGGAAACGCACAATATAAAGATGAACAGTAATATTCCGGCCAATAATCTGAAATTTTAATTTTTCTTTCCTTAGAGTGACAAAAGCACCATAACAAATCGAGAGAAAGAGGCCGCGGAAGAAAAGAAAAAGCTTTATATTTCAGTATCTTTAACAGCATTTTTATTTTGAACTGGACTGCACAAATTATGGACAAGGAACCCTGCATTTTCATTTGCACTGTGACCTGCAAATTATGTAGCCATCTCTGACCCTAGGGTCCCTCCAAGGTACCCCATTGGGCTGGGTGGGACATGAGTACTGGTATTTGGGGGACAGGCTGGCATGCCAGGGCACTGTCAACTGGGGTCAGAGGGAAGTAGACACGGACCCCTACTAAAAGGGCAAGGCTTCCTTACCAAGAGAAAGGAATTGAACAAGCCAGGGAACTGGATAGAATGAATGGGATGAAGATTCAAAGATCTTTACCCAAGGCCAAAAATGACCGTGGTAAGGGATGGGTGCTCTTGAAGACTTGTGAATGACCGGCCTAGGCTGCAAGGTTAAGGTTTTGATGCCGAAGCTGCTGTATCTCCCCAAGTCAGAGTTGTTTGAAAACTCGGACAGCAGCTGATGCTGGTGTGAAGGCTTGCTCAGGCCTAGGAAAATGAGAGCATTTGAAGGCGGGGAGGGATTTCCCTGGGGGTTACCTAGCCCAGCCTTTTCTCTTATATACGGGGAAACCATGACTCTGAGTTTAATGTGTGCAAAACCTGAACCCTATGTAGTTTTCATTCTAAGTAATTGTGCAACACTGGGCAAGCCACCTACTCTTTCCAAGTCTCTATTTTCTTAACTTTAAATTGTGGAGGTTAAATTATAAGTCCTCAAAGGAGACTGGTCTATTTTTTTTAAAATAAATTTATTTATTTATTTAATTTATTTATTGGCTGCATTGGGTCTTCGTTGCTGCACACAGGCTTTCTCTAGTTGCTGCGAGCAAGGGCTACTCTTCATTGCGGTGCGCAGGCTCCTCATTGCAGTGGCTTCTCTTGTTGTGGAACACAGGCCCTAGGCGCGTGAGCTTCAATAGTTGCGGCACATGGGCTCAGTAGTTGTGGCTCACGGGCTCTAGAGCACAGGCTCAATAGTTGTGGTGCACGGGCTTCATTGCTCCGTGGCATGTGGAATCTTCCCAGGGCAGGGCTCGAACCCATGTCCCCTGCATTGGCAGGCGGATTCTTCACCACTGTGCCACCTAGGAAGTCTGAGACTGGTCTATTTTGAAGAGCCTAATATTTAAATGTGTCACACTGACCCCAAGGATTTGTAGTCATTTGTCTTTTGTTTGTTTTATAAATTTATTTATTTATTAGTTGTGTTGGGTCTTCGTTCCTGCCTGGGCTTTCTCCAGTTGCTGAGAGCAGGGGCTACTCATCGTTGTGGTGCACAGGCTTCTCATTGTGGTGGCTTCTCTCGTTGCAGAGCACAGGCTCTAGAGCGCAGGCTCAGTAGTTGTGGCACACGGGCTTAGTTGCTCCGCAGCATGTGGGATCTTTCTGGACCAGGGCTCGAAAACATGTCCCCTGCATTGGCAGGCAGATTCGTAACCACTGCGCCACCAGGGAAGTCCCCGTAGTCATTTAAGTCTTACTCTAAATGGCATATTATGCCACTGAAATTGAACATGAGCATCTGTGCTGCTTCTTTAATAAAATCATCTTTAAGATAAAAGGCATACTTGATAGGATTGTGTCCTGAGAGTTCTGAAGCTTTGTGCTCTATTTCATGGAAAATCCAACTATAACCCAAGTTTGGTTGGTAGTATTTTGTCTGTAATTAGTGTAGTTCTATAGGACCAAATAATGAAAAACTGTGAACCTACCTTATAAACTTAAACTTATAAGTAATATTTTATGCAGATGATATTTATATTTATTATTATGCTTTCTTAACTCTCAGGAGAATAGGAAACCATTAACTAATTTCCACAGGAAGTGAAGTGATGGTAGAGATTTTGGTCAAATACCAGCAGCATTGGGGATTCTGTTGGTCTCTGTAGGAAACCAAATCATGAACTTTATAGACCATTCCTCTGATGTGCTATGGTGAGGGCCAAGGAACAGGTCTGGAATGGAAGGCTAATTTGTGTAATTGGCCAATTAATATCTTTTTGGTACAATAATTACTTTTATGGTTCCAAAAAAGAAGGAAATGGGCTAGAGGTGTGAAGGAGCTTTGTCAGAGGTTGAATGGGTACCTCTAAGGTACCCATCTTTGTCCCTGGACGACAAATAACACTGCGGGCAGCGTGTCCTGCCATCAAATTTTGCTCCTAAGCCCTGACCATTTGTCTCAGTCAGGGATTTGGTTTTGCCCTGAAGTCATGGCTCTCTGAGTTGGAAGCCTCCTGATTTATCTGGAAGCTGTGGCTGTGCCTCTCCCTGCATATGCATGACTGCAGCTTGACCCAGCTGTGACTCCCATCGAGGCTGAACCAGTGTCACCCAGAGCCGACAGAATGACCATCTTTACAAACCCTAGACATAGAAATGTACAAATGGGAAATTCTCCACCTTTATTATCCTTCTCTAATGGCTTTTCTCATGGAAAAAATAATTCGCAAAAGTTCAATTTTTCTGTTTAAGTTCTTTTAAAAAAATAAAATTAAGATTTACTTAAAGTATGCAACGATCTGGGACGCAATGGTTTATAACACACATATGAGTTAGTTTTCAAAAGTGGTCTTGAATGTTAGTACTTACTACACTGCACAGATTAAAAGCAGTACTCATTGAAGAAATTATCCCCATTTGACATTTGGTTTTTACATTCCCAAACATTTCTCTCTTTCTTTCTCTTTCTTAAAAAAAAAAAATGAGATTTGGATTGTCAACTAGGATTAGCAGATTGAGCTCCGTGTTTGGAAGGAGACACCAGAAAGACAAAGACCGTGGGGCCTCCAGAAGAGGCGCAGCTGCAGGTACTGTGGTCTGTCTGTAAAGAGTGATGGAGAGTCACCGCTTCCTCACCGTCACCTCCTGACCTAGGCTCACGGTCAACCCCCTGCAGCCTTTGTTCCAGGACTCTCTTTCCACAAACTCTCTTTCTTGCATCAGAACCTACTCAGTATTGACTTCTTGTTCTGCTGCTAAGCTGACCTGGGGTTTTGCCCTGACTGCTCTGAACTCCATTTCTTACTTTGGACACTGCTTTAGCATCAAGCCCTCAGCTCCACCAGCCTCCAAGACTGGCTTGTAACTAGTTTGGGTTTCACTCACTTCTTGCCTCTTCTGTGGTATTCTAGTTGTGAGAACTGGAGAAAGTTTCCATTTTTCTCTCTCCTGATAGCCTTTCCTTCTCAAATCATGGATAATGGTAGTTGTGGCAATAGGGAATATTGGAGGAAAACACTGTGTTTGGTTTCCTGGACTCATTCTCCCAGGAATGCACTTCTTAGATGAGCTTTAATTGCTGGGAGAAACGCCTTTTTTTTTTTTTAACCCTATGAAGCTCTTATAAGTCTGCTATACTTAGGTTTCATTTAAAGTGAGTTTTCATTGGCTATACTGTGAAATAAGTGAAGGTTAGAGGCAAATCAAGTCAAGGAATTCTAAAGAAATAAGTGAATAAACCAATGGGAAAAAAAACACTTTATACTAAGTACAAAAATGTTATGCTGTTAAAGATATAGTTAAGTTAAATATATAAATGATATTATGTGTCTATTTTGTCGAATATTATAAATCAAACACATAGTTGAATTTAATAGGTATTGGCAGGAAATTCTCCTTTATTTTTTTACGTAAATGAATTGCTGTTTGTGTAAGTATGAAAATAGATCAGTATCTCCCAGATTGGAAAAGGTATATTTCTGATCCATTATAGTACTTAAGAACGTGGTGTCAGGAGTTGAAACCCTGGGTCCTGAACCTGGCCCTGCCACTTATTAGCCGCAGGCCTTGGGCAAATGTCTCCATCTGGAAAATGGAAATCGTAGCAGTACCGACCTTGAAGGGCTGTTATGAGTTTTAAATGAATTAATGTGTAGCGTGCTTAGTTCCATGCCCTGCATATAGTAATTACTTAATAAATATCAACTATCACCATCATTATTATTACATATGAGATGAACAAGAAAATAGAGAAACTCTGGAAGAGTTTTTTTAAAGTAATGGGAAGGTTTTAGGAGCTGAAGGAAAGGAAAACAGAGTAAAATGGAAGAAACAGATGTATTTCTATTAGGTTTTTGGAAATTCACAAATAATTTGAAAGATTGAAATTATGTAAAGTATTTTCCCCTGGCTCAGCGTAGAGTGCTATCACACATTCACTGGGCATCTCGCGCTATGAAGATTATAATTACTATCAAGTTGGTATTAAACCAATCAAATGAGCCTGACCCAGCAGCCAGACATGGCTTTTCAATATCTTCATGTTCTAAAAAAAAGCCCCCTAATTTATGGTAATTTGATATGTGCATAGTGCTTCAGATATTCTATTAAACCAGGGAAGTCAAAACCCTAAAATTTCAAGCATTCTCAGACGTCAGTTGCATCAGCCAGCCTAGGGCAGTGGCTGAAAGGTGGAGGAGGGAGGGAAAGAAAAAGAAGAGGATGCTTTATAATAGGGGGCTATTATTTCCTTTGTCATATTTTGGTTTCTTTAAAATTGTTCAGTTGCATTTAAGTCCCCAAGAGCCACAAAAATTATGTCTAACAATAGCAGGGATTTGTGAAAAGATTTCTTAGATAACATTTGAAAAACACAAGCAGCCCTTGAACCTTTTTGCATCCAGTACATCTGACAGGCTTTGTGAGCTGCAAGCCACCTGCAAGAGTTTTAAAATAGATGCTTTCACAGAACAGAGAATTCTCAGAATTGATGTGTTAATATCATTCTCTTAATTACTTGACATCTGACCTAAGTAGCGGTAACAAGATGATTTCGGCCAAAGTGAAAGGGACAGTTGAGGCCATCATTCACATATTTTTGGCCACAAAAAAAAAAAAAAAGAAGAAAAAGCACAGCTATTGAGAAAAAAACATCTTATGGTATCAGTTAGGCAGATTGTCTACCCAGCTGAAGTTCACTAAATAATTACTTAATCCACCACTTCACTTTTCCTATGAATATCGGCTTAGATTTTCAACAATACAAAGAATTTACTTACCATTTACATTTACCATTTGGGGTGAGAAGACGATAATTTGGGTAAGGGGTGTGGAATCTTCAAAGGAAAATGTATATTATAGTGATTTTGTTTATGGAGATTTTTTTAAAGCATGAAACAAAACATATAGAAATAAATATTGGTTAAAAAAAACACTTAGAAGCCCTGAGGGGGAGAAAAACCCCAAATAATGGAAACTTCATTAAAGGAGAGAAATTATAGGTCTGAAATTCAAGTTAAATCAGTAACTTCTACTAATCAAACCAAGGTTCCCTATGAGGGTCACATTCCATCTGCTTATTTTCCAGCCCAAGACAAGGTTTTATTTCCTATTTGTCTTTCTCTTTTTTCAAACTGTCAACACTGCAAAGCCATACAGCTGTGGGTAAAGCAGCTGTGTGATATTCTGCCTCCCACGTCGTCAACAAAATTGTCTGCTCAGTTTTTCTTTATTACTGGTACTGATGGGACAGAATGCCAAGGGCTGAGGGCTGATTTACGTCCATTAACTCTGTGTTTCTCAGGTACCTCTCTTTAGGACCTCTGCTTTCGCTCATCTTCCCCTCCCCTCGTATTCTTTCAGCCTTTTTCCTCTGCCATTTTTTTAGTTATAGAAATATCGTGTTCAGGATACAGATTTGATTCCTGATTATTTCCTTAATAAGGAGCCATGAGCATAATGATCCACTTAGCAATTCCCCTTCCTTTTTTGGGATGGCTGTGTAGGACTGCTATGGGAAGGATCACACTCCATTTAACTGTTCTTATACTTACCTGTGAACAATTGCATGTTGAATATCTATATACAAACCTTTTCTTCATCTCTGGTTCTTCTCATCAGGATGCCTAGAAGTGGCATTGTGGGACGAAAGGCTGTGTGTTTTTAAAAGGGTTTTGTTGCCTTATGCCAAGCTGCTTTCCTTTCTGGATCTATGAGTGTAGGAAAGTCTAAGCCATTTTTAGTACATCCCATGTGGGAGAGAAATGTGCTTTCTTTCTCTTCTCGGTGTGCTCCATGGGCCATGCCAGACCTCAGAGGAGCATTTTGTCAACCATACCTGGCATAAGCATCCTCCAGGGTGCTGGTTACCAACATGGATGTCTGGCGCCCTCACCTAGAGACTGGACTCAGACTCTGCACGTTAGTAGGCTCCTCAGGGCGTGCTTATGGTAGGGAAGTGGGAGAGGTGCTCCCTGAGAGATGGGGTGGGTGGAGCGGGCAGAGGAATAGCCAATGGTGTAAGGCACTCAGGCCTGTGCCTCTGAGGCAGAAACTTTGAGCAAAACATTGGGAAAGTGTTTGTTTCAGGGTTCCATAAGACTGGACCCAAAGAGATGCTGGGAGGGAGAAGAGGTGTGGTGAGGAAAGGGGTGATGTTGAAGGTGCAAGAAGGACAAGGTCCGTGTGAGATAATAATAGTAGGGGAAGGCTTCCTGGAGGAGGTGAGCTGAGCTGGCTGACAGCTTGCCTAAGGATTACTCTCCAGTTGTTTAGTGTTCACCTTTGTGAAATTTCTCCAACACTGCGAATTCTTATTTTAGGAAAAAGCTGTGTGTATGTGTGCATATTCCCATAGATGTACAATGTGTATACACTGCTTTGCCCTAAAATCTCATATATGCAAATTGTATGATTTCATCAGGTAAGAAATACATGAATATATTCCTCCTATAAAACCTTAAGGTATTGTGCGTAAGTCTAAAATCATCTTTAGCCGTAATTACCTAGCACATACTTCCCATCCCCTGAAGTAACCTTGCCATCCGCTAGGTATATATACTCGCAGAACGTTTTCTGTTCACGTGTATCCATACATACGCATGTATAGAATATACAGAATAGTTGAAAGTGTGGGCACACTGTTTTGCAACTTCCAGGGGAAGAGGGACTGCAGCATTTTGGCCCATTCTAACTTATTTTAGCGTTTTTTTGTTTTTTTTTTTATTTCAAATTAATTTTTAACTGCACAGTTAATGTGAGAGTGCAGTCTCCTTGTAAATAAATTTTAAAAAAGAAAGAAGTTGCAGATAAAGTTAAAATTTTCTTTGTCCATCTCCTCAATACTGCTCCTCTCTTCTCCTTTCCAGAGGTAAATCCCATCATCACTTTGCAGGGCATCCTTGATAGTGGCTGTATTTTATACTTTCTCTGTATCTCCCTTAATTCCTCGACATCTAACTGAAGTCATTGCAGTTATAGAGACTTAAAATCCAAAGGATATTTTAGAGATTATCTGGTCTTCTCTTTCATGGTGTAGATGCAGGAATAGATCAAATGCCTGCTCTCAGGTGTCACTAATTACCTCTGCCTTGGTTTTTGTGACCCTTAGCCAGTGTGCTCCTCACTTTACCAGTCTGTGTTACTTCTAGTACTTTCCAGACACATGGTTTAAATTGAAAACATCCTTAGTAGCAACTTCATTTGCAAATAGTCTGTGAAATTCTCTCTTTTACTAAGACATAGGCTTTGGGGAGGAAAGAATTAGACAACCAATGTCAGGTCTGAGCTATGTCAGGAGCTGTACTTCCTGTGACTGAAGCAGCTGAGGGCACCGGGAAGAGTATGGTCCATTGGTTTGACTCCTGATACTGCGGGTGAAGGGAGGCCTTGGCCCCAACTCTCTGAATCCCTCAGTGGGGCAAGATTCTCATTTCGAGGCCAACTGTTTGAAGACCAGCTCCCACCTTCGGGTTTTCTAACGATGTCAGAGGCAGAAAGAGCACAGCTTGACTCTTGAATTCCAGGTTTAGTCCATTTCAGGGATAAGCAGAAAGAAAAAAAAGAAAAGAAAGAAAAGGAAAAAAACCCTTTGGTTCACAAAATAAGAATCTTTGAAATGAAAGTTGTGCAGAGAGTAAATATGAAGCCCCACAATGCCATCTCTAGAGCCGCGTTTCAGAACACAAGGGCACGTCTACTCTGTAATGAAAAGTTAAGAGATTTCAGGTTCCTTAATTAAAACATATCTCAAGAGTCAGTGGGAGGCACCTGCACAGCCCCTACCTGAAGATGCCGATTTACAGAAAAACTTCCAGCCGTGGGATTCATACAAGGGACATGCTGGCAATTGTGAGTTTCTTTTCAAATCAGCCTCTGTCTGTCATACCTATGTAGTTACAAAATCAAAAGGGATAATAAAGTTCAATTGTATATTCACAGTTTGATATTTCTATTGACAGGTCTCACACAAAAAACACCATTTCAGGAAACTCTGATTCTGTGTCCCTCTATGAAAGGCACTGAAAGCCTCTCCTGTGTTGTAAATCCCCACCCAACAATCCCTCTAAATCTGAATCTATAAAGTGTCCCCATCGAGGTTCAAAGGTGTCAAATTGGGCCTCCTCTCCCCAGGTTCTGTTTGTGGTTTTAAAAAATCCCTCTGATGGTGAGGGAAAAAGGAAACCACCCAGACCAAACCACAACTGAGTTAAAAAATCCCAGCTCCTCAGTAGAGAAGAGCAGTTAACCCAAGCATCACCACACCCTGGAGGGGGACTGGAGCTGCTGCCTGCTCCAAGGCCTCAGGCAGACCAGGAACGACCCTCATATCTGCCCCAAGGTCCTCTCCTCACCCACAGGAGTCTGTATCAACTCTGAATATTTCTCTTGTTTTCAAGATGTCAATATATTTCACTGCTATGGAAATATTCTTCAAGGCCCCCTAGAAAACCAACACGCAGGTGCCTCTAATTTTTAGAGATTTTTTTTTCTTGGAAAAGAGGGCTGTGTGTTTGGCTGGATTCAAAACCAGCAAGTATGTTCTTGTAATAGTGTATGGGACTAGGCTTACGCAAGAGCAGAGCACATCTGAATGCAAAAATTAAATGGAGGAATGGGAGGGGGGGAACAGGTGCTCTTTTATAAAGGCTAAATTCCATATTTACCAAACTGATTTGCATGAGGCATATTTTCAATGAAAATATTGCTACTCATTTTGCTGCATTTGTGCAACAGAAACATAAGGATGGAGCAGAAGAGGGATGCGGTTCTCAAGCTGTCTTCTTGTACCTACCCTGTAGCCGACAGTTAAATGACACTTTTGCTAGATTGGCTCTTAGAACTTCTGGCTTCTCACTGCCAAGAGAGCAGGACTTTGGGTTTCCTCTAACCCCAGGGTACAGCCTCGGAGTCAAGAGAATCTAAAAGGGATGGTGAGAGGTCATTCACTCCATTGATTTTCACCACGTGAGAACAACTAAGTTATCTCAAGCTAAGAAATCTATTCTAAGTTAATTCCATGCCTTCTCTTAGCAATCCAAGACAATGTTAAATCTTAGGACCAAGAATGTCTTCCTCTGCTTTAAATATTTCACTTACGCTTTACTTCCTCTTCATGTAAACCCTAAACGGAAAAGTGCTGTCGGCTGCATAAGTTATCTTATTTACTTTCTTAAATCAACCCTATGACATGGGTACTATTACACTGCCATTTTATAGATAAAGAAACTGAGGCAGAGAGACATGAAGAAACTGGGAGGAGGTCACCCAGCATGGTAGACCCAAAATTTAAATCCAAGCATCTGACTCCTGAGTCTATGATGTTGCACTTCACCACCACAAGATGCTACCTGGTAATTTCAGGTATATTCAGCTGCAGATATGCAGTTACTGAGAATGCACTAAGGAAACTTCAGAGAAATGGAGCCTAGGCCAGAAATGAGAGGTAGAAATTGGAATAAGGTTAGGTGAGCAATTGGCTGATGGTAGATGCTGGAACAATAACTGGTACCTTGCCCTTGCAAACATACACAGATTCGCTTACGGGTGGGCAAGTGGTGAGCAGGTTCCAATGAACAAGGCCAGTCTCTTGGTTATTTATAGTCCAGTTCCTCAGACTGGGTTCCAACAGGGCATATCCAGTGGACTTGTCTCACTGGGGGACTCCCCAGGGTCACTATGAAGTTTCTACTTATCTTTGAGAGCTTGCTCTTATAGAGTGTCTTATAGAGAAGTGTTTCCAGAATGCTTCACTCTTTGTTGGAATCAGACAAACTTAGAACCAGCTCAGGCCTTCTGTGAGTCTTCTGGATTTCCTTCTCCTTAGGGACCCAGAGGCTTTAGATACAGCCTCGAGTTTCACGAGGAGGGTAGGGGCCACACCTACTGATGGTGGGAAGAGTGCCCAAGGTGATACCCTTCCTGGCTTGCAGCTGATTTGAAAATACACAAGAGAGCTGCTTGGAGGAAGCTAACAACCTCAATGTTGGTGTCTGAGGCCAAAAGGAGCTGTTACTCCTCACTACTCAACAGGTTTGAAATAACCATCTCTTCTTTCCTAATGACCATTGAATTGTCTAGTTTACCCTACAGTTCCCTTTGAACACCTGTGCAAACTTCATACTGGGTTGCATTTGCTTAGGTAAATGGCTTATTTCATCCTACATCTTGGCTGTGTAGCATTTCTGTTTACACAAGTACCCAAGCTTCAAATGGGTGAAACAGGCATTGGACAGAATCAGAGCTTTCAAGACCACCCTACATTGGCCTCTCACACTTCCCGTAAATGTCCTTGGACCTGCAGTAGATCACCCTCTGGGATTTCCATACTGAATCTGGCTCCACCCAAGGAAGACTATTGGGAAAATGTTCTATATTTGGAAATTAACCTCTCAAGGAAAATTTAATCCCTCACTGGGGAAAAACCAAGTCCTCCAACTCTCCATGATCTATGGCAAACACAATTTTAATTCCTTCCATAAAATTCTTTATTTAAAAAAAAGGACTTCAAGTGAGTGAATACCCAGTTCTTCAGTCCCTGAAGAGAGTACCTTTTTTCTCTCCAGCATGCCTCAGAGGCACCCCAGTTTCCATGACGTACATAGCACAGGTTGTGATCTGTTTTTACTGTTATCTGATCGTTTGTCTGTTTGTTTCTTAGTGAAGGGCTGGTGGGTAAAGGAAGATCATATATGTCTAAAAAATTTTTTTGAAGTATGAAACACAATTCAAGTGTCTCCCTCCCAGTGACCCTCAGGCACTAGTTCATTATGGCAAAGGCAACCTTAGTTATTGTTTTCATACTGGTCCTTTGGGAGATAGTCTCTGTATGTATAAGTGTATGATGTGTGTGTATGCATAGAGATAACTGTTTTACACTAATGGAAGCATACTCTATACACTTCAGCATAATGGTAAAGAGCACAAGCTCTGGACTCTGTAGTTGGCATTTGAATCCTGGCTATGCTCTATGATAGCTGTGTGACTTTGGGCAAGTTACTTAACCTCTCTGAGTCTCAGTTTCCTCATCACTGAAACTGGCAAATAGTGCCTACTATATAAGATTTAATGATTAAATTAATTAATAGATGTGGAGGATTTAAAACAGTACCTGCAACATAAATGGTAACTTTTTTGATTTACCACTTGACTACAGATCTTGGAGTTTCTTCTATATTAGTTTGTTTAGATGTGGCTCTTTGTTTCTATTGGCTGAATAGTGTTCTATTGTATGGAAATACAAAAATGTATTTTACTAGTATTTAATTTTTATTTGACTTATTTCATATTTATTTAAATTTACTTAATTTTTATTTAAACTTTAATATTTAATTATTATTTTAACAATATTTAACTCCTGATGGTCATTTAGACGGTTTCTAGTCATTTGCTATTAGAAACAGCACCACAACAATTATCACTGTACCTACATCTTAAAAGGAAAAAGAATTCCTAAAAGTGTAATTGCTGACTTTGTTTTGTCACAAAGTGCCCTTCAAAAACTTTCTTTTAACTTACATTCTCTGCCACAATGTCCAGGGCTCTTGCCTGTGACACTTCTCAATCTTTACCAGTCCAAGAGGTGAAAATGGACTCCTGGAGCTTCCATTTCTTTTACTATGAGTGAAACAGCATTTTTCAAGCACTACACCCATTTTCCTTTGGGGTTGTTGATCTTTTTCTCATTGAGCAGTCTGTTTTTTCAACCAGAGAGCTTTTCCGGGAGCGATTGGATCTGCCTCCTGGTTGATCTCACTTAAAATCTCATTAGCCTGTACAGAAAGGTTTCCACTATAGTACTTTTAATCAAAATGTTCAACAATACAAATCTGATCCCTGCAAGGATGCATTAGCACTCATGCAACCTGCTCTATCGTGCTGGGGAATGAAAGTTTATTGCATCATAAAAGTCTTACCCTCCGCTCATGTTAGGAAGTATTGACATTTTTATGAGCTCTTCTTAACTAAAGTTATCAACAAATAACACACAATTCTTGACAGGTTAATTCTAGATTGATGTGACTTATTTGATAAATCAACACCATAAAGAAACTCTTGGCTCAACCACCTGACCATTCAAGGAGAGAAGGAAGATTCCAACTCTGAGTCACCAAGTTAGATTCCAACAGTGAAAAATAATCAGGTGGGTTAACCGCCTGAGATTAGGTCCCTACTGGTCAAGGGCATGGACAAAGCACTATGATCACTCTGCACCTAGGTGTTTACAACACTATGAATCCCTCCATTGTCTTTTTGATCTGCTGCAGAAAAGGCCAAGTTTGCAAAGGTCCTTTCCGGTGGTTTCCATACTTCAATGTTTATCAGAATCAACCAGTAAGCTACACCTTTCAATAAACTCATGTAATTTGAAGCAGGCACACTGGGAAACTCAGCTAGCAAAAAGCATGCTGGATTACTAAATCAAAGTTTCAAGAGTCATAGCCCAGGAATCTCCATTTTTACAGGCACACCTGCTCATCCTCAGGCCCCCTGAAGTGGAAGTTCTCCCTGTGTTAGGGAGCACCCCCATGCCATGTTATCACCAAGAAGAGGCTGACAGTGTTGGAAGAATATTTTGGAATGTGTCCTCCAAAATCGTTGAATTGCTGGTGGTGATTGTAAGAGAATTTAAAGTTCTCCTCTTCCACGCACCTACTCTCAACATCTCTTTTGCCTGCTCCCACCCCATGAAATAATAAAGTGAGTGAGGGACAAGAAGTCTGTCCACAAGGGGAACAATGGGAAAAGGGGAGCAGTGAGGGACTTCTCCCTGGAGTGTCCTGTCTAACGTCTTGCCCTCAACTGGGAACACACAGCCTGACGCCTTGTCTGAGTAGGTATTTCCTGACTCTCCTGTATTTAACTAAGCTATTTCACACCTGAAAAGGAGGCGCACTTTTGAGAATCGACCTGTACGAATAAGAGCTAATACTGAATTGTACCAGACGCAGTGCTAAGTGCTTTTATACGTATTATTGCAACAATCCTAGAAGGTGCTGTTATTATTCCCATTTTACAGAAGAGAACATGGAGACTCAGGGAGGTTGAGCAACTTGGCACAAGTCACATAGCAGGTAAGTGACAAAAAAGGATTCAAACCTGATCATTTGACTTGAGTCCCTACCCTTCATTACTCAGGATGTGTTGCCCACAAGTATTTTCTGATCCTCACCAGGTCCCTCTTAGAACTGTTCCTCATACTGACCAGGCAGCATGATTTAGTAGAACAAGAAGAGTTTAAAAATCAAAAACTCTGGAATGCCTCTGACATGGAAATCTTGGGTAAATCAATTTCTTTTACTACCTCCTTCTAATCATGTATAAGGAATACCAATGGTATGGTTGCAGTATTTGTAAAACTTTGGTTTGTATAACTGTATGTGCATGTGCAAATATAATATGACTTAACAGGCTACAGTGTGCCTGGCAGAGGCGTCAACCCGAAGGGTAGTAGAGGTTTCTTGAAGCCAGCTCAGAAGCCAGCTCAGAATTCCACCAGAGCACGGGGATGAGTGTGAGGGTGGGATGCAGGAGATATGCTTCTTGTCTCACCTCTGCACGTGTGTGTGTGTGAGTTGGACAATTAGACCACATCTCTGGAACTCATTTTCTCAACTGTAAAATGAGAAGAACCAATTAAATCAATCATTTAAAAGTTTTTAAACATAAAAAATAATGCCTAATATATTCCTATTATTTAAAAAATCCATCCAGTCCCACTGATCCCTTGAGCAGAACTACTGTAAACAATATGGTGCAATATGGTGCACGATTCCACTCACTTTCACCAAACATGCATGTTCCTTTGCAAATGTATAGACTCTTTCATTGTTATTTTACATAAATGACAACCGATCAGCAGTTCTTATTCTTTTCTTTTTTTTTTTTTTGGATTTTAAGAACCCGATGAAAGCTTACTATTTCCTCCCCTCCCCTAAAACATACCATACACATTTTGAATAGAAAATCATCAAGGATATTCATGGACCCCTTGAACCTCACCCATGCTTTCCAGATTAAGAAACCTGGACTAGAAGATTCCAAGGGCTTTTAGTTCAAAATTATATCCTATAATTTTAAGTACAGAGCCATTCTGTGTTTCTAAACTTTCCATGTCAGCATTTCCCCCCACTGTGCCTTTCCACACAACAATATTTGCTTCATTTGAATACAATTTTATCAAAATTATATGCACACAGTTTTTTTTTAACTAAATGTATTTATTTACTGGTTATGTTGGGTCTTCATTGCTGCTTGCAGACTTTCTCTAGTTGTGGAGAGTGGGGGCTATTCTTCCTTGCAGTGGGGGGCTTCTCATTGCGGTAGCTTCTCTTGTGGAGCTCGGGCTCTAGGCGCACGGGCTTCAGTAGTTGTGGCACGTGCGCTCAATAGTTGTGGCTCTCGGGGTCTGCAGTGCAGGCTCTGTAGTTGTGGAACACGGGCTTAGCTGCTCCGCGGCATGAGGGATCTTCCCGGCCCAGGGCTCGAACCCGTGTGCCCTGCATTGGCAGGCGGATTCTTAACCACTGCGCCACCACGGAAGCCCCTGCACACAGTTTTAAAAACCTTACGAACAAAACTCATAATGAAAAAAAAATTGTTCTCCAACTCCAAATCATGCTTTCCAGAGGCAACCTCTTTCCTGTCTTTTAGCTGTTTCTTCTGGGATTTTCCTCCATGTTTCTGAATAATATACTTATAATTGGTTTATTGAAAAGGCTCAACTAGATGACGTACAAACAGAAAATGGCTTTATTTTTCTTCAGCCACAGCCTTTGGTCTTTCCCAGGCTTAATGCCATCTCAGGCATATCCCCTAGTTTGTAATTATAATTTAGACATCATAATTTTCCAGGGTAAGTTCATCTAGACCTACTTGTACACTTCAATCAAATCTGGTTTAAAATGTCTCCCTTCTCTCAGCTCAGGTCTGGGCAGTGGCTGAGGGCCATGCAGGGACGAAGATGGTGTGTTGGTCAAGGTTGACTGCCCCTCCGATACAGTAGTTCCTTTCTTTGCCTGCTGCTTGGCTAACCTGAGAAGCCCAAAGTCACCTGGTGGTAGTCACAACTCCAGCGTTCCTGGAACGCTTACCGCTCTCTGGCAGCAGAGTTGTTGACAGCAGAGCTGGCTGATGTTCATGGAAGAATCACACTGTCCAGTTGGTGGTCCAGCCCCTCGTTTGTGATGCCTACTTTTTGGTGAACACAAAGAGCCCATGGATACATCCACGTACCCCTTCCCCAGTGCTCCCTGTCTCTGATATTGTGGTCTTATTCATTGCAGACCACTGGCCAGGAGTTCCTTTCTAACCTTCTCTCATAGGAAGTGATTAGCCATGTGTAGTGCTCAAAGCTCTGGATGCGGGGAGGGCATCCCTTCCCCACTGCCCTTCAGAACCGCCTGTGAGCGAGACTGTGATGCGGCAGAAGTCCACTCTGAGCTGCACGAACATATAATGTTAACTCATTAGGAATCTGGCCTGAGTTCTTTCCTCTTCCTTCATTTGGCCAAAGGGATTCCCAAGGGCACAGGGGTGTGAGTTGGGGGCAGTGCTTTGGTGTGACAAGGTAAGCAATATGGGAATCTGGGCCTCCTCTCCATGTAATTTACTTGTGCTTTCCACACCTGCATGGCAGAGACCCTGAGAGTACCATTTCTCTGTTGTTGTTGTTGTTGTTGCTGTTTGTTTGTTTTTAATTGACATATAGTTGATTTACAATGTCGTGTTAGTTTTACCATTTCTGTCTTACAATGGATTGCTGCTCTGCTCCATTTTCCATGCCCTCTTTCATGATTTCTCCCAATCGTTAATTTTATTATATACCATAACATGGGACAAGTGCTCTTGTGGAAAATTTATGGAAGAAGTTTATGCAAGGGAAAACACCTAGACTAAATACTCCTTGTGAAAACTGTAATATGGGATTGGCAAATTCTGGGCAATCTCAGCCTGCAAAGCACATTCAATTCTTCCTTAACCACAGACAGGTGGCCTGTTTTCCTAAATGGATGTGGAAACTTGGGGTGCACGTGCTTGTGCGTTCCTCTTCCAGCATTTCCTGGAACTTCTTGCTTACACTAGAATGTGGGCTCGACCAAGAATTTGCTCTCTGGTTACATCAAACCACGGTCCCTTATCCTTCTATGTGTGTGAAAGCCACTGGCCTGACCACAGCTCTGCTCTTTCCCTTACTCTCCCCCAAAGGCAGGAATATAGTAAGAGAGAGAGAGTTACAGGTCACCTCCCATCATTGGCCAAGAGAGGAGAACTCGAACTTTCAATGGAGGTCCAGGTTTGTGTCTCTGTTCTACTCACTGCTAACTCTTTCCTGAGCAGAGAGATATTTTCTTTCTCCAAATGGGTCCTTCCTGAGCCCTTTGCTTCTCAGCAAAGGTACATCACTTGTACCACCTTTACGGTACACGTTTCTGGTACAATCGTTTAACAAGTATTATAAACGTTGATCACAGTATAAAAAGATGTTGCTTTTTAGTTCTTAAAAAGCAGAAAGCCAGCATGTGAGATATTTCCAGACACTTCTCACTCTTAATAGTTCTTTTCTTCTGCTCTGACTTGGGACACTGAGTGGTGATTATAATTACTTTATAACACAATGGAATGGATTATTATAGCAGAAGAAAATGTTCCAAAAGAACACTTAAATCCATCAAAGCATCCCTTAGCCAAGTTTGCTAACTTAAATGAAGAATTGTTAACGATGTATTCTCTTTCATTTGTTAAATGTCCTTCCTCACCTTTTATTGTTTCACATTTTGAAAGGAAATTATGGTAAAATTGTCTAAGTTACCCTCCTCCAGATCCAAAGTCTATGTAGTTCTATACATAGCTTGCTCTGGGCTGGAGCTGTCTATACAATCCAGATCCTCTTTCCGCAGGGAACCTGCCAGAGCACTTGCAGGGGAGGCAGGTGAGTTTAAGGCCCCCATGAATCCATTCATATTCTTACTGAATCCATAATGGACTCTGGTGTGAGCTTGTTCTGTACAGAGTCCATATAACCCTTATTAGGGCCTGATACTGTGTGCCTTTCCTGCCATGTTCATGGACTCTTTATCAGACTTTTGTAAAAGTAATAAAATTGATACGAATAAGAAAAGAACAAACAAGATGACCAGAGAGGCAGATGTGGGTCTGGAGAAAGTGTCGATGGAATTATAGGCTTTATCTTGAAGGAAGGGTAAAAATCTGAATGACCGTGCTGACATGAGATGGTCAGTGAGGCTTCCTGAAGACGCAGGGCTTGGGAGGGTCCCTGAATGACGGGTAGGAATCAGAAATGGAGGCACACCGGGCCTCCGTTTCGAGGGAAACAGTGGGAGCAAGTGCATGGGGGCTGGAATGCTGTGGTTTTGTGTGCAGGGAGTAGACCCACGGCCCCAGAGTAGGGATTTTGTGAAGGAAGAAGTTAGAGAGGACCTTGGGCAGGTGGACAGATTTGGGCAGTGTGTCGAGATCCCAGAATCCCATGCTAGGAGAGAGGTGTGATAAAGAGGAGCTCTAAGGAGGTGAATCTGCTGATGGGGCATAGTGTGCTGGAGTTAAGAGCACCAGAGACTGGAAGGCTAGCCAGGCATCGAGGCCGTAGTAACTGGAATAGAAAGAAAGAAGTGGCCTGAGCATCACTTGGGTGGGCATGTTACAATTCTCCGTGCAGGCTCCACAATCCCTCACTTTATAGATTGTTCCAACCTCATTCCAATGACCACAGGGATTGGCTCCAGGGTGATGGGCAGAGGACATAAACAGAGCCAATCAAAATTTTAGTTTGGCGTGGGAGAAATGGAGGCACAGAGCCGTCAGATGTTGGCCGCCATCTTTGGCGCCTGGGAACTCTCTCTGTGGCAGGTGGGGATGAGGCCAACACCCAGGCAGAGGCAGCGTCCAGAGATGAGGGAGTGAGGAGAGACCTGACAACCGAACAACCTCGTTTGGGTTCCTGGATCCAGTTGTGCCATTCTAGTTTTCCAAGCTATGTAAGTCAATAGATTCTGACACTTACAGTTAAAAGAGTCCAAATTAATACAGATACGAATTTTTAAGTCTCAGTAGGATTATCAGAGTATGGAGAAAATCAGGAGTCGACAACGTCAACATTTTTATTTGGGTAGCCAGGTGTACTGGGCAGAATGGCTAGCATGCAGTTGTACCCACAGTTTTGATGAATGAATGAATGAATGAATGGAGCAGGACAAAGGGAAAGTGTCGGAATACTGATACTGTTTTCAAATATAGGATGCTTAATTTTTTAAGAATACATATTTTATGAGTAAATTCTGTCTAATCCATACCATACAATTACATTGGTATCAATGTAATTGGTATCAATATTCATAGAGGAGAAAGAAACTTCTCACAGTGAAGGAAAACAGGGAGGAAGAGGATGAAGGGTATATGAAATGTCTGTGGCAAAAACACAACTTTTCCTTATTTACAGCCCTAGAAAAATAACTGAAAATATATTTCAGCCCCATTAAAAGATGGTGCCACATCATGGACTGTGTGATCACTTACATTAGCACAGTGTTCTAGTCTTTTGCTAAAGTTGGTAAACTGCCTTGGGGCCTCTTCTTCAGAAGATCGCTTTCGTTTCTGGATGTGTTCAAGACTTAAGTTGGGCTCTCACAGCAGAAGCAAGAAGGATGGGGCTCCATGAGGAGAGGAGGGCTTCACAGGCCAAGCGGGGATGTTCTCATGCGCGCCAAGCACAGACCTCACTCCTCTCTTACAGTGTATCATTGACACGCTTTCCAGGAGGACGGTTCACGTCCCCTCTCCATGACCTTGGGCAGGCTTTTGATTTGGTCGTAACCAACAGAATGAAGTGAACATGAGTCTGTGTGATTTCTGAGGCTAGGCTGTAGAAAGCAGGCAGCTTCTGCCTCATTCCTTGAATTCTGACACTGGAGCCCTGAGCTGCCGTGGAAGCAGATCAACTGCCCCAAAGCCACCATGCTGTGAGGAAGCCCACCTAGTCCACAGGGAGAGAGCACATGAAGAAGCCTAAGACCATGAGAGTAGGGAGAGAAATGCCTGGCCAGCCTCTGGCTGTTCCAGACACCCCACTGGAAGTGGGTGCCTCCAGCCTCTGTCTGATTGCAACTGCAGGAAAGAACAGCCAGATCAAGCCCTTCCTGAATTCCTGACCCACAGAAACCATGGAGTAATTCATTGCTTAGCAATAACAACCAGACAGTCATGTAGTCATTGGAAGGGGTTTTTAGGTATTGCCAGATCTTCTGATATCCTGGAACATTTCAGACCCAGATTTAATTTCGCTACTTCACAAATGGATGCTGCCTCAGCCTAACTGGCTTTGTCTGCTCCAAAGAGCAAATGCTTAGACTATCACGTAGACAGTTGGAGCTGTCTCTACTATGGCAGTCGGCCTCTGAAAAGAGACATAAAAACAGCTTATACCTCCATTGAAAGATACAGGTCTATGCAATTAGCAGAACTCAAAGCTAACATAAATCACCTAGATTTGTTTTTAATCATTCCTCTAACAAAGACAGAAGAAAATAGATTTTTTATTATGTTAGCTTTAACCACTGGAAATGTAAAACAGTTACATATATACAAATGTAAGGCTTGTTATAATTTCCCAATAACAATGAAAAATTTTGTCAGTGCACAGATTAGGCACCAAATAAATGTTCCAGTAAGATTACATTATGTAGCTTTTGTAACTCAATGTGGTGGAATATTGCATTTTCCTGCTACTGAAAATACAGTAAAATGCAGTTATTAGAATTATTACAATGTCTATATGCACATTTTCAAATATAAATGGCATACTATAAACATAAATCATTCAACTATAGTGTGATTATGTTGAAATAATACAACATGGACATAAATGAAGAGAAATGATGTTGAACTGCCTTTCTAGCTACACAATTTAAAATCCTACCATGAAGATCAGAATTATAATTGGAAAACTGAGTAAATACTCTGGCAGTAGTTTTAACTTGAGAAAAGCACCAATTTCTTTAGAACCGAAATTGTAGATATACGTTCCTATTTATCTCACCAGGCACTTCTTTTGCAGTGCACAAAATAGTCATATCACAGCAGAAATGAGGTAGGATGTTAGTTTAAATTAGAGATAAAATTTAAATCTGGGGAGGTGGTTAAAATGAAAAAGAAGCAATGGTTTTGTTTGAAAGGCTGAAATAAGAGGCAAAATATAGGGGTCCCATGATGTACCATTATCTATATCAGCCCACAGGAAAGCAGGAGGCACTGGTGGCTCACATGTCAAATATACAGATCTTCTATATTTTTCAAAATGAGTGAACTTTGTACCCTCAGCTGCACTCCAGCTGTCTGACCTCGCCCGGGCAACACAGCACAAGGGGGTAAAATACAGACCAGGAAAGCATGAAAATTGCTTCTCGTCGGAGGCAGGAAACCAGCAGGGCCTGTGCATTGATTCCAACAAGGCCATTGACAAAGTCGCCAAAGCTGTACCCAACGGTGGGTAGTGATCAAAATTAGGATGGGGGAGGTGGGGAGAGGAGAGACAGAAAAACCGAGAAAAGGGCTCACAGCAGTTTTGTAACCTACTTGTTCTTGCTGATAAAGCACGCTTATAGCCATAAAGAACCCTGACGGGACTTCCAGAACTTCTAGACCAGGTCATCTCAACTATATCAATGTATCAATGCCAATGTGCCTTCTCATGATGAATTTCGTAAAAATTTCTTCCCCCTTTTATTATCTTGAAAGGAAATTCAGCCTACCTAGACACAGGATGTTTTTTTAAAGACCATGAAATGGCCTAAGTATAATATAAAAGCATAGTAAAAGGCAAGCACTATATGATAACCTAAGATGTATTTCAATATATAGATGCTCAGCTCCAAATACTGCTATCAACTATACGTGGCATCACTGTGAGTGTGAAAGCTGCAAATGCAGCCGGACAAGAGTGGTGAGTTGTTGCACCTGCACACTCAATACCAGGAGCTGTGTTTTGCAATTGGTGGTGTGATTTTCCAAAATTGGGAGCAACTTTTGGTCAAGTTTCACATGAAACAAAGTGCAGCCTTCCCTTGATTTACACAATATTCCAGAAAAATAGAGCATGACTAAAACTGTGAAAGGACTTCAGGTTTATCTATAAAAGAATTTTTTTTTTTTTTAAAAGAGGATGAGTTTTGTCTCAGGTAATCATGAATGTGCTTTTCACTTGTGTGAATGTCCAGTGGGGGATATTTGTGAGTTAAGCAGGAGGTGCAGCAATTTTTCACCTTATAGGGCGGTATATCACTGTATCCTGCCCCCAAATCTCATTAAATATCAATAGTGCCGCCCTCCATCCCCACCATCATTTGGACCATTCATTTGTCCCCATGAATTTCCAAAATACCACTGATGTAGATGAGTTAGAGCTCTGGTTTTTATTTAGATAGGATCACACTCTCCCAGCAAATGAGAGTATCTTTTACTGGTTTTGGAGAAAGGAGAACTGGAATTTAAGAGGATGGAACAGGAGCCCAAACGCTGGAGACTTTGAGGCTGGGGAGGGAAGCGGCTGAGGTACCCAGCAGAGTGTCCTGCTGGAGTTTGCTGGGCTTGGGATGGAATTCTGTCTCCACAAAGCTGTGACTTGGGAGGGCAGAATAGAGATGTCTCAGGCATGCCCAAGTTTCTCTCTTTATAATAGAGTTATGAATGTTTATAAAAAGCCATCCAAGGTTACTCTTCCTGAACCATTCAAGTTACCTTGGGACTGTGCAGCCGTGGCAAAACCCAGACAAGGGAATGAACAATACCATTTATAAGGATCCGATACCCTCCCGTCCTCTGTCTCTGTCTGTCACAGTTGGGGGGTGTAGTCTTTCCCTCAGAGTAGCTCTGCTTACAGCAGAGAGAAGAAGGTTCCTAATTGGGCTTAGTTTTCCGGGGAATCAGGATGATTCCCTTCTGGCACTGTTCTCATTTTTTCATCCTTTCAGGAAAATCTTTGCTTTTTCATGAACTGTGTTAGATTCTCAGCATGGATGCAGTTTGTTCAAAAAAAAAAAATCTCTTTTCCACACACACACAAGGATGTGTTCCTATGTCACTGAGCCCAAAGGTGGCCCCATGAGTCCCCCACAAACACTCACCTTGAGATTTCCCTTCCAGAGCTGGGAGTTGAGCAGGTCCCTGTCTGGAGCTGAAGGCTTGCCTGGCCATCTCATGAGCAAGCCCAGCACCTTCTCCCACTAGGCACAATTTGGTGATGGAAGCTGTGTGGCTGGCCACCCTACACCAGTAGTAAATGTGTGGGCAAAGCCACTGACCAAGTGCCTATGCAGGTGAAGGTGGGTACTGGGACCTGCTTCACCACAAATCCTGGCACTAAGGCAGACCCACAGCAACCCTGTCATCCCATGTCCATTCTGGGCTATTCTGTGATAGTAAGTTTTGCTTCCTTCTCCCTTATCTTCTCCTCCTTCCTCTCCTGAGTGACCATCATTCTAACAGTGAGAATGCAGTGGTCTTCCACTTTCCCCATATAGACCAGGTCTCTCAAGCATAATTTCCCTCCTATTAAACCCAGGAACACCTTACTCCAAATGAGTTTTCCACCCCATTCAATGCCAATTTTTTTGTGCCTCTTTGCAAAAATCTTCCTAATCTTATCACATGTACAGTGTTATTTGCTCCTTTATGATGGGGCATGGTCAAAAGTTGGACTGCTTACTGAGAACCCATCTGAGTTCTGTTAAGCAGTTGCCCACAGACATTGTAGTGCTTGGGACCATGTACAGCCTCTAATGTGAGGGGGCCACTGGCTCTATCATATTCATCACTTTTCCTGCCTTGAATGGCTTCTCCTGCAACATTTCCATGGCCCTGGTCGCCATTTTGTGAAAGAACATCAATTTTGGGGAGCTTTGGCCCCCACCAAGAACTCTGAAGTTTGACCTTACGGTTTGTGCCCAGAACGAGCTTAGTCTGTAGGAGATGCTATTTGGACAGATGGAACAGAGATAAAAGTCTTTGATTAGACTGAGCATATCTGCAAAGATCCTCTGTTGCCCTTCTAGGAAAAACATCATATGTGAATAAATTATCTATGGACAATCACATCTACCTGACTCCAAAGGCAACTCTTACCCGCCCTCCTTGCCTCCCAACTCACTCCATGCTGTGGCTCCCCTGCACTAACTGTTCCAGAACCTCACACCCCCAAAAGGTACACATGCTTTGCAATTAAGAATAATGAAAATATATATGTATACATATAACTGAATCACTTTGCTGTACACCTGAAACTAACACAACATTGTAAATCAACTATACTCCAATAAATTTTTTTTATTTAAAAAAAAAGAATAAGGAAGGTATATCAGATGTTTTTCCATCAATTTTTATAGAAGTAAATAAAACAAGAACCCACCATCTTTTAATTATAATTACTAAAGCAATTTAAAATCTTACAAAGAATCTCTCATAAGTACAGACTATTTTTGTGATTTTTAAAAAGAAAGTAGCAATTAGCCTTGTGTTGCCACGTTGTCATTCACTTGTGGACTTCAAAATTCACTTTCAATTGGAGTTGCCTGTGAGTAAGTCACCATCATTAATCTTTCATTCCCGGGCCACGTTTCTTCTCTTGGTGACTCTTGATCTCCTCTTTCTGTAACAGCTGCCAAGAGTTCAGTCCTTCCCCCAGCTGGGAGGGAGGCATGAGCCTCTTGTAGGTTTCTCTGTCTCACTCAGAGAGCTACAATATGAAGTTTAGTCATAGCACATTTTGGAGACAGGAAAGAGTCATGAAAAAAAAAAAATCACTCCAAGCCAGCCTGCTTCTGATGCACCAAACAGTCTCTGTCATGCTCCAGTGTCTTGCTCACTCTAGAAGTATCCGTTGCCCTGCTGTTTTCCCACTGTGGTGACATTTTTCTTTAGCTGAACCACAAAGCTTGAACTTGGAAAGGAAAACTGTGGGAGAGTAGACACTACTGAGCAAACACCAGCTGGGGACAGCAGGATCTTGCATCAAGTTTGCTACATTTCTGGAGGTCGTGAAAGCAAGCTGAATAAAGTAACATTATCAATCTACATGGCTTTCCGAGAAAACATAAATTGTAGGATTTTATACGAAAATGATGTGGACAAAAAAAAATCAAGAAAAAGACTAAGGAGAAAAATGAGATATAGTAACAAATGAGCAAGGAAATGAGTAAAATAAACAAACATACACAAACTCTCTGGAAGACAGTTTGACAAAACATAAAAAATTCATCAGAGATGTGTATGACTTTGATCCAAAATATCCACTTCTAGGAATTTCTCTTACAGAAGTAAGTAGAGAAGTTTATAAATTTTTAGCTTCAAAACATTTGTCCTAACATTGTATGTAATGACAGAAAAATTGGAGACAATATAAACATTCAATAATATAAGATTGGTTTAGAAAGTTCTGATCTGTCCAAATGATGGAATACTATGCGGCCATTTAAAATAATACTGTGGAAGTTATTTATTGATGTCAACATAAATTATTTAAATATTTTAGGGTCAAAAAAGTCAGGTTTCAAAAATAGCATGTAGGAAATTCTGCTCTGGCCAGAAGGAATTAACAAGAACCAGATTTACCCCCTTGCCAGAAACAACCAAAAAATGGACAAAATATATGAACAATTTTCAAGATGCTGTACATTAGTCAACCAAGGACAGTGATTTCCCAAAAGTGGGAAATAAGTGAGGTGAGCCCTACTACCGTCTTAGTTTACTACTTGACAGAATTTCCAGACCACAGTGCAAGGAGAAAAAAACCTAGTCTGAGACCAGTGGATTCCTTGAGTTGCAGAGACAGAAGAGAGAGTACAAAGATGTTAAGATGGCTAGATTTTTCAGGAAAGAGCACCTGAAAGGAGAGAGCTGCACAGAGAGAGAATTCTGGAAATACACAGACGGTCATTCTTGAGTATTCAGCTGATCAGTGCATATATGTGAAGAAACTGAGGGAAAGGGAAAGAACCACTCAAAAGGATTAGAGAGAACCATGCCCGATGCACAAACAGGGCCAGGAATAGTGTCCATTCTCACTAGACAGGCTAAAAAAAAAAACCTTCATGATTCATAAGACCCTGGGTAGAGTACACAAAATGACTTTGCTTCAGTAATGGAGAATAATTATCCCTAGACAGAGCACTACCCAAGTCCTGCATGATAAACCTTAAAAGCAAGACCCAAAAGGATCAAACTGTTCCAAGTAAGTTAACTATGTTCAATATTATTTATAGGAATATACAGAAGGTAAATTCACAATGTCTGGCATCCAATCAAAATTACCAGGGATGAAAAGAAGAAAGAAAATACAACTTGTAATGAGGAAGAAAATCAATCAATCAAAACTGACCCAGAGTGGCACAAATGTTAGAATTGGTAGACAAGGACAGTAAAAGAGTTGTTGTAATTGTGTCCCATATGTTCAAAAAGTTAAATAGAGACAAGGAAGATATAAAAAAAGACCCCATTCAATTTTGGGGGGGATTAAATACCCAATGTCTAAGATTTTTTGTTAACCCACTGGATGGATTAATGACAGATTATACATTACATAAGAAAGGAATGCTAAACAGCAATAGAAATTAACAAAAATAAAACAGAGTGAAAAGGGAATTTTACAAATATGAACAGAGCATTGATGAGCTGTGGAACAACTTCAAGCAGACTAATATACATGTAAGTGGAAGCCCTAAAGGAAAGGAGAGAGATAGATGGGGAAAAAAAAATTATATATATATATATTTGAAGAAATAGTAGCCACAAAATTTTTAACTTTGATGAAAGCTATACACACAGGGTTGCAAAAAATTCATCAAACCCAAGCACTCAGAGAATGAAGAACAACATCAAGTCATATCATAATCAAATTGTTCAAAATCAGTGATAAAAAAAATCTTAAAAGAAGCCAGGAAAAAAAAAAGAGAGAGAGAGACATGTTATACACAGAGGAACAAAGATAGGGATGACACAAGATTTCTTACAGAAGAAATGCAAGCAAAAAAACAGTGGATCTTTGAAGTATTGAGAGAAAAAAACTGCCCATTTGCATCCTATATGCAGAAATATCTTTCAAAAATGAAAACAAAATAAAGGCATTTTCAGATATAAAAAAGCTGAAAGAGTTCATTAGTAGCAGACCACATTATAAGGAATGTTAAAAAAAAAAAAAAAAAGTCTCTCAGACAAAGGGAAAATGATTCCAGATGGAAATGTGGATCTAGACAAAGCAATGAAGAGCACCAGATATGGTAACTAGAATATATAAGGTATTTTTTTAATATTTAAATCTCTTTAAAAGGACTTTAAAAGATAATTGACTGTTTAAACAAAAGCAGTAACAATAGAGTGGGGGGAATATAACATACGTAAAAGTAAAATGTATACCAAAATAGCACAAAGGTTAGGAGTGGAGAAATAGAAGTACATGATTATAAGGTTTTTATACTGTACATTAAATGGTTTACCATCACTTGAGGGTAGACTGTGATAAGTTAAAGATGTATACTATAAACACTAAAGCAAACAATAAAATAAAAAACCCAAAAGTTATAGTTAATAAGCCAATAAAGGTGATAAGATATAATCACAAAGATATCAATTAATCAACAGAAAGGCTGGAAAAGAGGAAAGGGAATACAAAGAATGCATGGGACAAATAAAAGAGAACTAGCAAGATGATAGATTTAAATCTAACCTATCAACAATCACATTGAATGCAAATAGTCTCAATTCCCCAATTAAAAGAGATTATTAGAATGTATTTTAAAAGCAAGACTCAATTTTATGTTGTCTACAGGAAATGCATTTTAAATATAAAAGTACAATTGGGTTAAAAGTTAAAGAATGGAAAAATATACCATGCTATAACCATGCAAATGAAAGCTGAAATGCCTGTATTTAATGTCAGACAATGTAGATTTCAGAACAAAAAATATTACTAGGGAGAAAAAAAGGCATTTAATAATGATTAAGTATTCATTAAAAGGACATAACAATTCTAAATATTTATGTCCTTAATCACATTTCTGCAAAACACATGAAGCAAAAATTGAAATGATTTCAAGGAGAAATAGACAAATCTGAAAACATAGTCAGATATTTCAACTGCCTTCTCTCAACAATCAATAGAACAAGTAGACAGGAAATAAGTAAGGATATAGAATATTTGAACAACATTGCCAACCAACTTGACCTAACTGACATTTAGAGAGCATTCCACCAAACAGCAGCAGAATTCACATTCTTTTCAAGTGTATATGGAACATTTATAAATATAGACCATATTCTGGGTTATAAATAAGTATTACTTAACACATTTAAAGGGATATAAATTGGACTTCCTTGGTGGTACAGTGGTTAAGAATCCACCTGCCAGTGCAGGGGACACAGGTTCAATCCCTGGTCCAGGAAGATCCCACATGCCGTGGAGCAACTAAGCCTGTGAGCCACAAGTACTGAGCTTGTGCTCTAGAGCTCGCAAGCCACAACTACTGAGTCCATGCAACTACTGAAGCCCACGTGCCTAGAGCCCATGCTCTACAACAAGAGAAGCTACCACAATGAGAAGCCCGCACACTGCAAGGAAGAGTAGCCCCAGCTCTCCACAGCTAGAGAAAGCTGACATACAGCAACAAAGACCCAATGCAGCCAATAAATAAATAAATAAATAAATATTTTTTTAAATAAATAAAAAAATAAAGGGATATAAAACATACAAGTTTTATTCTCTGACTATGGTGGAATTAAATTAGAAATCAATAATGAAAAGATTTCTGGAATATTTTCAAATATTTGGAAATTAATAACAGATTCCTAAATAACCCATGGGTCAAAGAAATAATCAAAGGGGAAATTATAAAATATTTTGGACTAGATGAAAATGAAAATGAAAACACAACATCAGAATTTGTAGCATGATGCAAAAGTAGTACTTAGAGGGGAATTTATTGAATTAAATGCCTATGTTGGAGAAGAAAAAAATATTTCAAACCAAAAATTTCAGCTTCTGGCTTAGGAAACTCTAAAAGGAAGAGCAAATTAAACCCAAAGTAAGAAGAAAAAAAGAAATAATAGAGACCAGAGCAGAAAAAAAAAAGAAAACAGGAAAACAACAGGAAAAAACAATGAAACTAAAAGCTAACTCTTTGAAAAGATCAATAAAATTGATAACCTCTAGCCAGACTGTCCGGGGAGAAAAAAGAGTAAAGACACAAATTACCAAACTCAGAAATGAGAGTTGTGACTTCACTACAGATCTTATTAAAAGCATAGTAAGGGAATATTGTGAATAACTTCATGTCAATAAATTCAACAATCTAGAAGAAATGGACAAATTCCTCAGAAGACACAAAAAACCAAAGTTCTCTCAAGAAGAAATACATAATTTGAATAGCCCTACATCTATTAAAAACATTGAATTTGGAGTTTAAAATCTTCAAACAAAGTAAACTCTAGGCCCAGATTGCTTTACTGGTGAATTCTACCAAATATTTAGAGAATAAATAATAACAATTCTACAAAAACTTCCAGGTAACTGAAAAGAAGATGAAACTCTCAAACACATCCTATGAGACCAGCATTACCGTGACACCAAAATCAGACAAAAACATTACAAGAAAACTATAGGCAAATAGACCTCATTAACATAGACACAAAAAATTTAAATAAAAATATGGCAAGTCAAATTTGACTATATAAACATGATAATATATCATGACCCAAGCATGAAAATCAATCAATGTAATTTACAATACAAACAAACAATAAAAGAAAAGACCCTAAGATCATCTTAATAATGTAGACAAGCATTTGACAAAATCTGACATCCATTTCTAAGAAAAACTCTCAGGAAACCAGTAATAAAAGTTAACTTCCCCAACCTAAATGCCCATCAACAGATGAATGGATAAAGAAGATGTGGCACATATATACAATGGAATATTACTCAGCCATAAAAAGGAATGAAATGGAGCTATCTGTAATGAGGTAGATAGACCTAGAGACTGTCATACAGAGCGAAGTAAGCCAGAAAGAGAAAAACAAATACCATATGTTAACTCATATACATGGAATCTAAAAAAATGGTACTGATGAAGCCAGTGACAGGGCAAGAATAAAGATGAGGATGCAGAGAATGGACTGGAGGACAAGGGGTTGGTGGTGGGCAAAGGGGAAGCTGGGACGAGGTGAGAGAGTAGTATAGACATATTTACACAACCAACTGTAAAATAGAGAGCTAGTGGGAAGTTGCTGTATAACAAAAGGAGGTCAATTAGATGATGGGTGATGCCTTAGAGGGCCAGGACAGGGAGGGGGGGAGGGAGTTGCGGGAGGGAGGCGATATGTGTATAAATACAGCTGATTCACTTGGGTGTACCTCAAAAGCTGGTACAAGAGTGTAAAGCAATTATATTCCAATAAAAAGCTTAAAAAAGAAGTTAACTTCCCCAACCTAATAAAGGGCATCTATGAAGAACCTACAATAAACATCATATTTAATGGTTAAAGACAATCTCTTCCTCCTAAGACCAGGAACAAGTCAAGGATATCCACCCTCACTATTTCTCTTCAACAGTGTACTGGAGAGTCTAGCCAGTGCAGTATGGCAAGAAAAAGAAACAAAAGGCATTCAGGTTAGAAGGATCGATGTCTTGGTAGACAACATAATTATCTATATAGAATATAATTAAATCTACAAGAAAGGCTACTAGAACTAATATGTGAATTTAGCATGGTTGCAGGTTACAAGATCAATATATACAAAAATCTATTGGGTTGGCCAAAATGTTCATTTGGGTTTTTCCATAATATCTTACAGAAAAACCCAAATGAACTTTTTGGCCAACCGAATACTATGTACTATGTACCAGCAAAGAACAATTAGAAATTGAGTTTTTTTTTAAAACACTATTTATAATAGCCTAACAGTTTTTCTGACAAAAAATATGAAAGATCCATGCATTAAAAACTGCAAAAACTCTGAGATTTTAAAAGATCTAAATAAATTGTGTCAAATGCCACATTCATGGGTCAGAAGACTCAATATCATTAAGATGTTAATTCTCCTCAGATTTATCAAGAGATTCAAAGTAATCCCAGTCAAAATCCCAACAGGCTTTTTAGTAGTATTTGACAAGCTGTTTATAAAGTTCATATGGAATGAAATGCAAAGGACCTAGAATAATCAAAACAACTCTGAAAAAGAGCAAAGGTGGAGAAGTAACATTGCCTGATTTCAAAATTTATTATAAAAATACAGTAATAAAGACCGTGTGGTATTGGTGTAAAGATAGGCAAATATAACAGAAGAGAGATTCCAATAATAGACCAATGCATTGTGGACAAGATTTTTTATATAAAGATGTAAAGTAAGAAAGGATAGTATTTTCAACAAATGATGCTGGAACAATTGAATATCCATAAGCAAGAGAGAGAGAAAGAGAAAGAGAGAGAGAACTTTGATGCATATCTCAAACCATATAAAATTAACTTAAACTGGATGATAGACCTAAAGATAAATTTTAAACAATAAAGTTTTTAGGAAAAAATATAGGAGAAAACTTTTATGACTCTGGGTTAGATAAAGGTTTCTCATATGTGACACCAAAGAATTTAAAAAATTAATAAGATGACCATCAAAATGAAAAAATGTCAGCTCTACAAAAGATACTATTAAGATAATGAAGGGACTTCACTGGTGGTCCAGTGGTTAAAAATCTGCCTTCCAATGCAAGGGACGTGGGTTCAATCCCTGATCGGGGAACTAAGATCCCACATGCCATGGAGCAACTAAGCCCACACGGTGCAACTACTGAGCCCCCACGATAGAAGACCGCACGCCATAACTAGAGAGCCCGGAGAGCCCATGTGCTGCAACTATGGAGCATGTGCACCACAACTAGAGAGAAGCCCTCACACTGCAACTAGAGAAGCCTGCATGCCACAAAGAAAGGATCCTGCACACCACAACGAAGATCCCTTGTGCTGCGACTAAGACCTGACACTGACAAATAAATAAATAAGTATAAAATTTAAAAAAAAAGAAAAAGACAAGCCATAGACTTGGAGAAAATATTTGCAAGTCATATATCTGATAAAGGACTTGCATTCCACATTATAATAAGAACTATCAAAACTTAGCAATAAATGACCCAGTTTTACAAAATGAGTAAAGAAGGTATATGATGGCAAATAAGCACACCAAAAAATGCTCAACAACATTAGTCATTAGGAAATACAAATTAGAACTCCAATGAGACACCATTATACATCTACTGGAATAGCTAAAGTTTTTTAAACTGACCACACCAAGTGCTGGAAAAGATATGGAGCAACTAGAACTCTCATATACTGCTGGTGGGAATGAAAAGCAGTATAAGTAATTGGAAACAATTTGGAAGTTTCTTAAAAAATTAAACATACAGCTGCCGTATGATTTAGTCATTCCCATTCCTAGGCATTTACCCCAGAGAAATAAAACATATGTCCTACAAAGACTTGTACACAAATATTCATGGAAGCCTTATTTATAATAACCTAAAGAGGAAACAAACCAGATGTCCTTTTAAGAAGTAAAAGAATAAACAAACTGTAGTACATCCACACAATAAGATTCTACTCAGCAATGAAAAGAAATAAACTATTGGTTGTGCTACAACATGGGAGAATCTCAAGATAATTGTGCTGAGTGAAAGAAGCCAGAAAAGTAGGGTGCATAATGCATAATACTATTTATATAAAATTCTAGAGAATTTAAACTAATCCATAGGGACAGCAGCTCTGTTGCTGCCTGAAATTGGAACCGTGGGAGAGGAGGCAGCATGGAGGCATTACAACTGAGCATGGGAAAACGTAGGGGGTGACAGATCCTTTCATTATCTTAATTGTGGTGATGGTTTCACAGGTATATACACAAGTCAACACATTAAATTGTACACTTAAAAATTTTTTATTGGAGGATAGTTGCTTTACAATGTTGTGTTAGTTTCTACCACACAGCAAAGTGAATCAGCTACAAGCATATTTTAAAAATGTGCAGTTTAAAAATGTGTCAATATTTCACCAATAAAGCTGTTAAAATAGTATAGCTTTATTTTAGTAAAAATATCTATGCATATTTATATGGTTGGGAGAGAGCATATACACTAAAAGACTGAAACACAGCTTATTGTTCTTCTCTCTCCTTTTCCCCCTTCTTCCTTCTCATCTTCCACTTCTTTTGCTTATTTACAATTTATGATTTTTCAAAAATAACATGTGACACATGTGTAACCAAGCAACAAACAAACAAACAAACAAACAAATGCAAGTGAACAGTGTGGAGCAAAGCAACCAGAGAGATGAAGAAGAAAAGCTGGTAATTTGGTTAACAAAATCAGAAAAAAGCACAGGTGACACCATTTGGAGGAATTATAAACAAGATCTTTTTTTAGAACAAAGATTTTTAGAAAAATTTAAGGATCAACTTTATGGACTTTCATGCAAACCAACTTGTCAGAAATTTCAGAGGCAGTTTGACCAGATTATCACAGATTCAGAAATATGTACACAAATTAATTATGGTTGGTTATTTTCCAAACAGCAATTTCAACACAATATGCAGAAGGGAAAAACAAGCCCACTGGTGGCTGAAGGTTTGGAAAGAACAAAATTATTTTCTATGCAGTGATGAATTTCTAGTTAAGAGAGGATGGATGGTCTACGTCAACTTTATTGCCAATGGCAATTCTGAAAAACAGTTTTCTGTTTTTGGAAAAATTAGCTGCTGCATTATGACAGCTGACATACTTAGTGACCTAGATAATTTTCTGGTATCAAAAGGATTGTGCAAATGACATTTTTTGTGTTAGAGCTGAGAGTGAAACCATGACAAGGAAGTACTAGAACGTCGAATGTTCTACTACATCCCAAAGCCCTCATATGGAGCATCACTCCAAGGCAAGCTGCTCCAACTGTCTGCTATTTTGTGAAATACACCATAGACGACACTGTTGATTGGCTGGGGAAAGGGGGGGCAGTATAGCTCAGCAGTCATGTCCATAATCTTCAGACTCAGACAATGCAAATTGAGACCCCCCATCTCTACCACTGTCTTTGTGGTCATGGACATTTCCTTTTTTCATCAGCCCAATAAGAATTCCAACAGTTAGTTGTAGGATGTGATGAAGATGAAATGAGATAATACATGAAAGTTACTTACGTTTAAATTGTCACACTTACGATAATGTCCTTGATATATTTTAGAATTTTGGGGTGCATTCCTAAATGAAAACTCATAAATTACTCTAATAGAATGTCAGAGTTGAAGAGGCCTTAGAGACTATGGTCCAGTTCCGCGAACAGAGGCCTGGGGACTTTAAACTGAGACGGAGCCGGATAGCTCTCGCTGCTTAAAGTGTGTCCCATCACACAGCGCAGTTGCTTGACGCTGCTCATCTGGATTCACCGCAAGCTCTTCAGCAGCTTATAAGCTTCTACTGAGCAGTGATTAGGATGTTTTAAGCAAGTACAAAATGGTCAGCAGAGCCGAGCTCACCAGGGTGCTTGATAAGTATTACCTGGTGATGGCAATTACATGACAAGGAGAGAGACTGGTTCCAGAAGCTCCCCAGAGTGAAAATGAATCCTGTTCTCCCTTGCTCGGTTCTCTCTCTTACACACACACACACACACGCACACACACAGACACTGTTCCTCTTTGTCTTCTTTGCCTGGCTCGATGAGCATTTATGCAGCAAAACCAACTCATTCTCATACTAGAATGTCCAGAAATATAATTTACCCTTAAAATAAACTGTATATAAGGTTACATTATTTCAGATTTACTGACTGTCTATACCTAGCTGAAGGTACTTGCTTAGCACGTTTGTTTACAAGACAGAAGAGAAATCAAGCCCTTAACTACCTCTCCCCCGTTTCAGGGCAGCTTGGTTCAAATTTCTATTCCACTTGGACCTGAACTTCAACAGATTCAATCCCAGCATGCACTGGAATACGGGGCAGTGGAGCCCAAATGGTGGAAACAGACACTCTTCAGCTTCTCCTGAGTGACGTCTCTACGGTGTGGCTCCATGATTATTTTTAAAGCAAATTCTATTCAACTTAAACCATGCACCAAAATATATTTCCAAACACAAATATGCATTATTTTCAGACTCTCAACAATTTGAGGCCATTCCACACATCTACTCCTCTCTCCACTACTTACAAATCAGCAAAACTGGACTCATGGTCATTTTACAAAATCTCTTTTGTTTGTTCCAAATTCTGCCCTGTCTTCCTGCTGTATTTTCACAGATAATGGAAAACAGAGTGACAGGGACGTGAGGAGGGTCTGGCTCTACATGTGAAGCTAATCGAATCCTCCCAAGGCAGTTGCCAACAGCATCCTGACCCTTGCTGGGATTCCTCAATATTGCGATGAAAAGTGCAAATTGTAGTTCAAATATGTCTTCACTCTAAGTGCATTGGGTCATTTCCCTTAACAATGTGAATGTGCTCTCATTATCACGTTCAACTTGATTAGTGTATGGTCTAACATTTAAAAGTGCACTTCAGATAAAAGAATATATAAATGCATGATTGGTTCCTAATACATTGAGCAACCCCTTAATGAACTGTGAGCCATCTAGAGAGGAACTGTTACGTACCAGTCACAGAAACGGCAAACCAGACAAAAATAGATTGTGTGTGTGCGTGTGTGTGTGTGTGTGTGTATGTGTGCGCAGGGAGAGAAGATGATCTTTCTTCATCTTCCACGCTACACTGATTACTAACTTCATTGAAAAAAATAACTAAGAGAATTCAAGGCAACCAGAGAAATTAGTTCATCGAGGAGCCAAATATAAACAACCATCATCTTTTGGCAAATGTTCAGCATGGCTGACCCAGCACAGCTACGTGGGAAATTCAGAGGGGCGTGTGGAGAAATCTCTTAAACAAGCTTTCTTACTGTTTTCTTCAAGGTAAGATAGAGCCGATTTAGGATGTATGGTTTTCTTAGTCATTTAAGATAAATTCTGTTCCACCCCTCACTCTTCCCATTTCTCTTTCTTTCCTGTCTTTTTTCTTTGGCTTTTTCTTGCTAAACATATGTTTTATAGTGTTAGAAAAAGCCATGGCACTGGCCGAGGGGTCTGTTCAAAGAGTTTAAAACTAGTCGTTTGGTATCTTATTTGTGAAATATACCTTACATTTACCCCTGATTGGAATCTGAACATTTTCAGAAGAATGAGGCAGTGTGTCTCTTCTCTCTACTTTATTTCTAACTCACATCAGATGAACACTGGTGAAATTTAAATGTGAGCTTGAAGAGTTTATGTGTTTACTTGGCAGCAAGCTCACCCATAACAAATTTAGGAACTGTGCAGACCAGCATCAACTAATGTTTACTTGGTGCTGAGTGAGTGCAAGAGGAATACAAACAAGCACGAGCCAGGGTTCCTCGCCGAGAACGAGGCAGTGCTTGCCAAGGGCCCCTGCTATAGGCAATGCACATGAGAAAGGAGGGTGGTGAGACAGGGTGGTGGTGGAAGAGCTCAAAGAAGAGATGAGACTTGAGCTTGGCCTTAAAGCATGTGACTGGACAAAGATAAATCCAGCAAAGGACAGAGGACATTGGGGCAGGAGGCCCCAACTGGGAAAGAACACTATGTGTCAGGGGTCCATGGGGGAGCCCAGTTAAGGCTGCCAGGACATCTCATGGAGGGCAACGTGATGACACGAGAAGCTGAGGACCATGAAACTGCCTAACAAGGGAAAGTATCAAAGGCAGTGACTGCGGCAGAGACAGATGGATCTGGCCTGATGTAATGCCAGGTTGTAAGGGGAGGGTGTGGCAAGCAGAGCATCCAGGGGGAGGTTGTCCCAAGTCGGGCAGGCATGTGTGGGTAATAAAGGAAAGGATAAGTAGTCTGAAGGCAAGGAAGCCCTGGGCGAGGGGTCTTACCCTATGTCGCAGCTTTTACAAAGATGGAGAAATATGTAACTCCCTTTCGCTTTCCTTAAAATAAGACATGGATACTCCTGTATCAAGAACTGGGGTCTATGTTGTCTCTTGTTGGCCTGGGCAGAACGTTGTAATTGCTTCAACCAATAGGATACAGTGAAAGTGATGCAGCCTGACTCATGCAGCTGGTGCTATGTCATTAAAGACTTCATGCCCTCCTCCCCAGTCTCTCTCTCTCTCTCTCTCTTTCTCTCTCTCTCTCTCTCTCTCTCACACACACACACACACACACACACACACACACACACCTGGGAGCCCTGAGCCAACAGATCTCAGAGCACAGAGAGAGATGCTTAAGGTGTCCCAGGCTTTCAAGCCTGCAGATAGCCTTAGACTCTTCCAGCCAAGACCTCACACATCATGAAGCAGAGATAAGCATCCCCTCTGTGTCCTGTCCTGACCTATAGAATCTACAAGCCTAAAAAATGGTCATTTTATGCCACTCACTACATTTCAGGAGGAATTCTCAGTGATGATTCTCAGCCCTCACCAAGTTTTTTTTTTGTTTTTTTTTTTTAAGGTTTATTTATTTATTGGCTGCGTTGGGTCTTTGCTGCTGTGCACGGGCTTTCTCTAGTTGTGGCAAGTGGGGGTTACTCTTCATTGCAGTGCAAGGGCTTCTCATTGTGATGGGTGGCTTCTCTTGTTGAGGAGCACGGGCTCTAGGCACGGGGGCTTCTGTAATTGTGGCACACAGGCTCAGTAGTTGTGGTGCACAGGCTTAGTTGCTCTGCAGCATGTGGGATCTTCCCGGAGCAGGGATCAAACTCACGTCCCCTACACTGACAGGAAGATTCTTAACCACTGTGCCACCATGGGAGGCCCACGAAGTTGTTTATATTATATTTATAGTATAGTATAGTATAGTATAGTGTAAACATATAAAATAAAAATGCCTTGGAGTCACTGAAGTGTATGTAGTAAGGGGTGCTAGGAAAATGAACTTGTAATTTCATTTCTAAGATAAATGGTAAGTGTTCCAAAGCCGTAGCATCTGTAACATCCTATCTTTTGGCTCTAAGTCCACTAAGCATACCTTGTCCTTCTACAGCCTCTACTCCAGTGGTCAGGTTTTTTTTCTGTAACGGATCAGAGAGTAAATATTTTAGGCTTTGCATGTATTCTGCCATTCTTGTATAAAAGCAGCCATAGACAATACCTGAGCCTGGCTGTATTTCAATAAAATTTTATATACAAAAACAAGCAGCCCCTGAATTTGTCCTGGGGCACTAAAGGGATGACCCCATCCTATGCTTTGGGGCCATCAGCACTATGTCTCATGATCATAGCACTTTAGGTTGGTCCTGCAGGCTGTACCAGGAGGACAGGGATGTTACCTGGGGCCCATGTCAGAGATATGTCACATGAGCCAGAGTGAACAAAAGGTCCAGGGTGACATATTTTCCCACCCTCCACCCCCGCCCACTGAACAGCCCTAACCATGTCCACCACCATGGTCATTAGGTCCTCAGGATTATCCTAAACTGGAGTCCTTCCTCCTCCTTCCTTCTATTTTACTTGGTCCTTAATTGCCCTGTATTGACGGAGTTTAACACTGTAATCCTGGGGGTTTTCCCACGGGCTCAAAGCATCACTGATTTGTAAAACCCAGCTCCCTGTTACTAAGTGCTCGGAATTCATTTCAGAAACCAAAAGGGTGCTCTTCACCCATGATACATGGAACTCAAGGATGGGCAAGAATGCATCCCATAGTCCAATTCCTATTCCTTGAAATGCCAACAACTGTGAGCAGCAGAAAGTGACAAGTAGGCAGGAGAGTACAATGGGCCTGGGCTTTTGTTCGGCCTCCTGAGAGCCGAGTTGCTGTTGGGTCCTTGATACCTTTAAGTGCTGATTCTGCAATGATGGTGAAGTAAGCGGTACTGAGTTCACAAGTTCACATCACAGGATACGCCGAGAAAGAGGCCTTAATGAGAGACAGAAGGACTATAAGCTAACCAGAAAATTCGCCTCTCCTTCCTCCTGGTTTTACAGGATTCTCTAATAAGGGGATAACTTGGAGAAAAAGGAGAGAAACTCAACTAAGTGTAACAGCAGGAGTCCCTCCAGCAATCTTCTAAGCAGCTTCCTGAGAAGGCCTCCAGCCATTCAGCAGAGCCTGGGAAGCCTTAATGAGAGCAGCTCCACATGCGTGAGCTGTACACGGCCGCTCCGATGCTGGCTGCCCTTGGGCCTTTACCCACTCAATGTCAGTGGGCCACTCAGAAAAAGCAGGATGGGGGGATTCTCAGTGACTGCTCTCAGCCCTAAACCAGCAGCTATATTATATTATAATATAATGTAAACATATAAAATTAAAATGCCTTAGAGGAAGACCATATATATGTATATATATGGTTTTATAATGGGGTCACTGAAATGTAGGTAGTAAAGGGTGCTGGGAAACTGAACTTGTGACTTCGCTTCTAAGATAAATGGAAAGTGAGAATAGAATTACGAAGAAATCTTCTATCTCATCCAGTCCAAAAAAGCCATGGCAATTGTCAGCACAGATGGTTTAGAGGGAAGGTATGTCACCCTGAGAAGACAGACAAATGCCTTTCGGACCGACCTAAAGGGCTCTGGGGCACTGCAGCGAGTTAGAAATTTGGCAAGCTCAAACGACCAAAGTAGGGATCGTTTGGGGATCTTTGAATGGAGAATATACTTTCTTCCGCTTCTACCTGTCTCCTAAATCATGACAAGTTTATAAGGAAGCAGGACAGCAATTGCAGTGAACTATCACCTCAGGCCTCAGAGGAACTGGCGTATTCTTTCAGAAAGCACTTGATAAAACAGCTGTTTGTGTGAGAGCTAGCTCAAACCTTCTGGGAAAACTGTGTTTAAAAGAGTCACTTTGATTTATACAAGGTAGCAGAGTGAGTTTCTGTTCTGAAACACCACAGAAAGGCTTTCCACAGAATCAGATTGTACCTTCCAACGCAGTGTTGCATTTGTGCCAGGTGGTGAGTGGAACGGCTGGTTCATAGACCCTTGCCTGGGCCCAGCCATGTGACCAGGGTGACCCATTGAACCCTTAGTCTTCTCATCTGCAAAACGGGTCTAGTAAACCAATGTAGCTCATTCAGTTGTCATGAGTAAAGTCTAAATGAGATCAAATATGGGAAAACCTGAAGTGCTTCGCAAAGTTACTACTTTTGTGACATTCTGTACATCTGTAAGCAAAATTCAATAGAGAGAGAGAAAGAGAATGGAGATGATCTGGTGACCAAAGTGTTGTTATTATTAAGCATTTATATAACACTTTCACTTCTTCAGAGAGCGTAACAATCTTTTCCCCTGAGTTACTTTGACAGGTTAACAACTCATTTACTGACCTTGGAGCAATTACCAGTGCCAAAACATGGCAGAAAGTGTAAAAGTTCAGAAAAGCAGTCGTGCAGCTGTTTCCCTTCTGGATACACGTGGAAATCGCTTCCTTCCTCCTCCTTTCCCCCTTCTCCCAATTTATCTAAACTAGGGGCAACACAAAATAGAACGCAAGACCAAATTTTAGCTACAAACTATACATATTTTCTCTTTTCTTTATCACAAAACCAGGCTAGGAACTTATAACTCAAGACTTCTTATGAAACCTACCTGCCAAAGTCCTGATTTTCCTAAACAACACAGAAAAAGCCAGATTCTTGGGCTGGAAAAGGGAGATAGGCCTTCTGGAGCTCCACCCTGTACCCTAATCACTGCTATATGCTTGGGGCCAGCTGGTGAAGGGCTGCAGCTCAAATACTGCTTCTCTAATCTCTGATACCTTAAAACAAACTCATCCTGCAACTGCTGATATCTTAAAAACAAATAAAGCTTTGGTGGTTCTTTCTGTTGCTGGAGACAGAGGCTTGAACTGAGGGTCAGGGTACATTTATCTTCAGGGAGTAAAACACAAACAAAAGGAAACATTTCAATGGACTAGGCAAATGTCGGGTCCAAATCCTATTCTGAGATGGAGACATCTGGGGCCCTGTGTTGAAAGCTTGGTTTTGGCTCTGGCCGAGTTGTAGCAAGCCTGGTTTCCTTTTTGTCCTTTTGCCTTCCCCTGGGCTCGGTCCTGAGAGCAAAGCAGGGGCCTGGTCCTGGGGTGGGGAGGACATGGACAAAAGCCCTCACGGAGGTGGTGGGCCAGGGTGCCGAGGAGGAAGGACAGATGGAGGTGGAGGAACAAGAGTGGCTGAGGGGCCTCCTCGTGGAGGGCCACGGCTGCTGCACTCTGGGAAGGAGTTCGAGCTCATATTGAGGTTGTTCTGTTTGTTTGTTTTTCATAAGTTTATTTATTTATTTATTTATTGACTGCATTGAGTTTTCACTGCCGTGTGCAGGCTTCCTTTAGCTGTGGCAAGCGGGAGGCTACTCTTCGTTGTGGTGCGTGGGCTCCTCATTGCCATGGCTTCTCTTGTTGTGGAGCACAGGCTCTAGGTGCGTGGGCTTCAGTAGCTGCGGCACATGGGCTCAAGAGTTGTGGCTCACAGGCTTAGTTGCTCTGAGGCATGTGGGATCTTCCTGGAGCAGGGATCGAACCCGTGTCCCCTGCATTGGCAGGCAGATTCTTAACCACTGCACTACCTAGGAAGCCCTAGTATTGAGTTTTAAGTGTGTTTTTTCTCATTGTAAATGCCATCTGTAAACTCCGCTCGATTTTATTCATATTATGTGTCAGGTGTCCTAGCAGGTGAGAGAATGATCACGTTGTCAGCAGTGCTTTGGGAAGCTTTAGCAGAAAAGAACCACGATTCTTTGTGTAGCAGGTTGGGGCTTAGGATCCAGAAAGGGGATAGGAACATAAGAAGCACAGAGCTAAGGATGCAGCATTGAAGGAGATCCTAGGGACCTTCTTACCCCTCCCCCACCCCACCCCACAGATAAGAAAACTGGTCCGGAGGGCTTCATGTACTTCCCAACGTTTGATGAAAAGTTCCCATCCACTCTTTATGTATTTGGGCTCGAATTTCCCTGCCAACCCCCACTGCCCCTTTATCCAAAAAAAAGGTGGGACTTTCTCATTCTGTTTCCCTGCACCCACCCCACCCCCCTGCACCAGATTGCTGAAATATATTGACTAGAAGCCAGGTCGAGACTATAAGCATCCAAACAAGAACAATGGCTCGTTGAGACTAGGCGGACTCTTGTTTAGGATTGTGCTGGGGTTTTTTTTTTTCTCCTCTTTTCCTCAGATTTTCTCTATCTTAATGGTTCTTTTCAGTGCTGGCCGTTGACATTTTCTCAGCTGCTTAGTCTGCCTACAGTCTCTAGAAAGATGTAGTCATTGCCTCACTCCACTCAGCAAACATTTATCGAAAGCTTGCGGCGTGTGCCAGGCATTGTTCTAGACCCTAGTTGTGTGGTGATGGACAGAAAGAGCCTAACCATCCTGGGGCAGACACTAGAGGTTTGCCGCCTCTCCCAAACTCGGGGAACAGTCCTCCGTGGGACAGCACAGTCTTTATTTTCACTGAACTCTTAAAGCATGTTAGCACTCAGAAATCTAGCCACAAACAGAGGTAAACAATTCTATTTCATTCCAGCTCCGCTGATCCTTTGTAGTCTTTCTTTTATTTTGTCATTTTTAATCAGTACATTCTTTGTCTGCATCCTCCAGCTCCTATATCCCCAAGTAATGCAGGAAGTAATTCAATATTAAAGTAATTCAATATTAAAGTGCACATAACATTGAAAACCTTCAAGAAACGTAAGTACAGCTCTCTTTCCCATTTAGCATCCTGATGCCAAGTCAAAAGGAAGTTCATCAATGCCAAGCACAGAAAACTTGGAAGTTCTTTTGGAGATTAGGTCTCTACTGCACCAAGATGCCTCATCATTTTGAAAATACAGGGTGAATTCAGGATCTCTTAAGGAAAACAAGGAAAACCTGGGAAGCCAGTTGATACCATGAAGTTGAGAGCTACCTAATACTTCTGCATGGCCCCCCAGTACTTCTGCAGAACCCAGGGTCAACAGAAAGACACCTTAGTGTGGTGCGAAGGCAAAAGCCAAGGAGACCTTACCTCTGTGTCTTCTTTTCCCTTTTCAGGCCTTGACATGGAGAGAAAACAGAACCACCACTGCATCAAATCCTTCCAGGTTCATCTTAGTGGAATTGGCTGGAGTCTTGGAAATACATTATAAAGGCTTGCCAGCTCCAGGATCTGCTGTAAATCCACAACTGCAAAAACTATTGGGACCAGAACATCCGTGAGTCAATTATACCCATTTAAATCCGTAAGATTAACCATGTCACTTGCTTGTGACTTCAGGCATTAAAAAAAAAGATGAGATGAACATGTGAAATGAGCCAAGCAAAGGTATCTTCTGGAGACACATACCACTCTTCAAGACAGGCCAAAAGTTTTCCTTAACCGACTGTAATAAATTTCAGGGAATGATATTGAAACAAAGGCTGCTGGTTTTCAACTGTGATGAATAAGTTCCCACATTGGCAAGCATTTCCATACATGTTCCAAGGCAACGTTTCCCAGCCCAAATGACTCACCAAGGTCCAGGATGCATTACCTAGACTGACTTCATTCTTTCCAGCCACGGTGTGACTGCTGTTCCCCTCTGTGTTTGCTCACTTTTTTGAATCATAGCATGAACGGACAATGGAATCACGTCAAACAAAATTCCAACATCAAAACGAAGTTGTCTGAAGGATGTGCCTGTGCCCACTCAGACTCTTGCAATGGAGATGCAGGCATATCCCCTGCACTTCAAACACGAGCACTTGTATTGTTTTTTAGCAAATCTGTGACTAGAAGGGTCATTTTCTGCCTTGATTTCCTTAAACCTCGTGTGTTTAAAAAGGATAAAAAGCACATTAGGAGGATGGTAAAGCACAGCCACCACAATATCCTAGCTCTGTCAGTCCTATTCAACTCTTTTTTTTTTTTTTTTTTCCTCTTCAGTGAGCTTTGCATAAAGCTTACCCAGACCCACATGGATTTCTATAATATCCGAAAAGAATGACAATGAGTGATGTGATGTAGGTGGAAACTGCCTGAAGAAACCTAAATTGTAACAGGAAAAAAAAATTGACATTTTAGATTTTTAAATGTTACACAGTTTTTATAAAGCTTCAGTCAATTTATTTTATTTATTCTAATGAAGAGCATTACAACTGCTTTACTGCGCTGAAGCAAGCATCGATCACATCATTAATCACACCTTGTGAATAGCCACAAATCAAGTTCTAACAGCAAGCACTGAATCAGGAGCAACGAAGCATAAACTCCTTCACAATTTATGATCTCTCCAATTGCATCTTTTCAACCATTAAATTGCAAGATACCATAAATTTTTATCTTCTTCACTTCAGTCACATTATTGATTCTGCCGTGTGAAATATAGAAGCGCCGTAAATCTCGGCTATTGAATTAAATTTAAAGTCCCGACTTCAGAAAAGAAACCCAACACACCACCATGGCTGTTAATTTACACAGAGGAACAAATGATAGAAACATTAAAATTTAAATGGACAACAGGGATTTCTCAAAGCCATAGTACTGTCAATCCTAGTCCTTGTCAACCTTGAGGGCTTTTTTTTTTTTATGAATTCAAAATTTAAAATGTAAAACAAAAAAAAAGAATCAAAAATTTAGAAAGTAGAAGGGAGAGAGATTGTTCATAAGAACAGATCCTAGAAAGGTTCAGCAAGGGGAATGGCTGCCAATACTAGATATTTTAAAAGGCAGGATGATGATCATACTTGCCCCCATCCCATCCCATGGGACAAGTCCAAATGAACACATATGCCCCACATCCCCCTGAGGACACCCCTGGTTAAAGTGGCGATCCCACAGGAGGCACTGACCGTCTCTAGGCAGGTGTGCTTGTCTCCATTTGCCACCCTGACCCCTGATACATTTGCTGCCCTGCTGCCCTCCCTGTGCCCCAGGATGCCGCCCCCGCAGGCCGCCGTACAAGGCATACTTACTGTCTGGCTTCCCGTTGGGTTTGGTCCATGGGCAGGACCCGCAGAACAGCACGGGGCAGAGTGAGAGAGAGATTGGAGTGTGAATTCCCCATACCTCCCCTGCTTTGAATTTGGCAAGGAGAGGATCGCTCCCTGACTACATCTCCTCTGCGTGCATGCGTGTGTGTGTGTGTGTGTGTGTGTGTGCGTGTGCGTGTGTGTGTGGAGGGGTGGTAACCCTTCTTGGTGCACGTTCTCATAGACCTTCACTAACACTCTTCCTTCCTTTACCCCTTCAGGTCTGGGGTTAGTAAAGACTCTTCCAGGTGTTTCTCTCCAGGTGCCTCAGATTCCCTTAACGCTACCCTTAACCCACCCATAGTCTGTAAACAGGCCCTTCATTAAAGTCTCTTTAGTTGAATGAATGGATTCTGCTTCCTGCTGGAACCTTGACTGATACAAGCAGAGCACAGGGAAGATTTTAAAAGCTCCAGAAAACGGTGGATTGCAGCCCAGCCTTGCAGTAAAAGCCAGAGATATCACATGCCCAAAATGATGACAATCCTAAGTAAACCCAGACCACATACAGATCAAGAAATGCCGATTATGTTTTGGCAGATAGCTGACTCTGGCTATTACGAAGGGCACGCATTGCACCCAGAAGTGAGACAAATGAGATCATGACAAGAGGCTTTTTTCATAAGCCACCAGGCAAGCTGAGATCTAGCCACAGAGAATAAGGGGGAGGTTGCTGAGCGCTGGCTGGGCCAGAGGAGAAAATAGGGGCTTGCCTTCATGCACACGGTATCCTAAGACAGACAGAGGCCACCCAGGGTCCACGGTGATGTCCAGGACTGGCTGGAACTCAGCAGGCATAGGCAGGCCACCAGCCTGTGCTCACAGGATCCGAAATAACCCTATGGTGTGTGAGATGTGATCTGGGGAAGCCTCAAATGGCTTCTAGCCTCATCTACTTCTCAGCGAATTGCCATTCTTCCCACATGAATTTTTGATGTCCTTCAAGGTACTCCCAAATCTCAGACCCAGCTGTTTCCCTCTGGGACAGTGAGACACCTAAGCATAGCAGTAATTCAAAAATACTACTGTAATGACTGTCCCATGATCCAACAAACACGCCTCCTCCCCTCATCATTGACCAAAGACTCCTGGAACTGAATATGCTAATTTCTCCAACCAAATGACCCTCTCACGAGACAGAGGGATTGAGGGTCTCTCTCAGTCTAAGGCTGTGCCAGAGGTCAGAGCATCCCTGGGAGCCAGCAAAGCCATTCTGGGATCAATTGGGGTCCAAGCTACTCCAGCACAGTCCAGGCAGGTCCGGGCTAAACAGGATTTCTGGAATCACCCTCCATGTGACTGAAAGTCAGGGGAGAGGTGGAAGAGCAGAGACTGACACCTGCATCATCTGCGATGTGTGTGTTCCGGACCTGGAGATTCCTGCTCCAAAGTGACTGAATCCCCTTCAGTCCTATCACAGTAATGCATCCAACCCATTGCGTGACTCCTGATAATCAGAGGAAATAACTCAGACTCTAGAAGAGGTGAAAAACTGATGATTCTCAGGACCTTCACAAACATCTCTTTGGTAAAATAACAATATATTCACATGGCTCAACATTCAAAATATATGAAAGAGGATAAGGTAAAAGCTTTCCCTCCCATCCCATCTTTCAGCCATCCAGTTTCCTCCCCAGAGGAAACCAGTGCTGCTAGTTTATCTATGAATCTATGTATGTGTCTGTTTATCTATCCACCTAGATGTAGATATATGTATGCATATGTGTATATATATGTACTTTCAGAAATATTTTGTTCATATATAAACAAGTGAATACATATGCATATATATATATATTCTCCCTCCTCCTTTACACAAATGGTAGCGTGTCATACACACGGCACTACATCTAACTTTTTTCATTTAATGATATGTCATGAAGCACATGAGGATTCTCCTTGCTGCTCTTTAAGGCTCCAGGGTAGTTACGTAAGATGGACCATAATTTATTGAGTTGGTCTCCTTGAGGAACATTTAGGTTGTTTCTAATCTCTTGCTATTACAAACAACATTACAGTCATAAAATTATGCATGTCTTTGCACAAACACAGCATAGCAGCTTTAAAAAATTGATCCTACATTTTAAAAAAATCCGATTTCACACGAAAAGTGGATTTGAAGCTTCTCTTGAAAAATCTAAGGTCTGGAAGAAGGGAACTCACACTCTCACATGGCAACAGGCAGCTAGAGCTGAGCAGTCAATGCCCCTGTGGAAGAGTTATGTGTCCTCCAGGTTGTCATTCCTCCACGCACTTTTGCATGGCCTGCCTGGTCCCTGTGCGCATTTGAAATCTTGTCCACCTTGGAGCGTGGTAAGGATTAAATGAGATAATGAAGGTAAAGCACTTGGCTCCCTGTGAGTGGTGGAGACCTCTCAGGGAAATGAGATACTTATTAAAGGCTGCTCCTTTCCATTCTCCTTCCCCTTCCTTGCATCTGTGAATCCTGGTTCTTCAACTTCTCTCTAATCTCATAAGAAAGTAAACTCCGTGAAGACACAGACTATATTTTGTTCACCACCGTGATTCTAGTACCTCAGAGAGCACAGGGCATATAAAATGAGTGAGAGAGCAAATGGAAGAATAAAAGAAAGCAAGCACCAAGAAATAAACTATTCTAGGATCGACATACCTCAACTATATACCTGTTTCACGATGCTTTCTTGCTTTCATTCATTTTCCATAGTTTTCCATTTACTTGCCCAATCCAAGCTTTTCCATATTGTCAGTTGCATAAACATTTTCCCAAATTCATTAGTATTCACGCTCTATTCCTTATCCTGAATTGTTCTTTCTGTTCCGACTGTATACTTTTTCTTTTGCTTTCAATTGTTTCAACCTCATGGTTTCAAACCAGAAGAAATCAGATTAATTTTTTTATGTTGTCCCCAAAGCCATAAATCTAATTTTAAATTCCAAAACAGCCCTAACACCTTTGAAATGTTAATAACCCTATAAAAATATTCACATTAGTCCAAATTATATGATTAATGTGGCATCTTCCCCAGGAACATTTAAACGACTTTAAACACAGGACTTTGTGACATTTGCTGTGTGACACAAGTTTCATCTTAGAAAATGATGAAGATGAAGAATGGTACCTGATTCATGCAATTTTGAAATAAACACCAAAGACTTTGCCAGTCCATAGTTATTTCCCAGCTTGCTCTGTCATGTAATGAATGGAATGCCATGGCTGTAGGAGCTTTAACGTTTGCAAGGTGCTGACCCCACATCACTCTGGCTCATTTGCTCTTCTCTGCAACCCATGAGGGAGTGGGTCAGGATGTTGGAGAGGGTCTGAGTGAGTTTCAGGCTATCAAACTATCTTAAACTAACACGAGCTGTTGTTGGGGAGAGACAGGTATCTCACAACTCGAGGACAGTAAATGTGGCTCCATTCCAATGGGAACTGGAAGAGACGGCAAAGTCTTCGGGAACTGAGACATCTGCTCCACTCTCTCAGTGAGGCTGTGGTCTTTCCGCTCAGCTTCTCTCTGTGCACCTGTTTCCCAACTTTGCCTCGACCTAGAGGCGCTTTCTTTTTTTCCCTATGCCTAGAAGACAGCTGCTCTCCAGTTTCTGATTTTCCTCACCCTCCTTCTTCAGAGAATTCCAAAGATGAACCATAACCTCTCAGTCCCAATACCTGTGAGGGACGCCCTGATTGGTCCACCTTGGGTCAGATGTCATCTCAGTCCAAGGCGAGATAGGAGCAAAACACTACTCACCACGTTTTATCCTTTGACATTCCAGCTACATGAACCAGGGGCAGCTTGCATTTGACTGTGAGTTACAGAAGCCATCCAGACACAAAGGGAATCGCAGGGGAGAGGTGTGGGTACCTCTTGGCTCCAGTAAAGGAAGGGCAGCTCAACTTCAGATTTGTTGTGAGTGACTCACCCACAGCCGGGGTGCCCTGTGCAGTCACATAATGTAGGGGCCTAGCGCTAAATGAAAATGCAGCATCCCTTGTTCAATAACTATGAAGAATTCAAGATACTGACAGCAGAATTGTCCAAGAGTAGGGCCCTTCTAGGCCCAGGTCCCATGAAGCCAGCTCTGCAGGGAAGGTAGACCTTTGAGAAGGAAGGCCATAGGTCGTCTGGCATTCCCAAAGGTCTCTGTCATAATCAAGTGCTGATATTTCACCATTTTATAGGTTTTTTGTGACTAGGTGACTTCCCAAGGGCTATACAGGTAGCAATAGACTTCTAACCTAGATCTGCTCCACCCCAAATATAGTCTTTTAATTTTACCACATTTCCTTTTCCACAGCTTAGCACATAATAGGCACTTGGGACTCAGAAATTTCCAGAGCAGATAAAATATTTACAGATAGGCTACGGACGCCTCCATTCTCTGGTATGACGTTCATCCATTTAAGAAAACACTAAATCTCAGTAAAAATTGAATTCCGAATACAAGCATATCCTCACCATCACTGTAATGTTACCATAACTATCCTATCATAATTCCTGGAATTCTTTCTGAACCCCAGACAGAGTGCCAAATTGACACTCACTTTCCAGGAATCAGTAGATATTTAGGCATTGAATATTACTGTCAGTTCCTCTCCCATCAAGGCAGGTGATAATTCTCCAAAAAATGTGCTCCCCCTACCTTTTTACTTTTAATAAATGTAATTGAATCAGTCCCGGGCAGCAGCATCTGGCCTTGGGTTGCTATGTGGCGTTTTTTTTTTGTCTTTTCTTTTTCTTTTGGTCCAGAGGGTACATTTCTTGTTCTGGGGTCAATGAAATAATCAAAACCTAGTCCCTGGGGAGGAAATTTTATGGTTCTCATTTTTTTGATCCACAATCTACTAAACTCCATGCCATAGTCAATCAGCTGCAAAATCAAGAAGGAGAGCACAGCGAGTTTGCTCTAGATAAGGTAAAATCCATTGGATCCTGGGCTGGTTAAGTTAGAAATAGATTGATTAAACCTAAGTTGAGGGCTCACAGGGCTTCAATGAAAATGCCCAGTAGTTGGGAGCTCACTCATTTATTTTGCTCACAAACAGAAACTGCCTTTTGAATTGACAAGATGAATCCTAGTTAACCGCGTTTCCAACCCAGGCCATGGTGGAGGCTGACAGGCTCAGATTGCCAGAAAAGAACAGCAGGAAGGTAATGAAGGGACAGCACTTTAGAAGCGACAGGCCGAGGTTCACAGGGAGAAAGCGTGTGTTCAGAGGCTCCCACCACCACCCCGCGGACACCCAGGGCCATCTCCTCGGTGACCCACCCCTCTCGGCCCTCACATCACTGGGCTGGCCCATCAATTGATCTCTAATGCCTGCCTTGGTTAATGTAATTGGAATGTCAAAGAATAAAATGTGGCTAGTTACGCGTTATTCTCTTTCTCATAAAACTCACCCTTGGACAGAGGGAACCAGCCCTTTGATGAGGACTGTCATGGGGCTTCCAGAGAGCACTTATTTCTACATATTCTCCAGGAGACATTTGAAGCATTGGCGACTCCAAGTTGAGAGTGAATTTAAATGAGTGGTACAAGGTCAGCAGGTTCTCAGACAATTGCGTGACAGGGGCTCTAAGAATTGTCTTGCCAGCCCATAGGAAGAGCCACCACCCAAGGAATCCTTTCTGTCCCACCAGTACCCGCCACTGACCTGGAGGTAGCAGTGGGGATGGAGGGGCTTTCTTTCCAGGGTTTGCCTGGGGACACCACACTCCTTAGCCCAGTCGCTGTGATTCAAAGCCATATGGTACTCTCATAATTGCACTTGAGCTCTGACCTGCAGCCTCCAGGAGGTCAAGGACTATGTCCATTTACTTACTCCTGCAGGGCCAGGGCCCAGCTCAATGTCTGGCACACAGTAGGTGTTAATAAATGTTTGTTGAGTCATTAAATGGATCTATAGAATTTTTTTTTTATTTTTAAAAATTAAATTATTGGCTGCATTGGGTCTTCATTGCTGCTGCCTGCAGGCTTCCTCTAGCTGTGGCGAGCAAGGGCTACTCTTCATTGTGGTGTGTGAGCTCCTCATTTTGGTGGCTTCTTTTGTTGCGGAGCCTGGGCTCTAGGTGCGTGGGCTTCAGTAGTTGCAGCACACAGGCTAAGTTGCTCTGCAGCATGTGGTATCTTCCTGGGGCAGGGATCGAACCCATGTCCCCTGCATTGGCAAGTGGATTCTTAACCACTGCACCACCTAGGAAGTCCCAGATCTATAGAATTTCAAGGGAAATACTCTGTGAAGAGAGATCTAAGGTAGTAGGACAGGTGTGAAATGGGTGTTACAGATACTACCCCTCAGGTGGGGAGATAGGAAAAAGTGCGTTAGTTTTGCTAGACTTTTTTTTTTTTTTTATGATCATATGTTCACTGTTCAGGGCAGTGAGATGGAGCAGAAGCTAAAGCAGGGGCAGCCTGGGGATGGGCTGATGTAGAGTGTACAAATGAAAAGAAATGAAAAGAGTTTAGAAATGACCCAAAATATGGGCCAAGCAGCCATTGATTCTCCCTTAGCAACACGACCTTCCTCCTGCCTTCTAGTCGGGCCACATCTAAGACCCTGGGTGGAGGTGAGAGCTTGTTTGGAAGAGAGCCAGAGGGGGCCCTCCAGGAATCCTCACGGCCCCTGGTCAGCCCTGGCCAGCAGCACACTACAAGGCGTGTGGGTGGAGGGCCTTCAGGTTGAAGTACAATCAGACATAGAATGTGTTTGTGTAGCAGACCCTCCTCTGCCATTGAGAGAGGTAGACTCCAAATACAAGGGCAGGTGTCCTGCCCCACTTTACTTCTACTGCAGATTTCTTTTGTGTGTATGTTTTGAGTTATTTGCTATTAGAAAACCCGTAGAGATACTCTAGATTCATTTTTCTTCCAAAGTAGATGTAGCCTCTTGCTAAGAATAATTTGAGCATGACATGGTTTTTCTGTCTAGTTTGAGCTGCTTCTGCGAGTCACCAAAGTTGGAGTGGGCTGCAGGCATGTCAAAATGAATCCTTCCCCTCACACTGAACAGGCCTAGAAAAATGCCCTGGGAGACGGCAACTGCCTATTAAACGTGATAGAGAGGTGCTCTGTCCAGCAGGAAATGGACAGGCATGAGAGGAATAGGAACTGTTTGCAGAGTGAGAGCTCCCTCAGTATATAATGAAGCAGGCACACCCACTCGGGGAAACACCTTCAAGAGTAAGTAATAAATAGCTCAAACTCTTCGTATATTGATTTTACATAAATATCACTGATGCGTGTGGAGCATAATTATTTTTACCCCTTTTTTTCACCCTGGAATTAAGCCAATTCTATCCCTATAAGGCTTTTGATACCAAAAAATGATACATGGGGGAGAGTTGAAGACCAAGCGGAGTTATATGTTAAGAGATGGTACCCACCCCCCACCCCAAATTTTTAATTCTTTTTGAATGCAGTCATTTACCTGATCCTTGAAGGCCCAGACACTTGCAAATGCAAAATAGGTTTCACACAGTGCAGGAGGAGAGTCTGGGGGAGTATTCTGGGCTGTCAGGAGACAAGCCAGAAATGCGCACAAAGTCTTCAATAAAGACAAACCATAAAAGGGCTGTATTGAAATTACTGTAGCCTTGCATAATAGCTGCACTGCAAAGATACTGCAGAAATGGTAATGAGTACAATAATGCTCTGAACTTGGAGTGTTTTTATTTAAAGGATTTTAATTAACCAGAAAATGAGCATTAATCCCAGCAACCTGAAAACTAACAACATGCCATCTTATTGCTACAAGCAAAAAAGGTAAGAAAAAGAACAAGAAAATGTTATCTGGGGAAAGAAACCCTTTGAAAAATGAACAGTTCAGAGCACTAGCTAGAGTATATAGCATGTCCACTTCTAAATGGTCAATTTACACTGGCTTGTTAAATTTGAAATTTCTACCTTTAAATTCTTGGGGGTCCAAGTTCCATTCCATGCTCTGGTTTCACAAGTTGAATACAGTGAGTGGAATTTTCAGTTCTCTAGATTTTATATTCTGAAAAACTTACTCTTTGTTGGGAACTCCAAAGAGCCAACCAGCACCAGCTACCTGCCGCCTCTCTAAAATATCAGAGTAGTGGGCAAACACTAAAAAGATGCTGAGGAGGACCTGTTTATCTATAAAGGCCTATGCAAAGGACATGCTACCACACCAAGTTCCCTACTGCTGCTCAAAAAGTTAATTATAATTTGTATCCACTACACGACCTATATTTTCCAATAGAAGAGGGCCTGGGTTTATTATAAGAATAACAGAAGCAGACCTCAAAATATGAAATGGATTGTCCTAATGCTTCCTGTTAGCAACCAGGAAGCTACAAAATGCAGGCATTGAAAAGGCAAACTTCTTTTATAAGAAATGCTCCAAAATGCTCCCACACCATTTCTTCCTGGATTTACACTCGGGATAGAGATTTCAAAGCGTTATGGCTGTAATTTCCTTTGTCATTGGCAATCACCCCACAGCTAGAGTTAGGATCATAGAGTCTTAAAGTGAGCATGTCCAACATTTGAGTTTGCAACCTGCACCTTGCCCTCAACTCCTTCCCCTGGGCAATGCACTGTGAGTGCCACGGCCTTCCAAGCTGGAAATCATCTTAGACTCTCTCACAAGATCGTCTCAATTCTACTCCAGAAATGTCTCCTGAATCTATTTTTTCCCACTTTTCCCTCAGTTCAGGCCTCCAGGTCTTCTCTTACTCACAAAAACTCCAATAATCTTCAAGTTCTTCCCACTGTCTTGTTTCCAATTGTCTCCGGTCTTTTCTGCTTAAGAAATAATTAACAAAATTCTCATGCTTGAAAATGTCCCTTGCCCACCAAAGTCCACGCCACTCATCATGCCCTTTATAATCTTGCCTTACTTTTATCTCCTGCCCCTTACTACAAATAATCCATGTTTAGGACACATTGAATTTTTTAATATTTCTCCTGTCCACCACGTTCTTTCACAACTTCAGTCATTATACAAGTTTGTTTGTTTTTTCAAAATTGTCCTTTGCCTGTGCAAGAGAAACACCTGTCTAAGTCCCTATGCTTCAGGGGGCTCCTGCTCTGACCCTCTCCTCTGGCTGCCCCTCTCCACCAGGCAGGCAGTCTGTGGGACCAAGGGTATATGTCTTCCCAGAGGTCACACTTCCTTTCTAGACCACACTCCCGGTGATCAGAGCTCCCGAGTTGCCTGTTCAAAGGACCCAAGCTTGCTTCTAGGGCCAGTGTGGTTCTCTTCCCATGTGCATCCTCTAGAGGGCAGCCCACATCCCCAGCCTGACCAGTCTCCTAAGCTTGAGGGTGGCCATGAGGCAACTGCTTGCAGAGGGGCCGGGATAAAACCAAAGTGTCCACATGTGGCAGATGAGGACCTTGTGACACAGGATAGAGCTGGAGGGTGGGAAAAGAAGGAAAGCGGCTCCCAGGGAGGAGAACCAGGGGACAGGGACCAGCTCACCCCATGCCTTTACATTCCAGCATGAAACGAACTCCTAAGAGTGCTAGAATTCAAAATTTGAATTTGGTTCTCCCAGTCATTGTAAAAGTAAATTTATCATGGTAGTGGAGTAGACTATACTTTCTTTACCAGTTTACTAGCTTGAGTTATAACTTTTAAGTGTTGAAACACATAGCATTTGGGCCTCTTTTTGTAGCCTGTTCTGGCCCCTGTTTACATTAGGGGCAGGCCTGCTGTTATGTCCTTCCTTCTCATGTCTGTCTGGTGAGCTCCTATTCATTCTTCAAAATCCACTGCAAATAGATGAACACCTTCTTCTTCTCCCTCCCCCTCCCCCTCTCCCTCTCATTCTGCTTCTCCTTCTTCAGTAAAGTTAGGGAATTGGAATGCAGCTGAACTCAGGCCTGGAACCAGGAGGCGGGGTGCCATCTGGTCACTAGGGGACACGCTCAGCCATCTTCTGCTAGCGTTATCTGCCACAGCTCCACATGGTGGAAGACGGCCATGCCACATCTTAGGAAATTAGAATGAGGTGGGCTTGATGATCTAGTTTCCTTTCAAAAATGTTTACTTAAAAGGTTTGTGAATTTTCTCTTTCAGAAGTTTTGATATTTCTTCCATTCAAAAGGCCAGCCCCAAGAGAGGCTAATTTCATAATGCCAACTCCAAATTCCCACGGAAGGGACTCTGATGTAATGGCAGGAACAACAGGTACCATATCCTTCTGAGGCGAGATGATACCTTGAGATATGAACCCCGTCTTGTACCCTTGTCTTATTTGGTCCGGAGTGTTTGTTGCCTTGGAGACTGGGAGGTAAGGAGAGAAAAGGCTATTGAGTTTCAAAAGCCTCGGCTTTCCCTTCACAGAGCTTTGTTGCTGAGTTGACTCTAAACTTGGTGAATGTGTGAGGATGCAGAACAAGGTCCCATGCACTCCTGGGAACACACACCCTCAAGAGCGTTAGACCTGCTGTTCCCTTTCGACATGCCGTTCTCTAGGCTGGGCCTCATGCAAAGTGTGGAAGGATAGAAACCACAACAGTTGAGAGCTGGACCTAGAGCAGGCACACCCTGGGTGCCATTCATTCCGAAGTGGAGCCTTCCACTGTGGTGCACCCCGAGGGCGTCGTGGAGCAGGCGAAGGACAGCAGAAATGATGGGGCCGTGTGTCTAGGCAGACGGGCCCTGGGGAGCTGCGCTGAGCATCACGGGAGCAGTGGATGCTTCCTGTGCGCCAGAGGGAGGGTCCCTGAAGGAGCCTAGAGCCTCCTGGGTGTGAAGGCACCACTATGGGCACAAACGATGGTGACGCAAGGGCAGCTGGCAAGAACCGACAGTCTTGGGTGACGACAAAGAAGGCAAGGACGCAGACAAGGCCCGTCTGCTGACGTACACCCCCAAACTTATCTGTGAGGAAGGGGGTGGGGGACGTCTGATACCACTGCCGCACGGCCAAATGGAGGTTTGCAAGGTAGATGCATGTTTTAGGGTTACTACTTTAAAAATAAAATGTTTTTTTCTTGATTGTGATATAGTCCCTAGTCAAGCTGTCCCAGAAAATACAGGAGATGCATGTCTCAGAATTTGCACTTTTCCCACCAACTTACACCTGCGTTCTCCAGAGGGGATTTTGACCATAATGGGGAGCAGCCTTTGCCCCCCAGAGTTGAACCGTCAAGCTCCCTAAGTAGCACATTGCTTGTGAGGAGAGCTAAGCAGGCACCTTACCGGGAGGCCACAGAGCTCCGAGCTCTGCTGTGGATCAGGGTGGCAAGGAGGAGCCGAGCCGGAGAGCAAGTCCAGGGCTGCTCTGTGGACTTGGCAGCTGCCCTCCAGCATCAAGTCCCAAACAGAGTCGGCTAAACACATCTCAGGGACATCATACAGGCTCGCAAAACACCCAGGACGTGAAAAGTAGTGAACAGATGACCGGTTTCCGTTTTTTTTCCAAATTATATATTTAAACATCTGAGGATTTCCCCTTTCTGGCTATTTTTCATCTGTAGCAGTTACTGTATTTGAATCAATGCTTTTTAAAAAATTAGGTAGGTTATTGGCTATGAAGGTCTCTCCGCTCATAAACTTTGTCATTGCTACACTTTCATAAAAGAACATCTGAAGTTACTATTTCATTAAACGAATGATACTATCAGATTAATTCTCCAAGTTGCCCAACACTTGCATGGTATTCCTATTGTCTGCCATGATTTCTGTGGATTGGACTGGAAGTGACAAAGCGTGCTACATCTGCTCAGAGGACCACCAGCAAGGGGGCTTCCGGCTCCAGCAGAGCAGACTTTTGATTTGTTTTGTTTTTCTAGTTCAATGAGAACTTAATAATCTATTTTTTCTCTTTCCTTTGAAGACTTCAGAAAGGAAAGGGTCATTGCTCAACATGAGAGACAAATTGGTACCGTCTTACGAGAGGGCAGGAGACGAATTGTGTGGTTCTGGAGGGATCTGACAGATTGGGATGTGAGCGTGAAAGCACACTCACCTCTCCCGTGCACCACTCTCTCCCCAGGCTTCCTGGAAGGGCAAACACTGTCAGTTAACACAACAGCCCTGAGCATCGGCAGAACAATAGATTTTGATTAGAAAAACACTAATGCCAGATCTATTTGTTAATTGTAGACTCTTAACAATTTCTGTCAAATGTGGGATTCTTTTTTAAATTTCAGAGATGTAATAACAGCCTCCTGAAATTTGGGTGCAAACCCTATCCATTCAGGCTTTTGTTTGCCTAATGTGTGGAGGGTTGGGGAGGGGGGCACCGTGAGAGGGACATAATAGAGTTGTTCTCTTTCCAAGGGCACTTAAGAAAGCGTGTTGAGCTTACAGTTTTAATCATGAAGGACTAAAGATAACCAACTGAAAAGTTTTTGATCAAGATGTTTACATTTTCAATTTAAGCACTGGAATTGAGAGAGCAAAACACATGCAGAAGCCACAATTTTCATTCATTCACGTGAGATCTGAGTATTTACTTAGTGTCTCAGAATGTTCACATATTTATTGCCGACTGCTAAAATGCAGAAACTATAAGAAAACCAACCAAGTGAAGAGAAAATAGGGAAAATAAAAACCATGATTGAAAAGAAGTCTTTGGGGAGGAGGAGGTTGTTTGGGGTGGTCCACGCTGAGGAAACAAGAAAATTAAACTCAATATCGATTTTTAAATCTATCATAAGACAAGAACATTGAACAGCCACTGAACAGAGAGTACAACAGGGTCATTCTGATTTATCACCATGTGGTGGTGGTGGGGGGGGTTATCTCAGCTTAATTTGTGGTGAAGAACCTGCCAAGAGTCAAACATGTCTGGGCATATTTGACAAACAGCTGAGGCAGCCCTGCCTGAAACTGTTTTGCCTAAGAAGTGAGGAGGGGAGCATTTTGGGTAACACCTCATCCTCAGAGGAGGATCCAGGCACACTGAGGCTGACCCCGTGGCAAAGAGGGAGGATACGTGAAAATGAACACAGCTCTACGTCTACGAGTTGGGTTTGTCTCCTACTCTTGCCCCACATTTGACTCATGGTTGGGTTCTAATAGGACATAGGGCAGACGGGAGTATGAGATGTTTGCAAGGAACGTCCGTCTAACAGGAGAATTTACGTAAGCATGTGTGACATAAGCAATTCTGCTTGGGGATCCCTCCCACAGCAGACAAAAGAGAGAAAGGTCTTCTTCCGTCTTGCCACCTGAACACCAAGCACCTTTAGTATTCTAGAGGGGCCTGGTTTTCCCGTTGGGTTGGTGATTCGTTGCCTGGAGACACCCAGTGGAGGGGGAACCCATCATCCGCCCAGACTAGCTTCAGAGCACTTGTAAAGACACCCCCTGGGGACTCTCAGAAACGCCTAGTGGGGAATATCATTTGCAGGAGACTGAGAGAAGGGGATCAAAAGCCAATGAAATATTATATACTCTAGGCTTCCTTTTTTATTTATTTATTTTTTTTATTTATTTTTGACTGTGTTGGGTCTTAGTTGTGGTACGCAGGCTTCACTCTAGTTGTGGCGTGAGGGTTCCAGAGCTCATGGGCTCTGTAATTTGCAGCTTGCGGGCTCTCTCGTTGAGGCTCAGTAGCTCTGTAGTCGTGGGGCAGGGGCTTAGTTGCCTCTCAGCATGTGGGATCTTAGTTCCCTGACCAGGGATCCAACCCGTGCCCCCTGCATTGGAAGGTGGATTCTTTACCACTGGACCACCAGGGAAGTCCCCTCCAGGCTTCCTTTTTTGTTGACTATGTTTAGGTAAGTTAATTGATGTCATCATTCTAACATCTTGCTATATCTCAAAGCTTTCAATAACTCATTGCTGATTAAGGATATAAACTTTGACTGTAAACACTTTTTAATAGCATAATACAGCATTTGAATTTTGGGCACAGTGCTCTCTTCCTCAATTACATATTTTGACACTTCTAAATACGAAAGGGCCTCAACAAACACAGCTTTTAATGAACTTAAAAATGGTTTGTATTTATATTCAGTTTGGGGGAGTTATTTTATCATCCCATGCCAGTTATTTATTGCTACATAACAAATCACTCCAAAACTTAGTGGATTAGATTACATAAATATTGAAATGTCTAAAATTTTAAAACCAACTATACTATTGACAGGGAATTAGAACAATTAGAATTCTCATTTTCCCTCTGCTAGTGGGAATGTAAAATGGTGTGACCACTTTGAAAAGCAGTAGAAAACAGTTAATCATTCCTTAAAATATTAAACATGCACTACAATGTGATCCAGCCATTCTATTCCTCCACTGTTTACTCAAGGGAAATGAAAACATAGCCATGCAAAGAACTATGAATGTTCACAGCAGCTTTAGTTTTTAATCAGCAAAAACTGGAAACATTGGAAATGTCCAACCACAAGTGAATGGATAAAGAATTTGTGGTATATTCATACAATAGATTACTACTCAAGTAATAAAAATAAAAAGGAATGAGCTACTAATACACCCAATAACATGAATTTCAAAATAATAACACTGAATGAATAAGCCAGACAAAAAACACTACATACTATATGAGTCCATTTTAAAATTCTAGAAAATGTAAACTAGTCTATAGTGACAGAAAGCAGGTCAGTGGTTGCCTAGTTGGGAGGGGAGAGCAGAGGGTGAGATTACGAAGGAGCACAAAAAACTTTTAGGAATAAAAGATATTTTCATTATCTTAATTGTAGTGAGGACTTTATAGGTATATACGTATGTCAAGACTTGTCAGATTGGACACTTTAAATAAATATGTATATCTTATTATATCTCAATTCTTCCTGAATAAAAAAAATTCAATTTTAAAAAGCAATGCCGAAAGAAAATTCAGTGGCTTAAAACAAATAAATCTAAACAAAACCATTTAATCTGCTCATGGATTTGCAAAGTGGGCAGGACTTCTCGGCGAAGGCTCATCTCTGCTGCATGTGGCACCAGCTATGACAACTCAGTTGAAGGCTAGAGGATCAGATCCCACGATGGCTCAGTCACATGGTGACAGGTTGGTACTCTTAACTGAAAGCTCAGTCTGAGTTGAGTACTGGAGGCTCTGTTCCTCTCCACCTAACCATTACAAGTGACCTCAGCTTCCCATCTAGTGACTGGGTTTAAAAGGTGATTTGTCCTGAGAGATCAGGCAGAAGCTGCATCACCTTTTATAGCCTGGAGATCACATAGTGTCACTTCCACCAAACCCTAGTAATTGAGGCTGTCACAAAGGCATACCCAGGTTCAAGGAGAGGGAAAATAGGCTCTCCCTCTTGACGAAGCGTAGCAAATTCTGGTAGAGCATGTGGAATGGGAATTATTGTTGAAGTTTGTTTTGTTTTGTTTGGAAAATATTATCTACCACAGTCCAATCTCTGCCCAATAATTCCCATTCCTCATACATTCAAAATGCACCCTCTCCTTCTCTGAGACCCTCAAAGTCTTATCCCGTGATGGCATTGGGCTCAGGCTTGAGGTCCAGGATCTCAACATCTAAAGCAAATCCAGTGGAAAACAGTTTCCTAAGAAGTTAAGATTCTTCAAGATATTTACCCAAGAGAAATGAAAGCACAAGGCTGAAGAGAGGAAGCCCTTTGGCTGAAGTTCCTCAAGTACAGCTTCCCGTGTGAAATGTCTCTTGATCTTAAAACCCACGAATTTCAGAGAAACTTATTTACCCCATACATACCCAACATATAATGGTAGGACAGACAGAAGAGATCTGTTCTTATATCTTATATCTGTCCTGTTCAAAAAGAAAGGAAATGGAGGCATACAGAAATCATTGCTCCAAAATAATTCTGAAATCCAGTTGGGCACGTTTTGCCAGTTCCTGGACCAGAGTTCAATTTGACTTCCTGTGTAAAATTTACTATAGCTCTTAACTCTACCCTCTGGGTTCCTGACTCTATACTCTGAATCATCCTTACTTTACTTTTCAATAAAATATAGCCAACAGAGGTTTGGGATTTTGTAGGTTGCACGGTGACCTTGTTTTTGTCTGTGCCTGGAAATACTTATGAGGTAGATTTATTTTGCTTGATTTTCAGTCTCAGAATAATCTTGTGTGAGGCTGATATTCTGTATCTGAGATTGTTTACTTCCAATATGAAAACAAATCAGTCAGGCTATGAGTGTAAGATTAGTTCAGGGAAGTAGAGGGACGTGGAATGCATCCCTCTCCACAGATGCAATGGGAATGCACTGAAGGACACAATAATTCCCACAGAGAACCAGCTGAACACCAGCAGACGGCCTCGGACACCAGAAAGGACCGCAAGGAGCCCGACATAACCGGTAGGGAGGCATCTAAGACTGCTCAAAGAGGGTGAAGTGGCGGAGCTGTGGCAGGCGGGAGGGAGTGTGAAACACACGGAGGGTCCGCACCGCAGCTCAGCATTCCCGGACCGAGAGGTCGATCCACAGTTAAACAGAGGGTCCGGGAGCGGGAGCGTGGGAACCGGAGAGCTGGTTCAGGGGGAGAAACATTGTTGCCAGTAAGGTGACGGACCGAGAGGACAGGAGGGAAGAGGTCCGTGGCGAGGAGTGCCCGTCCCTGAGAGCTGCCCAGCCATGATGGCGGCTGGAGGCTGCAGGCTCGCGGGCGGGGGGAGGAGCTGCACGCATAGCCTCTCTCTCTCTTTCAGCGCCTTTGCAACAGGCAGTGGAGAGACGCCCTGTGGGCCACCTAAAGCGCTCAGGGATAACAAGGACCCTCAGACACTTGGGCGGGGCTAGATTAAAACCCCTTGGAAGTCGGCAGCAGGGAGGCTGCCAAGAAAAAAACAAACAAACAAACAAAAAAACCCAAGAGAGGCCCAACTCTAAGACTTTCTGTTTACACCTGAGCCACCAGCGTCCCTCTGCAACAGGCACCTCCAAGCCCAACTGAAACAACAGTGCGCCACTGCTCACTCACTCCCAGGGGAAGGAGCCACTATTGTACCCTCTCCCTCTCCACACACTGACGCTTACAGACGAACAATAAAGGAACCTCTGCTGGTCACAGAATAATGCAAAAAAACCCAAGGCCAGTAGAAGGACACTTACAGCTGAGACTCTAAGGAAGCAGAAATATTAGTATCAATCCTATTGAACTGGTCCATTCTGGGATCAGTTCTGGATTTTTTTTTTCTCTCTCTCTCTTTTTTTTTTCTTTATTAACTACGATCTTAGTCCTAAGGGATCTACAAGTTTTATAACATAATTTTTTAATGATATTTTTATTCTATTTTTATTTTTTTGCCTTTTTACATACTTCTATATCTAGCTAAGTTTTTGGTACTACGGACAATATATCTCTCATACTTTCCTTTCATCCCTATCTTTTATACATTTCTATTCCTTTTTTTTATTTCCATATTTCCAACCACACTATGCTCTTCTGTTCCCCTTTCTTCCAGCCATTTTAAGTTTATTTTATCTTAACATACTTATAAGCAACACTATCGATCTGCTCAGACTCCTTGCTCTATTCTCCAGATGACGCACCACCTTGGTATTTAATATTAGGTTTTTGTCTTTATCTTAGTTCTTAGTACAACTGTCTAATTTCACTCTGAGAATCTCCATTCTGTCTGGTGGTACTCTAGCTCTTTTCTATATTTGATCCTAGCTTACAAAATCTCCCTGGATTAGTGTTTGTATGTGTAAGGTGTTATTTGTTTGTTTCTTTGCTTTTGCTTTTGTCTCTGATTTGTTCTGTTTCAGTTGTCAATTTCTGTTGGGTTTCTCTTTGAATAGCTGATAGCATACTGGGGTTCCATCAGGTCTTTCCAGAGCCTTATGTCCTAATGGATTCAGTAAGTGTGTGTCTTATACATATATGTGTTTCCTAGACTTAGTATTTGTTTAATCCAATACTTGGACATTAGTCTGAGGCTTGGACAGTCTTCTATAAACACCTCTATCGCCAGGACAAGCAACCCCAAAAGTTTGGACAACCATGAGGAAACAAAGAAACACCATGCAGGCAAAGGAGCAGGAAGAAAACCCACAAGACCAAATAAATGAGGAGAAAAAAGGAAAAATGCCTGAAAAAGAATGTAGAGTGATGATAGTAAAAATGATACAAAATCTCGATAACAAAATAGAGAAAGTACAAGAAACAGTTCATAAGAACTCAGAAAAACAAACAGCAATGGATAACAAAATAACTGAAATTAAAAATACTCTAGATGCTATAACCAGCAGAATGACTGAGGCAGAAGAATGAATAAGTGAGTTGGAAGATAGAATGGGGGAAATAAACGCCACAGAGCAGGAAAAAGAAAAAAGAATAAAAAGAATAGAAGACAGTCTCAGAGACCTCAGTGATAACATTAAACGTACCAACATTCGAATCATAGGCATCCCAGAAGAAGAAGAAAACAAGAAAGGGTCTGAGAAAATATTTGAAGAGGTTATAGTGGAAAACTTCCCCAACATGGGAATGGAAATAATTAACCAAGTCCAAGAAGTAGAGAGAGTCCCATACAGAATAAACCCAAGGAGAAATACACCAAGACACATATTAATCAAACTAATGAAAATTAAACACAAAGAAAAAATATCAAAAGCAGCAAGAGAAAAGCAACAAACAACATATAAGGGAAAACCCATAAGGATAACAGCTGACCTCTCTACAGAAACTCTGCAGGCCAGAAGGGAATGGCAGGATATACTGAAAGTCCTGAAAGAGAGAAACCTACAGCCAAGAATACTCTACCCAGCAAGAATCTCATTCAGATTCGATGGAGAAATCAAAAACTTTCCAGACAAGCAAAAGGTAAGAGAATTCAGCACCACCAAACCAGCCTTACAACAAGTGCTAAAGGAACTTCTCTAAGTAGGAAAAACAAAAAAAGGAAAACACCTACAAATACAAACCCAAAACAATTAAGAAAATGGTAATTGGAACACACATGTCAATAATCACTTTAAATGTAAATGGATTAAATACTCCAACCAAAAGACACAGACGGGTTGAATGGATACAAAAACAAGACCCTTCTATATGCTGCCTACAAGAAACCCACTTCAGACCAAGGGATACATATAGACTAAAGTAAAGGGATGGAAAAAGATATTCCATGCAAATGGAAGTCAAAAGAAAGCTGGAGTAGCAATACTCATATCAGACAAATCAGACTTGAAAGTAAAGACGATTAAAAGAGACAAGGAAGGACACTACCTAATGATCAAGGGATCCATTCAAGAAGAACATATCACAATGGTAAATATCTATGCCCCCAACATAGGAGCACCTCAGTACATAAGGCAAATGCTAACAGCTATAAAAGGGGACATCGACAGGAACACAATTATAGTGGGAGACTTGAACACCCCACTTACATCAATGGACAGATCATCCAAACAGAAAATTAATAAAGACACACAAGCTTTAAATGACACATTAGACCATCTCGACTTAATTGATATTTATAGGACATTCCATCCAAAAACGACAGAATACACTTTCTTCTCAAGTGCACACAGAACATTTTCCAGGATAGATCACATCTTGGGTCACAAATCAAACCTCAGCAAATTCAAGAAAATTGAAATCATATCAAGATTCTTCTCAGACCACAACGCCATGAGACTAGATATCAATTACAGGAAAAAACCTGCAAAAAATACAAACACATGGAGGCTAAACAATTCATTCTTAAACAACCAAGAAATCACTAAAGAAATCAAAAAGGAAATCAAAAAATATCTAGAAACAAACGACAACAAAAACACAACAACCCAAAACCTATGGGACACAGCAAAAGCAGTTTTAAGAGGGAAGTTTATAGCAATACAGTCCTACCTTAAGAAACAAGAAAAATATAGAATAAACAACCTAACCTTACACCTAAAACAATTAGAAAAAGAAGAACAAAGAAACCCCAAAGTGATCAGAAGGAAAGAAATCATAAAGATCAGAGTAGAAATAAATGAAAAAGAAAGGAAGGAAGCAATAGCAAAAATTAATAAAACTAAAAGTTGGTTCTTTGAGAAGATTAACAAAATTGATAAACCATTAGCCAGACTCATCAAGAAAAAAAGGGAGAAGATGCAAATCAACAGAATTAGAAATGAAAAAGGAGAAGTAACAACGGACACCTCAGAAATACAAAAGATCATGAGAGACTACTACAAGCAACTAGATACCAATCAATTGGATAACCTGGAAGAAATGGATACATTCTTAGAAAAATACAATCTTCCAAGACTGAACCAGGAAGAAATAGAAACCATGAACAGATCAATCACAAGTACAGAAATTGAGGCAGTGATTAAAAATCTCCCAACACACAAAAGCCCAGGACCAGATGGGTTCACGGGTGAATTCTATCAAACATTTAGAGAAGAGCTAACACCTATCCTTCTCAAACTCTTCCAAAATATTGCAGAAGGCGGAGCACTCCCAAACTCATTCTACGAGGCTACCATCACCCTGATACCAAAACCAGGCAAAGATGTCACAAAAAAAGAAAACTACAGACCAATATCACTGATGAATATAGATGCAAAAATCCTCAACAAAATACTAGCTAACAGACTCCAACAGCACATTAAAAAAATCATACACCATGATCAAGTGGGGTTTATCCCTGGGATGCAAGGATTCTTCAATATACACAAATCAATCAACATGATACATCATATCAACAAATTGAAGGAGAAAAACCATATGATCATTTCAATAGATGCAGAAAAAGCTTTTCACAAAGTTCAACATCCATTTATGATAAAAGCTCTCCAGAAAATGAGCATAGAAGGAAATTACCTCAACATAATAAAAGCCATATATGAGAAACCAAAAGCCAACATCATTCTAAGTGGGGAAAAACTGAAAGCATTCCCTCTAAGAACAGGAACAAGACAAGGGTGTCCACTCTCACCATTATTATTCAACATAGTTTTGGAAGTTTTAGCCACAGCAATCAGAGAAGAAAAAGAAATAAAAGGAATCCAAATTGGAAAAGAAGAAGTAAAATTGTCACTCTTTGCAGATGACATGATATTATATATAGAAAACCCTAAAGACTCTACCAGAAAACTGCTAGCACTAATTGATGAGTTTAGTAAAGTAGCAGGATACAAAATTAATGCACAGAAATCTCTTGCAGAAAGAGCAGACAGAAGAGCAGAAAGAGAAATTAAGGAAACTCTCCCATTCACCATTGCAACCAAAAGAATAAAATACCTAGGAATAAACCTGCCTAAGGAGGCAAAAGATCTGTATGCAGAAAACTTTAAGACATTGCTGAAAGAAATCAAAGATGACACAAACAGATGGAGGGACATACCATGTTCCTGGATTGGAAGAATCAACATAGTGAAAATGACTGTACTACCCAAAGCAATTTACAGATTCAATGCAATCCCCATCAAATTACCAATGGCATTTTTCACAGAACTAGAGCAAGAAATCTTATGATTTGTATGGAAACACAAAAGACCCCAAATAGCCAAAGCAATCTTGAGAAGGAAAAATGGAGTTGGTAGAATCAGGCTTCCTGACTTCAAACTATACTACAAGGCCACAGTGGTCAAGACAGTATGGTACTGGCACAAAAATAGAAAGGAAGATCAATGGAAGAGAATAGAGAACTCAGAAGTAAGCCCAAACACATATGGGCACCTTATCTTTGACAAAGGAGACACGAATATACAATGGAAAAAAGACAGCCACTTCAATAAGTGGTGCTGGGAAAATTGGACAGCTACATGTAAAAGAATGAAATTAGAACACTTCCTAACACCATACACAAACATAAACTCCAAATGGATTAAAGACCTACATGTAAGGCCAGACACTATAAAACTCCTAGAGGAAAACATAGGCAGAACACTCTATGACATCCATCAAAGCAAGATCCTTTTGGACCCACCTCCTAGAATCATGGAAATCAAATCAAGAATAAACACATGGGACCTCATGAAACTTAAAAGCTTTTGCACAGTGAAAGAAACCATAAACAAGACTAAAAGGCAACCCTCAGAACAGGAAAAAATAGTTGCCTATGAAACAACGGACAAAGAATTAACTTCCAAAATATACAAGCCGCTCATGCAGCTTAATACCAAAAAAGCAAATAACCCAATCCACAAATGGGCGGAAGACCTAAATAGACATTACTCCAAAGAAGACATACAGATGGCCAGCAAACACATGAAAACATGCTCAACATCACTCATCATCAGAGAAATGCAAGTCAAAGCCACAATGAGGTATCACCTCACACCAGTCAGAATGGCCATCATCACAAAATCTGGAAACAACAAATGTTGGAGAGGGTATGGAGAAAAGGGAACTCTTCTGCACTGTTGGTGGGAATGTAAGTTGGTACAGCCTCTATGGAAAACAATTTGGAGGTTCCTTAAAAAACTACAAATAGAACTACCATATGATCCAGTAATCCCACTCCTGGGCATATACCCAGAGAAAACCATAATCCCAAAAGAAACATGTACCATAATGTTTTTGCAGCACTATTTACAATAGCCAGGACATGGAAGCAACCTAAATGCCCATCAACAAACGAATGGATAAAGAAGATGTGGCATATATATACAATGGAATATTACTCAGCTGTAGAAAGGGATGAGACGGAGCTATATGTAATGAGGTGGATAGACCTAGAGACTGTCATACAGAGTGAAGTAAGTCAGAAAGAGAAAGACAAATATTGTATGCTAACTCACATATACGGAATCTAAAAATGGTAGTGATGAACTCAGTGACAAGAACAAGGACGCAGATGCAGAGAATGGACTGGAGAACTCGAGGTATGGGAGGGGGCGGGGGGTGAAGGGGAAGCTGAGACGAAGCGAGAGAGTAGCACAGACATATATATACTACCAACTGTAAAATAGGTAGTCAGTGGGAAGTTGTTGTATAACAAAGGCATTTCAACTTGAGGATGGAAGATGCCTTAGAGGACTGGGACGGGGGGGTGGGGGGGACTCGACTGAGGGTGGGGGGGGAGTCAAGGGAGGGAGGGAATACGGGGATATGTGTATAAAAACAGATGATTGAACTTGGTGTACCCCCCAAAAAATAATAAATAAATAAATAAAATTTAATATATATAGCCAACATTTGTTGAAAATGTTTTCTGCCAGTTTTCCTTTTGTCTTTTGACTTTGCTTATTGCATTTTCTGTCAGGCAAAAGTTTATCTTTTCAGTAATGCAATCAATTATATCCACGTTTTCTTTTGATTACAAAGAGAAACATGATTTTAACTGTAAATAATTTGGATAACATGACTACATAGGGAAAAAATAGTAAACAGCATTTGGCTACACATCTTTAATAGAATGTATTGTTGTCCGTGGTATTGTGCATTAATTTAGAGGTGATTTCACATGCATATCATAGGAAAGAGCAACTGAATTATTATATTTAAGGAGGAAGAGAAGGGACAGGAGGAAGAAGAGGAAGAACGCTTTTCCTAAGAGAGACTAGGTTTTCCACTGTCAATACCTCCCACCTGAGCGGTGGTAATGCAATTGTAACACGTAAAAAAGCAAGAGTTGTGCGCCTACATACGGAGTGGAGATTTCAGGAAATTCTGGCTCCACCTTCCCTTTGGGGAGCTGTGCCTGGGAATAAAATGAGGACCCCCAACAATGAGACGGCACTAAAACACCCTCTCATCGCTAAAAGGACTTTTTATTTACTGCTCTTTGCAAAGGGAAAAGGCAAGGTAGTCAACATTTTGAGAGGAGCTCTCATGTACAATACTTACCTTACCCAATTTAACCCTTGGAACAACTTTGTGGAAAAAAAAGTTTTCAACCCACCATTTCCAATGAAAAGCCAGAGACTCAAAAAGATAACACACCTGAGATACTGAGCGTTTTATATTTTTTTCATTTAATCCTCATAATAATCCTCTGAAGAGGCACTATTACTAAGTCCATCTTCCATATGAGAAAGCTGAGGCAGGTAAAGGTTAAGTAACTTGCTCAAGGTTTTACGATTAAGTCCTGGAGTTAGAATTTGTACCTCCGCAGTCTGGCTACAGAGCCAATGATTTCATCTCTCCCCTCTAAAGGGGGTCAGACACAGGATTCAACTTAAAGGGGTTCACATTGGCAAAACTGGGGATGACTGGGTATCAAATAAATGATGGCAAAGGGTTATAGCCCATTGAATAAAATTGGGATCCATGAATACATACAAATTAGAGAGAAAGAGAAGAGACAGATGGATGGACAGGTGGATGTCGAGGGAATGTCTTTAATATGTATTATATATATTATATTATAAAGCCAACTAATAAGTGTACAAGGGATGATGGAAATGTCATCATTTGGCAATTACCACAGTAATGATCATATTAGGTGAAAATTATGAACGGATGCTAAAATACATGGGTAAAATTTTGAGGAGTATCACAGTGTTTAGATAGTCTCAATACTTACAAATTACAAAAAGAAAAGTATTACAGTACAGAAACCTATCAGCTAGCATCTTAACGAATGCTTGAAATTAACATCAGCAGTAACGGGACAAACGGACACCATGCGGATCCTTATATAATTCACTGAAAAAAAATGGCGTTGTTTCCCTTATATTCCTGCCAAAGGTTTATAACCTGAATCTAATCATGAGGAAATTTCAGACAAACCTAAACTGAGGCACATTCTATAAAATAACTTGTCTGTACTCTTAAAAAATAACAATGTCGTGAAAGACTGAGGAACTCTTTCAGATTTTAAAAGACTAAAGAGACATGACAATAAGTACAATGCATGGGCCAAAATTCTCTTTTGCTCTGAAGGACATTTTGGGGACAAGTAGTATAATCTACACAAGGTTAATAGATGAGATAAGAGCATTATACCAATATTAATTTCCCTGCTTTGGTAATTACACTGTGGTTATGTAAGAGAACATCCTTTTTTTAGGAAACACACTGAAGTGTTTAGGAGTAAAGGAGCATCTGCGTGTGTGCATGTGTGTGGGGGGAGTGGTAGGGAGGGAGGGAAAGTACAAATGTGGTAAAATTGTAAGCATTTGAGAAATCTGCTTAAAGGGAATTCTTTATATTATTTTTGCAGCTTTTCTGTAAGTTAGAAATTATGTCAAAATAAAAAAGAAAGTAAGAAAAAGGTATCAAAGCCACGATCCAAATTCATACCCTCTGTGTCTGAGGACTCCTGCCACAAGTGACAGGAAACCCAATTCAAACCGGCTCAAGCAAAGAAAATAAACCCAAATGTTATGGGTCCATGTAGCTGACAAGTCCCAGGGAAGAAATGGCCTCAGGCACAGCCTTGTACCACAATTCAAACAATTCTGAACTGTTTTCAAATCAAAACAATTCAAAACTTGATTTCTCCATCTCTGAGCCCAGCCTTCTGCCATGTTGGCTTCATTTTCAGCCTCTACTTGATGACCTCTAGCAATTCCAGGCTCATATCTTTTTGGGTTTTGATCCAGTTGAGAAGAAAAAGAGCTCTCTCACCAGCATCAGAAAAAGTCTTATTGTATCTCATTGCCTCTGATTGATCACACATCTGGTTTCAGAAGCAATCTCAGTGGTCAGTTCCTCTGCATCATAAGCTCATCCCTGGAGTCAGGGATGGACTCAACTCCATTCTAAGTATATGTACTGAGAGTGGGAATGGGATTGGTTCCCCCAAGGAAATTAAAGGTAACCTTCCCATCGGAAGGGCACATGGATTCTGGAAGCACAAACACTAGGCTCCCACAGATACTACCCTATCTCTGGCTGTGTAACGTGTCCCTCGAAAACTCAGTGGCATGAAACAACACCAGTCATTTATTTGTACACACCTTTGCAGTCTGGGCAAGGCTCACCTCTGCCCCACATGCTGTCAGCTGGAGAGGCTTGACTGGGAATGGAGGGTCCATTCTCAGGATGGCTCCCTCACATGAATGGCAATCTGGTGCCGGATATCAGCTGGGACCACAACTCTCCTCCATGAGGGCCTTCTGCACAGCTGCTTGGGCTTCCTCATAGCATGGAGGCTGGGGTTCAAGAGGAAGAAACAGAAGTTGTCAGTCATCTGAAAGGCGAGCATCACTTCCCCCCCTATTGTGCTGATTAAAGTAGTCATAGGCCTAGAACAGATTTAAGGGGGTGGAGAAATAGAATCCACCTCTCCTTGGGCAAAATGACAAAGAATTTGCAGCTGTCTTTAGTCTACTAGTGATATACCCCATCTCATTCCATAATTCCACAACTGTCAGCGTAAAAATTTGAGTTCCAGTGTCTTAAAGCTTTGCTCTCACAACTGCGTATCCTGGGTCCCCACTAAACTCTGAGGAGCCCTTGCTAAGCATAGGATTGCTATTTAAGAGCAATCTTATCCTCTGGTCACTAAAGCAGGGGATGCAACTCAAGTGTCTACAGAAGTCAGGCAGGTAATCTGTGTAAGTGAAATGGACGGGGCATTGGCAATTTGAACATGTAAGGATATTCTTCTACTCCACACACATAAAAATGCATTCATTCATTTGTGGAAACATACAGCCCTCTTTTCTTTTGATTTCTCACTTTCAATAAAGATTGAGTACAGGTATATATTGATCTACCATAAGAAAAAACCCATGCAGGCACATAGAAAAATGACATTTAACTCTAGATATTGACAGAGTTGATGCCTTCTAAAGGGACAGCTGCTACTCAGCTCTGGTCAAGCACTGCCAAGTGGAGTTTAGGTCCTCTATGACCCAAATTTTCCATTTTCCAAGAGAAGCTGAAAATTTGGAATTTTAGATGAAATCCTATTTTTAAATACTGGCTCATCTTTTTGAAAACACTGTGAAGGTCAAACAAAACATCCTGAGGCAAGTTTAGCCAGTAGATCACCACTTTGTGACCAAAAAGTATTAGAAAGAATTTAGCATTCGTTGTCAAGTATTTACATACTTTTAAAAAAAAACCTCAGAAAATCATTTTGTTTCCCTAAGCTAATGCTTCAGAACATAATTAAATTGAGTAATTCATTAAACATGAAATAGTGTGGATTATTTCATATCTTAAACATATTTCCGGCACCACCTATAGCAGATTAAAGACAGCCTTAAATTCTTTGATACTCCTCCCATCTAGAGGTGGGGTCTGAGTCCCCCTCCCTTGAGTATGGGCTGGCTCTGATGATTTGTTTGCAACCAATAGAATGTGGCAGAGATGGTACTGATGGCTTGTGAGGCCAGGTCCAGGGAAGCCTTGCAGCTTCTACCTTGGCCTCTGGAACATTCTCTCTCTGGAGACTCCCTCTCTGGATATTCCCTCTGGGAATCCAGCTGCTATGCTGTGGCCAGCCCACCACACGTGGAGATATCACATGTAGACACCCTTGTCAACAGCTCGGCTAGCTCCCAGCCAACAGCCAGCGTGAGCTGCCACCACGGGAGGGGTCTCTCAGGACACCCTTCTCAGTCGTGCCTTTAGGTAGCTGTGGCTCCAGATGACAGCTCATTGCAACTGAATGAGAGACCCCGAAAGGGAAGTGTCCAGGCAAGTCCCTTGGGAATTTTGGATCTAAAAAATTATAAACAGGAAAAAATGGCTGTTATAGCACTAAATTCCAGGGACATTTGTTATCCAGCAATAGATGAGAGGATACTACCTTAATATAGTTTCTCAGGAAAGTCGAACTTCTCAGGCCTAAGAAAACGTGTCTGCTGTCAGCACTATTTCCACTTAATATTCTTTCTTATTGCTGCTGTTATGAAGGCTTGTGGATTAATTTTTAAAGAATAAAATGTCTGGATCTTTAGGCATTTTAAATAAAATGTCTAATGTTAATGTCTGATTCCTTTTTTTTTCCTGCTGCGATTTCCTGTTGGGGTGGTGAAAACATTAACAATAGCTACAAGAAGTCAGCAAAAGTATCACCAAAAATGTGTGTTCTCTTGTTCCTTTATGGCATGTACTGTGGATTTCCAAACAACACATTTGATGGAGGGTAAGCAGGCTTTCAAGATGAAAAAGGATAAATAAAGCTCTTCTAGAAGGATTTGGAGACTGTAATCAAAAGTACTCAAAATAAAAGGATGGCTAATTATCTCATTAGTAAAATTATGAACTAGAGATGCAATTTAAAAATAAAATAAATAAATGCTCCCAGTTAGGCATCATATACGTGGGAGAAAGAAAAGTTTCATGTCTGCCTGGAAGGCAACATAAAGGAGCCCAAGTTTTCACATATGGTGCCCAGAGACGGTAGGTTTGATAGTATGTGCTTTTTGAAGAATAATCTATACCAATTTGCTATTTTGCAACACCCTATACTTAGTTTATCAGTTCAAATAACAGGAAGGTAGGAAAAAAATCATTTAGGAAACAGAAAAATAAATACCTACCAATCTACTAGACCCTTCATCCACTTCCATTTTTAAAAGAACAAAGAAATGACACACACTTATACTCTTGTACTGAAGGAAAGATAAGACTTTAGAAATTAAAGTGTCAACTAGAAAGCTCTGATTGTTCTGCAAAAGTTCCTATACCCAATGACCAAAAACTCTTCTCTCCAGCTGGGCTTACACAATCCAGTCTTTGAGTAAAAATGCCCATTTGCTGCATTTCCTTAAGAAGGGCCACCTGCATGCATCAAAATAATTCTTGTGATAACAAGACAAGATTTTCTTTTAAAGAATAATGTTTAAAAATGGGAGAATTAATTATCTTGCTTAGGAGTATGAGAAATTGGTCCTAAATGGGGAAAAGTGTGGGTCTGGTGATTTTTGACCTTGACTCTGCTGGGGTAACACAATCTAGGGAAAGCCCAGAGCTGAGTGGGAATATCAGCCACTTCCAGCGCTTAGCAGTGGGAGCCACTGTCTTGGCCACGTCAGTAACCTCACACTCCTGTTTTGCAGAAGTAACGCTTGTCACCTACAACCACTCATCTTATATTAATTACATTGGCCCTTTTCACATCTCATAGCCTTGTGGAGATCACTGCAAAGCTAATATCTCCTGACCAGCAACAGGCAGAGACTCGGGCCCCGTCAGTCACAGGAAAGGGAGGAAGGAAGTTAGGCACAGATTCAAACAAAACTGACTAACCTTGGTCTTAGTGGCTCATTTTCAGCCTCCTGACTGGTTTGATTCTGGATAAAACAAACAAACAAGAAAACCCCCCAAAACTCTTTTGAATGAGGGCATGTATCAATAGAAAGCTTATCAAGGGAGGAAGAGGCCACACTTCACATGGATATGTCGTATCCCAGTGGCCATGGAAAGACGTGGAAAATCTTTCACCTGCTCTGTAGGTAGGATGTGAGGCAAGTGGATGCCTGGGCTGGGGAATTCCTATTTCTCTTTCAAAGAGAAAGATTCGGTGTTCTTTATTTATGTGCGAACAAAAAGCCAGTCTTAAAAGGAGCTTACAGTGGGAATCACCTGGTGCCAGGCTACTCCTGCAAGTAATCCTCTTGTTGAGAACCTCAAGAGGGGGCGCTGCATGAGCCCTGCCCCAATAAATCCAACAACCACAATTGGCTGACTAATGGAAAGAAAGCAGATAAAGAATGAGCAAGTGTTTCCCATAGGATGCAAATAAGGACACGTGAGAAGGATAGATGGTGACAGAGTACACAACCTCCCTGCAGGGTACTCAGACTGCACTGTAGCAACCCCGTCACTGTGAGGGCTTCTGGGCCACAGATTCACACGGCCAACCCTTGTCTCGTAAGTGGTTTTCACACCCTCCTTGTACTGTTTTCTGCAACATCCTCCCAGCTCACCAACTCCTGGGCCTTCATTGAACATATAAGAAGATCTGGTGCAATGGTTCTCAAGGGGTCTGGAACTCCCTCATAGGAGATGGTTTGGAAATTTGCAGGGATGCTTTAGATTGTCAAAATAATCATAGGAAGGTATACATTTAGTGGGCAGGGCTGAGGAGGCTGGATGTCCTGCAATGCATAGGCATTCCCAAACAGCAAAGAAATCCTCCCAGCTGCATCCTTAATGGCTTTCAAATGATCAACTGCACATCATATACATGAACACCATCTCATTTTTAAGCCTAGAAACTTCTATTTTACATATAAACACAGAAGATTCTTTTGCATTTTGCACAATTTTACTATGAATTTTCCAGTTGCTTGTGGAAAGATTATTCTTAGCTTTGTTGGAGACTTTACCAAGAGTAGTCACTGTTGCAGAATGTCAATTCATGACCTTAATGCTTCTCTAGGTACTTGCGACTCCAAGACAGTACTCCTGCGTCACCTGCTTCTCTAGCCACTGCAGGCTTGGGGACTATGTCTGGATTCTTATGCAGTTGCTCATGAGTATTTACATATTAAAATAATGTTTTATTTTAAATGACTTTTATTTCTATTTTATATTATAGTTGGGCATTCTATGTTTTAAAAAAAATTTGTGTGTGAGTAAATTATATTACCTGTGAATGTCATGACTGGACAGGAAAGAGTGTTAACATGTTTTGGGTGGGAACACAAAGTCTGTCAGGGTTGAGAACCTCTGCTATAATGAACTGGAGTGTCTAGAAGTTAGCAATTTTTCATTAACTGACTCAAGTATACTCTCCTCCTCCTATCTATTCTCAATAAAATGCTAAGAAGGAAAGAAGACAGAGGGGAGCTAAAAGATTATCACCCACAGAGAAAAGGCCCATGGAGAAGCTTCTCTAGTCCCAGGACCCCTTATGGCAGCCTCACTTGGTTTGTAGCATTTTTTCATCTGGGGCCTGATTTAACTAGTATCTGCTGTCTTGTCTACTAGAATCCTCCCCACCCTCTCCCTGTTCACTAGTGATCACCTCTTATCTCTCTTTTTTCAATTGTGTAATTTTGGTTGTGTTTGTTTAAAGTTCTCAACTCAGTACCCAGATTCTTTGGAAGAAAGTTGCTATGTGAATGTCTGCCGAAAGCAAAAACATTTATAGTTAATCCATGAAAAGAAATATTCACAAATTCTAACTGTTCCTATTTGGAAAAGAAACTTGCAGATTATTAAATTTCTTAAACATTAGGGGCCCAATTTTCTTTTAGCTGATTAACTGCTTTCTTAAGGTCCCAATTTCATTTACTTTAGACCTAAGATATAGATGTGCTCTAAGGTCCTCTTTATAGTGCCTCAGACTTTCTAATTTAAAACTGGTAGACCATGTCCCAGACATATCCAGAATCTTACCAATTCTGAATCAAGAACATTTCCAAAATCAAAATATCTCCAAATTTTAGAGCTTACATCTGAAAAGGCAGAATCAGGAAAAGATTCAGTTCAAACCTGAGGTATTTTTTTATTCTATAGAATGAGGCGTGGGTTGTATAGTGTGTATTTGTTTCCCACCAGAACATAAGAACATAAGCCGTGCATCCAGAGCAGTGGTGCAGCCGAGATAACCCCGACACACATCTGCGTGTTGTGGTTTAGACCCCTGACTTCACCATCCAGCCTTCAGAAACCCAACAGCTCACAGGTCGGCAAACACAACACAGAATACAGATTCAGTCTTAGGTATTGCAATGACAGGATCTTTAAAATGGGTGACTATAAAAAATATCCTCTGTTTGAATGCATCTGGGGTTTAGATTCTGAGATTAAAATCTTTAACCAAGGAACTAAGCCGAGGTCAGGAAAGCAGTTGACCTACCTCCACACTTCTGAAATCGAGTAAGCGCACCAAGTGAGAAACACCAAGGCAAGTAGACATTTTATTTACGTACAATGGAAGCAAGTCTCAGACACATTAATAGTTAAATTAGGCAAGAGAAGGATTTGGGTTTTGTTTATTATCATTTTCTTTAAAGAAATAATTAGGTACTTGTCTTCAACACATACACTCACACAATCAAAAGTATTAGCACAGAATATTGGGAGATTGGGATATCAAATTGTACGCTCTAAATGTACGCAGTTTATTGTATGTTAACTGGATCTCAATAAAAGTCCTGTAAAAAAAAAGGTGTTAGTACAGAGTAATGGAATGTGCATGTGCTTAAAAAAAAGCCTAAAATAAAATATATATACTCATCCTTATCCCCACAGGCATAGAGCTTCCTGAAGATGGGATTTGGATTTAAGGAGGTAGCAGAGTCTATTGTGCCTGGAAAGGGGAGCCAGCTAGGGGAGACTGAACCGGGAAGCCCCCTCCTATCCACTGGCTCCAGGGCCTGAGGGGCCCTCTTGAGTCCAAGAGGGGAGCCCCAGAAACTGGCCGCGTTGCGATCTTATGCAGGCCCCTGTTGCAGTGGCGGGAGGGTACAACATTATTTAAGTATCCTGGTACTGTCTAGTTTCAAAATGAGTGGTAATTGGGGGTGGGGAGGTGGGGGAAGGGAAGCAGGAATGAGGGAAGGAACAGAAATGAAGAAAAAAGCCTTAAACAGACCAGTCACTCTTATTTACTTAAGGAGTGCAATTATGTATGTTTCCCCTAATTCTGCTTTTTATCACACTCACGTTGCTAGACCCATTATTCATATCAATGTCAACTCTGAACACAAAGTTGCTTTCTGGCAGGGGTTAATTTGAAATATTAATCATGCTAGTAGAGTTTCTTTTTTCTTTTTCCACTTCTTTAAGAACTTTTATTGAGATACAATTGACATACAATAAACTGCATATATTTAAAGTATACAATTTGATATTTTTTTCTTGTTAGTAATGTATACATGGCAATCCCAATCTCCCAATTCATCCCACTAGTAGAGTTTCTAAAATGTGCATCAGTACTTATAAAGCACTAAAACACTAGACTATTTAAAAATAATTGTCTTACTAGTTCTAGACTTTTTTAGTGACATGGCAAAAATCTCTCTGTGATTGGACAGTGAATAGCTATAAAAACATGGTTCTATTTGTAACTGTAATATATCTATATGTGTGTAGTATATATAATATACATAATATAATGTCAGTATATACATTATAATTACATAATATAAATATATTACATAGTTTTAAGTATAATAGATGCGTGTTATCTATGTTTATACACCTATATATTCCACTTACAATTAAGTTATCTTCTTATTCTTATGTAAATTTCATGTATATTTCCCAGCTCTCTCTCTCTCTCTCTCTCTCTTTCTCTCTCTCTCTTTAAGGAAGTTCGCTTGCCAATAGCTGACAGGCCTGGAGCTTTGCAAGTGCTGGGAGACTCTGTTAATCCTAAAGGATTTCATTTTAGATGATATAAGGGAGTTATTGTCATGGATTTTAGTAGTAGTAGAAGTAGTAGCAGTAACGGCAGTAGAATTTTAGATCGAGGCATCTGTTTCAAATTATTATAAACTCTTTGGTTTACTTGTCTTTCAAAATTCAGACTTATGACTGCAAAGTCTAAAGTAGGTGACGTTGTGAATGATGCATTATTGTTAATTTTGAGGCAGATCCTAAAAGCCATCTTCATCAAGCTGTAAGGAGAATGCAAAATGAGCCAGCATGTTCAAACCCAGTTAGCCAGTCAAATGTAAGCACACTCCAGAAAATAAATTTTAAACCTCTCAGATAAAAATTAAGCTAACATTGAATTATGCAATCTGCTATTATGACTTACATATTTATAGGCAGCAGCACAAAGTGTACGTTAAGGAAATAATAACAAAAATGACTGAGGAGAACAGATAAGAAAATAGGAAATTTAGAGGTTGCAAACCCAAATGCTTGCAGGGGCAGGCAGGTAAAATGGCAATGAGGACAGCTTGGTAAAAGGCAATGTGAACAATAAGGATGTGACAACAAGAGGGCATGTGCCTTGTTTGATAACATTCTACAACCTAAAAATAAACACTGTGAGTCCCAAAAGATCTGCAGATGAAATTTGTATCTCAGATTTGCCTCAGAGTAATCCAGGGCAAAGTGGGAAAAGGTAGAGGGGAGGGAGGTTTAGCTTTATGTTGATAGTTCTTTTTTGGGGGTTTTTTTAAGCTTTTTATAGTAATATAATTGTTTTATACTCTTGTACCAGTTTTTGAGGTACACCAAAGTGAATCAGCTGTATTTACACATATATCCCCATAATCCCTCGCTCCCGCGACTCCCTCCCACCCTCCCTATCCTGGCCCTCTAAGTCATCACCCATCATCGAGTTGATCTCCCTATGTTATGCAGCAACTTCCCACTAGATATCTATTTTACAGTTGGTAGTGTATGTATGTCTATGCTACTCTCTTACTTTGTCCCAGCTTCCCCTTCTCCCCCCCCAACCCTGTGTCCTCCAGTCCATTCTCTGCATCTGCTTCCTTATTCTTGCCCTGTCACTGGCTTCATCAGTACCATTTTTTTAAATTCTGTATATATGAGTTACCATACAGTATTTGTTTTTCTCTTTCTGGCTTACTTCACTCTGTATGACAGACTCTAGGGCTATTCACCTCATTACATATAGCTCCATTTCATTCCTTTTTATGGCTGAGTAATATTCCATTGTATATATATGCCACATCTTCTTTATCCAGTCATCTGTTGATGGGCATTTAGGTTGCTTCCATGTCCCAGCTATTGTAAATAGTGCTGCAATGAACATTATGGTACATGTTTCTTTTTGGATTATGGTTTTCTCTGGTTATATGCCCAGGAGTGGGATTACTGGATCATATGGTAGTTCTATTTGTAGTTTTTTAAGGAACCTCCAAACTGTTTTCCACAGTAGCTGTACCAACTTACATTCCCACCAACAGTGCAGGAGGTTTCCCTTTTCTCCACATCCTCTCCAACATGTATTGTTTCTAGATTTTGTGATGATGGCCATTCTGACCGGTGTGAGGTGATACCTCATTGTGGCTTTGACTTGCATTTCTCTGATGATGAGTGATGTTGAGCATCTTTTCATGTGTTTGTTGGCCAATTTGTATGTCTTCTTTGGAGAAATGTCTACTTAGGTCTTCTGCCCATCTGTAGATTGGGTTATTTGCTTTTTTGGTATTAAGCTGCATGAGCTGCTTGTATATTTTGGAGATTAATCCTTTGTCTGTTGCTTTGCTGGCAAGTATTTTCTCCCACACTGAGGGTTGTCTTCTTGCTTTGTTTATGGTTTCTTTCGCTGTGCAAAAGCTTTTGTTTCATTAGGTCCCATTTGTTTATTCTTGATTTTATTTCCATGATTCTAGGAGGTGGGTCCAAAAGGATCTTGCTTTGATGGATGTTATAAAGTGTTCTGCCTATGTTTTCCTCCAGGAGTTTTATAGAGTCTGGCCTTACATGTAGGTCTTTAATCCACTTGGAGTTTATGTTTGTGTATGGTGTTAGGAAGTGTTCTAATTTCATTCTTTTACATGTAGCTGTCCAATTTTCCCAGCACCACTTATTGAAGTGGCTGTCTTTTTTCCATTGTATATTCTTGCCTCCTTTGTCAAAGATAAGGTGCCCATAAGTGCTTGGGTTTGCTTCTGGGTTCTCTATTCTCTTCCATTGATCTTCCTTTCTATTTTTGTGCCAGTACCATACTGTCTTGACCACTGTGGCTTTGTAGTATAGTTTAAAGTCAGGAAGCCTGATTCCACCAACTCCATTTTTCCTTCTCAAGATTGCTTTGGCTATTCGGGGTCTTTTGTGTTTCCATACAAATCATAAGATTTCTTGCTCTAGTTCTGTGAAAAATGCCATTGGTAATTTGATCGGGATTGCGTTGAATATGTAAATTACTTTGGGTAGTATAGTCATTTTCACAGTGTTGATTCTTCCAATCCAAGAACATGGTATGTCTCTCCATCTGTTTGTATCTTCTTTGATTTCTTTCATCAGTGTCTTATACTTTTCTGCATACAGATCTTTTGCCTCCTTAGGCAGGTTTATTCCTAGGTATTTTATTCTTTTTGTTGCAATGGTAAATGGGAGAGTTTCCTTTATTTCTCTTTCTTCTTTTTTTTTTGTTACTGTATAGGAATTCAAGAGATTTCTGTGCATTCATTTTGTAACCTGCTACTTTACTAAATTCATTGATTAGTGCTACCAGTTTTCTCGTAGTGTCTTTAGGGTTTTCTATGTATAATATCATGTCATCTGCGAACACTGACAGTTTTACTTCTTCTTTTCCAATTTGGATTCCTTTGATTTCTTTTTCTTCTCGGATTGCTGTGGCAAGGACTTCCAAAACTATGTTGAATAGTAGTGGCGAGAGTGGACGTCCTTGTCTTCTTCCTGATCTCAGAGGGAATGCTTCCAGTTTTTCACCATTGAGAATGATGTGTGCTATGGGTTTGTCATATATGGCCTTTATTATGTTGAGGTAGGTTCCCTCTATGCCCACCTTCTGGAGAGTTTTTATCATAAATGGGTGTTGAATTTTGTCAAAAGCTTTTTCTGCATCTATTGAGATGAGCATGTGGTTTTTATCCTTCAGTTTGTTAATGTGGTGTATCACGTTGACTGGTTTGCGTATGTTGAAGAATCCTTGCATTCCAGGGATAAACCCCACTTGATCATGGTGTATGATCCTTTTAATGTGTTGTTGGATTCTGTTGGCTATTATTTTGTTGAGGATTTTTGCATCTGTATTCATCATTGATATTGGTCTGTAGTTTTCTTTTGTTGTAGTATCTTTGTCTGGTTTTGGTATCAGGGTGATGGTGGCTTCATAAAATGAGTTTGGGATTGTTCCTTCCTCTGCAATGTTTTGGAAGAGTTTGAGAAGGATGGGTGTTAGCTCTTCTCTGAATGTTTGATAAAATTCACCTGTGAATCCATCTGGTCCTGGACTTTTGTTTGTTGCGAGATTTTTAATCACAGTTTCAATTTCATTACTCGTGATTGGTCTGTTCATATTTTCTATGTCCTCCTGATTCAGTCTTGGAAGGTTATACTTTTCTAAGAATCTGTCCATTTCATCCAGGTTGTCCATTTTATTGGCATACAGTTGCTTGTAGTAATCTCTTATGGTGCTTTTTATTTCTGTTGTGTCTGTTGTAACTTCTCCTGTTTCATTTCTAATTTTATTGATTTGAGTCCTCTGCCTCTTTTTCTTGATGAGTCTTGCTAGAGGTTTATCAATTTTATTTATCTTCTCAAAGAAACAGCTTTTAGTTTTGTTGATTTTTGCTATTGTTTTCTTTGTCTCTATTTCATTTATTTCTGCTCTGATCTTTATGATTTCTCTCCATCTACTCACTTTGGGTTTTATTTGCTCTTCTTTCTCTAGTTTCTTTAGGTGTAAGGTTAGATAGTTTATTTGGGATTTTTCTTCTTTCTTGAGGTAGGATTGTATCACTATAAACTTCCTTCTTAGAACTGCCTTTGCTGCATCCCATAGGTTTTGCATCATTGTGTTTTCATTCTCATTTGTCTCTAGGTATTTTTTGATTTCCTCTTTGATTTCTTCAGTGATCTCTTGGTTATTTAGTAGCATATTGTTTAGCCATCATGTGTTTGTGATTTTTACAGTTCTTTTTCCTGTAATTGATTTCTAATCTCATAGCATTGTCGTCAGAAAAGACGCTTGATACAATTTCAATTTTCTTGAATTTACCAAGGCTTGATTTATGACCCAAAATGTGATCTATCCTGGAGAATGTCCCATGTGCACTTGAGAAGAATGTGTAATCTGCTGTTTTTAGATGTAATGTCCTGTAGGTATCTATTAAATCCAGCTGATTTATTGTGTCATTTAAAGCTTGTGTTTCCTTATTAATTTTCTGTCTGGATGATCTGTCCACTGGTGTAAGTGGGGTGTTCAAGTCCCCCACTATGATTGTGTTACTGTCGATTTCCTCTTTCATAGTTGTTAGCATTTGCCTTATGTATTGAGGTGCTCCTATATTGGGTGCATATATATTTTTAATTGTTATCTCTTCTTCTTGGATTAATCCCTCAATCTTTATGTAGTGTCCTTTCTTGTCTCTTGTAACATTTTCTATTTTAAAGTCTATTTTATCTGATATGAGTATTGCTACTCCAGCTTTCTTTTGATTTCCATTTGCATGGAATATCTTTTTCCATCCCCTCACTTTCACTCTGTATGTGTCCCTAGGTCTGAAGTGGGTCTCTTGGAGACAGCATTTATATGGGTCTTGTTTTTGTATCCATTCGGCCAGTCTGTGTCTTTTGGTTGGTGAGTTTAGTCCACTTACATTCAAGGTGATTATCGATATGTATGTTCCTATTACCATTTTCTTATTTGTTTTGGGTTTGTTTCTGTAGGTCCTTTTCTTCTCTTATGTTTCCTGCTTAGAGAAGTTCCTTTAGCATTTGTTGCAGGGCTGATTTGGTGGTGCTGAATTCTCTTAACTGTTGCTTGTCTGTAAAGCTTTTGATTTCTCCATCGAATCTGAATGAGATCCTTGCTGGGTAGAGTATTCTTGGCTGTAGGTTCTTCCCTTTCATCACTTGAAGTATATTGTGCCACTCCCTTCTAGCCTGTAGAGTTTCTGCTGAGAAATCAGCTGTTAACCTGATGGGAGTTCCCTTGTGTGTTATTTGTCGTTTTTCCCCTGTTGCTTTTAATAACTTTTCTCTGTCTTTAATATTTGTCAATTTGACTACTATATGTCTTGGCATGTTTCTGCTTGGTTTTATCCGGCCTGGGACTCTCTGAGCTTCCTGCCCTTGGGTAGCTATTTCCTTTCCCACGTTAGGGAAGTTTTCAACTATAATCTCTTCCAGTATTTTCTCAGGTCCTTTCTCTCTCTCTTCTCCTTCTGGGACCCCTATAATGCAAATGTTGGTGTGTTTAACATTGTCCCAGAGGTCTCTTAGGCTGTCTTCAGTTCTTCTCATTCTTTTTTCTTTATTCTTTTCTGCATCAGTGATTATCACCATTCTGTCTTCCAGGTCACTTATTCATCCTTCTGCCTCAGTTAATCTGCTATTAGTTCCTTCTAGTGTACTTTTCATTTCACTTATTGTGTTGCATATCTCTGTTTGTTTGTTCTTTAATTCTTCTAGGTCTTTGGTAAACTTTTCTTGCAACTTTTCGATCTTGGCATCCAATCCTTTTTCAAAGTCCTGGATCATCTTCACCATCATCATTCTGAATTCTTTTTCTGGAAGGGTGCCTATCTCCTCTTCATTTAGTTGTTTTTCTGGTGTTTTATCTTGTCCCTTCATCTGGTACAAAGTGTTTTGCCTTTTCATTTTCTGTATCTTTCTGTGGCTGTGATTTTCAGTTCCACAAGATGAAATAGTGCTGATACTGCTTGATTCTGCTGTCTGCCCTCTTGTGGAGGAAGCTGTCTAGGAGGCTCGTGGGTGCTTCCTGATGGGAGGGACTGATGGTGGGTTGGGCTGGGTGGGTGGAGCTCAGGAAAACTTTAATCCAATTTGGTGGGTGGAGCTCAGTGACACTTTGATCTGCTTGCCTGCTAATGGGTGGGGCTGTGTTCCCACCCTGGTGGTCATTTGGCCTGAGGTGACCCAGCACTAGAGCTTACAGTCTCTTTGCTGGGGCCAATGGTGGACTCTCAGAGGGCTCATGCCAATGAACACTTCTCAGAACCCCTGCTGCCAGTGCCCCTGTCTCCTCAGTGAGCCACAGCTGCCCCCCACCTCTGCAGGCAACCCTCCAACACCAGCGGGTAGGTCTGGTTCAGTCTCCTATGGGGTCACTGCTCCTTCCCCCTGGGTCCTGGTGAGCACACTTTATTGTGTGCCCTCCAGGAGTGGAGTCTCCATTTCCCCCAGTCCTGTGGAGGTCCTGCAATCAAGTCCCGCTGGCTTTCAAAGTCTGATTCTCTGGGGATTCCTCCTCCTGGTGCTGGACCGCCAGGTTAGGAAGCCTGATGTGGGGCTCAGAACCCTCAGGACTTCTGCGGTATAACTGTTCTCCAGCTTGTGAGTCACCCACTCAGCATTTATGCGATTTGATTTTAACGTGATTGTGCCCCTCCTACCGTCTCGTTACAGCTTCTCCTTTGTCTCTGGATGTGGAGTGGGTTTTTTTGGTGAGTTCCAGTGTCTTTCTGTTGATGGTTGTTCAGCAGTTAGTTGTAATTCCGTTGCTCTTGCAAGAGGGAGTGAGCACACGTCCTCCTACTCCGCCATCTTGATTCTTCCTCCCTCTGAAGTGGGTTTCTTGTAGGCAGCATATAGAAGGGTCTTGTTTTTGTATCCATTCAGCCAGCCTGTGTCTTCTGGTTGGAGCATTTAATCCATTTACATTTAAGGTGATTATTGACATGTGTGTTCCTATTGCTGTTTTCTTAGTTGTTTTGGGTTTGTTTGTGTAGGTCTTTTCCTTCTCTTGCATTTCCTACTTAGAGAAGTTCGTTTAGCAATTGTTGTAAGGCTGGTTTGGTGGTGCTGAATTCTCTTAACTTTTGCTTGTCTGGAAAGCTTTTGATTTCTCCATCGAATCTGAATGAGATTCTTGCTGGGTAGAGTATTCTTGGCTGTAGGATTTTCTCTTTGAGGACTTTTAGTATATCCTGCTGCTCCCTTCTGGCCTGCAGAGTTTCTGCAGAAAGATCATCTGTTATCCTTATGTTTTCCCTTATATGTTATTTGTTGCTTTTCTTTTGCTGCTTTTAATATTTTTTCTTTGTGTTTAATTGTCGTTAGTTTGATTAATATGTGCCTTGGTGTATTTCTCCTTGGGTTATTCTGTATGGGACTCTCTGTTCTTCTTGGACTTGATTAATTATTTCCCTTCCCATGTTGGGGAAGGTTTCCCCTATAATCTCTTCAAATATTTTCTCAGACCCTTTTTTTTTCTTCTTCTGGGATGCCTATGATTCGAATGTTGGTGCGCTTAATATTGTCACCAAGGTCTCTGAGACTGTCTTCCATTCTTTTTATTCTTTCTTCTTTTTTCCTGCTCTGTGGCAGTTATTTCCCCCATTCTATCTTCCAACTCACTTACTTGTTCTTCTGCCTCCGTTTTTCTGCCGTTTATACCATCTAGAGTATTTTTAATTTTGGTTATTTTGTTGTCCATTACTGTTTGTTTGCTCTTTAGTTCTTCTAAGTCCTTATTAACTGTTTCTTGTATTTTCTCTATTTTGTTATCAAGATTTTGGGTCATCTTTACTATCATTACTCTGAATTCTTTTTCAGGCAATTTTCCTATTTCCTCTTCATTTATTTGGTCTTGTGGGGTTTTTTCCTGCTCCTTTGCCTGCATGGTGTTTCTTTGTTTTCTCATTTTGTCTAATTTATAGGATTTGCTGTCTCCCTTCCCTATGCTACCTAGTAATAATTCCTCTTGTTTCTTCCTCTGCCCGCTGTGGTGGGGTTTGTCCAGTGTCTTGAGTAGGTTTCCTGTTGAGGGGAACTGGTGCCTGCTTTCCTGTGTGGGGCTCTACGTCTTTTCTCTCTGATGAGCAGGGCTGTGTCAGGTGGTGTGTTTTAGGGTATCTGTGATGTTAATATGGCTTTAGGTAGTCTGTATGCTGATGGGTGGGTTTGTGTTCCTATCTTGATTGAAGTTTGGTGTCCAGCATTGGCAGTTGCAGACAGTTGGATGAAACTGGATCTTAGACTCTGATACAGGGCTCCATGAGTGTTCTCTGTGGTTAATCTTCCCTGTGGCTGAGGACTCCCTAGTAGTCTAGCCTCCTGGATTCAGTGCTCCCTCCCCAGAGCCTCCTACTGGACTTCTGATCGAATATTCCAGACTTCAGAGGTTGCTTGTCCCAGCAATAAAAGGGATTAAAAGACTGTCAAAGCCCCAGGCTGATGGCAGAGTGTTGAGTCAAACAAATACTAAATCAAGAAAATACATACATGTACAAGACACACAAATACTGAATCCAACAGAACATAAGGCACTAGAAAGACCTGACAGAAGAACCCCAATACACAATCAGACAATCAAAGAGGAAACCAACAGAAATTCAAAACAAACAAACAAACAAAAAAACCCAAAAACCCCACACACAAACACAAATCCAGGAAAGTTTTGAAAGCTAGGATCGAATATAATAAAGAGCAAGAGAACCACCAGACAGACTGAAGATTCCCAAAACAAAATCAGACAATTATAATGAGAACTAAGATAAAGACAAAACCTAATAATAAAAACCAAAGCAGTGTGTCATCTGGAGAATAAAGCAAGGAAACAGAACAGACTGATAATATTGATTATAAGTATATTAAGATAAAATAAACTAAAAAAGGATAGAAGACAGGACAACAGAAGAGTGTAGTGTGACAAGATATGAAAAGAAAAAGAAAGAAATAGAAATGTATAAAAGATAGAGAAGAAAAGAAGGTATGAGAGATAAAGTCAGCACTACAAAAAACTTAGCTAGAAATAGAAATCTAGAAAAAGGCTAAAAATAAAAAAGGAAGAAAAAATAGAATAAGAAATATGTTATAAAACATGTAGATCCCTTAGGACTAAGATTGTAATTAATTAAAAAAAAAAAAAGCTAGAACTGACCTCAGAATGGACCAGATCAATAGAATTAATAATAATATTTCTGTTTCCTTGGAGTCTCAGCTGTCCTTCTACCTGCCTTGGGCTTTTTGTATTACTCTGCAACTCAGCAGAGCTTCTTTTATTGTTCTGTTGTTCATCTGTAAGCGCTGGTGTGTGGGGAGAGAGAGGGTACAATAGTGGCTCCTTCTCCTGGGAGTGAGTAAGCAGTAGTGCCCTGCCTGGGTCACAGTGGCTTGGTTGGTGGTGGTGGTGCCTGTTGCAGAGGGACGCCAGTGGCTCAGGTGTAAACACAATGTCTCCAGAGCCACTATGAGGACTTTTGGCTCATGGCTGCAGGAACTCTAGGCCAGCCCCCTGACTGTGATAGCCAGGCCCAGAGGGGTCCTTCCTTTGTCCGTCACATGTGCCAAGAGAGAGGCTACACCCGCAGCTCCTCCCCCCTGTTTGTTAGTCAGCAGTATCGAGCCACAGCCATGGCTGCGCAGCTTTCCGTGGTATGCATTCTCTGCTGTGGATTTCTTCCCTCCTGTCCTCTCAGTCCATCTCCCCACTGCCAACAATGTTTCTCACCCTGAACCAGTTCTCCGGTTCCCTCATTCCAGCTCCCAGACCCCCTATTCAGCTGTGAACCTACGTCTCGGTCCAGGCACACTGAGCCGCGGTGCAGACTTTCCATGTGTTTCTCACTCCCATCTGCCACAGATCAGCCACTTCACCCTCTTTGAACAGTCCCAAATACCTCCCTTCTGACCCAGTGAAATTCCCCATTGGAGAAGGGGTTTCCCCGTTGGAGAAGGGGTTTCCCCGTCAGATAAGGGATGTTTCCCTGAATTCAGCAATCTCTCCTGTTTCTGATCCCCCCACCCCAGGGCGTGGGACCCATCCCTTTCCTTTCTTCTCCTCCTCTTTCTCCTTTTTTTCCCCTCTGTCCTACCCACTTATGTCGAGATCTTTGCAGTCCTTTCTGGTGTCCGAGGTCTTCTGCTGGTGTTCAGCTGGTTCTCTGTGGGAATTATTGCATCTTTTGGTGTATTCCTGATGCATCTGTGGAGAGGGATGCATTCCATGTCCTTCTACTTTACCGCCATCTTTCTCCCCCTCTATGTTGATAGTTCTTGATGCTGATGATGGGTACCTAGACTTCATTTTACTATTCTCCTTATTCCTGAGTAGATTTGAATATTTCCACAAATAAAAAGTAAAAACCATTTTCAAATACTCAAAAAAAGGGGACCATAAGGTTGCTAATTTTCAGTCTCAATTATAATTGAAAAACCACACTAAAATGGCTTTGGCATCCAGTACCTGAACACAAGAATGAAGACAAATAGTAAATTCATTGCTACCATTAATAAGAGTGTTTTGGGACTTCCTAGATGGTGTAGTGCTTAAGAATCCACCTGCCAATGCAGGGGACACAGGTTTTGACCCCTGCTCCAGGAAGATCCCACATGCTGTGGAGCAACTAAGCCCATGTGCCACAACTACTGAGCTTGTGCTTTAGAGCCTGTGAGCCACAACTATTGAGCCCATGTGCTGCAACTACTGAAGCCCATGTGCCTAGAGCCCATGCTCCGCAACAAGAGAAGCCACGTAAATGAGGAGCCTGCGCACCACAACGAAGAGTAGCCCCCACTAGCTGCAACTAGACAAAGCCCATGTGCAGCCATGAAGACCCAACACAACCAATAAATAAATAAATAAACTTAAAGAAAAAAAAAAAGCGTGTCCCAAAGCCAGTAGGATCCTGTGAGGTATGTATGGGTGGCTTTGTTTTTATGTCTTAAGTATTTATTCATAATTATATATCTAATTCAAAGTGTAGGAGAACTGAGCCCTAAAATGTAATGTTTAGATACACACACACACACACACACACACACACACACACACACTCTCACATCTCACTTGCTTAGCAACATCAAGCAGATGCTGAGATGCTCTGATCAATGAATTACTCCTTAGCAGGTGAATAGCTTTTTACTGTCCCCTTAGCATGACAGTTGAATTCCCAGAAATCAGGATTAGGACTTTTTCATCTCCAGACTTCTGGAACATAGTAAGTACTTAACAAATATTTGTTGAATTAATTAACAAAACTGTCTTCGTGCACTGGGAACATTGCTTGACAACTCACAGCAGGTCTATGTGTTGAAAATGAGTAAAATGAAATTGGTGGGATAATTCAGAAAAACTTTAGCAAAATGTGAAATGTAAAGGACAATGGGAAAACAACTGTATCCCCCCAGTTTAAAAATAAAATAAAATGTGATTCCAAATATATTCAGTAAATCACTGTTTCTGGAATTGACTTAAGAGCTGCACTAATGCATTCCATCCCCCATTTCCCAAGGCTATCACACTCTGTGGGATTGGAATCACAACAGACAATTTTCCAGTCAAGTGCCAGAGACTTACATAACAGACAAGTCTGATGACAGAAGTACAGCTAAGGGAGCTCCTCCCTGCAACAGGCTCCTTGAGCTGCTCGTGAGCATCCTGGAACCCTGGGGGAACCATCCTCAAAGGATGACCCAACAATGTGGAGTGGATACATTTTGGTCATGGGCAGGGTATTGCCCCACTTCCAGGGTTAATTAGAGGTAGGCAGGTGAGGGTCCCAAGTAGAGGTAGAGGAAAGTGCCTGTAACATGAAGACAGTGCGGTTAGCCAGAGAAGCCTGTGACCCAGCACAACTCCTGAGCCCCCAAACTGGGCTCCTTACATTCAGGTGGGTGGACGCAAGAGAGAGATGCCAGATAAACAGAAGGAAGCCCAACTCAGGAGGCAATTCAAAAGACTGTCACCATCACAAGCAGGTCACCTATTCACATGCTGATACACCATGCCCCTCTCTCCACCCTTAGAAAATAATAAAGCCAGTCCCTTTCACAGAAAACACACATGTCACAGAGCCATTTCCCTCTGTGATTAAGCGTCACTAGAAATGCTCTTCTTTCCACTTCTTAGATCAGCCTGATTTGGTGACAGCACACATGACAGAATAATTCAGTTGTGACAGGAGTACCACAAGGGGACACACTTGTCAATGGGCCCATCTGTCTGCTGTCATTCTCCATCCCTTCAAATGCTTAAGAGATTGCCCTGCTACTGGAAATGTTATGAGCAGAAGGAGTTACACTCACACATCCCTATTCCAAATGGGGTGAAGGAAGGTCGTGAATAATAGACGGTGCTTTCATGGGAAAAACAGTCACCGGAAGAGCAAGTGATGAATCTAGAACTTCCAACTCTCTGGGTAATTGTAGCCTCTCATCTTTCTTATGCTCTAGAATTACACTAGGACGATAAGAAACTATAATGTCCTGTACTTATTTCCTGAATGTTTAGTGAGTGCCTACTGTATACATAGCAATGGGCTGGAGATTAGAGGGAACAAGAAACAGTAAAATTCATGATTTCTACCCTCAACAAAATTAATAGCTAGTTAAGAAAATCTGCACACATTACAAAATGATACAAGTCCTAACTGATCTCACAGCCCCACAAGTTCTATCTGAGAATCAAATGAGTAGAACAGATCCTGGATATTGCAAGTTGACTACTATTGACACCCCAAATACTACCTCTGTGAAATGCAGCTGAGAAGTGGTACCTCCCTGTTTGGCCCTCCATGGTCCTGTTTCTTACATGTGAATCTGGTCTCCTCAGCCAGACAGTGAGGTCTCTGGAAGCAGCCCTTTATCTCCTGCCTGTTATGTAGACTTCTTAAAGCCCAGTGCATCATAGGGTGACCACTAGAACCAGGTAAAGATTCCCCTCATGGATCCCACTGTGTTCTCTTATTTACTTCCTAGTATTTCATCCCATAGAGCTTCATACACTTCACTGTGACCATTTAGAGTCATCCCTGTTAAAATGTAAGTTCTCTGAGGGCAGCAGTTGGGTCTTTCTTTCTCATCACTGTGTTCCCAGTGGCCACCTGGGCACAGTGACTAAAAGAATGAACAGCTGTTACAACTTTGCTCAAAGTAACTAGGAAATCTGAGAGTTTGTAAAATAGTACCAAGATACAGAGTCATAAAAAAAATTAAATAGAATAGATAGAAAATGGTTAAAAGATAGGAAAAAATCCTAACCTGCCTCATAATTTTTGAGGTCATATTATTGCTCATACATATTTTTCTCCTGACTACCTGGAGGTGTCCCTGTTTTAATTGTCATCTGAAAAGCCATGGGCCAAAAAAGCCATCTTCCATGTTGCTGCTCAGCCTGTAGCAGCAACAGCTGCAAGACTTAGGCTGATCTTTGAGTGGCTTTGATCACTAATCTACGAGCAGCTTCTGCACACACCCTCTGAGCTTGCCCTGTTTCTGGGCTCTGCCCACATACACTGAAGCACCCCCCATGGAAACACTCAGATGCAGCCCAACATGAGATGGAGCCACAGGTATCCTGGTAGAACTAGGAATGTCTCAATCCTTGTGGCTCACCCAGGAGACAAAATACAAAAGAGCAGAAGGCAGGAGATGCCCATGTAGTTCCACGAATGTGCAGACTTTTATACCATTGCATATCCTGGAACACCAGCCTGGTGAGACCACTGACCAGCCTACACACTCTTTATTTTGTCATCACTGGCTGTTTTGTGGTCTTAACATCGCCAAAGATGTTGAGAAGGGACTAAGACAGGACTGGGTCACATGGGGAGCAGCAACTTTAGAATTTGACTTGGCAGTGAGCAGGTGAAGAAGACAAAGGTCCACACACGGCTGCTGCCTTTGCTTCTTTTCATCGTATCCCACTGAGTCTACAGACACACTGCACACGCACACACGCACACAGCACGCCAAGGCAGACCGCATACTGCCAGGTCTGGATTCCAAACAGCTGGAGCAGAAAGCAGCAGTTGGCAGGAGCAGACAATAACAAGAGACGCAGTGTTGAGTCCAGGTTGATACGTCCAGATCAACACGCAGAGTTTTTGGCATAACCACATTGCAACCCTTTTTCAGGAGAACTGGCAAACTTCCAGGCCTCCCCAGCCCTTCTCTAAATGGCAAATCCTAGACCGTCTATGGTAAAGGAAAACTTAATAGGTAAGTTTTAAGTTTAAACCTCTCTGACTGTTTTCCAGCTATATCAAATTATACTCTTTAGACTAGGTCTCAAAATGAAATGTGTTTGCACATCAATAAGAACAATGACATGAAAGTAATAAGGCCCATTTCCTCATGTGTTATAACCTGAAGAGACCTTGGACATAATTACTCTAATGCTCTCGTGTTATCGTTGAGGAAAATGAGTGCCAGAGAAGTTATATGACTTGATGGGGTCACACTGCCAGTTAGTGGCAGAGTTCCTGCCCTGACTTCCAGGTAGCTTTCTTTATTTTCTGACATGCTGCCCTTGTGATTCATTTCACATCCATCATTAGTTCCCTGAAAGATCATGATATCAAATTATGATTTTGCAATGTCATGTTCATAGCTAAAGCAACATCCTGTGATTTCACAAATACAGTTGCGTGTTCTGATCCAACTGCAGGATAAAGAAAGATGGTCTGGGGTGGTGGTGGGAAACGTATTGATGACTTGAGTGATCAAGTGGCAAGAGAGCAATGACTCTCTTAGTAATCGTCTTTTGCTGAAAATCAAACACTAAGTCTCTGTTGATAGTGGTAAAGAGTTGATGACGTTGTAGTTTAGGATGACTGGGTTTAAATACTGGGTTCACCACTTAATAGTGGTGTGACCTTGGGCAGGTTCTTTAAACTTTCTAAACCTCAGTTTCTGCATCTGTAAAATATCAATGAAAATAGCGCCTCCCTCAATGAGTTCTTATAAGGATTAAATGAAATGAGGCACTAAAGATGCTTAGCACATGCCAGTTGCTCTTATATACCTAATGAGTTTAATCTTTCATTTTTCTTTGATTCTGGTTTTTACCACATGTGTACAACCCATCTGTTCACTCAGGTATCAACTCTGGACATTATCAAAGTTGTTTTCTGGAGGTAGCTGATATGAACCTATCGATCTTACTGGTGGAGTTTCTAAAATGTGTATCAACACTTATAAGAGCACCTAAAATACTAGACTCTTTGAAAAATAGTCTGTCACTATGTCAGTTAAGGTTAGCTGTCCTCCTCAACTCCATCCTCCTCCTTATCAACATCACCATCATCTCCTTCTTCAACATCATCATCATCTCCTTCTTCAACATCACCATCATCTTCTTCAACATCATCATCATACTCAACATCATCATCATCTCCTTCAACATCACCATCATCTCCTTCTTCAACATCACCATCATCTCCTTCTTCAACATCACCATCATCTTCTTCAACATCACCATCATCTTCTTCTTCCTCCTCAATATCATCATCTACCGGGTGACCAGCACCATCTAGAGGAAATCTACCTTGATGAAAAGGTTTGGCATTTTTACAAAGCAGAAAGACAAAAAGCTACATAGTTTCTGGTAGTAACATGGAAGGGACACTGAAGTCAGAGTAGGGAGTATTTTATCTCCTAAGTTAGCAAAGAGGCAGCATTTCCAGATATGAGAATTGTCTCAACTTCTGCTCTTCCAGGGGATTCTACTTGTTGCTTCTAAAAGTAGGCATTCTCTCTCTGAAAAGTTCCCAAAGGAGACATTATCCTTTTTCTTCACCTCAAAACTTCTTACTTGTATTTTCACATGGAAAGTATACAGCCATAGGCGGACTCTTTTCAGATCATAACTCTACCAACCACCCTGGTTCTTGAAATGGCAGATTCGTAGCCACAGACCCAAGCCTGCCTCCCTCTCAGTCTCTCTCTGTCTCCCTCTGTCTCTGTGTCTCTGTCTCTCTCTCCTCTCTCTGATTCTTATCAAAATAGCTTTTGCTTCTACGAAAAAAAAAAAAAAGCCACAATTCCATGGTCTTTAAATATAGTAACATGTTTTTAAAATGTGAAAAGAAATATATCTGAGTAAAGCAATTAAAGATGACTTTTTAATTATTAAAAAAAAGAGAAAAAACAATTAAAAAAATTTTAAAAACCTCAGGTGATAATTTTCTTTTCAAATTTTACTTTTATTCTTATTTAAATGGTATTAGTCACAGAAAATTTAAAGTATCTTAGCATAACCTTAATGATGGAAATACACAAAACACCTTGCCTATATTATTATTATTTCTTAAACTCCATTCTTTAAAATCATAGAAAAACTGCTTATTCCAATTCAAAGTGCTATACTTTTCCATGTTACCCCTTCAATCTATCTCCAGAACACAAATTGTTTCCTTTTTTCTTGTAGGAGTTTTACTGATTCAGCTTCAACCTGATCTCAGGATATAAGCCAATTTTCCTAAATTTATCTTGTGCATGTTAACAATTTGGATTTGTCTCTGACAAAGGCTAAACAGGGCTTAGAATATTAATTTAAACTCTTGTGCTAAAAATGTAATAAAAATCTTGGATATTGAGCATAAGAGACTGCAGCATTTCCATAACAATATGCAAAAGGCTCTGTTTTTACTAAACGTACCATGGTGAAGTTAATCCAGAAAATAAAGTTGTTTCTCTCTCTCTCTCTCTCTCTCATGTCTTGATACATGAACTAGTGATACTTGCTTCAAGCACAATTCCCAACCTACTTAAAACAAAAGCCCTGGGCATCACACTGTGATACCAAGGCTAACAGCTGTCAGCTAGTAAAGGCATTCGCCAGATGTTGGAGCCCAGAGGCGTCCAACAACAGTGATCATTACAGCCTTCAATCACCCCATTTAGAATTTACAACAAACTGAGCAGAAAGCCATTATTTCCACCTTCGATATAAAGTTTTCCTCAGGCTGCAAGTGGAGTTCCACAACGGACAGATGCACCATCTGCTCCAAGTTCACATTGCTCTTTTCGTGGAACTTGAACCCACAGAAATAAGTCCCAGGTAAAGTCCAGAAATACTGAGATGTTATTTGTTCTTATTTGGGGGACTATCAAAATCCCTAAGGGTTCTTGATCATGCCTAGAAAAAGGACTTACCTTGTAATTAAATGAAATAATAACAAATCATAATATAAGGCATAAAATGAACAAACATTATGAATTAATCATATTCAGCCAATTACAACCCATATGGCTTGTTAAACTCAATCTGCTACCTGTAGTGACATCAAATGCATACTGTATATTCAATGCTGCAGTTTTTCCCCTCTGGGATATAATTACTTCATTTTGTGAATGAGCAAATGAGATGCACAGGCAATGTGTTCACCATTTGGTGTCCTCTCTAGTTTCCCGTACTGGGTTGAAGGATGCCTGCCACACACAGCTCGGAAGACTTCTGCATTCCTTTCCTTAGAGACACTGTTTCCTTCAGAGACAAATTCCCATCTTCCTGCACCTACCCCCTTCTAACTTTTCCCTTTTCTCTGCTTCAAAGTACCTATAGCAAGAAGTTAGGAGAGTGGACTTTCCCTGTACCTTAACCAGGAGGGGAGAATGTATTTCGCCTGTGTAACTTGACACCACAGTCAAATGACACCAGTTCCTTGGAGAAAACCTTGCTTCTTCAATAATAAAATCAGGGATGTGACTTAGGAGACCTGATGACTTCCCTGCCTACCAAAGTCACTGCTGGGAATAGCAATAATATCTACCCATGTAGAACTGTTGTAAAAACAAAATACAACAGGCTCCATGATGAGCCTAAGCCCAGGCTAGTCAGTGTTCACTAAAGGGGAGGTGAACTTCCATCCTGGAAACACCTCTGGGAATTTGATTGTTCCAGAGAAATTTTGAAAAACAAAAAACAACTAAGGAGCTGCTGGAAGTGCTCTTACTCTGGAAGGACACAGGTTTTCTACCCCCCAGCAGTGAAAATGACACTAGAAAAATTAGGGGCTAAACCAGGCTCAGGCCTGGCGTAGAGGTTCGGTATATCACAAAATCACCACGTTATCCCCCAGCAGGTAAAGCCTGGGGAATTCCACAGAGAGCCAATGGATCTCACTGGCATGTGGGCTCAGTAACTAGGGACAAAGCCCCAACCAGCTGCACCCTCCCAAGCAACTCTTGCAGGCCAGCTGCAGAGGCAACAAACGCATGCGGGCAGCTGCAGGTGACAACCAGAGGAAGAGTCAGCCATGGGCTCCCAGCCTCCTACCTCAGAGGCCAAACTGGTCCACACATACCCACTTCCCCTGAGCTGAGCAGCCAGTTCTAGCCTCGGTGCCCAGCTACAGGTGCAAGATCTGCTGGCCGATCAAAAGAGGTAGAATGAAGCGTGAGCCACCCTGACTCCAAAGGGGCCCCCAGAATCAGTCTTTATGAATAAACCTTAATTAAGCAATTTCCACACTATCACAGAAAAGTAGACGTGTGAAGCCTGTTTCACCATGTATCCTCTTACAATCAGGTATTTAGAGTTGTGCTATAATATCTCAGACAGAAAAACAATCCCTGGGTTAGCTCTTTGCACAAACTTCAAGTACAGAAACTATCCTGCTGTATTCTAATTAGTTGTTTACAGCTGTCAGGGAGCCCCGAGGCTATCTGAGTTATATCAAGCCCAGATTCTGAGCAGTTGATGATGGAGTGAGGACCCCTCTTGGAAGGAAGCTGCAGCCCGTAGCCTTAATTCCTGTGTGTTCTGAGGTTCATCTGCCCCCAGAGGTCCTTGCAATTCTTGCTTTACCTCCAGCCCACCCTTTCAAGAATGCTCCGAGGCACAGCTGAGACCACTTAAATGCGAATATTTAAACATAATTTTGTTAAGTACTTGGGGAAAACAAAAAGGGAAGCAAGAGAGATTTGGTATCTTAGAGCCCGGGTTTGAATCTTGGAGGCCCCTTTGTATACGTGAGCAGGTGACAGCCCCTTCCATCCTCATGTATGTTACGTAGACAATAATATACCTACCTCATTTTGTTGTGAGGATTAAATGGGGAAAAAAAGTGAAAAAGGCTTAGCGTATAGCCTGGTACCTGGTAGGACTTTAAAAAAAATTTAGCTGTACTTTGTGGGTTTTTTGTTTATTTTCTGCCTTCTAAAGGACAGCTTTTTCCTCTTATTCACCCTGATCCAAATTGCCATCACCTCTCGTTTGAATGATCACAGTGGCCCTTAACTATTCTCTGTCTTCTTGCTTTGCCCACGAGCCAGAGTCTATGCTCAATGCAGCAGCTATAGTGATTATGTTCATTTCCTGTGGCTGCTATAACAAATCACCACAAACTTAGAGGCTTGAAACAGCACAGATGTATTATCCTATAGTTCTGGACTTTGGATGCCCAAAATGGAGCACATCGGTTTATTTATTTGTTTTAATTTTTACTTTTATTTTATATTGGGGTATAGTTGACTTAACAATGGTGTGTTAGTTTCAGTTAGCAAAGTGGTTCAGTTACATATATACATATATCCATTCTTTTTCAGATTCTTTTCCCATATAGGCTATCATAGATTATTGAATATAGTTCCCTGTGCTATACAGTAGGTCCTTGTTGATTATCTATTTTATATATAGTCGTGTGTATATGTTAATCCCAACCTCTTAATTTATCCCTTCCCACACCTTTCCCCTTTGGTAACTGTAAGTTTTTTTGGTTTTTGTTTTTAAACTTTTCTCATTTCTTTTCTTTTCTTTTTCTTTTCTTTTCTTTTTTAAATTTCTTTTTGGCCACACCACATAGCATGCAAAATCTTAGTTCCCTGACCAGGGATCAAATCTGTGCCTCCTGCAGTGGAAGTTCGGAGTCCTAACCACTGGACCCCCAGGGAATTCCCAGTAACCATAAGTTTGTTTCTGAAGTCTGTGAGTCTCTTTCTGTTTTGTAAATAAGTTCATTTTTATCATCTTTCTAGATTCCACATATAACTGATATCATATGGTATTTGTCTTTCTCTGACTTACTTCATTAAGTATGACAATCTCTAGGTCCATCCATGTTGCTGCAAATGGCATTATTTCATTCTTTTTTATGGATGAGTAATATTCCATTGTATATATTTATCACATCTTTTTTATCCATTCCTCTGTCAATGGACATTCAGGTTGCTTCCATGTCTTGGCTAATGTAAAAAAGTGCTGCAATGAACATTGGGGTGCATATATCTTTACAAATTATGGTTTTCTCCAGATATATGACCAGGAGTGGGATTGCTGGATCATATGGTAGTTCTGTGGTGGGGTGGGGCCTGTCAGCCTTGCAGACCTAAATGTAAGACCAGATACTATAAAACTCTTAGAGGAAAACATAGGCAGAATACTCTTTGACATAAATCGCAACAATATCTTTTTGGATCCACCTAATAGAGTAATGAAAATAAAAACAAAAATCAATAAATGGGGCCTAATTAAACTTAAAAGCTTTTGCACAGTGAAGGAAACCGTAAACAAAACAAAAAGACAATCCTCAGAATGGGAGAAAATATTTGCAAATGAAGCAACAAACAAGGGATTAGTCCCCAAAATATACAAACAGCTCATACAGTTCAACGTAAAAAAAAAAAAAAAATCCAATCAAAAAATGGGCAGAAGATCTAAATAGACATTCTCCAAAGAAGACATACAGACGGCCAAAAAGCACATGAAAGATGGTCAACGTTGCTAATTAGTAGAGAAATGCAAATCAAAACTATGATGAGGTATCACCTCACACCGGTCAGAATGACCATCATCAAAAAGTCTGCAAACATAAATGCTGGAGAGGGTGTGGAGAAAAGGGAACCCTCCTGCACTGTTGGTGGGAATGTAAATTAGTGCAGCCACTATGGAAAACAGTATGGAGGTTCCTTAAGAAACTAAAAATAGAACTCCCATTGGTTTAGAATCAAGGTGTCAAGAGAGCTGTGTTCCTTCTGGAGGCTCTCAGGAGGAGCACACTTTATTGCCCTTCCCAGCATCTAGAGCCCACCCCAGCCTCATCCCACCCCCTGCATTTCTTGGCTTATGGCCCCCTTCCTCCACTCTCAAAGCAGAAATAGTGGGCTGAGTCCTCACACTGCCACCCCTCTGGTTCTCTGGAATGTAAATTAGTGCAGCCACTATGGAGACTTGCCTGTCTCCTTTTTCTACTTATAAGGACCCTTGTGAAGGCAGCGGGGCCACCCAGATAATCCAGGATAATCTCCCCATCTCAAGGTCATCTGATTAGCAATCTTAATCCCAACTGCAACCTTAATTCCCCTTTACCATGTAATATGACATATTCACAGGTTCTTCAGACTCCATTTGAGGGCCATTATTCAGCCTTGCACAATGATTGTGTTAAAACATAAGTCTGACCATGCCACTCTCTGCCCAAAGCTCTCCACTCAGAATATAAACCACAGTCCTACATGGCCCACCAGACCATGTGCTCCTCCCATTTCCTCTCTGGCATGCTCTGCTACTGCTCTCTCCCTCCCTCACTCTAGTCTAGCCACACTGACTTCTTGACCTTCACTGGCTAAATGAACATCCCAGGCAAGCAGCCACTTGGGGGTTTTGTACTTGAAAAAAGCACATCACACAAAAAAAGGATACCCAAAGTGCAAACAAGCATATGAAAATGCACTAAACTTCATTAAGTCATTCAGGAAGTGTGAATTAAAACCACAGTACAAAACTACTATATGCACCCCAGAATGGCAAAAAGTGAAAAAAAACAAAACCAAACCAGAAAATATCAAGCGTTGACAAGGATATAGAGCAATGGGAACCCTCAGATGCAGTTGGTGGGAGTATAACTTAGTACAACTCCTTTGGAAAAATGTTTAGCAGCTTCTATTAAAGTTGAACATATTCTGTGACCTGGGAATGTCACCCTATATTTTAATTTCTTATAAATCTTCATTTCCCATAGATCATGAAGGCCTGAGAGGCAAATATTATGTCTGGTACACAGTGACTCCTGGAACAGTGCCTAGCACACGCTAGGCTCTCAATGCATCCTTGCTAAATAAGTAAGTGCAGGCATCTCAGAGCACCTTTCATGATATGTGGCTAGACCCTCGGAGTTTCATCCACCCACCCCATGGGGTTATATTGCTTCCATTACCAACCTCTAAGGTTCTGGATGTTTGTAAACAATAGATCAGGTTTCCTTCTTCCCCGACTACTAAGCCAGCAAACCCCGGTTACTCTTGTGAGTTTGCATAGCACTTGGATGGCTCCCAAACATAGACCAGGCCTCGCTAAAGAGCTGAGTGAGTGACTGAGTAAGTGAATGAAGTTCACAGGGAAAAACTGCAGGGGATGCTACCTGTGCTTCATACCCTCTGGCCCCTTCCTCAAAGCCCTGGACCTCCCCTTCCCCAGAGACTTCTGGAAGTCTCCAGATGGTGTCTCCCTGTGACACATGGTAGCTGCCATTTTCTGAGCCCTGTTCTGCTCAGCCCCTCTCAGTGCCAGGGCTCTGCTCTCACTGAGCCCCTTCTTGCCAGGTGCCACTGCTGCCCCACCCCCGGGGCACCGCTGTCATCAGCAGTACCCTGCAGGTCCCCAGGCACCAAATCAGCACCACATTCTCTGCAGTTTTCAAGTCACTAGAGCCTCTCCTCGCTCCTGCAAGAATGGGGTGGGGGTGCTGGTTGCCCCTCCCATTTGTATATACTTTGTCACTTGGCCCCCACCGGAAAATTACTCTTGTGACATCTGCCTCTGACATCCATCTCCTTGAGCTTCGGGCATGCATTAGTCTGTGGCCACCTTCCCAGTCTCCTCCCTTCTGGCCCTACTTCTTCACACAACTGCTACAAAAACCCTAGTGACATTAGCTAATCTTTACTCTGTGCAAAATATTGTCAGAACTCTTCTAAAGGCCTTACACATTTTTAATCAGTTGATCATCAGCACAACCCTGTGAGATAGGTACTATTACAATCTCCATTCGATAACTGAGGACATTGAAGCACAGAAAGATTTAGAAACTTGTCTGCAACTATGCATTCAGGAAGTGCCAGCACCAGCATTTAAGCCCAAGCAAACACTGCGTATATCAGCTGTGGTTCTGTGCACCCTCACCAGTCTAACAACAACGGAAAAAGAAGGAAAGCCAACATTGATCTAGTGCTAAGGATTAGGCTGTGCTCTAAGCACTTTATATCTATCATCTTGTTTAAATCTCTCAATAACTAAGAACTGTTAGGATCTTTTCTATAGAGGTGAAGAATCTGATCTGTAGAGAAAAGCTAAAGAGTAAATTGGCAAGGCCACACAGTCCTTAAGTGGTTAAGTCAGATTTCAGTCACAGGTACTGCAACTCTGGAACCCACGACGATAACCTCTGTGCCGTGTGGCTTTTGCCTCTAGAGGAGCACAGCAGTGGCAGGGAGCACGGGGTGGGGGTGGGGGGTGACGGTGGAGCTGCAGGAATGGCTGAACATTTCTGATTCCCACTCATGGATGTGGCTTAGGCTCCAGTGGGGAGCCATGCTACACCAGGATATGTACTATATTTATGCAATGAAATATTATTTTTCTCTATGTTGCCATGAAGATTACAACCTTTAAGTGCTCTTAAAGGTCTCTAAGATCACCAAGCCATATTTCTTTTCTGCCTTTAAAAAAGTAAAAATGAATACCAGAGCTAAGAGTGTAGTTCAACTACCAAATTTGCAAAAAACAAAAAAAGAGAGAGAAGGTTAGCTACCCTTTGCCTCCCTGTCGACATTGTGCCCTGATTCCACTGTCATGATTGGTCCAAGGGAAAAGGAATACCTTTCCAGACTGAACACATGCACCTTATTTATAATTCCAAAGGAAGAGAATAATTTCCTGTTCACTTCCCTACACTCAGAAGGAGGCCACAACATGCTTTTCGTGAAGCTTCTTAGAACGTGATACCGAGGGCAGGGGATAGCTGGTCATGTGATCATTTGAGCCATCACATTCAATGCAAATAGTACTTCTTGCAACTACATATGTTTTGATGTTTGCGACATCCCTACTGATAAGATACTGGCAGAGCTCTTTAATAAACTTGATAAGAGGCAAGGTTTAATGAGGGGTCACACCTGTCATCTGCTAAGAAGGCCATTGCCAACAAAATGCATGGAGACAGATAAACTTCCTGCAAACACCCTGGAATGCAAAAAGCCTTTGCCACAGGAAAATTGCCCATGAAATCTCAGCTCTTGGAATCACAAAAACTGTCACATCATTTCCATATAGTAAAAAACAGTGAGCATTTATAAGAGGAAATACCAAACTCTGGATGCTCTATAGATGCCAAAAGAAGTATAAATAACTAGATAAGACTATTTTGCTGTTATATAGCACTGACACTACACTTAACGGCTGAAGAAATATTCTAATTTAAACTCTCTTTTAAAGTAAAATATTTTAAATAGTGGATTGCAATGTGGCCCATTGCTTAGAGAACATTCTTTAAACTGTGAACTGACTGGGGCCCAGAAAAGTTTCTAAGAATCTTCATTTTCACACCCCACCCTTGCACCTTGGCCTCTGTGTCTTTCCTTTCTAAACAGGTAATGTGTACAATATGAACAGCATAAATTGATTTTTAAAGTTTTGTGATTAAAAAACAAAGGGGAAAAAATCAAGTAATTATGAGCTTAAGGGTGAAAAAAAAGAATTTTACCTCAAAAACTTTTCAGAATGAATAGTTCATTCTAGGTACCTACATTCAGGCACCTGCAAACAGCCCTCTTATCTACTGTTACGTAGAGACGTAGTCTTCACATGAAGTCCATTCTTGACGTGCAAGATTTTGGCCCAGGGACTGAGCATTTTGCCATTCTCTTAATGATATCACAGATAATACTGATAAAGCAATTTCAGTGGCCAATGCTTAAAAACAATGAACTATTACTCTGAAAACTTTCAATTAGAGGAAAAACTTAAGGATTTACTCTGTCTTTATTATATGAACTGTATTTCACAGTAACCAGTTAGTGCTAGTTAATGAGGGAAATCTTCTTAAAGAAGAATTCCAGTTAATACATAGTAAAGGAAAGATAGAACTATAAAATCATCATTTTGTAACCCTTAATGTAATAACTGATTCAGGCAACAAACCGCAGTGGACGCTAATAGTGAAAGACCAACGAAGAATTAGATATTTGTGGCAGATTACTTCTTCTTATAAGAGGAAAACCACAACATTATAATGGAAGGGTCTGCTGACACCAGCTGAACCCATTGATCAATCTTGGCATTTTGAAATACACAGATATTTGTTCTCCTGACATAATACAATATGAAGTAAAGCCCAAAATACCCAAATATATTAAAGCTTTTGGAAACAAAACAAAAGACTGGAACAAACACAATGACACAGTGAGGAAGCCAGCAGACAAATCCAGAATGTGTACCATTTTACAGGACAAGCAATCTCCCTGAGTCAATGGCATGAATTAAGTGGTGGTGGTTTGCTCTCAATTCCTTTTATTTATTTATTTATTTATTTATTTATTTATTTATTTATTGGCTGTGTTGGGTCTGCATTGCTGTGCGTGGGCTTTCTCTAGTTGCGGTGAGTGGGGGCTATTCTTTGTTGCAGTGCGCAGGCTTCTCATTGAGGTGGCTTCTCCTGCTGCAGAGAGCAGGTTCTAGGCATGCGAGCTTCAGTAGTTGTGGTACGTGGGCTCAGTAGTTGTGGCTTGCAGGCTGTAGAGCACAGGCTCTCTAGTTGTGGCTCACAGGCTTAGTTGTTCTGAGGCATGTGGGATCTTCCCGGACTAGGGATTGAATCCACATCCCCTACATTGGCAGGTGGATTCTTAACCACTGCACCACCAGGGAAGCCCACTCTCAATTCTTGATTTAAAGAGACTTAAAATATATGCAACTTAATACAACATGTGGACTCTTTTGGATCCCTATTTAAACAAAACAACTAGTAAAAAATTTGAGAAGACAATTGGGAAAATTGAATATGGATAGGATATTAAATGATACAAAGAGATTATTGCTGGAGAGCCATAAAGGCTTAATGTTTATATAAGAAAATGTCTTTTTGTATAGAGATGTATACTTAAGTATTTGAGAGTGAGGTCACAATGTTTGGAATTTACTTTAGACTATTTCAGCAGAAAAGAAGACTGGTAAATCAAACGTAGCAAAATGTGAACAACTGTTAAGTGATGGATATGTAAGGCTTCGTTATCTCGTCGTTCTCCTTACATATCTTTGAACTTTTTATAAAGAAAAGTTTTAAAATTAGACTAAACTCCACCGTCATTTCTTGAGTTTGATAGAATAAATACTGCTAGAATATAATCTTTGATATAAAATTAGAAAGCTAATTCTTAGGCCCAGCTTTACTGCTGACTCCAAAATTCCACTTGCAAAGAATCTTTTCTGCCTTTGAAGTTTGTTAATGATATGAACACTATTAAAATGGACTTATAAAATTTATAGATATTCCTGAAATATGTATGATTTCTTTGACTCAGAGTTTTTAAAAAGAATAATTATCCTCTCTAGTTGACTAGCTGATCATCAGTAAAATGAAAAATGAACTCTTAATGGGCCATTGGAAAAATTTAAAATTATATTCAATTCTCACCACACACTCACACAAAAAATCAAGCTTTAAGGTTCTCTGAAAGTTTAATGCTTCCCACATATTAGGGATTCAGGATTCACAGTTATAAGTATGCCCACTGTAGCTTTCGATGCTATAGTTTCTCCTAAAAATTTTAAGCTAGGGGCAAGAATGATTTGTCAACTGGTTGATCGGGTTTTTTTTCTGTTTTTGAAAAGATGTGTATGAAGGAAGCTATAAAAACTTTATTTTATGAAACGTTTTTATAGTTAAATGTATGAAAACAATAACCGATTTCATCATCTGCTCAAGTATTAATTACATATGTCAAGCTAAATCAAATTGCAATAATCCTTACAGACCTCCTTGGACCTAGGCAAAGTTGAGCTAAGTCTTGGTCTTGAGTTTAGGAAACAATGTGATTAACAATTATTTTCCTTTGCCTTAGCTTGTCTCCGAAATACCAGTAAACATATCTACCCTGACTTACAGTCCAGAGATATAGTCGGGAGAGGGGATGATAGATCATATCCTTTGTACTGTTGGGAAGAAATTCCCTATATAAATTGAAAGAAAAATAGGGCTTAAAATCAATATGAGGAATTAGGTATTCCATGAAACATTTTTTAATCAATCCATGTAATCCATGGCACATAATAAAATACATATAATTAGCCTGCTTTGCTACAGAACTGCCACAAGTTGCTACTAGTTCTGGCTGTACAGATTTATTGTCATCCACAAAAAGGTAGTTATTGATGTAAAGCAGAATGGAGCTGGAGTCTTGTGACCATCTGAACAGATTTCTTTCCAATTTCAGGCTGCAGATGAGTGAAAATGTTTTTAAAAACAGACAAATTTCCATTCAATCAAGATTCTTCTGGCATAAGTAATAGAGACCCACTCAAACAAGCTAAGACACAATGGTGGGGGAAGAGGGGATTATCATAAGAAACAAATGAGATGGACCCCAGGGCAGAAAAGGGAGCAGGGCCCCATAACAGACCCAGACAACAAATCAGAACACTGTCCAGAGCCAAGGTCTACCTTCCTTCTAGAGTGCAAGCTTCCAGGGAGGCAGACTGTCATCCTGACAGCATAGTATCCCCCATGTCTAAACAGCACCCAACGCAGAGCAGAAACTCAGATCACTGTGGGATAAAGAAATGAATTTGCATTTCCTTCTCCCCTCTCCATTCTCCCTTCTCCCCTCTCTCCCCCTCTCCTTCCCTTCTCTCCTCCCCCTCTTCCCTCTTCCCTTTCCCTCTCTCGTGCTAAATGGCCTTTCATCCCTGCCTCTCCCCTCTCTCCACTCATAATTAATTCTCTTTTTCTCCATAGATTGCCTTTTGATACTTCTTTATACACAGAGCCAAGCATGGCCATACTCACAGTTCCTTAATTTACATATCTTTAATTAAAGTAATTGCAGAAACAGAGTAATTCCAAATTCTCAGGGGAAAAAAAATCTGAGTGATTCAGCAGAGGACAGGTGTCCATTCCTGTTGAACTGACTATGCCAGAGGAATGGTCAAGGTCAACATAACACGAACATGTCTTCTAGGTCCATCCTCATAGGTGGGTGAGGGCAGTCCTTAGAAAGAGAGGTCATGGCCAGGACAATGGATCTTACATCAAATTGGCAATGTTAGAGATCACGAGATGTCCAGGCAGTGCTTGTCCAGTCAGTGCTACAGCCTCATCAGCACGTGTGCTATAGCCATCACTGGGTTCCCCATTCCCACAGGGCACACTTCCAGCTCTGCCCTCATAAGGCAGGGACTTCAGCTAATCTGTTCATTGCTGATCCCCAGTGCTTAGAATAATGTTTGGTACATAGCAGGCAATTAAAAGACATTTGTTCGGTGAATGTTGGATACTGTCTTAGTCAGTTGGAGCTGCTATAACTAATTACTCTAGGCTGAGAGGCTTAAACAACAAACATTTATTTCTCACAGTTCCAGAGGATGGGAAGTTCAAGATCAAGTATGTCTGGTGAGTACTCACTTACCGGTTTGCAGGTGGCCACTTTCTCCTTGTATCTTCACATGTTGGAGAGCAGAGAGCGAGAAGCAAGCTCTCTTTCGTCTCTTCTTCTAAGTTCATTAATCCCATTCACGAGGACTCTACTCTCATGACCTAATTACCTCCCAAAGGCCATACCTTCTAACATCATTACATGGGGTTAGGTTAGGATTTCTACATGAGTTTTCAGGGGACACAAACATTCAGTCCGTGAGAGATAGTGTAACAATCAGATGCAGCCTACCTTAACTTACTTCCCTGTGTGTGCTCAGATGCATACACGTACACTGACACACACACACAACTCACTGACAGCCCATCACCCTTCCTGCCAATCTCAGATCTGGCAGACTTGATCCTGCACCTGCTCAAGGCTGATGTATAACTAACTTGTCCTCATAAGCCCAGTTCCCTGCTCTCCTAGGTCTTGGCCCGTTGTTTTTTCCCTCTCTGGCTTCTCTCTTTCTCTCTCGTTCTCACCCTCCCCAGCTTCTTCCCCTCAGCTTATAAGATATTCACATCCCTCCCGTCTAAACCCACCCTGATCCGGAAGAGTCCCAGAGCCACTTGCCCTGTAAGACTCGCCTCATTTCACTTTTTACTTTACACATATAACTATTCAACTGGACATGGGAAATTTTTGTAATTTAAAAAAGCTTCCCGCTCTTTCACCTCGACCGCCGACATGCCATGCAGACTAAGCAAGACCCGGCAACTTAGGGGCCATGTGAGCCACGGCCATGGCCACGGCCACATCGGCAGACACCAGAAACACCCGGGAGGCAGTGGTAATACTGATGGCGTGCCCCACCACAGGAGCAACTTGGACAAATATCACCCGGGGTACTTTGGGAAAATTGGTATGAGGCATCACCACTTAGAGAGGAACCAGAGCTTCTGCCCACCTGTCAGCCTAGATAAATTGTGGACCGTGGTCAGTGAGCAGACATGGGTAAATGCTGCCAAGAATAAGACTGGAGCTGCTCCTATCATTGATGTGATGCGATCAGGTTACTACAAAGTTCTGGGAAAGGGAAAGCTCCCAAAGCAGCCTGTCATCATGAAGGCCACATTCTTCAGCAGAATTGCTGAGGAGAAGATTAAGGGTGTGGGTGGGGCTTGTGTCCTGGTAGCTTGAAGCCACATGGTGGGAGATTCATTAAATGTCAACAAGTGCTTTTCAAAAAAAAAAAAAAAAGCTTCCTCCCTGCCCCTGCAAATGTAGAGACAGAAATACTTACCACATGGGTCCTGTTCTTCAAGGAGCCTTGCCTGACTTGTGCTGGCCAGCTGAGCATCCCACTGGCCCCGGCGTACGTCTAGAGCTACATTTGCCACATGATAGAAAACTATCCACATACACGTCTCGCTCCCTCCAAACTGTTAGCTCTTAGTGGACACCAACCATGACTTATCTTTCTCTTTTCTTTTTCCTTTTTTTTTCAGCGTTGCTTGTCTCTGTGTCCAAAGGAGCAGGACACCAGTCACCTGCAACAATGCTCTGTCCACTCTCAGGAGGAGCTGGGGCAAGGAGTTGGGACAGGGCCGGGCTGGGGTCCCGCTCTGCTGAGGGGGTGGTGGACAAAGCCTTGGGGGAAGAGTACAGGGTGAGTGGAAGGATGGGCACAGACTTCAGATCTGAGTCTGGGCTCAATGTCCAGTCCGGCCATCTAATGGCCGAATGACCTTGGACAAGCTATTGAACCTGTCTGTCCCCACTTTCCTCTTTCATGCAGGACTCAGGGTACCTAGCTTGCAGATTTGCTGTGACAATTTGATGAGATGCTGAATATTGGTCCCCAGCACACAATTTTTTTTTTAAGAACTTTTATTGAGATATAATAAACTGCATATATTTAAAGTGTACAATTTGATATTTCTTTCTTATTAGTAATGTATATATGGCAATCCCAATCTGCCAACCATGACTTTTCAAATCTTTGATTCTTTAGGTCCTAGTATACATCTGACGGTAGTATCAATAGAATTCCACTAAGCGTTTATGGAAATCAGTTTCAACAATTTCTGTCAAAGGAAGGAGAGGTACCTTATATCATTGGCCAGTCTTAACACTACATTGCATAGCAAAATGGAAACTGCACAAGTGAATGGTTACAGTAAATAAGTTGAGTGAATAACTCCATGTGTGGGACCTGGTTTATAAAGTATTTACTAGTCACTGATCTTTGCAAGGAATTTGCCAATATTTATTATAGTTGCAATTTTTAAGGCAACAATTCAAGCAAAAGAATCATCAAGGACTCTTCCTTTTAAGGCTTTTGCACAGAATATGGGATGAATAACGGTGAAATTCTGTACTCCTATAGAACAGAGTTTGACCACAGGCAATTCTCTTTCCTCAAAGATTGTATTTTGAAGATAGACTTCTGACATGAATCATTTTTCTTTTATCTCCTTCATTTCTCTGACTTGTTTTGTCGAGTGCCCTGAGTGATGGTGTTAACGGCCCTCCATAGGAAACACCTCCAGAGAAGACGGGCGGAATTCATCCACACAACACCCTGGTCTGGGCAGACATCCCCCATTCGTGGATGTGGAATGAAGGAAAGAGAGAATGAACAGGAACACCTGCCAGCACCCAGGGTTCACAATAGTGAAATTGAATTCTCCCCGCAAAAGAAAACACCACAGAATTTTGATGATATTTATATCAGATCTACCCAATCTATGACTTAAAAGGAAATCAAAACACTCCTTGGAAGAAATCTGCAAGTCTATCCCTGGAGTTAGGGCAGAGCAGATTTCACTGCATGTACTTAAAAAGCTTTAGCAGAAGTATTAAAGAAAAGCAGGCAGAATCCCAAATGGAACTCTCTTTTCTAGCCCGTATGTAAATTTAGGGATGGGGTGAAATAGAGTTTTAGATTCACTTGGGAATCTGAGAATATCTGCTCCAGGTGGGTGCCCATGTTCTACGAGTTTAGGAATTAAAGAAAGAATGAACTGGTATTATTTAGAACAGATTCAAGCCAATGAAAAATTCACAGGTCTAATGATTCTAGACTACTCAGAGGGCGTAAGTCATATCAGGACTGTTCTTATCCATGACACACATTTCTTCATCAATTTATTACCTATTTACACTGTACACCAACTCCTTCCAAAGGACGTGCCGTAGCTCTGCACAATTGCAATACTTTTTTCCTCTTCTAATCGGTACTTGGCCTCACAGCTTCCTTACTTCATGGAAGCCACAGCCTTTGGCTTTAGAGGGGAGCCAGCCGAATTGGCAAGAGCCCATCCTTGCACTGCGTGCACGTACCACAGCCATTTGCATTTTTCTAATTTTGGATTCCTGCTTCAGTAGACACATAGGACATTCTTGAAGCTATCTTGGCAACCCACCCCCGTATTCACGCACGAAGGTGCTTATTCCCAGGTTGGCTAATCCACTCGTCTAAATTACACATGTTGGGTGACCGTGGGATTTGCTGACTGTGTTCAATTCAGTGCAGCTATTGGAGTTTTTCAACATCTCAAGTTACATGAAGCATATGTTGGAATAAATCGACTGCCTTCTGCTGCTAGGTTTTGGCTCTGCTTCCAGAGAACTTCTGAGTGGGAAAATGGAATATGCTCTCAGTATGCTAGATCCTTTTCTCTTAACTGGACTTGAAGCAGAGAAAACAGGGAAGTCGAACCTGACTGTGGTCCTCTGTGGTCTGGCATGCCTGAATATGAAAGGTAAAGGAAGCAAAGGGGGAAGACGAGCACTAATAGAAAATTCTCCACAGGACTGGGATGTGAATTCAAGGGCTTCTACTTTAAAAAGGAGTCTCGCATGTGTTCTTTGATTCCTTTACTAAGGAGGGAAGTGAACCATAACAATAGAAACTCAAACCTAAAATGCAAATATCTGTATAATAGTTGTCTTTCATTAACAGTGAGTCAGGCAGCGGCCCTGGGCTCTTTCTGCCATATACCTGTGTACCCACTGATTCACATGCGAGCTGCGGGGGCGGAGAGTTCAGACAAATACAGCCGCATCTGATAACCAGCTGGGGACCTGGCCCGGGGGTAGACGGTGGAGGAGCCACAATGCAAGAACACGAGTGCCCCCTGGAAAACAATTCAGCATAAGGGAACAAAGTGTCTGCACGTTAAGTGAGACTCAGCCAGTGGCCTGAGGCTAGAGAGGTCTAGCAGCCCTGAGCACTCAGTAGAGGCTCTCGTGGTCCCAGGTCTTATTCAGGCTCTGGGCGGCTTGTATTTGCCCTGGAGAGAAAGTGGCTCTAAATCAATTCAGTTTTTAGTTCCAGGCTCTGCGAATTCTTGAGCTATAGAGTTGTAACATTGTGGGGTCCAGTCAACCTGAATTAGACCTTCCAATAGGGTGCAACAAAGACGGAGCGTTTTCCTTCTCCTTTTAGTTTTAAAGTAGCAGGAGTGACGGCGACCATGACCAGCTCAAAGCACTGGGGCCTGGGGCCATGACACTAACAACCAGTAATGATTTTCATAGACTCTCAGAGTACCCCTAGGAATGCCCAGAGGCGTTCTCATATACAGGCAGACTGGCAAAACACTAGAATCCCTGAATCCAGGCAAGCAGATTACATCAATGGGACTGAACTGAATTGTCTTCACCAGCTGGTAAAAACTAAGACATTCGGGTTATACTTGGAAGAAATCATTAAGTGCTCTCTTCACTCATTAAGTACTCTAATGCTATTGAAGGTGCATACTTTCCTATCTGGGACTGGGAGGTGACCTTAGGAAAAGGAGGAAGATATGAGGAGAGGGGAGGAGAGAGAGAGGAAGGCTAAGGCCTTTTAAAAATTCTCACTTATACATGAAAAAAATAATGGCTGCCTCTAACATATAGTAAATTCCAGAAAACTCAGTCCACTAATAGGAAGACTCCAGAAGGGTCCAGGATCCACAGCACAGCACAAACATCTTTTTACAGCTCCTTTTCTTTCGGTCTAGCACCAGGTCCTCCTCACACAGGTGCTAGGAGTCCTTCTCCCTAGGTGTCTCTTCCTTCTTCTTTTCCTACCTCTCTCACCTCTGGATCCCACACACCTTTGTGGGTAAGTTTCAAACATCTTCTGTCCCAGAGTCTCAAATTCTCCTGAGTGGGACACCTACAGAACCAATGTCTTCCCTTTTTTCTTTTTTTCAATTGGGAAGACAAACGCTTTAATTAATTAATTAATTAATTAATTGGCTGCGTTGGGTCTTCGTTGCTGCACACGGGCCTTCTCTAGTTGCGGCCAGCGGGGACTAGTCTTCCCTGTGGTACGTGGGCTTCTCACTGCGGTGGCCTCTCTGTTGCGGAGCATGGGCTCTAGGCACACGGGCTCAATAGTTGTGGCGCACGGGCTTAGTTGCTCCGTGGCATGTGGAATCTTCCTGGAGCAGGGATCAAACCCATGTCCCCTGCATTGGCAGGCAGATTCTTAATCATTGAGCCACCAGGGAAGTCCTCCAATGTCTTTCTTATTAACACTGAGCAGCCTGTATGACATAACTCTATAGGTTATTTTGCTAAAACAAAAACAAAACCAAAATAAAACAAAAACAAAACAAAACATCCCTTGCTCTCGACACAGCAGAGGATGGGGAAGGGACAAAGCAGCATGGGGTACAGAATCCCATCCTTCCTCTGCCGAGGGCAGGAACGAATGCAAAGGGGAACAGAGGACTCCACAATACCGAAAACAACTGGAATAATATTTGTGAAACTGCCTTTTACTTGCTTTTTCAGGCTTTGCAGAGGCCTGACCTACAGAGTTAGCCATGTCCAGTCTCTAAGCTCATCCTCACCAAAAAGGAAGCTGTTCTCTACAATTCAGAGGACCTTGTCTCTGGCCCTGACACCTAACCGGATCCCTGGCTTCCAGCCACGGCCCTTTGGCCTGTGGCTTTGGCCCATCCTTGATATGCTCTTGAGAATTGCGGTGAGGAGCCTAACTACCACCATGATCACGGCTTCTTAGCCGAGATATGAACCTTGCCTTCTCTTCCTGGAAGGCAGGGACTTATGGAAGGCTAGGGCAGGGTTCTTGGACTTTCCGACTTGGGAAAGGAATATATCACAGGGGACCAGAAGCAGTGTGGCCAGGGGGCTATCGACCATCTCATTTAAAAAAAGAGCCAAGAGCATTCCTGGGACTATCAAGAAAAACATCAAGTCCAAAGGATAAAAGGTGTCAGGAAGCAAAGCCAGGAGAGGCTCAGAGCTGGATGGAATCAGGTTTGAGGGACCAGAAAGGGGAGCAGTCCTAGAACACAGCAGTGTGGCAGGGGTCCATTGGGTCAGGGAGCCGCCCAAGGCCAGACACCCCCTTGTACTGTAGGCTTACCAAACAACATGCTTCTCTCTCTGTCTTAAATGCCCTGCCCCACTTGTCCATCCAAGGACTCACACCAAACAGTGCCTAACTGTCATCCCACACAACCGCTGACCCTGACACAGACCTCTGATGTGCGATTATCACTGTGGGCATTTTATTTTTATTCAACTTATTTAAACTAAAAAAACAAAACACAAAAACAGTTCATCCATTTCTCCTCCTCCCCCCCCGCCCCCCCCCCAGCAACAACCACCAATCCATTCTACGAGCTTGGTTACATATTACTAACCTGACTGGTCCTCCCAATCCCCATAAAACTGAATCAAGCATCCTGGCATGTGAAGACTCAAGAATGAATGGATGATTGGAAATGTGATAGATGACATGCATATCTAATTTAACTCTCTCCCTAAATCCCACTAAAACTACAGTAAAAATATGTAAAATAAGCAAATAAACAGACAAGCAAACATACAGATAAACCTTCAAGGACAGGGAAAATAAAGAGGCGACAACAAAAATAAAATGTGGGAAGCTGGGAAACAGATGGACGAATGGTGTTTGACTTAGCAGATCTGGAAAGCTGAATTCTAAGTCAGCAGTGACGAAAGCCAAGCGCCCACCTGCTCCACACAGTTGAGTATTCAAAATCCCATAACTGTATGGCATCAGATACCCTTGGAAGTGGGGTGAAGGGACAGATTAGTGAAAAGCTGTTTGAGGAGCCGCTAGATCCTAGTGTCCTCTCTTTTCTACAGGCTCCTGGATAGCCACACACACACACACACACACACACACACACACGCCTGGCCCCAGCAGATGCCTGGGAGGCTAGTCTCTCAAGAGAGTAACATAAAGAGTCTCTAGACTTGAAGCCCCAGGCACAGCGCAGGAGGGTGCACCAGATGGAACACCCTGGATGCAGAGACCTCAGCCCGCTTCCCCCACTCAGTTTCCAAACAGCTGGCAGCCAGGTATACACTCCCTGGGAGGAGACAGAGGAGCCTTCTCTGGGAATCTGGGAGACCAAGACAAAGTCCTGACCAGGGCAGGCTGTGCACTGTCTGTGGGTGGGAGTCGTGACTCGCAGGCCCAGTTCTGGCCCCAGCACTTTGTGACACCGGTCCCGAAGAACTGCTTGTGTCCAGTGGAGTTTCCACATCTTCTGAACATATGCTGGTTTTGCATAATTTGCATATATGTCAAACCTACCACCAGAAATATAGGCATAGCATAGAGCACATGTATATCAATCATATCTAGTACCAACATATTAGGACTCATTCAGCTTAAAGTCCTGAGCTTTCATAGAGTGATGAGGCTTATTCTCAGGGCAGGCGTGTGCAATGTCCTTCCACTCTCCTAACCCTGGAAGCCAAGACTCTGGCCAGAGGCTCTGGATCTCATTTCCATGAGACCCCCTCAAACCACATCCAGGCCACAGGGACAGCTTAGGTTGCTGCCAGGGAAAGAGAGAGAATCCATCCCTACGAGGAGACCAGTGAGCCACTGCAGGTCCCACAACAGGGTTAGGTACTGCGGCCTTCTGTCCCAATGCACCCTTCCCCCCACCCACCCCTGCAAAAGGTGTGTGGTATTATCATGTACTAATAAAGAAGGTCTAGTTTAGATAGATTAAATAGTTCCATAATGGGCAATCTTTTTGGAAGATTGGTTGATCTCCACATTAATATACATCTCTGGTTGATTTCCACATTAATATATATCTCTGGTTGATCTCCACATTAATATATATCTCTGGTTGATTTCCACATTAATATATATCTCTGGTTGATCTCCACATTAATATATATCTCTGGTTGAGTTCCACATTAATATATAAAGCCAATGGAGTGAACAAAGGTCTTAGGCCTCCATGGCTCAGACAAAGGCCCTGACCAATGATGCGGCATGGAAACTCTCAACTGACAAGCCCTCCCAGCCAAGTCACTCTATTATAGCTGCATTTCCCAGACTGTGCACCAAGGTGTCCTGGGACACCATCGTGAACTTACAAGAGTATTGTGGGATATTTTGAGCTTTCAAGGGAAACAGCAATTTCTATTGCTCACCATACAAACTACTATTAAGTTCTTTGGACCGAGGTACCTAATAAGGAAAACTACCAGGCATTTCGTTGGGCCTAGGGATGGCATGAATAAATGACTGAGACTCTAGGGGAAGCCATGGACAAGAAAGTTTGGGAACCCTACCCAGGAGGGCAGTTCCCAGTCGGCATGCCCATCTCACTGTTCAGAGCTCTCAGTAAGTTTTTTCCTCTTATTCTTAAATATGAGCAGATAACTAAGCATATCAGACAACTGAGGAGAGCACATAACAGGAAATACAGAGATAAGAAAACACACACACACTCACACACACATAAACAGAAAAAAAAAAACTTGGAAAAAACAAAAACTGTGCATGGGCAGAAATTTCAAGGGAGGAAGGGAGGAAGGAAAAGGAGAGAAAAAAATCAAGAAATGTCTACATATTATAAGAGGGTATTCTTTCCCTTCTCTATTTATGCATACACACATTCAATCACTTTTATCCAAATTATAGCTACTCTCTGATGGTTGCAAAATCCTAACTGTAATGAACACATCTCTCAATATTTCAGTCAGTCCCCAACATCCAAGTTCACCTTGCCAGGCTTAATAGATTATTAACTGAGATTTAAGTTCTACCAATACTTCCAAAGGCATTGGAAGTGACCTTTTTTATATTTTCTGATGAGTTCCTGTACGTCCATGAAAAAGGTTATATCTAAGGAAGAATTCCTCCAGCAGAAGGGCATTTCCCAATACAAATCTTGGTCTTCGGATCTTACTTAAGTCTTCAACATAGTTCCACAGGTCAAAAAGCAACAACAAACAATAATTGCAATTCATGACTATAGGAACATAAATGCTAACGTTCTTAAAATCAAATATGCTGCCTTCATGTTAAGCTACAACCATCATTTTATTTTAAAATTCCATTTTTGTAGATTAAAAACTGTGTCATCAGGCAATTATGGGTATATTTTTTATGTTCTAAGAAAAAAATATCTATAAGAGGGTCATTTTGCTCTTTAGTTTTTTCATAGATTTGGACTAAATCATGGCAATTAGTGTAGCGGAAATGTTTATAGCAATCTCTGATGGCAGTTCCACTAATGTAATGATTTAGCTCAAGCCCAGTAAAACATGAACATGCATCATTAGGATGAATTGGAATCAAAAGCAAAGCAAGTTTTTGCTTACAGTAATTCAACACACATCATCTCATCAGCAATGCCAACTATAAAATTAAGGATATACAATTAGTCAATCAGACGGTTCCTGAATTAATTAATTAAGCAAAGAAAATCAGCAAGCAAGGACAGGACTACATCCAACAACATACTTACCCCTCTCGGAGCAATCCTTTCCGTTAATTTTTATCTAGTTATCCAGATAAATCACAGGACTAAACCTTCCCCATGTGGTTTTAATGATCAGGACACCTTCCAGATCAGCCTTTGCAAAATTCTTACATTAGTAGTCACTACTTTGGTACCTCATAAAGTCACCCTCCAAGAGGTCACATAGCTTTGTTTCTGCATCTGAGAATTATTTGTTTTGTTGTCTGCCTGACACAGCTATGCCCATAACAATCCTCAAGGGTTCATTCAACAGCTGCCAGCAGAACTATGCTTAAACACAGGGTTACCTACATTGGTAAGAATAAGAAGAAATTCAGTTACCTGGAGGCTTAGATTTCAAGACAATGAGTATTACTGGAAATAGGGAAGAACATTTTATGATGATAGAAGAAGAATTGTAAAATGTCAGTGGTGGAGTCTAGATGGTAGGTATATGAACATTCACTGTGAAACTCTTTTTTCTATACGCATGAAAATTTTCAAAATATAATATTGGAAAATATGTGGAATTAAAATGTATGACAACAACAGCACACAACAGAGGTGGTAAATAAAGTGTTCTCAAGTTTTTCTACAGCCAAGGAAACAGTAAGAGTAAAACTCACAGTAGAATCAAATGTCAGAAAATCATATTGTAATTGCTAGGGTAAACACTAACAGTAATAGAAGCTACATAACAAACTAGTTGGCCGGCAGACAGGGGCTGGATTAATAACTTCTCAATCAATCTCAGTGAAAGTGAGAAAGGAGAGAGAATCTGAAACAACTAAGTTAAATAGAAAACAAATAATAATATGGTAGATATAGCCCAAGTATATCAGTATTTACTTTAAAATAACTAAATACTCCAAAGAAAGGAAAAAGTTGATTACACTCAACTTTTTAAGTCCTGTGCTGCTTATAAAAGACATACCTTAAGTATAAGGACACATAATGGTTGTAAGAAAAAAACGGAAAAAGGTATACTAAACAATAATCGAAAGGATTGGTGTAGGGAATTCCCTGGCGGTCCTGTGATTAGGATTCCACTCTTTCAGTGCCGAGGGTGCGGGTTCGATCCCTGGTTCGGGAACTAAGATCTCGCAAGCTGCATGGTGTGGCCAAAAAATAAAATAACAATGTATACAGTGTTCAGAAATGAAATACATGATTAACAATTTTTAAAAAAGGAGTGGTGTAACTATACTAATATCAGACAAAGCAGATGTTAATACAGTAAACATTAATAGCAATAAAGGTCATTTCATAATTATAATTAATTCACCAGAAAGATACAATTTGAAATTTTACACACCAAAATATGTAAAGCGAGAAACGGCAATATTAAAGAGAAATAGACAAATTTACAATTATAGTGAGAAATTTTAGCAATCATCTCTCAGGAGCTAAAGGAAGAAACAAACAAACAGTAGGGATATGGAGAACTAAAACAGAGTGATTAAACATGAGCTGATGATATAGAGAGAACAGTGCAGCCAACAACTACAGAATTCATATACTTTTCAACTGCACGTGAAACATTCACTAAAATTTACACTTGCCTGCCTGTAAGCATACAATAATAATTTTGAGAAGATTGAAATTATACACACCATATTTTCTAACTGCAGTGAAATTAACCTAGAAATCAATCACAGAAAAATTAATTTTAAAATCCTCAAATGCTTAGAACTTAGGAAAAACTTCTAAAAATGCTGTGGATCAAAGGAGAAATCACAATAGAATTAGAAAATATTTTGAATCAAATGATAGCAAAAATATAACACATCAAAATTTGTGAGATGCAGTTAAAGTATACTTCCATGAAGAATTATATTGCAACGTATTATAATGCAACAATTATTAAGACAAAGCGAATTTTGCTCAAGGATAAATGGACCGATGGGATACAATTGAGTCCAGAAACAGATCTGCACATAACCAATCACTTGATTTATGATAAAAGTGCCCCAGTGCAGTGGGGGAAAGGATGGTTCTTTCATTAATAATACATGGTCAACGGGAAATCCATATGGAAAAACAAATTAATATTGACTCCTACCTCTCATACACAAAATAAACTTCAGATGGATTATAGAGTTAAATATAAAAATTTAATAATAAAGCTAAATAATAAAGTTTAAACTAGGAGACAGCATTATAGAATGCCTTCGTGGTCTTGGTATAGATGCTATGGTAGACATGAACAAAAAGCAAAAATTAAAAAGAGAAAGACTGAATCATACTGTAAAAGAATTATTAGTGACAAAAGAAATTTTGATGCTATATTGTGAAAAACCAGTTATAAAACTATAACCTCATTATAATCCCAACCTTAAAAAGCATATTTATACTATGTTATATATGTGCAAACAAAAAAGGATAATCGCCGAGATGTGAATAGTGGCGATCTCTACGTGAATGACAGATGTGGGTAATTTTTAGTTTCTTCTTTATATTTTTTCTGTATTACCGTACATTGACATATATTATTTTTATAATCACTCAGAATAATATTTAATTCCTGTTATGGTCTGAATGTTGCATCCTCCCCTGCCCACCCCGTTTCTATGTTGAAATCCTAATGCCCAATGTGATGTATCAGTAGGTGGTGCTTTTAGAAGGTACTTAAGTCATGAGAGCGGAGCCTTCATAAAAGGTATGAGTTCCCCTATAAAAGAGGCTCCAGAGAAATTTCCTACTCCTTTCCAACATGTGTTCATGTTATGTCCACAGCAAGAAGGCATACTCTGTGAACCATGAAAAGGGCCCTCACTAGAAGGTGATCTTGCTGACAACCTGATCTTGACCTTCCCAACCTCCAGAATTGTGAGAAATAAATTTCTGTTTTATAAGCTAATCATCTGTGGTATTTTGTTATAGCAGCCTAAACAGTCTAAGACAATCCCCTTTTTAAAAAGGAACAATTTTACCTACCTAAAAATGTGACATATTAATCTGATAAAAGTGAAATCAGAGGCAAGGATTTACTGCTGAATGAACACAGGACCAAGTAACAACGAAACGTTTGGTATTTAGGTTAGGAAACCAATCTATACAGTTTTTTTTAATTAAAAAGGTTTTCCATTTTAATTTAATACACAAGAACCATTCTTTAATTAGCATAGTTTCCAAAGGAAATCTACATTTCACCATAAAGACAGAACAAAACATCCATGTTTTCATCATCCAGGAGCAAGTAGAAATTCTAGTGCCTTTCTAGTGGAAAGCACTAGAATCTGGCAATGTAACACAGTGTTACATTCTATAGCAAGAAGTGTTCATCAAAAGTGGGGAGATCCGGTTCCATTCCAGTTCTGGCCGGTTCTGACCCCAACTGCAAAGCACTTAGACACAGTGACAGCATTTTCTGACAGGACCGTGCGCGGTACCAGAACTGGTGACAGAGAGAGGAGCAGAGTTTGAGGACTTGAGTGAACAGAGGTGTCTCTGGGGATGTCCTGGGGAAAGATGGGCAACGGAAATGCCCTCTGGCCAGAACCAGAAAAGACAAGTGAGAGCAAAGAAAATCAGGGAACCACCAGGAAGTGAACTGAATCCTGGTTCTTCACAAGGGAATACATTGGACCGGGGGTGGTGTGGGGGTCAGTGATGCGAAGCCACAGGTGGCTAAAAGCAGATTCAAAGAAGTTACAGCATTCACCCGAGGTCACACGGTTGGTAAGAAACTGAGCTGAGATCTGAACAAAGCCCATGTTCTCCTCAGGGCCAAACACCTCCCAGGACACAATGAAGGGCAAGCAGAGGTCCCTCTTCCTCCACTCTATACTGCCACGAGCCAAACTCAATTCTGAAGGCTCCACGTCTACAGCATTCCTCTTCCAGCACTCCAGCCAAAACCCCAGAAGAAAATATGATTAAACGATTTCCCAACCAGGTGTTTGTACAAAGAGGAAGGAAAAAAAAGAAGGAAAACCAAGGCAGTGTTAGGATGCGTAATCAATGTAGTCAGAGTCATGGTTTAAGACTTTGCTCTCAAGGAACAGAGGCACCTCCAATTTGCACAGCATGGAGTGGGGGTGGGGGAGGGTGGGGCAAGCCTCATTCAATGTGTGTTTATGTCCTCAGAAGTTGTGCAACACACAGCCTTACAAGTGAATAAGTAAGTTGAAATAATGCAAGAGTACATCACAACTATTTCTCAAATATTTGCCTATTCTGAAAACATGCAACATGCAGATAAGGCAAGAGAAAAGAAAGAAGGGATGACAATTTATTTTGTCAGGATACCTGCTGGATACAGGTACTGTGTGAGTTTGCTGCCTAAGTAGGGAAGTAACTGTGTCCAAAGTCCTTGCAGGTCACTTTCCCGGAAGTATTAAAGGAAGTCCAGAGCTGACAAGAGCTCTCTGCTTTGAGGACAAATGGCCAGGATGTCTATTCTCAGACCCCTGTTGGATTCTTCTCACTTGAGGACCAAAGGATGGACTGTGGGATGTTTGTGTCTCAATCCAAAAACACTGCCTTCCTCCACATCGCACAGCTAGTTCCTGGACCTTGTATCACTACCTGGCTTTTAACACTTTTCAACGATATTTGGTTCTATTTCTCAGTCTTGTAGCTTTCTGAATTAATCAAATGATAATTATCTTTTTAGATGATCTTTTTCCTTGTTTTTTAAAATAAATTACACTTAACTGCATAATAAGCCATTCTTGTATTTATTATGTCAAATAATATGCATAATAATTCCCAAACTACCTTGTGCTCCTTGACTACCAGCCCCATCCCACTGTCACTATTACCACTGACCCAATATTATTCCCCTCCCCAGAGGCAAAACACTATAATCAATCCTATGTGTACCTTTCCAGACCTTTTAAAATATATCTAAAAGATATGTGTCCACAAATACGCAATCATATGGTGATATATTTATACAAATGGTATCATGCCATGTATGTTATTCTTCAACCTGCTTCATTCACTTAAAATCTGTCTTGCAAGTCTTTCCCTGGCAGTATACCCAGATCTACTTCATTCCTGTTAGCTGCTATGTGGTTAAAACTGCTGCATAGTCTGTGGTATCCTAGTTTATGTAACCACTCCCCTACTGCTTTCAGTTTTTCACTATCACAAACAATGCAGTAATAAACATTCTTGTATGTAAAACTCTGGGCACATGTCTGAGTCTTTCTTCAGGGCCAATGTCTTTAAGCGAAACTTCTATAAATTATAACAGCTTCAATAAAATTACTTTCCCCCAAGGCCATACCGATTCACACCCTCACCAATCATAAGTGAGAGATTTTCCCCAATCTTCACTACTACTGGACATTATTGGTTTTCTAGGAAACCCGATGGGCAATTTCCTTTCCCTGAATGAAGAACTATAAAGTTGGGCAGTAATTTTCAATGTGTGTTTTCTTTGCAGTTTTCTATATTTTATTCTCCTTCTCTGATAGCTTTGTTTTTTCCAATTAAATCCATGGTCCATCTGGAGTTTATTTTAACTACATACTTTGGTATGAGGAAAAAACCCTAATTTTATTTATTTTTTCCAAATGGAAAGTCAGTAATCTGCCCGTAATTTATTGAAGAGTCCCTTTTTTCCACAGTGATTTAAACTTCCATCTAAAATCTATATGAATCTCCATTTATGATGGGCCAGCTTCAGAACTCACTATTCTCTTCCACTAATCTATTACTAAGCCAGGAATTGTTTTAATTACTAAAGCTTAACTGCATATTTAATGCCCAATAGGGTGACATTGAATGTTTTGTATTTTCTTTTCCAGATGAATTTCAGAACTAGCTTGACAAATTTCTCAAGAAAATTCCATCAGGATTTATTTAGGTTTCCATTTCTGTCATTCAATAAAGTTTTATAATGAAGTTTAAATCTTACATAATTCTTGGTGTATTTCTTTCTAGTTTTTTTTTGTTAGCTTCAGTTGTTTCGCTTATATTTGAAGTCACATCTGATGCGACTTCACTGCACCGCCAATTAACTACTACCCTAACCACAACGCAAATAAAACCATCATTTTTGCCAGATAGTCTCCAAAATTCACTCAGTCATCTTTAAATTTTTGTAGGTCATGCTGTTCAGTTTCCTGAGTATATATTTCGCAATTACTTTGGTCCGTGAACAGATAATGGCATAATCCGTGAGAATATTACTAAAGCTTCTTGACTGTGGTAAGTGACTGGCAGACCTGCTTTAAGAAATTTCCTGTCTCAAACTCCTTCTACCAGACCCTCCACCTTGTTTCAACTAAAGCAGCAATGCTTTTGCTATTTCATACACGAGGATTCTATATACAATTTCATTTGAAAGCAAACTCCCCGATGGAAAAAAATTTTTTTTGTTTTGAAAAATCACTGTGTTGTGGTATGAAACTCAGGAGACAATGGACCATTTGTTCAAGGTTGGAACAGATTCAGGCTGCTTCCTAAAAGAACTGCTGGCTGGGCCTGCAGAAACCCCTGGGACCCATTTCCTTGTAGGTTTGTGGTCTACCATGTACTGTGTCTCCTCAGACTGCTAAACTGGCTTCAGCTGCCATTTCTGTTCTCTTAGTTGCCAAAGTCAGAAGATGGCCCTTCATTCAGCAATAGAGAGCTCCTGCATTCTGAGTGTTCATCAGAGAGTCCAGTCTTTTCTCCAGCACCTACCAAAAGTTGGCTGCGACTAGTGATATTTAGAAAAGAGTGTCTAAGGACTGTGTCATCTACATAATCATCAAGGACTCTCAAGTTCTATCCTTAGGTGGGATTGGGTAGCCAGAAGGGTAACTGTCTGGACCTTTTGAGTTCAGCTTTGAGAGAAATCACTTTTACTCACCTAAATATTGTGCTCTGGTTTTGACCTCAGGTCACTCCAAGAGTCATGAATGAATGCATCAATAAGTGAATGAATGAACAATCAGATTTAAAGAGAATCAATTTGCAAAGTAGGAAACTATGGTTCTGTCACTCTAGGCAGCTTTATTTAAAAGTTTATTACAAAAGGAACTAATTAACTTAGCCTCTTCTCAATTCAGTTATATTCTGCACAGTCAAAATAAAGTATAATTACCAGAAATACCTCAGTATTAACTGGAAATTTTGTCAAGTACTGCAAAATATACATTCAACATAGAAGTTGTTCTCAAATTAAGTATTATTTCTATCTTTAACAATCCAAGACACTAAAATTTCAAAATGAGTGCTCATTATAAAGGGCTTGCTTTGTGCTTGATGGTTGATTTTGCCAATTTTATGGATTATTTAAAACTCTGGATTTTGTAATGTAGATGTAATGAAAATTTCAGGATAGATTTACTTTACAACTTAGACCTTTACATTGAACAACTGCATTTTTAAACTAAGTCATAAAATAATTGGGTATGCGATCTGATGGCTACAGGATCTGTCCATTTCTTTCACCATAAAAATGATCCAGAATAGACTTTACTGTTCACTTAATATGTCTTTTAAAAAAATGTATTTCATGGTACTCCTTACTCAACTCTGAAAAGATTATTTCCCTACACACACAAAAGGGAAAGAAGGGAGGGAGGCATGGAGAGAGAAAAGGAAGCAAGTCCCCTCAACAATGTAAAGATTATATCATCCTCAGGGATACTCTACAGGCCATATGTTTAAATGGGATTTCTGTATCATTATCATGTATGTTATATCATTATTACCATATTCCAATAATGGTAGAACCATTGGCTAGAAGGTTTATTTCCCAGATTTTTCTGTGGGTGAGAGAGGCTCTGCTCGCTAAGTCATTCCCAGCAATGACCATGTGTGAGTCTACACTTGCTTACAACAGCTCTGTTCCAGCCCACTTAGGGGGAGTGTGGGGGAGCGGCAGTGTGTTTGTGCAACTCTCTGGGCACGAAAGCAAGACTGGTTGGACTTTTTGACTTGTTATTATGCATAGTCCTCCAGATTATTTTCTAAGGGTGATATATACATTTTTAATGTTGGATTATTTTAGCGTTAAGTTTTATCAGGCTACGAAGAAGGAATTTTTCTCTATAGAGAAATACAAGTTTTATAGGGACAATTTTGTATTTTCCACTCAGTTTGGAGAGCTAATACCTAACCATTTCTGATATATATTTGGTCTTGACATCTTTCAGTGCACACACAACCCAAAAGAGAAGCCTAAGGTTCTTGGTATCCAGCCTCTCCCACCTCAGAAGAGCACATGAATAAACCACCTACATGTGGTTGGATGAAGGCACAGCTCGAGGGACCCGGAAATCAATAGGCACGGGGGGTTTAAGACCCATGGAAAATAGATGAACAGCTCTGTTGTATGGTCATTTTTGCTTCAGTATCTGCCGGCGGGTGGGGGGGGGGGGCGGTTTCTGGAACATGCTAAACACAAAACTCTTCCTAATACATGGCTGAGGGAACAAAGACTCATCCAGTCATGAACATTACCTGACTCTGAAGGATGCCAGAAACACACAAGCACACGCAATTCATCATCCTGCCTGCTTCCCTCATATTGAATACTTTTAGGATCATAAAAAAAAATGGCTGAGAAGTTTCCAGTAGAAGAAACTACAGATATTAATGACAGCCCTGTGGGAAGCCTTGCTCTAGCTTCTCTATGGCCAAAATATCACTGAGCAAGACCTAGCAGGTGGAGAGGGGGCCCTGCAAGACAAGTTTGCCCACATGTGGCATAAGGCATTTAGTTTTCAAAGTGTGTTAAAAATGGAAATTAACTATGAGGCCCTGAGGAAATGAAGTCAAGCATCATAGGATTTTTTTTCAAGGTATAATGATGAATTGGTAACAAAGTCAGACTTTTGACTTATGTCATGGAAAGCACCTGAGCCACTTCAGTTCTGTAACCCGGTCAGTTCAGCAAATCATTGAGATGCTTTAGTCTGCACCCGCTTTTGGTAAATTGGAGAACTGAGACTCAGTGGTCAAATGATATGCCTCAGGTCTCCGAGCTGCTTGGGTGAGATCAGAATCTGGGTTTTCCCTGACACCTGTGAACCTCTCTCTACACCCAAGGCAGAGTTGAACACTGCCTCTTTATGTGGTCCTCTTTTCTTGCACACATGCCAGGAAATGCTTCCCTGTCTCCCTAGACCACAAGCCTCTAGACGACAGGGACATATTTCCTCCACCTTTGGAGCCCAGCTCTTGGCATGAACAGCATGTGTTACATGCTGTCGTATAAAATTATGCTACTAATCACAGCAGCTAACTTTTTCTGAGCCCCTGGCTGATATCAGGCCTGCACTGCCTCCTTAATGCATTACCTCATTTGGTCCCAACAACGTCCTTGGAGGCAAGCACTACTGTTGGTCCCACTTAATAAATTCAGAAGTTGAGGCTGAGAGGGGCAGCATGCCCAGCAGAGCCTGGACTCCTTCTCAGGCCTGTCTAACCACTCAGTCAACATGTGTTCAGTGCGTGAGCGAGTGAATGGGCCTGCTGTCGGGCCCCTGCACTTACCTCCATGCTAGGTTTGCCATGTCATGTGTCTAGATTGGAAAGAAGCCATTGGCTCCTTTGATTCCTCCAGCATAAAGTGGAAGGTTATGCACGTGGAAAGGGTAAGACTGGGGAAGGTTGTCAGGGCCTCCCAGTGATTGTGGGACCGCTGGATCACTTCCATTTTCTGAGATTCTCAACATATTACAATATGAATAAGCGCCACAACAGGGTTACAAAAATAACAGCATATTTTAAATGCTCAGTCTTGGCAGTGTAGCCCTGTGACTATGTGTAGCCACATTTCAGGGTAATGTCAAAATGTAAATTTCCAGACCCTTTGTAAATGTGAGCCCAAGACCCAAAGGTCTTCTGACCCATCCTGTGATAAGTCCCCATTAATCCTAAAAACACTCACCCCAATTCTTTTGTGGAGTTGTATTGAAATAATTTGCTATTGTTCCAGTAAAGGATTTACTGTACAAAGTACCTTATAATCACTAACTATACTGAGTGGTTATTTCTGCCACTGAATGTCATTGAGGCAACAAAATGTCTTCCTATCACATAAAGTTACCCTCTACCCCACACCCACTTGACAAACTACACATACAGGTGGTTGTCTCAGCAGAGTGATAAAAGCATGATGATATGCTCAACTGGCTTCTCACTGGTACAGAGGCTATCACAGGTGACGGCTCTGGGAGGGCTGCAGCACCACAGCCACACACCACACACCATCCTGAGCAATCAGAGAGGCGTTGTTAAAGTCAGTATGTGCAGGATTTAAGTACTTACTACTCTACAAAGAAAAGCTTTCAAGAGGCAATTGCTATATTGACTCTCAGTTGAACTTAGAATTACTAAGCAATGCCAGGACTTTCTTTTCAGGTCAGTAAAGAATGTCTGAATTACCTTTTTATAAATTATTATTTGGAAAAATTATTCATTGTCCACATTTTCACTTTGGGTATAAACAGCTGGTGCTGAGCGAAGTATCAGAGATGCTAAGTCTCATCTCCATTGTAACTAAATTGAATAAACTTGATTAAGGCACTTACCTCTTCTCTGAAAACTGCAATATTTTCCATCTATAATTCTTCAGAAATGTAACAACAATAAAGACAAATCGTGACCTGTCAATGTTTCTGCCATGTCTAGCAAAGAACTGAAACATGCCATCCAGGTCTGAGAGTCCCATTTCTAACCCACTTATCACAGTTAAACTTCACTTCCTAGAGCAGGACAACTGAGCAGTGACCCATCCACAGAGGGGCCTTCTCTTACGCAAACTTGGGCAACATTATGTTCAATCTACCTGTGTGTACGAAGGCACACTCCATCCTCAAACCATATATTTATTCATACAGCAAATATAAATGAGCACCTACAATGTGCCAGGCATGTCAGAAATGTGTTACTAGTGCTCTGAATTGAAGCTGATAATGCACTTTTCCATGGAAATATTGTCACTGGGCAAGCCAGGGGCCTTGCCCAGAACACGGGACTCTGGGGCTTCTGGACCGGGACCTGTGTGTTCCCCAGTCTCCATTTCTCATCTTCTGGGGGCTCCTCAAAACTCTACTGCTTTTGCACATCATGGGGTCTACCAGATGTCCCGAGGAGCTCCAGAACTCATACCTACAAGGGTCATGCCAGGGTGTTCTCGTTTCCCTTGGTTCTCAGAGGGAAGCCTAGCAAATGTATACTCTCTGATGGCCAGTATGGCATTTTTCCTCCCACATGATGAACTGAGCCTGCCCGTCAGAATAGCACTGACACTCTGATTTCATATAACACAAATTGCTTATACAAAACCTGGGACTTCCTCACACCTTAGGGGCAGGTCTTGTCATTGAGTCCCTTAAATGTTATAAAAGCAGGTTAGGTGCTCCTGAAAAGGGGTTATAATTTCAGTTTATATCTTAATTTGGGCTTAAATTTATAAGTTGAAGAAATTCTTATGGACAAGCTTAGGAACCTGCTCTATACAAAACTTTTGGTATAGGGAAACCAAACAACTGATTTTCAAATAGAGTTTTGGAACCCAATCCATCTTAAATTGGAGACTATTCGTATCGCTCTATGTATATACTGTAGAACTCATAAAGACAGTCAATTGCTCCATGAAATTCCCACTGTAAAACCTTTTGGAAACAATGCAAAGGAAATACCATGTGCACGTTTCTGTGTCTTATCCATGTGATTCATCCTCATGCCTCAGAACATCTCACCCAATAAGTTGCCCATGGTAGACACTCAGCAAATAGTTGCTGATGAGTGTTTTTAGGTAGACAGGCTTCATTTTGCATTTTTCTTCAAATAACAAATGTTTATTGGTGCTTATAACTAATTGAGTCCTTTGATGAAAAAAAAAAGAGAGAGAGAGAAAATTCTTACATAACACATGAGAATATTTTCCTCAAGAAATTCTTCTGGTTTCATGATCTTGTCAGAACTGCCAATGTTTTCCTTGTCGCTCAACAACAATAACAAAAATGACACAGCCATCCATAGCACTGAAAAATGATTTAAAAAAAATAAAACCGAACAATGGGAAAATGACATACACATCTCCTGAAAATGATTCAAAAACTCTCTCACTCAGGGAAAGATTCTTTTCATCCCAGCCTCTCTCCTCTTTGTCTTTGTTTTTGTCTGTCTGTGTCTCTCACATACACTCACAACACGAACACACACACACACACCCACCACTTCCATCTGCCAGGAAGAAAGACAGTGTGGAGTGTATGGTTTAGGTCAGCGTGAGCACAGTGAAAATAGCCACTTCCAACACAGGCATGTGCTAATGTGAAAGGAAGAAGACATTTCCTGAGACAAACAGAAATTGAATTGCTGGTTCACTTAACTGGATATTTCCATCATAAGCTTAACAAGTGAGTAATTTTCATACTCAGTGTAAAAACCAACATTGAAAGAATGCTGTGTATACATATTTGCCATTTATGCAAATATCTATTAAGACTGTCTAGCAGATGTGTTGTATCTCCCATGTGTTAAGTGTCAATGATTATAAAACATCACTAGAGTTAACAATATTACATTGTCTCCTTGAAGTACATGAACTGTATGTTTCTTGACAGTTTCATGACATCGTTTAAGTAGACTCTTTCCAAACCAACGTTTATGATCTGTTTTTCAAAGTATATTACACATGCTGGTGACAAATCAAAAATCCCCTAAAACAACTGAAATGCACCTTCTGAAGTCAACACCTCTCCTTGGAGGTTTCTGCAGGTCAGTGTTCTCACGGTTCAGCGGAAAAAAAAAAAAACCTATTAGCTCCTCCTTTCCATGCCAGCAGATGGACAGGTTGCCACTGTCTTCTGGTGACCTCACACAGCAAGCGCACTTTGCTATTCATGGAGATGTGACCTAAAAGGCTGAATGCTAACTTCATCTTTGTGGAGTACATCACATTTAAAAGCACAAAGAGAACTTGATACTGTATTTAAACATAACCTCTGCCAAATAACCATTGCTTGCTTCATATATCTTTTTATATAAATATAGAATTAAGGTATCAAATTATCCTAAAGCAAAAAACAAAAGAAAACAAAACTGAATTTGAATCCTGAAGCATATAATCTAAGAGCTTTTTCACTGTAAATCCTGGGTATCTCTGATTTTCACATGAAGGGGTAAACTGTGGGTCAATATCCCAGTTTGCTGGCTTTCATAAGCATCAAAATCAGGCTTGTGTCTTACCTCCACTGGTGTCATTTCCAGTCTTCAATAGTAGAGCATCCTTCTCACAGACAAAAGGCATTGAGACAAAAGCCACTGAGGCATCACTCCAGAAACAATTTCCAAATAACAGCCAGGACTAACTTGCTGCCCCAGCTGGCAGAGAACACCCACTCTCAGCATCACCACCTTTCATCTGTGGTGGAGAAGGAACCAGCCTGCAAGAGAATGAGACTCACTCCCAGGTGTTCACGCTCTCCCTGCAAGACTGGCCTCATGAAGACAGTCTCGTTCCTGCACAGTTCCTCCTCTTCAGCCACTGTCAGGTTATTCCCACCTGAAATCTTACTCCAAGCATCCCACCCAGATCCCTCAGGAGGACAACCCTCCCTTCAGAGTCCCCATCCACTCCATTCTCTCTGTGCCATAGCTTCAAAGATTCCCCTGACCCCATCTCTGAGATTTTCACTGCATCTTCATTCTTCACATCTGCTCTGGCATAATTTCCAAGAGTTTTCTTCCAGATCTATCAACTCTAAGCAACCAGGAACCTTCAAGAATAGTGCTCCAAGGCAGAGAGCTGCAAACATTTGATCTTCATTAGATCTGCAACACCGGAAATGCAGTGAATTCTCTAAAACAGATACTTTAATCTCATGGTAATGTGAAGAAAAATATATGGACTGAATTGTGTCCCCCCAAAATGTATATATGCAAGCACTACCACCCCTCTCTCCCACCATACGAGGAAACAACACGAAAGTGTTAATGTCCATGCCGGGAAGAAAACTCACCAGAACTCAACCATGCTGGCACCCTGATCTCAGACTTCCAGCCTCCAGAACTGTGAGAAACTAAATTCCAGTCATTTAAGCCACCCAGTCTGTGGTATTTTGTTACGGCACACTGAGCTGACTAATACAAGTTGCTTTGATTACATTGTCTCTAAAATCATTTCCAGCTACAAATTCTTTGAACCTGTATGTTTTTCATAAAAGTGTTTATGCTGTTGTGGGTAGTGATGAGTGAGGTACTGAGGATGGGGAATGGAACTGTTAGGGTCAGAGATTCGAAAAATAGTGAAGTAAATGACAAGCTGTCAAAACTCTCAAAAGGTAGTAAAGCCCTGTCCTGAGACTTATCAGATGCAAATTCTATCTCGATCTCCTCAAACATGAGTTAACACTATTACCACTTTCAGATTGACCAGCCAGCCTTTGATGCTTCAATTCTAGAATGTGAGCGGAACATAAACAATATTGATAAACCAAACAAAATTGTGGAACCTGCTTCAGGTATGGTGGAAAACATAAAATTCACTTTTCTCAACATATTCTGATTAGGTAAGCTATTAAGATTGATCAAGACTTAGTGATAGCATACTATTTCAACTTGGGATAAGAGTAGAAGTAGATTGTTTTGATTTCAAGAGATGGCAGTTAAGCTGAATGCCTTTACATGCCAGGGCTTGTTTCTCATCTGTTCTGGAAGTTTTCCCTGTCCCCTCCTCTTGGCCTCACCCTATGCACACACACCCCCGCACACACACTCTCCATGACACCGCTAAACTACTCACACATAAGAATATGGCCTATAGAGACAGAAAGTAGATTAGAGATTGCTTCAAGCAGAGGAAGCGATGAGGTGCATAGGAAATAATAGCTAAAGGGTGGAGGTGATGAACTTTTTGAAGTGATGAACTGTTCTACGATGCAGTCTGGTAATGGTTGCACATATCTGTGAATATACTAAAAACCACTGAATTGTACTTTTTTAAAGGGGGAATTGTACGATATAAAAATACAATTCGGGACTTCCCTGGTGGTCCAGTGGTAAAGAATCCGTCTTGCTACGCAGGGGACACTGGTTTGATCCCTGGTCGTGGAACTAAGATCCCACACGCCGCAGAGCAACTAAGCCCTTGAGCCACAGCTAGAGAGAAGCATGTGGGCCACAATGAAGAACCCGGCCACTGCAGCAAAAATCCTACACGTCACAACGAAGATCCAATGTGCCGCAACTAAGACCTAACGTCACCAAAAAAAAAAAAAATTCAATTATAACTGAATTAAACTCAATAAAGCTGTTGTTGAAATATACATCTGGGTTAACGCTGAATGCCCGCTTTTGAGGACAGTAGACAGGACAGAAGGGAGGGTACAGAGGGATAACAGAGCTGAAGTCATGCCTTGTGGCCTAGACTTGATAATAAGGAAACACAGGGTCATGGCCGTGGTCCACAGGTTGGTTTCCCCATTGAACCACCCTCTTTGGGAGGCCAGGTCGTAGCAGCAGGGTCACGAAAGCTTCTTTCACCTCATGCAGAGTGAAAATTCCTTCCCCAGCCTCCACCCCTCCCCCAGACAACTGAATCTTGGTCAGAGCCTGACTTAGGAAGAATTGATGAGTATAAAGGATCATACAGGTGGAGGAAGACGAGTGCATCATGTCTTAGAAACCTGGGGTATTAAGCAGGCTGCAGGGCCCTGGGCTGGCCTCTCCTGCAGGAAGATATTAACATGCAGATCTGGCAGAACGGTTTCTCCTCAGCCTTGCAACACACCTCCTGCCTGATTTCTATCCAAAATTCTAATTAATAGGAATTCATATTTTCACACAGCTCTGGCAGTTTGAATATGCAAGTGCCTTTTCAATGCTCCAAAGACCCCAAGCACCCTTTCAATGCACATGGCTCTATACAAGGGCTCCTGAAATGCAGACGCTGCCTCCCTCGCTGTTACCATCCTAAGAGCGTGTGGCAGCTGCGCTCCCCAAAGCCAGCAAAGTGGGTTCTGTGCACAGAAGACATGTCTCAGCTCCCATCCACCATCTGCCTGGTTGGTGGGTACACAATCTCAGCGCAGACAGACAGCTGCCCCTGACAATGGGGAAAACAGCGGCACTTCCTCCACGCCTTTGGCAACAAGAAAAAAAAATTCTGCAGAAAGAATATGTAAAATTGCTGCAAATTTTGGATGCAACAGCTATTATGCCTCCTCACAGCTAAATGATCACACTCAGTAGGATGGGTTCTGTTTAGCGACTGTAACAATTAGGCACATTTATACAGAATAAGACACTAACAAGGCTAAAAGACTATTGTCCTGGACAAAGGGTTCCTCTCATATGCTCTTCCATAATAAATGATACCTTTAAAAAAAAAAAAAAGCTCTTTCTAAACCCTCTTTTAAGTAAAATGACTGTCACTAATTACTTTGTTGTGAGCACAAATAAAAATTACTTTCTTCAAAATTTCTAACTCTAAATAAATTACTCTAGTCAAAAAGATGTACTCAATTAATTCTTTATTAAGGGTGTTGTAAAATCTAAGTGATTGTTCTAGGGTGCTGCATAATAAAGTTAGGCAGTGCCAGGAAAACATTTATCACTTAGCTAAGTAATTAGAGTATTTACTTAGAAAAAGTTCTAAAAGTTAAAAAAAAAAAAGATTCAGGGATTATTTACACAAGTCTCTGTAGAAAAGAGACTTGACACAAATATAACTATAAAGGACGTATCTCTTTTAAGGAAAAAACACCCAAACTTTCAAACGTATCTTATTTGAGTCCCTGCACAGTTATACCCTCAGCTGTCCAAGATCAGGTGTCCCCTTTCTGATCACGCCACAATTTCATCAATGCATTAATGCACAGCTGTTTCAGTGATGTTCACACAATTGTGAACTTTAGTTCTTTAAAATAACTCAGAATTTTTTGGGCAAAGCACCTCCTAGAAGAAATGGCACACAATCCAAAATGGGCAACTTTGGGGGGATTGCTCAATTATAGATCTATCCATATCAGTTAGAATTACGTTCAATTATGGGTAAAAAGAAACTCTTTAGGATTCACAACTAACAATGGCTTAAACAAGATGGAAGCTTATTTCTCTTGCATGTAAAAGAATATGGAAGTGGGAATCCAGAACTTGTTTGATGGCTTCATGTCATTGGCAGGGAGCTGGCCTCCTCCTATTAAACTGCTGCTATAATACCCTCAACACATCCCACGGCATAGTGCAAGATGGCTGCTCAGACTCCAGCCATCTTATCCCCATTCCAGCCAGCCAAAGGAGGAAGGGAAGAAGAACATGACCATCCCCTTTAAGGCCACCTCCTGGAAGCTGCACACAACTTTCCACTACATTCCACTGGCCAGATTTAAACGGTCCTAGTAACTGCAAGAAGGGCTGGAAAATGCAGTCTTTATTCTAGGCATCCATGTGCCTAGCTATTACTAAGGAAGAAGGGGAGAATGGATACTGGGAAGCAAATAGCTGTCCCTTCTCACAGCATCTGAAAAGCAAACTACTGCTAACCCTGAGGCCCCGCCCTACAGTAACCTAGGATTTCATTATTATTGCTGGACACGTGGTTCAGCAGAACTTGAAGGGTACGGGCCACCTGTGGTCCACACACTAACAGCAGTACCCCCCAGACCAGGGAGCAGCAAACTATCTGTGAAGGCCTGGAGAGGAAGTATCTTATGCGCTGCAGGCCGTACCAACTCTGCTTCAACTGTTCAACTCTGCCCTCGTAGCACAAAAGAAGCCATAGAAGATGGGTAAACCAATTGGTGCTGCTGTGTTCCAGGTAAACTTTACCAGAAATGCCAACAACTGTGTCAGACCACTGGTCTCCTTACAGCTATTGATCGTGTACCTCTACCAAAAGATGTTTGAGCATCTCCCCAGTTATTTATGTTTATTTATGAAACATACATGTACTACTATACTAACATATGTACATTCTAAAACACACAAAAATAGAATCAAAAGGGGAGATTTAAAATATGTAGGTAGAACTTCGTCATCTTTCCTTCCCATACCCCAAAGGCCTGTCTTGTACACCCCACTTAGGGTGACCACAGTGGTCTGTCTGCCATTTGCAGATGCTGTTTATTGAGCACCGCTCTGGGCCAACAGTCTGCATGGACCTCAGGATACAGTGACTAATTGACCACACCCCTGCCCTCAGGAAGCCGGAGTCCTAGGAAAAGGGGAAAGATTTTAGGTGAACCCTGTCCAGATTCCCCTTACAGGAAGCTGTTGCAGCAAAGGTTAGGAGTGCTGTGGGCAGACAGAGATCAGCTGCCTAGGGCATGCTCAGCAGTAGAGAGCCCTACCCAAGGTCACGCCAATGTCCAATGACTAATTGCTGTGTGGGAATAAAGGCCATCTCCAGAGCGCCCTTGGGGTCAGCCAAGCTGTCTCTGGCCTGCCTGGACCTGACCTCTCCCTCTGCTCATTCAAGCTTCCTCTTCCCTTCTTGACCCAGGTACTGATCCCAAGGGAACTCAGACATGGTGACGTGTTCGTGGCAGACATATTAACAACAGTGTAACGAAGTCTTTCAAGTGCATCCTGTTAGAATTTAGGGAGAGCACAGAAAACGGGGTGCTGCCACTGGCTTCAGGGACCTCAGTCTACTTGTACGTGTGGCCAGGGGAGGCAGGGAGAATGGATGTAGCAGAAGGAAGGTCATTTTTCAAAACTTCTTAGGGGAGGCTTAGCCTTAAACCAAGTCTTACCATTCCTGGTGTTTGCCCGGATGGGAAGAGAAAGAGAAGAGCGTTCCTGGCAAAGGAAGAAGCGTGAGCACCAACGGACAAAACCACATGGCACATTTGGAGAACCTGCAAATTTATGTTATGTCTAGATCACAAGTAGCTAAAGAAGTAACAGAGGCCAGCTGGTGGTGTTTCTAACAACATTCTAATGAGTTTGGACTGTATGCCCCAGATTCTTTCTCCTACTAGTGTGTTCCCTACCAGTAACAATAGCATCACCTGAGAGCTCAAGCCCCACCCCCAAACCTACTGAATCAGAATCTGCATTTTAACAAGCTCCTCAGGTGATTTGTAGGCGCATAATATAATTTGAGCAGCATGGTTCTAGGCCAGCGACACCTAAAGTGTCGTGTACAAAACAGTCTACTGGGGTGTAGGAAGAAAATAGTGAAATAACTATTATTACTAATCTTATGTCATTCTTATAAAAAATCTATTTTGGCATATTTATGTCCTATATAACACTACTTACATACATTTTATAAATAAAAACATATGTAAATTGAGGATGCATGCTCAGAAACATTTGGAGACACTCGCCCGCCCACCCCCATTCTGGGCAATAGGTAGACACCGAAGGCTTTTATGATTGGATTTACTGCTCAACAGATGACCTGGAAGCCAGCGGTGTGGTAAGCTGATTGCAGGAGAACAAGACTAGAGGTGGTGAGATCTGTTAGGTTTTTTGTTTGTTTGTTTGTTTTAGATTTATTTTGGTCAGGAAAGAATTTTTTAGACTATTTTTAAAAGCAGGCTTTAGGTTCACAGCAAAATTGAGAGGAAGGTACAGAGATTTGCCATTTGTTCCCTGCGCCGCATGTATAACCTCCCCGGTTATCAACAAACATCTCTCCCCGGAGCGATACATTTGTTACCATTGATGAACATATCATTATCATCTAGAGTCCATAGTTTATGTTACAGTTCACTATTGGTGTTGTACATTCCATGGGTTTGGATAAACGTGTAATGACATGTATTCACCATTATAATGTCATGCAGATTATTTTCACTACCCTGAAATCCTCTGTGCTCTGCCAATTCATCCGTCACCCCACCTCCCACCACCCTGACAACCACTCATCCTTTTTCTGTCTCCATAAGTTCACCTTTTCCAGAATGTCGTATAGTTGGAATCATACAGTATGTAGCCTTTTCAGATTGGTGGTATGCATTTAGGTTTCTTTCATGGCTTGATAACTCATTTCCTTTTAGCACTAAATAATGTTCCATTGTCTGGATGTATTACAGTTTATTGATCCATTCACCTACCAAAGGACATAGTGGTTGCTTCCCAGTTTTGGTAATTATGAACAAAGCTGCTATAAACATTCGTGTGCAGGCTTTTGTGTGGGTATAAGTTTTCCGCTCCTTTGGGTAAATACCAAGGAGCATGACTGCTGGATCATACTGTAAAAGTATGTTTAGTTTTGTAAGAAATTGCCAGACTGTCTTTCAAAGTGGCTGTACTATTTTACATTTCAACCAGTAACGTAGGAAAATACCTGTTATTCCACATCTTTGCCAGCATTTGGTGTTATCGGTGTGCCAGATTTGGGCCATTCTAATAGGTGTGTGGCACTATCTCATTCTTACTTTAATTTGCATTTCCTGATAACATATGATGTGGAGATCTTTTTGTATGCTTCTTCGCCATCTGTACATCTTCTTTGATGAGTTGTCTGCTAAGGTCTTTGGCCCATTTTTTTAATCAGGGTGTTTTCTTATTGTCAAGTTTTAAGATTTCTTTCTATATTTTGAATAAGAGTCCTTCATCAGATGTCTTTTGCAAATATTTTCTCCCAGTCTATGGCTTGTCTTCTCATTCTCTTGACAGTGTCTTTCATAGAGCAGAAGTTTTTAATTTTAATGAAGTCATCTTATCAATTATTTCTTTCATAGATCATGTCTCTGGTGTTGTATCTAAGAAGTCATCACCAGAGCCAAGACCAGCTAGGTTTTCTCCTAAGTTATTTGCTAAGAGTTTTATAATTTCGCGTTTTACATGTAGATCAGTGATCCATTTCATGTTAATTTTCGTGAAGGCTATAAGTTTTGTGTCCAGATTCATTTTCTTTGCATGTGGATGTCCAGTTGTTCCATTACCATGTTTGAAAGACTATCTTTGCTCCATTGAATTGCTTTTGATTCTTGTCAAGCTCACTGACTATATTTATGGGGTCTATTTCTGGGTTTTCAATTCTGTTCCCTTGACTTGTTTGTCTATTCTTTCATTAATACCACGTTTCTTGATTATTATAGCTTTAAAGCAAGTCTCGAAGTTCAGTAGCATTATCTTTCCAACTTTGTTCTTCTGCTTCAATACTCTGTTGGCTATTCTCAGTCCTTTGGCTCTCCATATAAACTTTAGAATCAATTTGTTACTATCTATAAAATAATTTGCTGGGATGTTGAAAGGCATTGATTTAATCTATAGATCAAGTTGGGAAGAGGTAACATCCTGACAACATGGAATATTGTCCTGACAAAATGGACTATCTCTCCATTTAGTTCTTTGATTTCATTCATCAAAGTTTTGTAGTTTTACTCAAATAGATTGTGTACATATTTTGTTAGAGTTATATCTAGGTATTTTATTTAGGAGGGTGCTAATGTAAATGGTACTGCATTTTTAATTTCAAATTCCATTGTTCATTGCTGGTATACAGGAAAGTGTATAGTTTTGGCTTTTGTATATAACCTTGTATTCTGCAACCTTGTTATAATTGCTTATTAGTTCCAGGAGATTTTTGGGTCAATTCTTTAGGCATAACGATCTACGTAAGTAATCATGTCACTGCAGACAAGGACTGTTTTATTTCTTCCTTCCCAATAAGTACATTTTTTATTTCCTTTTTTCACCTTATTGTATTAACAAGGACTTCCAGTATGATACTGAAAAGTTGTGGTAAGAGGAAACATCCTTGCCTTGTGCCCGATCTTAATGGGGAAATTCTGCTTCGCACCATCGAGTAGGATGTCAGCAGGAGGTTTTTTTGCAGAGAGCTCCTCAGCGTTATTAAGCTGAGAAATCTCCCCTCTGTTCCTCATTTACTGAGACCTCTTAGATCTTTACATACACCGACTAGAATTGACAACATGTCTTATGAAGGGAAAGGAGGCGTCAGACTCTCGCTGTTCATTTGGGGAAAGAAGTCTATGTGAGGAGAGCCTCGGTGCTCTTTACTCGGTACTCAGCGAGCCTCCCACAGGACCTGCGGCACTTCTTTCAAGTGAGCCAGATCCCAGTTACCAGGTATCCCTCAGAAATCTGCTACAAAACTTCGATTTGCCTATTTAAGGCTCAAGGGCAGAGCAATGACCGAATTGTTTCACCTCATCATTGTTGTGTGGTTTTGCACCATAACCTCACCATCTTCCTTCTCCTGGAGGTTATTCCTGACCTGAGAGAGCTCTCTAACACTCCTGGCCACAGTTTCAACAACTGCCGCAGGCAGCGAGAAACACCCCATGAAGCAGTCCCAGAGCACAAACCTAGCTCCTTTCTCTTGGTAGAAGCTCAGACACATTTAAGGATGAATGTACTCCTATTACTTAGATTAAGGGGACCAGGGAACTGCATTTCTTACCAGTTTCTTGCTCCATCCCACACAGCAGCCTCCACATGTTGCTTTTAAATATTCTAAATATTCCTATGCTAAAGCCAAAGATTAATCTCAACAGAGGTGATCATCAGTACGGCCCAGACACCCACCAACTGGAATGGATGCCAGCCTGGCTGGGGCAGAGACTGGCAGACCCCTATTAAGGCAGGCATTAGTCCTTTGGCTGCTGTATAGTAGAGCAATCTGGAGACCTCAGGGAGGGACCTAAGAGGGGCTGCAACAAGTGAATAAATATTTCAATGTTGTAACAACAGTACAGCCATTCCGGTGTATACCAGTTGAATAAGGGGCCTAACATTAATATACCCCTAACATAGATGGGTAACATTTGGCTGCTTTATTAAGGTTTTTCCCTATCTTCTCTCCTTTCTTATGCGTGAGACAGAGGGTGCTCTGGGCCACAACCCATTGGGGGCCTTGCTAAAAAAACTAAATACACACATAACTGCAGAACCTTTCCTAAAAGTGTTATCTGAGCAAAATAGTGCTGTCTTAAAAATCATAATGCCACCCTCGCCATACTCTAAAGATCTTGACTCTCCAGCTAGCGATGAATAAATGTACATTTTTTTCATCCTGATTGTTTTCAGACCACCGACTAGAATTACAGCATGAAAAGGCCGCTGTCATGTTCAGTATACATTTTTAATAGACATCTTTAAACATTTAGACAAAATATTATTTTTAAATGGCAATTCTTTAACTGGTAAATGTAATTATCTAACTTTAAAGAAAAAAAGCTGACAATCAAAATATTCTGTCACTGCTTTACCGAAGCACCTAAAATATCTTTTCAGCGAATGAAATGATTCTTTATTTTATGCTTTTAAAAATGCATTAGGGTAATTGCTCTGCAACAAATCACCTTCTCTGCTCCAAGCTCGACTGCCACATCCTTCACGTGTCCATCAACTGTGCACATTGCCACGATCTCCTGATGATCGCCAGGGGTGAGTCCCCCCACAGCATGTTTATAAGAGTATTCAGTTGAGCAATCTGCAAAATAATTATATTTCAATGGAGATATTATGCTGTGAAAAAAATCTATTATATGTCAAGTGCTAAATGAAGCAGTTATAGAACCAAGGCACATTTATTGGTGTTTTTAATCAAAGCAAATAACTTTTGCAAGCTGATCATTCCATTGTTTTCTTGCAATTTTAATATTCTTCCTTAATAACAAAAATATACTTTTCAACCAGCAGTCGTCACTTTACTTCTGAATAACAAAATGCTGGATTTAAAAAAAAAAAAAAATTCTTGGTTTACCATCTCCATATGGTTGGAATCTATTTTCCCAAAGTCCTATAGTTAAAAAAAAAAATTGTACAGAAGTTAGTCTCCTTACAAAGGTTGTCCCAAAGTCCACATTTTCCTTAAGTCCAAAGAGGGACTAAGGGACCCTTAACCCTATCTGTTGGTGGCAGAAGAGTTGAGGAACTTTTGCTCCGATGTGCTTCATGTGTTCCTTTGTAAAGTTTAAGGTTCAAAGCCGAGAAGGTTCTTTGTAGGCTTCAAGCTGAACGCAACCTGCTTTCTTTCAACATGCCAGTCCTCACCACCGCAACAGCGAGAGCCCCGGGCTTACCCCTCGGGGCTAAATTTCAAACTGTACATTTGTATTTCCAGAAAATGTTGAGTACATAAAGAAATCACTCTTTTAAGCTTCAAAATGTAATAAAAAGCTGTAGACTTTCACCGTACCTCAGCAAGCCTGACCACAGACACGGGGACATAGAACCTTGATGAATTTCTCATGAGACTAACAGCTCACAGTCCCTGAAGTCTCACTATGTGCCAGGTTCTCCTTTCAGTGCTGTTAGGTCTCCTCTCCTATAATACTCGCAACAATCCTATGCAGTAAAGCCTCTGATGGCCCAATTCACAGATGAGGAAACTAAGGCTAGAGAGATTAACTAACTTGTCCAACGATCCTGCCAGTTTTCCTAGATGTCCCCTGTCAGTGCTCAACAGATGTTGACCGACAGCCCTACACCTGCTTAAGAAAGCCTTCTTCCACGCAAAACCTCTTCAAGTCCTCACCCACACCCCACTGGCCCCCCAAATGTGAGCGCTGGTCAAAGTCACTTGAACGGCCAAATCCAACACATAATGAAGACACGGGATGGAGGTCCCAAGAACTCCGGGCATCCCTTCCTCTAAGGCCCAACAAGCACTAGCCAGAGAGAGCATTCCTTCCTTCCTTCTCCTCCTGCCTTCAACCTCATTTGCAGAAACAACTCATTTGAAATCCTATCCAAACCTTCCGGTAGGACTTCCCTTTCTACTATCTGCCTGTTTTCAAGCAGGAAGTGTGACTAATCACACCACTGTTGACGGGAAGAGCCCGCAGAGGGCTCCGGCCCGGCTCTGAGTACACCCCGCGCCAGCCAGCCGCGGCCCCAGGAGGATGCCCCGTCGCCACTTCGCCCCCAAACCTGGCACCACAGGCCCCAGAAGGGGGAGAGGACGCATTCCAGCTCCTGGGCACCCCACGACAAAGCCGCTGACCGTGCTGCTTGCTCTCCCCTCTCGCCCTCCTGCTCCTGCCCTCCAGCCATCCCGCCCCACGCCCTTGTTGTCAGGAAGCCTGTACCGTCTAAAAGGGACTGATTATTGCTGCGGGCACGCCACCCTTCAGTGCGGATCTTCGAGAGGAGAGCGCTGACGAGATGCGTTTCCAGAACAAAGAGAGGCAAACAGATGCTCGGCCCCGAAGGAGAAAGCCATCTTGGGAACTGCAGAGTAGTGCGTGGGAGACAGAGAGTTGTGTGTGTGAGAGAGCATGCATGTGTGCACGTGTGTGCAATGCGTGTATGTGATGCGTGTGTGCGCGCACTCGAGTGTGTGGCACGTGAGCACGCACACGCATGAAGTCTGGGGAGAACGGGCTCCCGAGAATGTAACCAATAATCTGGGCTCACTGTTCCAAGGAAGAATGAAGGGGGGAAACAACACTGTTGGAAACTGAAGTCACCACCTTTTGCTGGAGAAATTGCTAAAGTTTAGATCAAGAATTTTCTTCTCAGGTTCATTAGAACTAAGTTTCTTTATAACTATAATATTGAGCACTGATTATGTGCCAGATTCTGTGCTAAGCATTTCACATGAATCCCAACATACACCTTATGCAATATATACTACTATCTCCATTTTACAGAGGAGGAAACAGGAATTCAGAGAGGTTAGGTTATTTCCTCAGTGTCACACAGCTAATGGATGGTGAACTAAGAGTCAGTTGGGGCAGTGTGAAGACAGAGTTGGTGCTCTAAACTTGATGCTAACAGTTCACCTTCTTCCTAAAAGTAAAGACACTATTTTTTTTTTTTAATTTTTTTGGGGGGGGTACACCAGGTTCAATCATCTGTTTTTATACACATATCCCCATATTCCCTCCCTTCCTTGACTCCCCCCCCTCGAGTCCCCCCCACCCTCCCCGCCCCAGTCCTCTAAGGCATCTTTCATCCTCAAGTTGGACTCCCTTTGTTATACAACAACTTCCCACTGACTATTTTACAGTTGGTAGTATATATATGTCTGTGCTACTCTCTCGCTTCGTCTCAGTTTCCCCTTCACCCCCCCGCCCCCTCCCATACCTCGAGTTCTCCAGTCCATTCTCTGTATCTGCATCCTTGTTCTTGTCACTGAGTTCATCAGTACCATTTTTAGATTCCGTATATGTGAGTTAGCATACAATATTTGTCCTTCTCTTTCTGACTTACTTCACTCTGTATGACAGATTGTAGTTCTATCCACCTCATGACATATAGCTCCATCTCATCCCTTTTGATAGCTGCGTAATATTCCATTGTATATATATGCCACATCTTCTGTATCCATCCATTTGTTGATGGGCATTTAGGTTGCTTCCATGCCTAAAAGTAAAGACACTATTGTGAGCTAATCACCACCACTTTCAGCCCTGGATCCAATGGCTCACACCCATTCTCACAACCGCACAGTCTGGGCTAAAGGCTCTTAGATATCACAGAGCAAAAAAAATCCCTGGGCATCTTGTTAAAATACTGATTCTTGGCCACACCCTGGTGATTCCGATTCCTCTTGTCTGAGTCAGGTCCTAGGAATCTGCATTTTCAACCAGCATTTCAGCTGATTCTATCACAAGGGGTGCAATGACACAGTGTCATCCAGGGCCCAGAGTCGGTGTTGAGGTAAGTGAGACGCCTCTCTCCTTGCTGAACACGCATCGGCCCGTCTCATCACTCCACGCACACTCTCACTAGGGCTAGGGATGGCCAAGTACAGACCCACACATAGCACAACTTGGAGAGAGTGCTTCTTCCTTTAAGAAATTTGTTTTTGTAATCCCCAAATTGAGAGAAAATTAGTCCATTTCATAGATTCTCTAAATAGGCCAAAAATTAAAAGCAAGTCTATTTACTTCAAGAGACTCTAATTCTGTGAGGGCCGGCACAGTGCCTGGCACGTCCCAGACATGCCATTAAACATGTGTGGAATGGATGCAACGAAAGGAGGATGAAACCAACCTGCTCATGGTTGCGGACACCTCTAACTAACAAAGAAACTTGAAATCTTCACAGCAGAGTTCCTCAACCGCAGCACCATTGACATTTTGGACCTGATAATTTTTCACTGGGTGTGTGTCGGGGGGACCCACACTGCCCTGTGCATTATCAGATGTTTAGCAGCATCCCTAGCCTCTACCCACTGCCTGCCAGCAGCAACCCTCCTCCATCCAAAGCTATGACAACCAAACATATCTCCAGACATCGCCAAAGTTCCCATGGGTAGCAAAATCACTCCCGGTTGAGAACCGCTGTTTTAAAGGAAGCAACAATGTATTGAATGTTTTAATTGCTTTCCAAAGTGTCTGATTCCTTTCTGATCACCATCTCCACTAGCATCGTACCCTTCTCCCAAAAGGGTTTGTGCTTGTTGTTGTTGGTTTAATGTTTCAGGACATTTTTTTAACATGTTTTTGAAGGGTGATTAAAGTGTACAACAATCTCAAATTTCAGAACACCAGGAATAGACTGAACAGGAGTTTTTAGAGAGCAAAAAAACAGATTAAGTATAAAAAGGGAGAAATCAAAATGCTATAGGACTTCTTCTAGGTGCTAGAAGACATAGACAAATACCTTCAACATGCCAAGGAAAAGTTATTTTCCATCTGGAATGGTATACTCAGTGCAACACCCAATCAAATGTGTGGTTTGACTAAACTTATGTTTAGGCGTGCAAGTGCAAAAAATGTACTTCCCATGCACCCTCTCTTAGGAAGTTCCTGGAATATATCCTTCAGCAAATTAAGAGAATCAATCAGAAGAAGAAGAATGGGGTCCAGGAAAGAGGAAAGCCAACACAGGAAACTGGGTGACAGGTGCTCCCCACACCCAAAGAGCATCCAGTCCAAATGTGAGGGGGATGGAGGACTGTGGGGCTAGAGCTGGCAGGAGGAAGACCACAAATGACTGAGTGTTTGGAAATGGATAAATTATTGATAGACATCGGGTGACAGAGCCGTTGGCGAATTTGGAAAAATAGTAGTGATGTGTACTTAGAACTGGTAAGTTAAAAAGGGAGGGGGGGGCAATTATTTATTTAAAAAGGTAGTTTGAGGAAAAATGATTATGTTACACTTATTGACTAGAGAGTGAACAATATTCACCCAGTCCTAACAATGTAAACACCAAATATTAATTGAATTAAAAAAAAGTCGAAAGTGGTTGCCTCTGGAGAAAAAAGATTGGGGGCAGGAGGAAGAAGGCAGAGGCCTCCTGCTCTTTGTTATAAACCTTTCTCCTTGATTAACTATGTGTTTGTATTGCCTTAACAAAGGCTTAAGTGAAGTTAAAGATATAATAAAATGAGATCCTGTTTATAAATGACCTGGCACCCGGAGCACAGCGAGCACACACACTGACGTGGGTACTGCAGCTCCTCCTGCACCGTCACCACCTCGCTGCCGGCCCGTGTGCAGAATCTCCCGCGTCCCGTGCAGCATCTAGTGTTCCTACTACAGGTGATGACAGTGCACTTGGGGGGCTGTCTCAGGCTTCCCCTTCACTTCCATCACACTGCCTTCCTGTTGCTACTTGCTCCTGGCTTTCCTGTCTGCTGCTGCCTCTGCCTAGAAGGCTTGCCTCCTCTATCAGAGGAGGTCATCCTTGTAGACTGAGCATGTGTGGGAGGGACCTACACAGAGCAGTGAGGGAGGAAGGGGGCAGATCAGCCTCACATCCAATGAGTGAGCGAATGAAGCCACTCATGCTATGAAAGGGCCCCAGCCTATTGCTTGTGCAGTCCTTGGGTTAAGATGATTGCCAGGTAGCCCCACATTATTTCCAGAGATTGTTTCCTCTGTCCTTATAGCTGCTTTATCCATCAGAGCCTGCCATTCTCGTCCCTTCCCCTCCTGCCTCATATTTCTTCCAACTGCAGGTCTCCAACTCTCAGGAAGAAACCTACTTGGAGCTTCTTCAGTTGATAGGGTCAGAACGTATTTTGCATACTCAGATGCCTTTATAAAGTTTTGGACATCAGGTTTCCGAGAGCACAGAACAAGGACAGCTACTAGAGTGACATAATAAAGAATGCAGATGGGGATTTCCCTGGTGGTCCAGTGGCTAAGACTCTGCCCTCCCAATGCAGGGGGTCTGGGTTCAATCCCTGGTCAGGGAACTAGATCCCACATGCCACAACTAAGAGTTCACATGCCGCAACTAAAGATCCTGCATGCAGCAACTAAGACCCGGCACAGCAAAATAAATAAATAAATAAATATTAAAAAAAAAAAAAAGAATCCAGATGCATTTGACAGAGAAAAAGCCCCAGGAAACTGCACTGTTGTCTATCTCATTTGTACTCATGGGATTTTAATTTATGGAGGTAACGGAGTGGCAACACAGAGAGGCCAGTGCCCTGGAAAGATCTTTATCACTTACATTTTATCACTTACATAGCACACACAGTGAGGAGGCAGAAGCAGGCTCAAGGGGAAACCCAGGCCAGGGCCTTTATTATGTTTCCTGCAAGCAAGGCAGAGCAGGGGAAACAGCTTAGAAGGATTTGCTAGTTTGAATACTATGGGTGGGCTCTGGTCTATCGGGGTGGTCTCTAGTTGTCTGGGACCTGGTTGTGGGTGACTTAGGGCAGGGAGACTATTGGCTTGATGTGTGAGAGTAGGTAACAAAGACGTTCAGAGCATGGGCTCTGGATCGATGGAGAGATAAACTTTGGCCCTTAGTTTGGCCCTACAATTCATGGACACCAAATAGACACACACAGAATCTAAGAAACAGTCAGAACATCAGCACCGGTAACATTAACAGGTCTCTCCTTTAGCCAAAGCTAGATACTGCAACCCTAAGAAGAGAGTGGGCAACTAACAGAGTCTAGACTTACCTGTCTCCTAAAGAAGTCTTTAAAAATGTGCTTTGTGCAGTCTATTGATTTCTGTCAGCACCAAAAGTTATCTTTAAAAACCATGTAGTGTCATTAACAAATCAAAATCTTTACTAATTCGTATTTCTACAATTCCTTTAACAAAAAACAGACACACGACTGTAACTTATAAGATTCAGAAACTTACTGTAGACAGCAAGGAAATGTAAAACAATCCAAACTAAGATGATCTTTAGAAATTGGTAAGCTTTTGTTTTACCAGTAACATGAGAAATATCCATTGTAGAATCCGAAAAAATACTTTTCTCAAATGAATAAACATAAATAACCTCAAATCACAAATAGGTGATGGAACCCCACTCTAACTCACACATCACATCAATATGGATTGTGAAATTGAAAAAAAAAGTTGACTTATCATGATTTGATTTAAAAATGAATGTAAATTCCCCCACCCCTGATGATTTTTTTTATTTTATTTATTTATTTTTATTTATTATTTTTTGAGGGGTACACCAAGTTCAATCATCTGTTTTTATACACATATCCCCGTATTCCCTCCCTCCCTCGACTCCCCCCCCCAAGTCCCCCCCACCCTCCCCGCCCCAGTCCTCTAAGGCATCTTCCATCCTCAAGTTGAACTCCCTTTGTTATACAACAACTTCCCACTGGCTATCTATTTTACAGTTGGTAGTATATATATGTCTGTGCTACTCTCTCGCTTCGTCTCAGTTTCCCCTTCACCCCCCGCCCCCCACCAAACCTCGTGTCCTCCAGTCCATTCTCTGTATCTGCATCCTTGCTCTTGTCACTGAGTTCATCACTACCATTTTTAGATTCCGTATATGTGAGTTAGCATAGAATATTTGTCTTTCTCTTTCTGGCTTACTTCACTCTGTATGACAGACTCTAGGTCTATCCACCTCATGACATACAGCTCCATCTCATCCCTTTTTATAGCTGAGTAATATTCCATTGTATATATGTGCCACATCTTCTGTATCCATTCATTAGTTGATGGGCATTTAGGTTGCTTCCATGTCCTGGCTATTGTAAAGAGTGCTGCAATAAACATTATGGTACATGTTTCTTTGGGGATTATGGTTTTCTTTGGGTATATGCCCAGGAGTGGGATTACTGGATCATATGGTAGTTCTATTTGTAGTTTTTTAAGGAACCTCCAAATTGTTTTCCATAGTGGCTGTACCAACTTACAGTCCCACCAACAGTGCAGGACAGTTCCCTTTTCTCCACACCCTCTCCAACATTTGTTGTTTCCAGATTTTGTGATGATGGCCATTCTGATTGGTGTGAGGTGGTACCTCATCTTGGCTTTGACTTACATTTCTCTGATGATTAGTGATGTTGAGCATCTTTTGCCGGGGTCCAGCCCAGGCAGGATCCAGGGAGTCCCTTGGGAGGGGTAGAGTTGGCGAGGAAAAAAAAAGAGACAGGAGGCAGTGGAGTTGCAGAGAAGAGGAGAGAGAGAGTGAGAGTGAGTGTGAGAGTGTGAGAGTAACTTTAATTTTTGCTCCGATCTTATATATCTTACAGCTTGTTATGTGGATTTTTCCATTAGGGGCCCCATATCCCTCCCCCAAATGTCCCAATGACTCCGCCGGGGGCCTGTCCTTAGTCAGGTGACGAGTCTTCTATGTAATCATCAGTTCTCATCAGTTCTTCACGTTCTTGTCCATAAACAATCGAACAATTTTTTTTTCCCCCATGTTTAACATTACCATTCTTGTTTTAACCCTCCAGTGGTTACAAGGGGGAGGGGAACACAGGATAACAATCTCTAAGGGCAGGCCTCTCAGGCGCCACAGGCTTGAAGTGACAGACACATTGTTAGCAGGTTAAGCTTAATTAGTGAGCTACATTCTCTATGCTACGTGACAGCAGACATACAGGACATGGACATAACATAGATACCCGTAATATTCCGTTCTTATAAGGGAAGGGTGCATGGGATATTTTATAGGCAACTTTGGTTTGACGGACCCTCACTTCAGAGGTTTGGGATACTTGTGATTGGGTGAGGCAGCATTCCTGATCACAATGCATGGCCCATTACGGCCGAATTGCCAGCATGGCCCAAGGGTGGGGATAATAAGTTTAAACATTCCTCCATTACCCGGGCCCCCTAAGGGTCTACATGTGATTTGTTTGCGGCCCATAGAATTTCCACAACACCAAGAAAGCGGGGGGTAGCCACCATTCTTGAAGGCGGCGTAGGCGCCCCTTCACCCAGAGAGCTCATCATTCCTAGAAAGAAAAGTACACAAAGGAGACTCATAGTGAAACTAAATCTCGGAGAACTCCGGTACTTCCAAGATGCCTGCTTTGCAGCTCTCCCGAACCGAAGATGCCTTCATCGGAATTCCTGCCTTGCAGGCCATTCCCGGAGTGCTCGGCCTTGCCTGAGCCTTTAGGCAATCCCCGAACGGCTCCCGGCAATCTTTTCATGTGTTTGTTGGCCATCTGTATGTCTTCTTTGGAGAGACGTCTATTTAGGTCTTCCGTCCATTTGTGGATTGGGTTATTTGCTTTTTTAGTATTAAGCTTCATGAGCTGCTTGTATATTTTGGAGGTTAATCCTTTGTCCGTTGTTTTGTTGGCAACTATTTTTTCCTATTCTGAGGGTTGCCTTCTTGTCTTGTTTATGGTTTCTTTCGCTGTGCAAAAGCTTTTAAGTTTCATGAGGTCCCATTTGTTTATTCTTGATTTTGTTTCCATGATTCTAGGAGGTGGGTCCAAAAGGATCTTGCTTTGATGGATGGCATAGAGTGTTCTGCCTATGTTTTCCTCTAGGAGTTTCATAGTGTCTGGCCTTACATGTAGGTCTTTAATCCATTTGGAGTTTATGTTTGTGTATGGTGTTAGGAAGTGTTCTAATTTCATTCTTTTACATGTTGCTGTCCAATTTTCCCAGCACCATTTATTGAAGAGGCTGTCTTTTTTCCATTGTATATTCGTGCCTCCTTTGTCAAAGATAAGGTGCCCATATGTGTTTGGGCTTACTTCTGAGTTCTCTATTCTATTCCATTGATCTTCCTTTCTATTTTTGTGCCAGTACCATACTGTCTTGACCACTGTGGCTTCGTAGTATAGTTTGAAGTCAGGAAGCCTGATTCCACCAACTCCATTTTTCCTTCTCAAGATTGCTTTGGCTATTCGGGGTCTTTTGCGTTTCCATACACATCGTAAGATTTCTTGCTCTAGTTCTGTGAAAAATGCCATTGGTAATTTGATGGGGATTGCATTGAATCTGTAAATTGCTTTGGGTAGCACAGTCATTTTCACTATGTTGATTCTTCCAGTCCAGGAACATGGTATGTCCCTCCATCTGTTTGTGTCATCTTTGATTTCTTTCATCAATGTCTTAAAGTTTTCTGCATATAGATCTTTTGCCTCCTTAGGCAGGTTTATTCCTAGGTACCCCTGATGATTTTAACATATCATTAGGAAAGTTTAATATCTCCACGATTGAGTATCTCTATTCTTGGTGGTATCAGCAAAGTGCAGAAACTGCCACTGAGTCTTAATTCTATGCCAGTGTAACTTCCCATCTTTGAGAAGCGATGCCAAATAAAGCAACAGGCATTCATGTACTGTGAGTGCCTTGAAGATTACGTATCTTTCAGTCCCTAGGACTCTAGGAGACACAGCAGAGCCACAAGATCATAAGATTTGGGCCAAGTAACATGTATGAAACGACGAGAGAAAAATTAAGAATTTAACTGGGTCGAGCCAACTAAATCAGGGATCAGATGGGCTACAATACCACCACTAAATTTCACAGAGGAAGAAGTCTCAGGGATGTCCCCGGCGGTCCAGCAGTTGAAGACTCTGGGCTTCCACTGCAGGGGCATGGTTGGATCCCTGGTCTCAGAACTAAGATTCCACGTGCCTCGAGGTGAGGCCAAAAAGTATAAAAAGAAAAAAAAAAAGTCTCAGGGCAGGACTCAGTGACTAGATAAGCCCTAAGAATGGAGGACAAAGCTGTCATTTTCCCAGGTGCAAAAAAGGATGACTGAAGGGAAAGGGAGAGACGCTAAAACACAGTGGGTCAGACGAAGTATTGGCTTATATGGTAAGTAATAGGGAGCCACAGAGGACTGAGGTGGAAGGGCTGGCTTATTAAAAGTAGTATTTGGAGGCACATGGTGTGAGATATGTGTCATTGCACAGGGGGCTCTTGGAAGAAGCCAGGCGGAAGGCAGGAGGCCACCCGGAAAAGGACAACCCCTGCAGACATTTTAAAGAGAGAACTGGCCCAGTGTTCTCAGTGAAGGGGGCAGCACCGTGTGGTGGTTAAGAGCATGGGCCAGGCCCAAACGGAAAAACAGTAGTGTGGGGGGATTGCCTGGCAGCCCAGTGGTTAGGACTGGGTGCTTTCACTGCCGGGACCTGGGTTCAGTCCCTAGTTGGGAAGATCCTGCAAGCCTTGCAGAGCCAGCCAGGGGTTTCCAGAGACCTGCCCCACCAGTTACAACTGAATGACCTTGGGCACGCGGATTCGTTCTTTCACCTGAGACGTAGGACAGTGATGCCTGCCTGCCGAGAAGTGTTGTGAGCATTAAAACCTATCCTAGAATATTAACATATTCTAGAAATATGGTAGCACAGTGTCAGGAATTGTGAGTGCAATACATGGATAATAGTATTTTTGAGTATTTAAATTTTTAAAATTATTATTAAGAGAGAAGACTCACTGATAATTTCCACATTTCTAACCAAGGGGTACCAGAGACAGAACTGGGAGAGAAAGGCTCCATGGGGTGGTAGGCAGTGAGTCCCAATATCCTGACACTTAAGCCAAATTCAGGCGGAGAGGGAGCGATCAGGTGGGGGTCCCAACACAATTAAAACACTGCAGTTCAGTTCAAAGCACACAAATACAATTCAGAAATGAAATGTATTCTTCAGGATATAAAATATGAGGGAAATTGCTAAATTTTACTTCCAAAGCCTGTTTCTTGCAAGCCTTTGCTGAAAAGAAACCTAACAATTCTTTGGAAAGCATGTATTTTGTTCCATGATTAAAAGAAGAGGAAAAAAAAAACACAGAAAACAAACAAGTAAAACTTGAAGGGCACTCTAGTTAAAAAAGAGAGAAAGAAACATTTCCAAAATGTGATCATTTGGTCCTGAAATTGATCATGGTTAGAATAGACAATTGAATCATTTCTATTTTTTCTGCATGTGATTCTCTGTCTCTGGCCTTCTGTAATAAAAGTTTGCAATAGTCAATTCTCAATTAGCTTTGTTAATGGAGAGGAGCTGTGACATAGATAAAAACAAACTACAGATAACACAAAAATGATTTACTGCCACTCACAGGTTCCCCTCAACTCCCAGCCTCCCATCTCCTCAAAGCCCTCCAATCAGCGCCTTCCGACCCCCAATGTGTGGTGTCAGAAGGAGACTGTGGGTCACATAGATAATCTACTCAAGGGTAATGGATTTGACTACAATTTAGCATTGATTAATTATAGTGTCCAATTTTAATTCAGTGCTATTCACTAACTAATTAGATACGGTTTTTCCATGTTCTATTTTTGGCACAGAAAATTCTAAGCATAGGTACTTTTAAATTAGCAGCGCTGTTGAGATTTAATAATTATTTATCCCCAGCCTCACAATGAGCACTATACAAAGGTCAGGAGACCTAGGTTCTTCCCGGTCCTACCTGTGACAGGGACTTTGCAACACCAGGTAATCCATTCACCTCTCTGAACTGTTTCCTCACTTATAAAGTGGGGTTGCAGGAGGTGGATGTCTGAGGTTGCTTTCAGGGCTACCATCCTTGTCGAGGTCATCCTTATGATGCATACCTTGTGTTTAACATGTTTGCCCTTTAACCTGTACTCATGAGTTTATGGCAGTAGTTCTTATTCGTGGGCGCTTTTTCCTCCCAGGAAACGTGGCAATGTCTGGAAATATTTTTATTGTCAGGACTAGCAGGGAGAGGGTGATGCTGGCATCTAGAGGGTAAGAAGCCAGAGATGCTGCTAAACATTCTACAAGGCTGAGGACAGTCCTCTATAGCAAAGAATTATCTGGTCCAAAATGTTAATAGTGTTGAGGTTGAAAAACCCTAATACATAGGAAAGTATTTTGACATAGGTCAGTAGTCTAGGAATTGCCCTATTTTGCAAGAGGAACAGAAGTTTAAGTCATAGGATAATACAATATTATATTGGAACTTACTACTGAAGTACCAAAGACTATAAATATGAAATTCCAAAGTGATGCACCACATCACTTCATGGAAATTTCAAAGAGCGTGATTATTGGTAAAAACTGGATAAGCAGCCCTAACACCTGCAAGGAGGCCATACGAGGGTTGCAAGTGTGGAGATTCAGGCAGCATTTGTAAAAGGAACTCTTCTGCAGACAGCCACTGCCCTGTGTGACTCAATCCCACCCCACAGGGAAAGACCTGGATTGGAGCCGTTTTGAATTCTGCTCCCAGAGAGCGTCCTGGGAGCAATGAAGCTACAAAGTCTCCGTGGAGTGGAAAGTCCAGAAAACAAGGAATGAGACAAGAAGAGAGCCCAGAGAGGAGGTAGTGTGTTTGGCCCCTCCCAGAACTATTGTTGGAGGGACCCTGCAGGGGAAGCCCTGAAGAGCGCGAATACCCGTATGAGAAAAAGGCTCACCTTTAAGCATCTGCCAGACCCAGACGGTACAAAACTATCTCACAAGCATACCCTTCAAGTAAGAACTTTCCCTTCCAGCCTCCTTGTGTTCTGACCCTAGAGGAGCCTGAAGGTTAGAAAGTAGAGAAAGAGGGAAAAAGCCATGCGTACTTCCTTTCCCAAAGGCAGGTGAAGAGCAGGCTGTGGCCAGGAAAAGAGAAGTCTTACCTTTAAATGTATGTTGAAACACTGATTAATACATTCAACTGGAATTGTATTTCTAAATCAAAATGGTGTATTTTGGCTTAGGTTGATAGTAGGTAAAACTTTCTATTCCTTCAGTGACTAGAACATTCCTGGAGGATGTCAAAACTTTCATCCAACAAAAGAGAAAAGCCCCTCTATTAAATAAATTTTAGAAAGAAGTGGAAGTCAAAAATATGTTTCATTCCATTATGTCTTACTGGTCTCACCTGTTCATATACAAGTTATATACACAAACTTCCACTTTCCTTCTTCTAGAAATGTAATCAAGATGCCTTATGAACTCTGCCTACAGGGGGAATAAACCTTGCTAGATATTCTCTGTTTAACTATACTAGAAATATCAAATTTCCTGAGTTCAAAAAATATAATTTTTTGGTTCCTGTGAGTTTTGAATCAAGTTTATTAAACTTTGTACTCTGAGGGGGAAAAATCTTACCTGTCTGTCATTAGATACAAAGTTCTCCAAAGATTATACACTCAGCTGTGAGTTCTCCCAGTAACTGTAGTCTAACTTTGATGATCTCAAATTTTCAAGATTTGAGTTTAATAACTGTCAGATATTTTGAAGGATGCCCTTTCAGCTACTGACATAATTAAATATGTCAACTATTTTGTTAACTGTGGGTTCCTGATTCACTTAAAAGCCCCAGAATCCAGAATCTCATCTTAAATTTGCATGGGCCTGACGTAATTTCTCCTGGGTGTCTTCAAAGGCACAATAGAGAGGTTTAAAATTGGTAGAAATGTCATGCAAAGATGGAAAAACAGTTCTGTACTTATTTAATTTTATACCAGAAGGAAGTCTTCACCTAAAGATTTTTTTCAAATTAAATATTATTTTTCTTTTCTTTATATTTCCCTTTATATAATTATGACTGATGAGAAAGAAGAATAATCAAAGACTTTAGAATATTTCCCAGGGCCCCATGATCCTCTAAAAGTGAGGTCAATAGACCTGCAGCTTCAGCAGGACCTGGGAGCTCATTAGACACAGAATTTCAGGCTCTGTCCCAGATCTACTGAATCTGAACCTGCATTTTACAATATTTCTAGGTGATTCTCGAAGACATTAAAATTTGAGAAGGACTGAGCTAAGCCACCTTTGAAGAGGCCTGCAATGATACTGCATAACAATTTAACCCATGACAATTAAGTGGAAATAACCCAATTAGGATGAATTTCTTTAGATTCAAAAAATAAATCTACAGTAGAAGCAAAGTAAATCCTTGGCAATGGAAATCCACTTTAATCCAAAGAGAGTGCTGCCAGAGACGTTTCACAAAGTGCCGTCTGTAATCGTAAGCAGGTGATTCAGTGGAAATACAGCTTGGACTCGGTGCGTAATTCCCAAAATTGTGTTGGCCAATTATTGTGTAGGACTTGCACTATCTCTAACAATCCTGACTGACTAACAATTGTGAACATTTTTTGTGTCATTCTTTTTTTTTTTTTTTTTGCCTTGCTTATGACTTTCTAAACCCATGGACAAGATCGGGAAGATAGGAAGAAAAATATTGTCCCAATGCATATTTTTCTTTTTATGCTGTTTGGGTGATACCCGCACCAGCGGTTCTCACTCTTTGCTACACATTTTAGAATCAGCTGAAGAATTTTCAGAGATTCCCATGCCCAGCCTGCACCCCACACCAATTAAGTCAGAATCCGTGGAGTTGGGACACAGGCAGCAGTGGTTTCTAAAAGTCTCCAGGGGGGCTTCCCTGGTGGCACAGCGGTTGAGAATCCACCTGCCAATACAAGGGACACGGGTTCGATCCCTGCTCCAGGAAGATCCCACATGCCGCGGAGCAACTAAGCCCGTGAGCCACGACTACTGAGCCTATGTGCTGCAACTACTGAAGCACACACGCCTACAGCCTGTGCTCCGCAACAAGAGGAGCCACGGCAATGAGGAGCCCACACACCACAACGAAGAGCAGCCCCCCACTCACCGCAACAGAAAAAAAGAAAGCCCGCACACAGCAAAAAAGACCCAACACAGCCAATAAAATAAATAAATAAATAAATTTTAAAAAATAAATAATAAATAAAAGTCTCCAGGGGACTACAGGGTGCAGCCAACGGGAGCCTAAGACCTATACAAGTCAGACTGAAGGAGTTGACAATCACATGGTGGATTCATCAAAAGAAATAGCGAATATTCATAATTTATGCCCCCAATTAGATTTGGTGGAGGTTAGGGATAGTCATTTAAACTGACACACTACCCTCTCCCTCAATCACTACCCTCACTCAGACTCTCACCATCTCTAATCTAGACCATGACAGTGGCCTACTCTCTGGTCTCCTGCTCCTAGTCTTGGCCAGTCACACACTGGTCTACACTGCCCATCCTCTCTATCTACGCTGCTCCCCCAACCCAGGGATTTGCCTAGAAAAAAATCAGACCATGTCCCACCCCCCACACCTTAAAACCCATCAAAGGCTCACCACTGCTTACCTTATAATTTCCAAGGCCCTTAACCTGGCAACCTAGGCCTTCCATGGTTTATCCCATGCTAACACCTCCAGCTTCACCTCCTGATCTTCCTACCTCTTAAGCTCCAGCAACTCTGAACCAGTAACACATGTCCACATTCTCCAAGCCACTCCATGCCGGTGGACCTTTGCCCATGCCTTCTTTTCATTTCTTGGACTAGCTAACTCCTGCTCACCATTCACGACCTTAGCTCTGGTGTCACTCCTCCAGGAAGCCTTCATTTTCCCCCACCCAGCTCCCCTAAACATTGCTTTCAACGGGGCTCCTTTGCGCTCCAGAGTGAAGGGAATAGCTTGTAAACAAGCACAGAGGTAAAAGAGCATGTATGTTCTGAAAAAAGCAAATAAATCTTTTAAATAGATGCAGGAGAGAGATGTAGTGTAAAAGAGCTGGGAGTCCCAAATAATCAACCGCCTTGTTTCCATTACAAGGCAGGTACACACAGCCAGGTGATGACAGGCTCTCTAAATCACAAGAGCTTGGGTAAAAAAGGAACCCAAGCCAGTCAAGGGGAAAATTTTCTCTGTTAAAACTACAAAAACTGCATCCATTACAAATTTATTTTAAAACTTACTGAAGAAAGGTGAATTCCTAAACTCTGAATGTGATTCTATCTGTAACTACTACCTAATCTTTTTTACAACACTCAGACTTTCATAAAGTTTCAGAACCATTTTGGGTGATTTTGGTGTGAACAGTCCGGGAACCTCCTCGCCTGTGTTATTCTCATCAGAGCCTATGAATTGTTTTAAAAAAGAGAGCCATCACAACCATTTGTGCCCTAAAATAATAATAATAAAGCCACCCGGCTAGATTGCAAATGGTACCAGGGACACGTGGACTGTTTCCAGTGCTGTTTCTTTGCCTTATTAGTCACGATATTTTTTTAGTCTCTCTTCCTTCTTTCAATTGAAGGAAAGAAAATAACTAACATTTATTCTTTACTTATTTATAGGCCAAACACTGTTTAAAGTATTTCTATATATATCTCCATATGTAATATTTACAACAACCCTGTGAAATAAGCATTATTATCTACCTCTTGCAAATGAAGAACCTGAAGCTCGGGAAGCTTAAGGAAGTTGCCCAAGATCATACAATTAGTAAGATACTCATAAGTTCCATAAAGCTGCATCTTTATTCACAAAATAATGATGACAATACAATAAAAGGAAAAAGAAAACAAAGACCCAGTTAAACTACTCCAAAGCTTATGCTAAATCCAAAGCAAAGATAGCACAGTGTATACAAGTAGCTAACAGTGTCATTTCTCTGCACAAAGTGCTAGAGTTCCACAAACAGCTCTTAAGGATACCAGCGAATCTTTGACTGCCGATACTCAACTAACAGAAGGCTTTCATGTTTGTATTTCTTCATCAAGGAACATTATTTCCAACATAGAGCAAAGTAAGAAATAAAGTACAAAGCCAAGAATATTCTAAGAAAATGTTAAAACATAGCTGTTTTTCGGTGGTGTGTGTGTGTGTGTGTGTGTGTGTGTGTGTGTGTGTGTGTGTGTGATCTCAGATATTAGACTTTTCCTCCTCATCTAAACTCACATTATTGTCAAGTGGGGAAAGCGGGGAGGGGTTGGGGTGGGATGAATTGGGAGATTGGGATTGCCATATATACATTACTAATAAGAAAAAAAATATCAAATTGTACACTTTAAATATTAAAAAAAAAAAGACCAAAAAAAGAAAAAGAAAAAAAATCAAATTATACACTTTAAAACAATAAAATAAAATCAAATCATAGCATTGTCAGACTACTTCTTTCCTAGACAAACTGCTTTTTACTGGCAAAATATGAACTTACAAATCAGCTTCAGAAAGATATGTTAAAGATTCAGACCACAGGGCTTCCTAGGTGGTGCAGTGGTTAAGAATCTGCCTGCCAATGCAGGGGACATGGGTTCGATCCCTGCTCCAGGAAGATCCCACATGCCGCGGAGCAACTAAGCCCGTGCGCCACAACAATTGAGCCTGTGCTTTAGCGCCCGTGAGCCACAACTATTGAGCCCATGTGCTGCAACTACTGAAGCCCACACATCTAGAACCCATGCTCTGCAACAAGAGAAGCCACGGCAATGAGGAGCCCGTGCACCACAATGAAGAGTAGCCCCCACTTGCTGCAACTAAAGAAAGCCTGCGCACAGCAAAAGGAGACCCAACACAGCCAATAAAATAAGTTACTTAATTAATTAAAATCAATTGAGTTAAAAAATAAAATATTCTATAAAAAAAAAAGATTCAGACCACAGCATTCTAAGAAAATCCCTGCTCCATCACCCAAACACAGGTTCCAATGTATAGGTAGATGTACAAAAGTAGATGTCTCTAATACTTAGAGAAATGGAAGCTACACTTTGAGAAATGGAAGAAAACCTCATTTGGATCCTCAAATGAAGGAATCACTTGTCAAAAAATAAAATAAAATAAATGTATATCTCAACTTGTATTTTCAGAGCAGATTGATGTTTCAATGTTGATGTGGCCTATTTGTGGTGATGAATCTATTATGTGTATGATTCATTAATATCTTCTGGATATAATATCATACCCCATTCATCACATTAAGAGTTTAGCAGCTGAAAACTCCAGATACACTGTGGTTGTCTGGCTAAAAAGCACTGATCTTACAGGATTAAAATGAGGATCACACTCTAGAGTCACCAACAATAAATTCATGCTAAAAATAACCTCATGGCAACAGAAATCATGCCCAAGATTTAACAGAAGATCAATTAAGGGGCTACTAACCCCTAACCTGAGGTCCCTGTTTGTTAATCAAGGTTCACCATTATTTGTTCCCACCCTAGTCTTCAGGAAAACAAACTAAACTAAACTAAACTAAAATGTTCCTGAATACCTCATGATACCCAAGGAGACCACAGCACTTCTATGTTGCATTAAAGAGGCTTTTTCCAAGGTCAATGTGAGCCTTACTACATAGAATGTGTTTATATATAAGATACAAGCACTTTTTAAACTGTCTGAAAATACTGGTAATCTGAAAACTATGACTTGCTTAAAATCATACACTCTGTGATGTCTTTTCAATAGTCCCTGTGATCTTCTAATATGGGGAAGTGGTTTTTACCAAGCTAACCACCAGCCTTGAAATACCTAATGATGCCCTGAGACTGGAGGGAATCATTCCAAATTGCTCTAAATTGAACTTCCCATGGTAAGAACAAAGGGTGACACTTAACTCAAGGCCAACAGCCATGGACCTTGGGGGGTCCAATTTTCGACTCAGGATTCCAGTCTTGGGAACTTCAGGATTTTAAAGTACAGTATCTTAATCTGGCATGCAGAGTAAACTTGCCCGTTTACCCAGAGAAAGAGCCTGTGTGGTGGTTTTGTGATTTTCCTAAGATTTCCATTCTTTGCTAGAAGCTGGAGACCTCCAGGCTAGAGATGGAGCTAACTGGGAAAACGGCCAAGGCACTGCCCCTATGTCATCATTTACCTAGACTCACCCTAAATTTCTAAATGTTCTCCTTAAAGATAAGCTACCTCATTCTCAAAATTCATGTCAGCAATCTATGCCCCACCTATTACAGCAAATCATGAATGATAGAGCAAATCGACTTCCCTCTGCGAAGAATCACACTTTATTAGGATATTTTCTGGTTGCAAGAAATAGAAATCCATTTCTAGCTTAAGTGAAGGAAATGTGTATTATAAGAATTCTGGGGTACCTTAAGGAATTCAAGAGTTGTTCAACAGCCAAGCTTCAGAAAGGGCGAGAAGCAGGAATTAGGACATTTTAGGGAATCCTGAAAGTCTTCTTTCCACCTCTCAGCATTGGCTTCCTTCTTCTGTTTCCCAGTCTTCATGGGAGAAAATGGCCATCACCAGCACTTCCCCCATTGATGTGCTCTCCTCCATTCAAGGCAGCATCCAGGCCTATGTACTCTTGCTACTGATTCCACTTTTCCAGGAAAGGAATCAATTGACTTAGTTTGGATAAGGTGCCCAACTCAAACAATCGCTTGTGGCCAAGAGGAAGGTCATTTGTTCAAACATGGCTACTCTCACTGAAACAATGGATTGGAGGGACATGGAGACAGAATAGAGTTGAGGGATTTAGAAAATAATAATACAAGATGCCCAGTCAAATTTGAGATCACATAAATAACAAAAAAATTTTTTTTGTGTAAGTATGTCCTATGCAGGACACTAGTATACTGTGTGATATTAATAGATATTCCATAGAAATTGTTTCCATGATTTAAAAAGGTTTGGAAGACATTGGATAACATCTATCAACTCACTAAATATTAGAATTAGGACCTACTTGAGTCAGGCACAACATTCAGCAGAGGATTTCTTAGAACTTTTAATACACCAGTGGGCACTGTAACTCTCTAAGAGGGGAATTACATTGGACAGTGTTTCTCAAACTTATCTCACTTTGGAAAAGTCACCAAAATAACTAGTGTTTCTCAAAATCCAGTCTGAGAAATGCTGACTCAGGGCAAATATATCAAGAAAGATGAATTATGCCAATTAGCAACCACTTCCGGATGGCTTGATGATGTCACATAAGAGCTCCCAACGATTCTGAAGGTAGCCTAATGGAAATCTGCATTATCAATACAACACATGCTATGGTCTTGAGCCTGCGTCCATGAGTCCCAGGCCTGATCATTTCTCCTTTCATTCACTGTTACCGTGACTTAAACTTACGCCAAATTTTACAGAAGTTGTCTGATTGTTTTATTGAGGCTATTTCAACCCCTTTTCATAAGGCTCTAGACCATTTCTAATGCCTGCATCTCCTACCAAAATCACGACTCTATTTGCATATAACATTATGATCCAGAAAGTACATGTTACATTATGATCCAGAAAGTTCCAATCATGGCCAATGAAACTGCCTATAAGAAATGGCAACAGGGACTTCCTTGGTGGTCCAGTGGTTGAAACTCTGTGCTTCCAATACAGGGATGCAGGGGACGAGGGTTTGATCCCTGGTCTGGGAACTAAGATCCCACAAGCCATGCAGCGCAGCAAAACAAACAAACAAACAAAAAAGCAACAAATCATAGCAGCAATAGATGGGGCTGTTTTTCCCAATCAGAAAACTCACCTTCTTGAAACTGCCATGTCCCTTCAGCATCTTCTGACTTTACCTCCCCAAACACCTACTGTCTCTTCTTCTGGCATCTTGACTTTCTCCGTTGCCCATTCTCATTCAGAATTTTTGTCAGTCCCTTCAATCTGCTAACATACTCTTCCATGACAGTTCCTTCTGGGGGCTGACATGCCTCAAAGACAGAACACACAAACATAACGCTGTTTGGAACACCTCTACCATGTGCACCCTCTTGAACTTGGATGAACCAGTTTTCAAAATGTATGTGTGCCGTGAGACAAGCATGAAAAAAAGTCACTGCTTAAAATCTGCCCCAGGTTATAAGATCTACAAGGACTCAGTTATGAGTGACGTAACCAGGGTTAATTGGAAATTTAAATGCTGATTGGAAATCTGATGATATTAAAACTTTTTAATATTTGATGATATTTTAAAAAGTAATGTTTTAAAGTGTGTTAGTGGGCTTTGTAATTTTTTAAAAATAAAGAGGAGAAAGAAAGAAGAAGAAAAAAAGAGTGTGCCTTAACTGCTATGAAAAAATATGTCATCTGGAATTTGCTTCAAAATAATATAGATCAGAGGGAATGGCTAAGAGTGTGGATGGGGCAGGACTAGCTGCGGGTTCATGCTTGTTCTAGTTCGGTGATGGGTACTTGGAGAGGGCATCCACTTTACTATTCTGTTTATTTTTGTGTATGTTCAAAATGATCCATAATAAATAAATAAGGGACTTCCCTGTGGCGCAGTGGTTAAGAATCCAGATGCCAATGCAGGGAACACGGGTTCGATCCCTGGTCCCGGCAGATCCCACATGCCACAGAGCTACTAAGCCTGCATACCACAACTACTGAGCCTGCGTGCTGCAACTACTGAAGCCTGAGCACCTAGAGCCCGTGCTCCACAGCAAGAGAAGCTATTGCACTGAGAAGCCCGTGCACTGCAACGAAGAGTAGCCCCCACTCACCATAACTAGAGAAAGCCTGCTCGCAGCAATGAAGACCCAATGCAGCCAAAAATAAACAGATAAATAAATAAATAAACAATAGGGATAGTTGATGAGGAGAACCTGGAGGTAGAAAGTAGGAGTTATGGGACCAGTCCTGCCACAGATCCTGGAATGGAAACTGAAAGAAAGCTTGAGAGATTACCTTCTTGTCCATTGTTCCGGGCTTCACCCTATAGAGTGTTTACAGTGCTGAGGAACTGGTGTGGCCCTCACCCAATGCTACAGATGTTTCTGTTCTGGGGAGATCCCTTTGCTCTGGCTCCTCACCAGCTGGGCGTGGATGTTCACTCCCCGCTTCAGGGAATTTGCACAAGGTCTTGGTTTTCGCTTGTGCAGTCCCTCAAGGAGTAGACATCAAGTACTGAGTCTCTGTGGAAACCTTTGTTTCCCCCATGGGTTCGGCAAGGTGCTGGCTGTTGCTCTGAGGCTGAGTTTTCTGCCATTCTTATATGAGCCCTCTGGGTTGCTGTTCTCTTTGCTGATCTTCTTTCTCTTGTGCTGAGATGACAAGAGGTGCTCTTCAAACCCTGGTGGGAAGAGTGCCTTTCTGAGAAAAGCATGAGCTCGAAGCAGAGCCACCCCTCAGAAATCAAAGACACGACCGTTCCTGCGGGACAGTGTTCAACAGCCCACTGCAGCAGCAGGTAGGAGTGCCGAGGACTGACATCACGTGCTCTACAAAAACACAAGCTTTGAGGGGAATTCTGGCTCATGGTCAGATGGAATTCATGACCCGCTTACAGGATAGGAGTTTGGGAGACATGTTAATGCTTTCATGAAAAGAGATGACTTCCTGGGTCAGTCTAGCCTCTTGGTTTCAAACCACAGGAACCAATTCTGGCAGAAGTAAGCAAGGTAAGAATTTACTAAAAGGATGTGTTGGTAGCTCAGATCCTTCAGGAAACCTAAACAGCCACGTTGACAGTTCAGGTTGGAACAGGGGAAGTGAAGTTGCCAGGTCATGGCTGAAACCCCTGTCCTGTCCCTAAACACTGAGCACCACCACCAGGGTCGCAGACCTGGCCCTCGATGCTGCTTCTTCAGCTCACTAGCTCCAGAGCCAGGTCAACCCCAGGGGCATCCAATTGGCTGGACCAGGGATCTGCCCACGCCCCACCTCCAGTAAAGGATGGGAAGGAGCATCCAGCCTTTTCTAGCTCTCCACCGGCTTCCACGGGGGGTGTCATCACAGTGAGGTGTCCATTCCACACGTGTTCCATTATGATCTGCAGCAGCTGAACCCATATGCCCTTCAGATGCGGAAGACTTGAACCCCAAATCAATGCAGAAGGAGTCACCCTGGGGGCTCTGTCAAAAAAGAGCTGCTGAAGCAGGGCAAGGTCTCCCGTGAGGAAGAAATTAGGTGGCGAGAATGAGAACACTGCTAAAGCATTACGCTTTGAAGACTCAAAGAAGCCGCCTGTCTGCAGCCGTGCCTTGTTTCTACATCTGGACTTCCAACCTTTGCACTCAGTGTTTATTACACACTCGTTTTTTTTTTTTTTTTAAAGCTCTTTATTGGAATATAATTGCTTTACACTCTCGTGCCAGTTTTTGAGGTACACCAAAGTGAATCAGCTGTATTTATACACATATCCCCATATCCCCTCTCTCCTGCGACTCCCTCCCACCCTCCCTATCCTGGCCCTCTAAGTCATCACCCATCATCAAGTTGATCTCCCTATGTTATGCAGCAACTTCCCACTAGCTATCTGTTTTACAGTTGGTAGTGTATATATGTCTATGCTACTCTCTCACTTTGTCCCAGCTTCCCCTTCGTCCCCCCACCCCCAACCCCGTGTCCTCCAGTCCATTCTCTGCATCTGCATCCTTATTCTTGCCCTGTCACTGGCTTCATCAGTACCATTTTTTTTTTTTTAAGATTCCGTATATATGAGTTACCATACAGTATTTGTTTTTCTCTTTCTGGCTTACTTCACTCTGTATGACAGACTCTAAGTCTATCCACCTCATTACAGATAGCTCCATTTCATTCCTTTTTATGGCTGAGTAATATTCCATTGTATATATGTGCCACATCTTCTTTATCCAGTCATCTGTTGATGGGCATTTAGGTTGCTTCCATGTCCTGGCTATTGTAAATAGTGCTGCAATGAACATTATGGTACATGTTTCTTTTTGGATTATGGTTTTCTCTGGTTATATGCCCAGGAGTGGGATTACTGGATCATATGGTAGTTCTATTTTTAGTTTTATAAGGAACCTCCAAACTGTTTTCCACAGTGGCTGCACCAACTTACATTCCCACCAACAGTGCAGGAGGGTTCCCTTTTCCCCACACCCTCTCCAACATGTATTGTTTCCATATTTTTTAATGATGGCCATTCTTTTTTTTTAAACAAACACTTTTTTTTTTTTAACTTCTTTATTTATTTTATTGGTTGTGTTGTGTCTTCTTTGCTGTGCGTGGGCTTTCTTTTTAGTTGTGGTAAGTGGGGGCTACTCTTCGTCATGCTGCGTGGGCTCCTCATTGCCGTGGCTTCTCTTGTTGCAGAGCACAGGCTCTAGGCACGTGGGCTTCAGTAGTTGCAGCACATGGGCTCAATTGTTGTGGCGCACAGGCTTAGTTGCTCCGCGGTGTGTGGGATCTTCCTGGAGCAGGGATTGAACCCGTGTCCCCTGCATTGGCAGGCAGATTTTCAACCACTGCGTCACCTAGGAAGCCTGATAATGGCCATTCTGACCAGTGTGAGGTGATACCTCATTGTGGCTTTGACTTGCATTTCTCTAATGATTAGTGATGTTGAGCATCTTTTCATGTGTTTGTTGGCCATCTGTATGTCTTCTTTGGAGTAATGTCTATTTAGGTCTTCCACCCATTTGTGGATTGGGTTATTTGCTTTTTTGGTATTAAGCTGCATGAGCTGCTTGTATATTTTGGAGATTAATCCTTTGTCCATTGCTTCGTTGGCAAGTATTTTCTCCCATTCTGAAGGTTGCCTTCTTGTTTTGTTTATGGTTTCTTTTGCTGTGCAAAAGCTTTTAAGTTTCATGAGGTCTCATTTGTTTATTCTTAATTTTATTTCGATTATTCTAGGAGGTGGGCCAAAAAGGATCTTGCTTTGATGGATGTCATAGAGTGTTCTGCCTATGTTTTCCTCTAGGAGTTTTATAGAGTCGGGCCTTACATTTAAGTCTTTCATCCACTTTGAGTTTATTTTTACACACTCATTTTTTAATTAAAAAAGAAAAGACATTGAGAACAAAATGATGAATGAAGAGAGCAAAGGGACTATGGTCACCACCTGCCATTTTTATCCCTTTACCAGAATAAAGAAGGAATAGAAGATATTTGCTAACCCTGAAAAACTTCCCAAGAGCCTAGGCCATTGGAATTTGCCTTTCTGGATTTGGGAAGAGGATCCCCAACACAGCCCGAGAGCAGAGTGGCAGCACCTGCTCTGGGCACCACACATCCACACTCTCCTCCACCATTCCCTGCCAGCCCAGCAGACACCATCCTCACACACAGCCTCAATGCAGTTACTGTAGTGACTCTCAGCTCACTTTGTGAGAGTGTCAAGACTTAAAGTCAAGCCTGAACTCTTCCTCTGAAATATCATAGTTCTGTAATATGTTCACCAATGGAACAGTCCATGATTTTACCTTGGACTACTTCAGAATTCAACCTACAGATTTGGGATAGTGAAGCAAACCTGAACTGCCTACTTACAAATACCATCTTTCATTCATATCAATGATCAATGCCTTCCATGCCTGCATTTATAAATCTACATGACCCCCTGCCCGACACGTGTAATTTGCTATGCAGTATATTGCCTTAGTGCTGCTCAAGGCTGTAATGGGCTGATCTCACTTCCCTTAATTGAGGGCACTTGTTTTCCCTTTGCCAATGAGGAGAGCAATTGGAAATCCTGCTGAATCCACAGTTCTTCTTACAGCCTGAGCTGGAAGTTACAGCCACTCACTTTTTCAAACTGTGCTTTCCAGGAATAAGCCAGGTACCTGATAATGTGAAACATTGTCCAGATGGTCCCAGACCAGCCCTATTGTTAAATAAAACATCTGATCATATCTAGAAAGCTATCAAAGACTAATAGGGGCAGGTCAAAAGGACTCAGGTGCTAACTTGAATAGGCTCCCCTGACCAAAGTGGACACAGCATAAGTATAAAAGAGAATAATAACATCAAGAGATTGAATTTATTTACAATCATAAATTATAATGATAGTAAAAAAAAAATCACCATAACTTAGTCACATTTGGAGGAGACTAGGGAACCAACTCATTATTTTGAAAACTGATAAACAAAGGGAAAGAATTGAGCACTTATGCCATTTTTCCCATATAAATGATAATCAAACAGTAGACAAGGGAAATTTTCTCTTTGTAGAAGTATTCCAGCTGAAAAATAAAGGATAATTAGTAGAATAAGAAAATTATCACTTTGCAACTTCTAATAGATCCATGAATCAAGGCAACAATCATTGGTGGGCGCTCCCATCACAGAAAGACAGTCATACATCACAAGCCTCTTCGTGGAGAAACCCACCACTGTCTACAAAGCAGTCTTGCCAAGAAAAAAAAAAAAGGATCAACCCTGGCGGCATCCAAGTGGGACAACCTTCTGGGAATGGGAACACAGTGGGAAGCAGACAATTCTTTCAAAATGTATTCTTGCCAAAAATGTTGAACTTCAGTACAATCAAGCCTTTAGATGTAATTTCCATTTACAGGAAAGGCTGTCTGCCCACATTACAAGTCCTTCAATGAGAGAGGATCTGCACAGCACATCTCTAAGTCCACCTTAGCCACTCCTGGTACTGCTAGCATCCATAACTTCATGTATGTTCTGAAAGTAGCTCCTCTGGGATTCCAATGGACCACTCTTGCTGCAGGAAACTACAGCCTCCACTGTTGTAGCTAGCCTCAGGACCACAACTGACACTCTTCTCTTCTACTAACCATTTTAGATTCCACTCACCCTCAGCCTGCATCCCCACTGATCTCAGTGGCTTACCTGAGTGGTGAGTGGTGTGACCAGGACCCTCATGCCTGGTAGGTCTAAGTTGCCACTCTTGCCCATTTACCATCAAAATTGCAAAAGGAGTACCAAGAGCCACCTCAGTGGACCACCTAGGCGGCAAACACATCGATCACATTCTATTAGTCATCTCATCATTCCCTGCATGTCAGAATCTCCTGGCTATCCACTTTGACTTTGCCATTGATCACAGTTACAATAATTGCATCCATAAATATTCAAGTCTGGGAGGTTAGCAGCCTCAGCGTCTTCATCTTGGTAGTCAAGGTCCCATTCTTTCCTAACTGGAGTCCTGACTTTGACATAGCAGTCCTACCCTTGGTCAGGAGATCGCATCTCTGGAGCTCAGTTACTCTGATGATTATGTCTGGACCTGGTCCACAGATCTCTCAGCCCTCCAGCCCTAGGAGTTGAGAATTCTCCTGGTGTTGGTGCAAGATAGCCTTATACTCCTGCATCAGTCAGCCACTGGAGGTGGGCTGCCCTGGGAGGGTGACCTTGGTGAGGTGGCTCCCTACTCTCGAGCAACCCGAAGGGTCAGACAGCTGAGGCTCTCTGCCAGCAGCACTCCCGGCAGCCTGGGCAACAAGTCCCTTGAAAGAGGATCTGGGGGTGCATGTCATTGTCCTCCACAGCCCTCTTCCCTTAAGTCCGCCTGGTTTTCCCCTAGGTGTAAGTGTGCAGGAAAGAAATATATCTGGACTTCATTGTTTATATTAAATATTTGTTCCTTCAGGCATACACACTCAACTTACAAATAAATGGCTAAGAAACTTCATGACAAAAATGTCACTTTTTTCAGCAATTTACTTTACTTTTTTTTTTTTCAGCCATGCCTCATGTCTTGCAGGATCTTAGTTCCCCAACCAGGGATTGAACCTAGGCCGCCGCAGTGAAAGCACCGAGTTCTAACCACTGGAGCACCAGGAAAATCCCAGAAATTTACTTTTCATTACTATTCTAAAATTTTAAAAAATTTAAAGGGAATTGGATAGAATGTAACATAAAATACAATGTTACATACAATATACTGAGTGCACGTTGAGGTTTATCCTGATTGCCATATGCTGGGCACACTGAGTGCTCAGCTAATGTATGAGCACAGATTTATTCATTGGTTGTTTTTATTAGCCCTTCTGGAATCTTTTCTCATTTAAGAACCCCAACACTCTACCATTTAAAAATTATCCTGAGATAGCTGCTTCAGAGGATGCAGCAACCTCATCCTTACTTGACACCGTCAGAGCACTAACATCGTCCTTTCAATATAAAGCGATCACTGGTTTCAACAGATGTGCAAAGCTTGCTCTCTGATGGAGACTTTCAAGATACTTGCAGTGAATGACAGATCGGCCACACAGTCTGTTAGAAGCCTAACCCCAGCAAAGTGTTTCCCTTGGGAATGTATCCTCCACTTACCCGGAAAGATGCAGCTTCCTCTGAGTGGAGGAGGAAGAAGGCAGCCAGCAGAGGGTACCCATTCGAGACCCATCAGCAGCTTAGGTATATCCCACAGAGGGCAGGTGGTTAAAGTCGGGCTGCTGTCCACTTCTGACCCAATTGTTTCTAGCCCTGGAGAAGGCATATACTTGATGGAGCTTTAACATGGCTGATTTAGATCTTGGTGGGGTTCTAGGTGAGCAGTGTTGTTTTCAGAGAAGATGGGTGTGTCTACTTACTCTAGGTAGTCATTGTGAGCAGTTGGTTAAGTGTAAGTCACTGTCTTGATGCTTCTTGGCTCAGGACCCTGTTTTCCCCCACAGCCCACTGGTCTGCTTAGGTGACTGTCTTGCACTGATAGTGTTGCTTGTCTGTGTAATTCCTCACCCTCTTACTGACATATATAAGGATGTCAACCATCATTTATCCAGACTTCCTTCTCACAACATTCTAACCTCATCTTCGCAGAGCACTTGACTCTTTCTTCTACCTCTTGCATAAGGGAAAACTCTGTCTCCAGTGTTCCCCATCTTTTCTACACTTTTGCCACCTGTTCTTCTTCTTGAGGACCTCATAAATGATTGTCAGTTTCCTTTTGTCTCAAAAGAAGGGATTGGATTAAAATTATCTCTATGGTTCCTTTTAGCGCTAAAGTTCTGTGATGCTATAATTTTTAATCATTTTTTTGCCCTGACACGCTCATTATCTGTAGCTGTTACTTTCTTAGTTCATGGAATCCTTCATAGTTGGGGTTATACCATACTTCTATAATTCAAGCACAATATTTATAACAGGAGTCATTTTGCAGATACAATGTAAAATGTATAAATATGTGATTAGAAGATTGTAGGGTAATGGGGTATAATCTGATGATTTTAATGCATCATACAGCATTTTACAATATTGCCACACAATATAATGTATATTTTATGAGTTCTTGACAGCATTTTTTAAATCTTCTGACACTGCTTTTCAGATTAAGATGTTCATTAACTCTCTACTACTTCAGAATAATCTTTACTAAGTGAAACATCTGCCCTCAAATCAGACTATTTTTATCCAAATGATGTGTTTCTGTAGCATGTTAATAGGTGCTCCATACAAAAGGATTTTATAATCAAATAAATGTTGGGAAAAGCTGGGTTAAATACAGTTAAACAGGTTTTCAAGTGCAGGACATCTCAGAACCGTTTATGTACTTTCCAAACCTTTTGTCACCCAGACACTGTTTAAAATCTCATGAAGTACTATTCAGTGAAATACAGCTTGGGAAAAGCTGCCCTATCCCAACTTGAGATATGCTTTGTGTTCTGATCTACAACTGTATTAAAGCTCATAAAGGAGAAAGAGGATAGATTTGGGATTTTTATCTTTGCCTTTCTTTGCCTGATCTGCAGTAGGAGTCTCATCCTATGTCTCTTCCAAGTGCTGCTCTTTTATTTAATCTGTGGAATTAAATCTATAACCAGAGATAGGGATGCAGGGGAGAAAAGAAGAAGGAAGTAAATATGAGAAAATGTTTCCACAAAGTTCCTTGGATGTGGAAAGTGATGTTGAAAACTAGGCTAGTATCATAAACAAATACTTTTTATTTAAGGAAGCATTTATGGGTCTTTTTCCCCCTCTTAGAGCTTAGCTTATTAGCAAAAATGATAACAAAATGATTCTAAAGATTACTGAGTTGATTCTGAACAATCGATGAACATTCTTTAAAAAAAAAACAAAAACTGGATGTCCTATAAGTTTTTACAGGACATAATTTACTTAAGCTTTACTTTCATGTGCCTCTTCTTTCAGCATTTCTACATGCCATCCTACAGTCTTAACGCCAGACAAGAAAGAGTTAACACTCTGCAATTCTCACCCCACACCTCTTCTGAAATTCCAGAGGCAACTTAACTTACTTTGGAAAGAGATGATATTTCTTAAGACTCCCAACATCCAACTGGCTCTGAAGCCATATTTTTCTCCACAATTAGTACACATTTTTTCCATTTATCCAACAAACAAGACAAAGAGACAACTTGCAAATGGTCCCTGCCCTCAGGGGGCTTTGAGTCTAGCCAGATGAGCCCAACTTGAGGCTAGAGGGTACATAAAAGGGGGCTTTTTGAGGGAGGCGAAACTTGCACTGAATCTTTCAGTGTTTGCTTAGTAGACCAAGTAAAGCAAAATGAATTCACAAGAGAAGGCACAGCCTGACAAATCTCACAGAAACTATAACATCCTGACACTATTTGGGAACAGCAACTTGTTTCTAGGACTGGGGCATAGAGCAAGGCAGAGCTGGTGAGAGAGGCAGGTGGGATCACATGACATAGGGATTCAACTTTATCCTATAAACTACAGGGAGTCATCCAAGAAAGTAAAGCAGGGGGAGACAAAGCAAGTTTTCCAACACAGAACAATTCATGTAGTACTACGTGGAGAACAGATCCAAGGGCACCACACTGTAGAGAGAGGGAGAGGAAAGGGAGGGCATAAGGATTCAGGAGAGGGACGGCAAGGGCGTGAATCATGGTGGCAGCAATGCAGCTGGAGAGGGGATGGATACAAGAAATATCACGGAGGTTAAAAAGGATGGAACACATTTTCTGTTTTGATATGTCTGTGGAAGGAGGTCTGAGGTTTCCAGTTTTCCTGACTGGGAAGATAGCAGTATCTCTCATCAAGTTAAGGAACCCAGGAGGAACAGACAGTGTTACAGGGGCAGGAGGGAGGGGAAGGATTTAAGAAATTAACTTGTGTATTCTGAGTGTAAAAGGCCTGTGAGACATCCAGGTGGAAGTGACAAGAGAGGAATTAGATATGTGAAATTGAAGCTTAAGAGAGGCCGGGGTGGGAAATAGTGATTCTAGAATTGTTGTGTAGCTGGGGGGCCAGGTGAGGATTCTATCCTGCTAATAGAGTATTCTGACTATAATGCTATAAAGTTAGAAATAAATAACAGAAAATAATTTCCAAATATTCAGACATTTAAATTTTTTTTCAAATATTTCAAACTAATTCATGGATCAAAGATGGATAACAGCAGGAATCAGAAGTGAAAGTTAATGAAAACACTGTATCAAAAACACAACTATGTATCAAAAATAATGCTAAAGTAACATTTGGAGTGGAGATAGGATTAAGGGAGTAGGAGGATGTGCGCTCACTCCCTCTGGCAAGAGCACTGGAATTACAACTAACTGCTGAAAAATCATCGACAGAAAGACACTGGAACTCACCAAAAAAGACACCCCACATCCAGAGACAAAGGAGAAGCCGCAATGAGACGGTAGGAGGGGCGCAATCGCGTTAAAATCAAATCCCATAAATGCTGGGTGGGTGACTCACAAACTGGAGAACAGTTATACTGAAGAAGTCCACCCACTAAAGTGAGGCTTCTGAGCCCCACATCAGGCTTCCCAACCTGGGAGTCCAGCAACGGGAGGAGGAATCCCCAGAGAATCAGACTCTGAAAGCCAGCGGGATTTGATTGCAGGACCTCCACAGGACTGGGGGAAACAGAGGGCACACAAAAAAAATGTGCTCACCAGGAGCCGGGGGAAGGAGCAGTGACCCCATAGGAGACTGAACCAGACCTACATGCTGGTGTTGGAGGGTTGCCTGCAGAGGTGGGGGGCAGCTGTGGCTCCCCGAGGAGACAGGGGCACTGGCAGCAGGGGTTCTGGGAAGTGCTCATTGGTGTGAGCCCTCTCAGAGTCTGCCATTAGCCCCACCAAAGAGCCTGTGGGCTCCAGTGCTAGGTGGCCTCAGGCCAAACAACCGAGAAGGTGTGAACATAGCCCCACCCATTAGCAGACAAGCAAATTAAAGCCTTACTGAGCTCCGCCCGCCCAGCTCTACCCACCATCAATCCTTCCCATCAGGAAGCATGTGAGAGCCTTCTAGATAGCTTCCTCCACAAAAGGGCAGACAGCAGTATCAGCAGTATTTCGTCTTGTGGAACTGAAAACCATAGCCACAGAAAGATAGAGAAAGTGAAAAAGCAGAGGACTTTGTACCAGATGAAGGGAGAAGATAAAACCCCAGAAAAACAACTAAATGAAGAGGAGATAGGCACCCTTCCAGAAAAAGAATTCAGAATAATGAGAGTGACGATGACCCAGGACTTTGAAAAAAGACTGGATGCAAAGATCGAAAAGTTTACCAAAGACCTAGAAGAATTAAAGAGCAAACAAACAGAGATCTGCAACACAATAACTGAAATGAAAAATACACTAGAAAGAACCAATAGCAGATTAACTGAGGCAGAAGGACGAATAAGTGACCTGGAAGACAGAATGGTGATAATCACTGATGCAGAAAAGAATAAAGAAAAAAGAATGAAAAGAGCTGAAGACAGCCTAAGAGACATCTGGGACAATGTTAAACACACCAACATTCGCATTATAGGGGTCCCAGAGGGAGATGAGACAGAGAAAAGACCTGAGAAAATATTGGAAGAGATTATAGTTGAAAACTTCCCTAACATGGGAAAGGAAATAGCTACCCAAGTCCAGGAAGGGCAGAGAGTCCCAGGCAGGATAAAACCAAGGAGAAACATGCCAAGACATATGGTAGTCAAACTGACAAAAATTAAAGACAGAGAAAAGTTATTAAAAGCAACAAGGGGAAAACGACAAATAACATACAAGGGAACTCCCATCAGGTTAACAGCTGATTTCTTAGCAGAAACTCTGCAAGCCAGAAGGGAGTGGCATGATATATTTCAAGTGATGAAAGGGAAGAACCTAAAACCAAGAATACTCTACCCAGCAAGGATCTCATTCAGATTCGATGGAGAAATCAAAAGCTTTACAGACAAGCAACAGCTAAGAGAATTCAGCACCACCAAACCAGCCCTACAACAAATGCTAAAGGGACCTCTCTAAGCGGGAAACATAAGAGAAGAAAAGGACCTACAGAAACAAAAACAAAACAATTAAGAAAATGGTAATAGGAACATACATATCGAGAATTACCTTGAATGTAAATGGACTAAATGCACCAACCAAAAGACACAGACTGGCTGAATGGATACAAAAACAAGACCCATATAAATGCTGTCTACAAGAGACCCACTCAGACCTAGGGACACATACAGAGTGAAAGTGAGGGGATGGAAAAAGATATTCCATGCAAATGGAAATCAAAAGAAAGCTGGAGTAGCAATACTCATATCAGATAAAATAGACTTTAAAATAAAAAATGTTACAAGAGACAAGAAAGGACATTACATAAATATCAAGGGATCCATCCAAGAAGAGGAGATAACAATTATAAATATACATGCACCCAATATAGGAGCACCTCAATACATAAGGCAAATGCTAAGAACTATGAAAGAGGAAATGCAAGGCAGAAATAGAGACACAGGTGTAGAGAACAAACACATGGACACCAAGTGGGGAAAGTGGGGAGGGGTGAGGGGTAATGAATTGGGAGATTGGGATGCCAAACTGTACACTCTAAATATATGCTGTTTATTGTCTGTTAACTGTATCTCAATAGAAGTTCTTAAAAAAATAAATAAAAATAAAGTACTATTTAGAGAGAAATTTTATAGTATTAAATGAATAAATTAGACAAGAAGGAAGATTAAAAGTTACTGAGCTAAGAATCCAAATCAGTAAGTTAGGAGACGGACTTCCATGGTGGTGCTAGCGGTTAAGAATCCACCTGCCATAGAAACTATGAACAGACCAGTCACAAGTACGGAAATTGAGACTGTGATTGAAAATCTCCCAACAAACAAAAGCCCAGAGCCAGATGGATTCATGGGTAAATTCTATCAAACATTTAGAGAAGAGCTAACACCTATCCTTCTCAAACTCTTCCAAAATATTGCAGAAGGAGGAACACTCCAAAACTCATTCTATGAGGCCACCATCACCCTGATACCAAAACCAGGCAAAGATATCACAAAAAAAGAAAATTACAGAGCAATATCACTGATGAATATAATTGCAAAAATCCTCAACAAAATACTAGCTAACAGAATCCAACAGCACATTAAACATCATACACCATGATCAAGTGGGGTTTATCCCTGGGATGCAAGGATTATGCAATATACACAAATCAATCAACGTGATACATCATATCAACAACTTGAAGGAGAAAAACCATATGATCATCTCAATAGATGCAGAAAAAGCTTTTGAAAAACTCAACATCCATTTATGATAAAAGCTCTCCAGAAAATGGGCATAGAAGGAATTTACCTCAATATAATAAAAGCCATATATGAGAAACAAAAAGCCAACATCATTCTAAATGGGGAAAAACTGAAAGAATTCCCTCTAAGAACAGGAACAAAACAAGGGTGTCCACTCTTACCATTATTATTCAACATAGTGTTGGAAGTTTTAACCACAGCAATCAGAGAAGAAAAAGAAATAAAAGGAATCCAAAGTGGAAAAGAAGAAGTAAAATTGTCACTCTTGGCAGATGACATGATATTATATATAGAAAACCCTAAAGACTCTACCAGAAAACTGCTAGCACTAATTGATGAGTTTAGTAAAGTAGCAGGATACAAAATCAATGCACAGAAATCTCTTGCATTCCTATACACTAACAACAGAAGACCAGAAAGAGAAATAAGGAAACTCTCCCATTTACCACTGCAACACAAAGAATAAAATACCTAGGAATAAACCTGCCTAAGGAGGCAAAAGATCTGTATGCAGAAAACTTTAAGACACTGATGAAAGAAATCAAAGATGACACAAACAGATGGAGGGACATACCATGTTCCTGGATTGGAAGAATCAACATAGTGAAAATGACTGTACTACCCAAAGCAATTTACAGATTCAATGCAATCCCCATCAAATTACCAATGGCATTTTTCACAGAACTAGAGCAAGAAATCTTACGATTTGTATGGAAACGCAAAAGACCCTGAACAGCCAAAGCAATCTTGAGAAGGAAAAATGGAGTTGGTGGAATCAGGCTTCCTGACTTCAAACTATACTACAAGGCCACAGTGGTCAAGACAGTATGGTACTGGCACAAAAATAGAAAGGAAGATCAATGGAATAGAATAGAGAACTCAGAGGTAAGCCCAAACATATATGGGCACCTTATCTTTGACAAAGGAGACACGAATATACAATGGAAAAAAGACAGCCTCTTCAATAAGTGGTGCTGGGAAAACTGGACAGCAACATGTAAAAGAATGAAATTAGAACACTTCCTAACACCATACACAAAAATAAACTCCAAATGGATTAAAGACCTACATGTAAGGCCAGACACTATAAAACTCCTAGAGGAAAACATAGGCAGAACACTCTATGCCATCCATCAAAGCAAGATCCTTTTGGACCCACCTCCTAGAATCATGGAAATAAAATCGAGAATAAACAAATGAGACCTAATGAAACTTAAAAGTTTTTGCACAGCGAAAGAAACCATAAACAAGACAAGAAGGCAACCCTCAGAATAGGAAAAAATAGTTGCCTATGAAACAACGGACAAAGGATTAACCTCCAAAATATACAAGCAGCTCATGAAGCTTAATACCAAAAAAGCAAATAACCCAATCCACAAATGGGCAGAAGACCTAAATAGACATTTCTCCAAAGAAGACATACAAATGGCCAACAAACACATGAAAAGATGCTCAACATCACTAATCATCAGAGAAATGTAAGTCAAAGCCACAATGAGGTATCACCTTACTCTGGTCAGAATGGCCATCATCACAAAATCTGGAAACAACAAATGTTGGAGAGGGTGTGGAGAAAAGGAAACTCTCCTGCACTGTTGGTGGGAATGTAAGTTGGTACAGCCACTATGGAAAACAGTTTGGAGGTTCCTTAAAAATCTACAAATAGAACTACCATATGATCCAGTAATCCCACTACTGGGCATTTACCCAAAGAAAACCATAATCCCAAAAGAAACATGCACCATAATGTTTATTGCAGCACTATTTAGAATAGCCAGGACATGAAAGCAACCGAAATGCCCATCAACAAATGAATGGATAAAGAAGATGTGGCATATATATACAATAGAATATTACTCAGCTATAAAAAGGAATGAGATGGAGCTATATGTCATGAGGTGGATAGACCTAGAGTCTGTCATACAGAGTGAAGTAAGTCAGAAAGAGAAAGACACATATTGTATGCTAACTCACATATACGGAATCTAAAAATGGTACTGATGAACTCAGTGACAGGACAGGAACAGGGATGCAGATGCAGAGAATGGACTGGAGAACTTGAGGTTTGGGGGGGCAGGGGGTGAAAGGGAAGCTGAGACGAAGTGAGAGAGTAGCATGGGCATATGTATACTATCAACTGTGAAATAGCCTGTGGGAAGTTGCTGTATGACAGAGGGAGTTCAACTCGAGGATGGATGATGCCTTGGAGGACTGGGACGGGGAGGGTGGAGTGGAGTCGAGGGAGGGAGGGAATACGGGAATATGTGTATAAATACAGATGATTGAACTTGGTGTACCTCAAAAAAATAATAAATAAATAAATAAAATGAAAAAAAAAAAGAATCCGCCTGCCAATGCAGGGGACACGCGTTCGAGCCCTGGTCCGGGAAGATCCCACATGCCAAGGAGCAGCTAAGCCCATGTGCCACAACTACTGAGCTTGTGCTCTAGAGCCCGCGAGTCACAACTACTGAGCTCTTGTGCCACAACTACTGAAGCCCGTGCACCTAGAGCCTGTGCTCCACAACAAGAGAAGCCATTGCAACGAGAAGCCCTCACACCACAACAAGAGTAGCCCCTACTCTCTGCAACAAGAAAGAGCCTGCATGCGGCAGCAACACCCAACACAGCCAAAAAAAAAAAAAAGTTAGGAGACAAAAACAAACAAAAACAAGATAAAACAAAAGCTTTAACTCAGGGAAAATAGACGAAAATAATAAATATAAGACCAAAATTAATGAAATAAATAACAAAACAAAGAAATAACAAAAACAATCAAAGAAATAAAAAGCCAATGGATAAATACTAGGAGTGTCCAAAAAACACCTATATACAGTGATTTGAAAATAAGAACTTCATATAAATAATATTAAAAATTAAACAAAATAGATAATTTCTCAGAAAAAAATACTTTATGAAATGACTAAAAAAAAGAAAAAACATCAATAGAACAATTACATAATCTGAATTAATAGTTTAAGCACACACACAGACATATACAAATATCATTCCTATATATCACCTAGATAAAGTAATATATTCCTAGATAAAGTAATTTTTTAAAAAATATATTGCAAAAGCAACAAAGCATTTAAGATATCTAGGAATAAATCCAATAAAAGATATACAAGAGAGAGTTATAAAACTCTAATGAAGGATATAAAGAAAAACTATACAACATATACCCTGTTCACACACACAAAAAAAGAAGACTCCATAGGTAAAGATGATGATTCTCCCCAATTTATTCTAGAAATTCAGTATACTTCTAATCAAAATCTAAAAGAGCATTTCACATAATTTGGTGATCTTGAAATTCAGGTAGAAGAGTAAAGAACAAAGGATAGCCAAGAAAATTTAAATAATAAAGGTAGAGTTACCCTATAGGAAGGATTATTATAAAACTATAATATTTAAATCAGTGCAAGTAAAGACAAATGAAAAGAAAGAAGGCCTAGAAACAGACCCACATAAAAAAGAAAATCCAAAATGGGACTACAAGTCAATGGGAACAGGATGGATTACTTAGTAAATGGTGCTAAGACCATGGGCTATAAAATTAGATTCCTACCTCACCCCGTAGATGGGTTAAAGTCCATAGGTAAAAAATGAGACCAGAACTTTTAGATGCAAACACAGGATACGTTCATGGCATGAAGATAAGGAAAAATTTTCTTAAGTGAAAAGCCAAACAAGGTATAAAGGGAGACAGTTAGATCTGACTACATTAAAATTTAAAATTTTTATGACCAAAAAATGCTATAAACAATGTGAAAATATAAGCCATAGAATAGAAAAAAGATGTTTGTTTCCCAAATTATTAATGTCCAGGATATGTACAGAATGTTTACAAATTGCTAAGAAAAATATGAGCAACCCCCCCCCAAAAAAAAAACCCACCACAGGAGATGAACAGGGAAGACACAAAAGAGAATGTTGAAATGCCCAATAAACAGAAGAAAATATGCTCAACCTCACCTGAACTAAGAGAAGTGAAAATTTAAAACATCATCATAATAAAATACCATTTCAATCAATCAGATTGGCAAAAATTAATAAATCTTTTCTTTTTGTTGGGGGAGGATTGACTCCATCTTTATTGTGTATCAGAGCTTGGATGATAAACTTGGGTCACCCTCACCAGCCACTCATCTGCTGTCCTGTCAGTGAACAACCTCTGTAGGAGATTCTAAATTTAGCCCAAGAGATCCGGAGCAAGAAGGCAAAGAGGAAAAGAGACCGAGGCCACATCACCATCCTCCTATATATCTATCTTAAAAAACAACACCTGATGTCACCGAACACTCACCTGCACATGACAGTCCCATGCAGGAGACCTGGGGCTCTGCTAGGGAAGTCAGTTGTTCTGCCAACGTGCTTTTTTCCCCCCACAAAAGGACAGCTGGCTCCCAGATACAGATGTGGAATTACAGAATATCTGGAGGACTAAGCACAAGCCCGTTGCTTTCCAACAAGCTTATAAACCCATTCCTTGCTTCACTATATTATTTCATACATTCAAAAGTGGTTCTAGAACTCCAGAAATGTGAGTACCTCTGTCACGTCTTGAGCACTCCAACACCACCGGACAAGCCTCCTGCTGGCAGATAAGGGCCTTGACAAACCAGTGTCTCCCTAGAAGTCCTGAGACTGGGCACTGTCAGAAGGTTGCAGGGTTCATGTGGAGTCTGTACATGTGATTGAGCGCTTATGTGAGGAAAGCCCCGCTGGTGTTCACCTCCATCAAGGTCAAGTTATCCAGCTTGGCACGTGCCTCCTGCTGTCTCACGAAGCTGTCAGCAGACACCTGGAGCTTGGCTACGCCAGCGTCCCACACGTCCTTGATCAGGGTCCGGATCTCATCAGCTTTCAGGATGTTGTCTGAAGCAGGAGTCTGGTGAGCTCCATGTAGTAAGGGCTGGGCATGGGGGTAAAAGTTTCTTCCTTTTGTTTATGATCCCTAATCTTCTCCAACTTTTCCAAGTCCATCCACTGGGGCTGGGGAGGGGGGCATTGAGTAGCCGACACTCTGCCTCTGTTTCAGGTTGATCACCAGCCACAGAGGCACCCACACTGGTAAGCCAGGGTTGAAAGGCCCCAGGTCGCCCCCGATGAGGTAGATCTTGTCCAGACTGAAGGCCAGAATAATGATGACCAGCTCCTTCTCGGCCAGAAACTCCACCCCAGCCATGTCAGTGACTGTGCCCTGGCCAGCCCAGGACTCACCAAAAATTAATAAATCTTATCATATTAGGTATGTTGGCATAGATGTGGGGACAAAGAAATTCTTCATGCTGCTTTCTGTAGTATAAATTGACATAAATATTTTGTAGAACAATTTGATGATATCCAGTAAAGCTGAAGCTGTGACTATCCTGTGACCAGCGATCTGATTTTCAGGAATCTCATAGAGAAAATATGAGCTCACATGCATGTGAAGATGTCTATTATATAAGAATGACTGGAAACAAACTATCAATTGGATAAATGGAAAGTGGTGTATTCAATCACTTGAACACAAAGAGCTGCTAAAATAAATGATTTACATCTACGTATTTCAACATGGGTAAATCTCAAGTATATAATTTTGAGTTTAAAAAAAAGCAAGTTGCAGAAAATGTATTCAGTCTAATGCCAATTACTTAAAACTTTAAAAACCCATAGGACAACACTCCATGTTGTCTTTCTGATATACACAGGTGTAGAAAGCACACCATGTCAGGGGATAATACTGGCTACAGCAGTTGCTCTCAGGGGCCCACCCATGTTCCCTCCAAGCTCGTAATTCTTGAACCCTCCAGCTTCTTAGTACAAACACCTTCCACTCTACCTGCAGGCTGGAGGAGAATACTTAGCCCCTCACAGGGCAGGCCTGAATGCCAAGGAGTCTACAACCAATGACAAGAGGAGTTGATGGGTAAACACCCCAACCAGTCCTCAAATGGAGCAACTCTGAGGCTTGTCTACACAGGCCCCCAAAGTCCCTCATGGGATTGAGCCCCAGTTGCCCACAAGGACAACCCGCTCGTCAGCACGCTGCATCAGCTTCGTTTCCTTCCCAGTATCACTTCCCCACCTCACAATTCTCAAACAAACTACTTGTACTCAAATCCTTGCCTCTGGATCTGCTGCTAGATCTCATACTAAGATGATTACCACCATCAGGAGAGGGGCTACCTCTGCAAAAGGAAGAAGGGAGAAGAGTTTGGGGGTACTTTTTCATTGTACCCATCGTTTTACTTATTTTAAAAATCTGAAGCAAACATTAGCAAAATGTTAGGGTAATGGATTCATAAGTCTTATTTTGTATACTTTCTGGGTTTTAAGTATTTCACAATTAAGAATAAAAAATTTATGATAAAGTTAATACTTACTAAATCCATGATATGCAGTTAGAACACTAGTTCTACATTTAATTAGACCCCGCCAGGGCTACCTCTAAGGTGTTTGAGGTCTCAGGCAACTGCTTTTTCATTTTGATTTAAAAATGTATATAAAACTCATGGGCCCATGGGAAGCAAAGTGATTTATCAATGAAGATTTAGAATAATAGGTAGAGAGGAGCTATTTATGTATTTGTTACTGTCCATCAGGGCATGAGAAGATTTGATTCATCATAGTGTCAGGTACCATCTATTCTTATTAGATCCAGGCACCATCTCTTTGTGTTCTTTACTGTTAATTGCGCTGTATCTAGATAATTTTGCATCTCCCATGCATGAAGAAAGGTAGCAATGATGCTATTACAATGCATGGCTCTTCAGAACCTGCTTGTGGTTTGAAGTTCCCTAACAGCATTTATTTAACTCAGGTTACAGCATCACTCAGGAACCCATTAATTCCAGGAACGTCCATCCCCTGTCCAGCATGGCTCAAGATGGATCAGGGAAATCATGGCATTGCTGCACCCACCCAAGGCAAGAGACACAGGTTGGAAGGGCCCACTAGTATTAGGGAACAATAGGCTCAAAAACCCTTGGAGATAAACTGAGTCACCCTAAGGACTGCCTGACATGTGGCACAGAGCCTGTGGAAGATACCCCAGGGGGTGCCCACCCTGGGGGCCAGCAGTGGGGTCACATAGACTAAAGGATGCCTGCCACCATCCTTGCCGCCTTCAGGTGCCATGAGCCAGAGGTAGTACCATGGTTGGAGCCAACTCACACAGCTCAAGTTCAGAGGGTCAGCAGTGGACCACCAGTAATCCAGAACCCAAAACTCATCCTCACTCAGTGCCTCAAACCAGCCCCAATTCAGCACCATTCTGGCAGCCAATCTCACGGGATCCAATGAAATATATGTTGCTCTAACCAGCAGGAGCAGACTGCTTGACACCCTTGTGGAACCAGAGCTGAGCCACAGGACCCACAGACACAAGACCCAGAGCTCCTCCAGGCAACAGAAAGGGTAGAAGTCAAAGAGAATCAGACGCCCCCAGGAGTCCTGGTCTTGGCTGGCGGCAGCCCTGTTGGGACAGCACTGCCAGCCCACTGGCCTCAGACACCACAGGGGGACTCTGAAATTTTTGAGGAAGGTACCCAAAAAGGCCCCCTAAGTTTGGGGTACCACCGGGCAGAGGGCCATTTTTCCCTGTCTAAGGGTAGAACAGTAACTCACCTCACAGATCTGTACTTGTTTCATGTGTATCTATTCAGTATTCACCCTTGACTAGGAATTCTTTAAAGAGAAGAATTACATCACAAACATTTTCTGTGTCAGTCACAGACCCCAGGACCATGCTAGATTCATACCTGATGCCCTGTGGGTAACTGCAGACCCAGGGACTGGCCCAATTCTTTCCTTGGAAGCAGAGTCAGAGAAATGCTGGTTTAGGGGTGACATTTGCGTAAACACCACACCAGAAGCTGACGTTGAATCAAAGTTTCCCCTTTGCGTGAATCTTCTGGTCTGGTGTGCAGTCATCAAACAGCCTCTTGCATAAACAACTAGGACTCCTGCTGTTCCACCCATATGCTTCCACACTAACATTCTGAAATATCTTTTTTAGCAATGCTAAAGAATATGGATGTTATCTTGTAGCCTAGGGTCTTTTTAATACTCTGAAAAATCATTCTCTGTATCTTTGTACTAATAATATATCTCATCATCCTTTTGCAATGAGGGTATGTTTCTGTGTGTGTGTGTGTGTGTGTGTGTGTGTGTGTATTTCTTCCACTGGCTTTCATGGGAAAACACTGGAACAATTAATTGCTCTACCTAGGCTTTTAATTCTCTTTCTCTCTCCTGCTCTCAATCTTCTGGCCAATTTAGCCTCTTCCTCCCATTTTGCCATTTCGCAGTGAAACGGCAGTGTTTCCACTTTTGAGTGTCATTTCATTACATTTCTAAAGCAACCATGCTGCATCCCCAAATTAACTCTTGTCTGGCAGGAAGTGTAAATGGCTTATCAAACCATAATGTACTTTGTCAAAAAAAAATCCTTACTGTAGTGTATGTTTCCTCCTTGTTGTGCCTCCGGGGCATCAATTAATGTCAGAAGCCTGACAATCCCCTGAACACATCCCTTTGACTACTGAGCTGGTGTGACACTTCCTGACATGTGGGCAGTGTTTCTACACGTGGCCCACTCCCCTTGCCCTTGATTTCCATGACATTCTTGAGCTTGTTTCCTATTCCCTTCTCCTTCTGGGGACAAAGAGTGTAACAGAAGTGGGTTCTTTGCAGACTATAAACCTCACGGTGTTTCTTTCTCTTTTTCTTTCTTTCTCTCTCTCCTTTTCTGTTAGAAACTGACTCAGACTTGAAAAATAGGAAAACAGTACTACTTCAACCCTTTTTCCTACATTCTCCTCGTTATTCAGTGGTTAGGTTTTTAAACAAAGTCTTCAACCACTAAGCTTCCAAAAATGACAACTTCCGAATAAGAGGCCAATAGTTTCTTTGTTTTTTTTTTTTTTTAATAGAGACTATATGTAATAAAAAGGACTTCCATTTTCAAAGGATATACATGGGATACTCTCCAAGATCAGAAATTGAGGCAAGGCAGACCCACTCCTGAATCAGTTAGACAGGTTAGGGTTGACCCCTAGGGAAATAAGCCTGATTCACTTTCCTGTACGCATAGACAGAAATTGCGCTGAGGAGTTCAGAGATGAATTATAGGGAAATCATATACTCTGGGTTCACATGGGACCACAGGCAGCATTTCTCGTTCTAAAGGCCTTCCTCATCTCTGGCATCCTGGAAACGCCTTAGAGAGAGCCCTCTGTGTGCGGGTACTCGAGTACCCTGCCCTCATGCCTGCATTCTCTCTTCTTCTTCCTAGTTGGAATGTCAGTGGTAACTTCAGTCACAAATGCATGATTGATGCCCAGTGGGAAAATCTAACATACCCTTTCAGAACATAGAATTGTTTCCTCACTGTGAGATCCTACACATCTTGAGATGGATGGAAAACACAGTCAGAAAGAAACCAAAGGGAAACGCCACTACAAATAAATGGAGAGATTTTTCTTGCATCCCTACAGAGTTTGTGTGAGAAAAAAATATTGCTTGTTTATAGGAATTTGACCTTAAAACCTCAAAGCAAGGAAAGATGCAATTTGAAGGAAATGCCTTTTTCTTAGATTTTTAATGTCAGTTTTGTAAATGGGTCAAGCCAAAGTGAGCTAAGAGATCAGTAAATTGATTTTTTTTTCCTCTTAGGAACCAGCTTAGTCCCACTATTCTTTATCATGCTAGGGTCTTACCTTAGATAAAAAAAATACTGTTACTCTTAAGATAAACTTGGGAGAGAGGCAGGGTGGGGACCTGGAAGGATTACGGTGTTAAAACTTCAAAACCTCTTGCTATTAAGCACAAATTCTAATTATTATTTAAAGGATACTCTGGGAGAAACTTCCAAACCCAAATCAGGAGAGGCATCCAAGGCAGCAAAAGATATCCCCGTTGGCAGTCCAAAAAGGATTAGAAGCAAACCCAAGAAAAATCTACGCGGTGAAAATTGCTCCAGTGTCTTCACCTTTAAGCCCCAGCTAAACACTCCTGGGTATGAAATGCCAATTTCGTAAGACAGAAACATTGTCTGAGCTCTAATAAAACATTTCTTCCTTGCTTTCTTTAAATTAATAAATCCAAGAAGAGACCTCAAAAGTTTTATCAGGGTAGTATTTCTAGAAATATAACCCTGGCAACGGCCCCTGGGGTCCCAGGTCTGATGGTGCCCAATATTATCCTGGAACACGTTTCCACTTTGATTTTCCACAGCACTCAGCTACCTGGAGTGCATCTACATAAATCAGCGGAGTAAAAGAGAATTCTAATAACAGTAAGAACTGCATCCTATTCGGTGATTGAAAACTGCAACCATGTTTTCCAATCTGCTTGCAATGATAGAGCGTTATGATGTGGAATGAAAACCCGCGGATTACAGCCCTGGTGCCCATAAGCTTATGAGGTCCTGTTTGCATCAGACTTAAAGATGACTTGATTTTTAACCTGCCTTGTGAGCTGAAAGACACGATGCATTTATTCAAGGAGAGTTCTGTAGAGGTGAAGCAGGTGATCCACGGAGACTCTACCATAACTTTTCCCCAACTGCCATTCATTAAACGTGTTCCATCTCATGAACCATGAATCATTTCATTTTTAAGTACTCTTTTATTTCCCTTAAATTTATCTAAAACTTTATTAGATTCAACTGGCACCGTCCTGACAGACAGCCTGCATTCATTTTAAAGCTTCCCAGTGGAGAAGCATAAAACATTTAAAATCTATATTTGATCTGACAACAGCAGCACAGTGTTTGAATTAGAAACAGATTAGACATAATTGAAGATAAAGAGGACACAAGCACCACTCCCATTTTGGTGAAGTGGGCTTTAAATTATCAGATTCATCCAGAATACATTACCGAGAAACACTGAATTGTTATCTTTAGACAGCCTTTTCTAAGAGTTTACAATTTCTCAGCTCAGTGAAGCTTACCACCAGCTTGTTATCAGAACAAAAAACGAAAAATCATTCGGTTCAGAGCACACAACTGATCTCACCTCAAAAAATACACATTTCCTTCTGATAACAGACACTTCATTGGACAGCCAAGGGGGTACTTCGTGCACAATCTTTTCTGGTCCTTCCACTTCCTAGGTCATTCCTGAGGAGGCTACAAACTGGCATTGTTTACCAACAGGGCTCCCTGCCAAGCCCGCCTCCGTCTTTAATTAAACATCCCACAGGCCACGCACCCTCGCTCATACCCGCATGGCCATGCACCGGCATGTGTGTGCCCACGTGTGTGTGTGAGTGTGTGTGCATGCAAGAGTCTGGGCTTTTCCAGAGTCCTTCCATCATTCTCAGTACTGGAGATGCATTTCTTCCCAGTGTGTCGTCACAAAAAGACTTCAGCAAGGAGTCAGGGAGGTCAGGAAAGTAAGTAAAGGGAGCGTTTATGTAAATGATTGTACCCTCCCTAGGTGACAACAGGCAGTCTCAGAGGAGTAGCTGCCCTGAGTTTCTTTGGCAAAGTGGTTGTGTGGGGCGTACAAATGAAGGGGCAGAATATTCATTAGGGAAGGAGAGGTTTGGGGGTCATATTCCCTGATTTTCAACCCAGCACCACCTTCCCGAGGGGAGGAGGGATTCTCGTCCTTATTTAGTCTTGATCAGAAGTGTCATGGCATCGGTGCTTGATGGGAACTTCTCATCTGCAAGGCTAATTTTATTGCAATGAGAGCATAAAGAGCAACAGGTTATGTTCAGACACTGGAGAGTTCCACCTTTTCCCACCTTTCTTTGTCTGCTTTCAGGACACTTATCACCCCCAAACGTGTGGAGCTTCCTGCTTTTCTTTGTCTGCCCAAGGAGCCCTGCTGTTTACAAGTTGAGTGGTTTCCTGCCATCTGGGCCCTGCCCCCCTTTCTCTGTTTATATCTAGCTACCTGCCTGCTGTAACATTCACCCAAGGAGCTGGACCCTTAAAATCTTTTCAGAGGCAAAGGGCCAATGGTCCGTCTTCTGTAACTGCTTCAAGCTGAGCATGCAGGTCCAGATCTCCTTGCTGTCTGTCAGAGATAGGGGTCTCGGGGTTGTTTATGGTGGAGGAGGTGGAGAGTGGGGTGTAGAAGGCAGCGATCTTGTCCAGTGGGTGTTGATGGTCCCCTTCTTCAGATGGGATGGGTTGAAATCCCTGGTGTGGCATCATTTGAAATAACAATTGCTGTATTCTAGAGGACAGAAATTTAACTAGGTAGTTAAAAATACAAGGACCAAAGAAAGGGATGAGAAATATAGTGGCTGCGGGACCTAGAAATGGGAGAAGCCAAGTATATCCTGGGAATCACCCCTTAATGGTCTCAGCCCATTCTTGCTTCCCTTGATTATACCTGATTATACCAGCTCTCAGACAGCCTGGCCATCCTGAGGCCACCAAGTCCAATGGCTTGGAGAAATATGCCACTGGTTGTGGAATTGGCCCTATTTTTGGGGTGAGAACTCCCAGGGCATTTCCCTGTTTTTCTGAGGTAAATAGAGTAAAGGGCTTGTTAGGATCTGGGATCGCTAGGGCTGGGACACTAGTCAGGGCAGTCTTAATCCGATCAAATGCTCTTTGTAAATTCCCTGCCCAATCTAGAGATTCCATGTCCGATCCCTTCAAGGCTTCATACAATGGTTTTGCCATGAGACCAAACCAGGGGATCCAAATCCTCCAAAATCAGCCGCTCTTTAGAAGGTTCTGAGCTGTTTCTTTGTACGTGATGATTGTAAGTGGAGCATTGCTTCCTTATGCTAGGAAAAAAGGGTGCACTTCCCTGGGCTTAGAATGTATCCCAGGCAAGTGACTCTCTGGGAGGAAATCTGGGCTTTCCGTGGGGATACTTTATACCCCCTGGAGCCCAGGAAACTGAGGACCTATACAGTGTATTGGTCTGAAGCTTCCTTTGAGGGGTTGCAGAGAAGGAAGTCATCTACATGTTGTAATAGTGCCCCTATCTCTAATTTTAGTTCCCTTAGTTCCTTAGCTAGGGCATTGCCAAACAGATGTGGGCTGTCCCAGAATCCCTGAGGAAGGACAGTCCAGGTACATTGTTAGGTTTCATTTGTGTCTTGGTCAGTCCATTCAAAAGCAAAAAGGTATTGAGAATCAGGGTGAACAGGTATACAGAAGAAGGCATCTTTAAGATCAAGGAATGTAAACTAGGCTGTGTCCTTGAGGATCTGTGTAAGGACGGTGTATGGGTTGGGAAAGATTGGGTGAAGGGGATTACAGCTTCATTTATGATTCAGAGACCTTGGACCGTTATATAATCCCCATTTGGTTTGAGGCGAGGTAGGATTAGAGTATTACAGGCAGATTGGCATGGCACCAAAAGCCCATGTTTGATAAATTTTGTGATTAGGGGTTGGAGACCTTGTCGAGTCACTGGTTTTACAGAATACTGGTGCCTCGAAGGGAAATTGTTAGTTTTCTTTAAGGTGATTTTTATAGGAGTGACAAACTTTGCCTTCCCTGTGATTCCCTGCTCCTAGACCTGTGGATCTATACATTTTTCAATTTCCGATGGAACATTCTAAGCTGGACTGTCCATGCCTTGTATAATACAGCCAAAAACACTCCTTGGCTTTCGTTTTCAGGGAGAGTAAGAGTCACCCCCAAGACTGAGAGAAAATCCCTTCCAAATAATGCACTGAGGCATTCAGGCATGACAAGAAACTTGCAAGTTATAAGGGTCTTTCCCCAGGTGCGAGTTAGAGGGGTAGTGAAATGTTTTAGTTTTAACCTTCCTTCTACCGCAACAATAGAGCAGGTTTCGGGGACAAGGGACCCAGAGTGAGAAGTCAGGACAGAGTAAGTGGTTCCCGTGTCCACTAGAAACCGGAGAGGCTTACCTGCCATGTCAGTAGTCACCCACAGTTCCTCCTGTGTGAGGATGACTGTCTTCTTGGGACCCTTGGGAGGTGCCAGGTCCCGTCAGTCAACCACTGCCGTGACTGGCATGGGGGAATTTCCTCACTCCCTTTGGAGCTGGGGGCATTCCCTCCTCCTGTGGCCCATCTTCTTGCAACGTGGGCAGGGCGTTTTGGGTGTAGGCTGGAACCTGTTGCCTGGGCATTCCTTGCTCCAGTGTTCAGAGCTCCCACAGATAAAACAGACTCCTTTTCCTGGCGGAGGTCTTCTGAGAGTACTTTTGGGGTGAGGAGGTGGTTAGGTCTTGTCATGATGGCTGCCAAAAGCCCGACTCGCCGACGTTTCTTTCTTAAGTCATGCTGTTCCTTCCTTTCCTCCTCAGCCTGGTCTCTGTGGTTAAAGACAATGAAGGCTGTGTCCACGAGAAGGTTGAGAGGGATTGGGATCCCATGGCAAGCTTTTGACGCTTTCGAGGGATGTCAGGGGCTGATTGGCTAAAGAAGTGGATTGCAAATACATGGGCCCCCGAAAGTTTTGGGGTCTACATCCGTGTACTTTCTGAGGTCATCTACCAATTGGGCCTGAAATGGGGCTGGATTTTCATCTTGGCCTTGGGTGATCTCTTTAACCTTATCATAGTCAACAGGTTTAATTATGCATTGTTTCATCCCTTCAGTGAGGCAAAGGATCATGTGATCCCTTCTAGTGAGACCAGGCTGGCCTGGCTGATAGTCCCAACCGGAGTCCATGAGAGGCCCTGTGGTCATGCCACAGGGTATCGATGTTGCTAGGCAACGTGTAATCCACCAGCTTGTGTTTCAGCCTGTGCCCAAATGCAGGTCTTTTCCTCAGTGGTGCAGCAGTGGGAAAGACAATATTCAGGTCCTTCCAAGTAAGGTCCAAAGAGAGAGTTAATCCCTGGAATTCTTTGGTGAACTGGTGAGGGTTGAACGGGTTGAGGTCAGACAAAGAAAAAGGGGTGTGGACTCTGATAATTCCCTGAGGCCCACTACTACTTCCTGAAGGGGGCAAGGAAGCTCTGGCTGCACTTCTGGTATGGAAGGGTTAGGGTTAGGGTTCGTAAAGAGGCTTGTAGGACAGGGGTGAGGCTGAAGATGGTGAAAGAGTGTTGGGACTTGGATCTTCTGTCTGGGGCTCATCTTCCTCCAGGGATGCCACTAAAGAGGGCTTCTGTGTAGCAGGAATGGGTCCCAGTCAGCAAGGTTCCTGAACATGAGATTTGGATAGCTCTGGGTTCTCTCTTAGGGCCATAAAAGCCTGAACATAAGGAACTTCTGTCCATTTTTCCTGCCTTTTGCAAAAGATGTCTAACTGTAGGATAGTATTATAGTTGAGGGTCCCATTTTCTGGTCATCCCTCATCCTCAAGTTTATATTGGCGTCAGCTTACGTTACAAAAGAAAATGAGCTTTTTTCATTTTAATGAATCTAGAGAAAACTTGTCCCAGTGACTCAGAATGCACCCAGCGTGAGTCCCTGGGGATGGAGGGACTCACCTCCGTCATTCCTTCAGGAAGAGGATACTCCTGTAACAGAGGGGAGCACTAGCATTAGGAGGTCCCGGGGGCTCCCCAAGACAGGACTGGTTCCAGACGTCCCCATTCACCTAGTTCTGTCGACCCTAGCCAGAATGGAGGCTAGCTACTCCCTCATAAGGTGGTCCTGCTGGCCCCAGAGTTCAGGGGCCTGTGTCCAGTCCTGGTGTCTGTGGTACCCAGGATGAGTGACCTTCCTGAAGGCTTCTCTATAGATGAATCCCTGTGTTCCACGGTATTTTCCCCGCGGATGGACATCCTCATAGTGCTAGGACCTTTTTAAGTCCCAGCTTTCTTTTCTCTACAATGGTGGTAATTTTCTGAAAACAGGCACTGGCCATTAAAGGAGTTGGTTTGTGGAAAAGCCCTTCTTTTCTCTTACCCTTTGTGGGCGGCACCACCCTCCCCCCAACCCCTTCCCACACGCACTTTGTCCAGTGGGCACCCTAATGGCTTTTAACTGCTGGACCCGTGCCCACAAAATGGGTCAGACAATAAGAAAGAGAGAGAAAGGGAGAGAGTGAGAGAGGGATGGTGGGAAGTAAGGCAGCGCCTCTCAAGCCCAAAGGAAGCAAGAGGCTACGTCTGAAAAGGCGACAGACAATAAGAAAGCAGGAGAAAGAGTAAGGGAGAGAGAAAGAGAGAGAGTAATGGTGGGAAGTCAAGCAGTGCTTCTCAAGTGCAAGGGAGGTGAGAGGCTGAGGCTCACCCGATTCTCCTGGTGATACTGAGCGGGGGCCCTGTGGGGCTCCCGGGCACAAAGCCTTTCTGTGTCCCCTATTTCTTTGATTATACAAAACAGCCTTCATTCAGCCTCCATGACCTTCCCTGAGTTCCAGTGGGCAGATTCAAGCAGTTGTTAATTAGGGAAGGGAGGGGATGCGCATGAGACCTGGGAGAAACAGGCAAGAGCAGCCTTGGGGCAGGTCCTGTTTCCTCAGCAACGATACACACAGCAATATCTTTGAGCTATTCAGCAGAAGCTGAAACCCCCTCCAGGTGGGAGAAGTTAATGATTAACGATGGTGCGCTGCCCACAAGCAAGTAGACCCCACGAGCCCCGACTATGAGACCTCTCCCTATTCCCCAGAGACAGGGGCCCAGTTCTTGAGGCGCTAGCCACTGTGTCCCCCCCTTTGCCTGGAAAAGTAATAAATCTGTTCCTTTCCACTCCTCCAAAGCTCTGTCTCTGTATTTCTATTCAGCATCGGTGAACAGAGGCCAGGTTTTTCTCGGCAGCACTAGCTGAGTCACCAAGATGTTCCCAGTGAAAGGTGCTTGACTCATCGCAGAAGGAATTCAGAAACGAGACAGGGAGGTCAGGAAAGTAAGTAAAGTGAGGATTTATTTAAGCAACAGTACCCTCCCGAGATGAGAGAGGGTAGTGTCAGGTGAGTAGCTGCCCTGAGTTTCCTTGGCAAGCTGGTTATGTGGGGTGTACAAATGAAGGGGTGGAATATTCACTGGGAGTCATATTCCCTGATTTTCATCCCAGTACCACCTTCCTGAGGGGAGGAGGGATTTATGTCCTTATTTAATCTTGATCAGAAGCGTCATGGGGTCAGTGCGTGATGCGGACTTCTTATCTGCAAGGCTAATCTGATGAGCCATCCAGACACTGGAGATTCCCACCTTTTCCCACCTTTCTTTGTCTGCCTCCAGGACACTTATCACCCCAAAATGTGTGGTTTCCTGTTAGTGTGGAGGTTCCTGCTTTTCTTTGTCTGCCCATGGACCCCTGCTGTTTACAAGTTGAGTGGTTTCCTGACACCTGGCCCCGCCCCCTTTCTCTGTTTATATCTAGCTACCTGCCTGTTGTAACACACTCATTATGCAAAGAAAATTTGCTACATTTAACTAATGAAAGTTAAATAAATTAAGTTTGGGTACAATAGGTTGCTATGATTGGGGGGGTTGGTTTGTTTTCACAAACAAAATCAGACTTTGGAACATAAATCAGACTAACAAAACCAGAAAAATAATTCCATTAAGATGAGAATAACAGTGTGAACCGGTCTAGGTTACTTTCTTCTCATTCAATATTTTTTTTACTCATTTTCAATGTAAGACATAAATACTCCTATAAAGCATCAAATCTCAAGTTTTCTAAAGACAAAAATGAGGAAAGGGGAAAGGAGAAGAGATGCTGAATTATTTTGGAAAAATTGAGGGTTCAGCTAGATTGTGAAAAGCTCAGGACCATTTCAGTTAAGCCAAATCTTTAGTTTTCAATCCAAAAATTTCTAGTGTAAGAAAGCAATAATTTTTATAAGCAACTAGAAATATTCCCTCTGTCTCTCTGTCTCTGTCTTTCTATCTCTGCCTCTCTGTCTCTGCCTCTCTCTCTCTCTTTCTCTGTCTTACTTGCTTTCATTCTGCCAAGTTTTAAAGAGGAGCTAAGGATATTTGGAAATCCAGTTTGAGACAAGCATTGTGCCTGGCACACAGTAGGCATTTAGTAAATATTAGTGGAATTAAATAATTTACTTTGTGATTATCTGGCTTTGATTTTGCCATCTCCTATCAGTAATTTAATGTGCCTTTCAGCTCTTTCTCCAAAGCACGTTCTTTTGTTTTCCATGTTATACTGCTCCTTGGGAACATTTTTTAATTGGAAAAACTTTAAAGTGTTTTGTGTTTTCCAAATAATTTAAATTAGATCACCAAAATTTAAAGCAGGGAGCATCTTCAAGATGTAAGTGTTAGTCTGTGTGTGTACTGTGGATAGGTATCTGTGCGTGTGAGTGTGTGTGTGTGTGAAGAAAGTCAGGTTGAAAGTCAGAAAGTACTTTTTAACTGCAAAATTACTAGAAGGCAGCCTTCTAAGATAAGAAAGAACAGAGATTTGGGAGTTGAGCCGACCCATATTTAAATAACAATGCTTGGTGACCAACCACAGGCAAATTACTGGACCTGGTTCTTCCTCAAGTGAGGAAAATCCCTCCTTCAGGGCTGCTGAGGTTTACATGAGGCCACATCTGTGAAAAAGCTTCATAATGTGCAAACTCTGATTTAGAGCCTAAAACCTTAGGTCCTGCCCACAGACTGTTAAACACTGGGGATGTGTTCCTCAAATGCATTTTGAATAATAAAAATATCCAAGTGATCATGAAACAAAAATAAAACACAAACATTCTACAATACATGTTTACCTAACACAGATGATTTAAAAAACATGTACTTAGAAGGTAAAAATCAAACTCAGATATATAATGTCTATCAGAGCTCTTCCTTTTTCAGAGAGTTTGCCGGATGAGCTTAACCAGGGGAACTTTCCACAATACGGTGAGTTTGGAAAGTAGACCCCTTCCGTCCCACGTAAATCTCGCGGCTATTAAAGGATCCTTTTGATAGGGACAGAGTAAGGGGACAAAATAGGTGATTAAATAGTTAATCCCACTAGGGGATTCTAAGTAGAAGAAAGTATGGGACACCCCTGGAAGCTAATGATTACTCAAGAAAGCAGGTTTGCTTAGCAATAAAACCATGTGACACAAGCACAAGACATGCCCCCAGACAATAAAACATGGTGGCGTGAGACTCACCTCCTGCCCAGTGAGCTGAGTAAGTTAATGATCCCTAGGACATGCTCTCTGCACACATGAAAAAACAGTAATTTTTGGAAAGGTGCTCATTGTACAGAGACCTGAAAGAATTTTTACAGTCCTGGCTTGACCATGTAGGGACAAGAAACGCCCCTGCTCAGCCTGGAGGTGGAGCTGATGATGGAAGCATGACATCAACTCAAGAATGACAAAGAAGGTCCTTTCCCCCTCCCCACTTTTCCTTTGATTATAAAACTGTAGCCCACTAGGCTCTCGGGGTGGTACCCTCTCACCCTCCCGCTTGTAGGCCTCACAAGCATCCTACTCTAATAAATCACTTCTTATCTATCACTTTGCCTCTCGCTGGATTCTTTCTGCACTGAGACATAAAGGACCAGGCTCCTCAGAGCCCCCTGAGACCACACCTATCCTTTTCACTTTGATGGCTCTGATGACTCTGGAATTGCATTTAAAGTAGGGTCATTCGTCTGAAATTTTTTCTTAACCTAGCCTATGTGCACGATTATAAAAGTCTTTGGTAAACGGTGCTAAATTCTGGGAGAACAATGTCCTTGGCAAATTCATATTCTTTGAGGATTTCTCACTCTTCGATTTCAACAAGTTATCATTGCTACACCACAGAGTCTAACCATGTCCCTTCTCCAGAATGCTGAAGTTCTACCAAGTTCTTTTCCAAAATAGCCTTTGTTCTCCTTGACAGCATATTCCTTTCATGTCTCTGGAAGTCTGTTCCTCAGCTTGGAAAATCACCATCATTGTCATAATAATGCTCTTGCAAAATTTGGTGCTTAGATTGAGACATAGAAATTTGCTGTATCCAATCATGCATCCACGCAAGCAAGTTTTTCCACCCCCCAAGCCATCCCATCACGGTGTCTTATCACCGAAGATTGCATCCACCCAAGCACTCTTAGCTTCCTTCAACTGGTTTCCCTGCCCTTTAAAACTGCACTCCCAGGCAAATGCAACAATTTGAAACTGCAGGTTAGCCCACCCACTTTCATAGCTAACTCATGTTGCCTAAAATACCATGCTTTATTTCCACAGGGTTGTGTTTTCTTAATGTTGTTATTTCCTCTCTTTTTTTGTATGCTGTATTTCCTCTTCTTAAGTCTGTCGGAGAGTAAAAATAATTTCAAAATTTGAAGCAACTTTGCAAGAGAGAGAGAAGTCCTGTGATATAGACTCACTCAGAGAGCAATTGCAGAATCACTTCCAACTAGGATGCACCCTCTGAGTTTATATCAGGGTCGAAGTAGCCCTGATTATGACATGAGAATGGGTCACAGTCACAAATTAGGTAGCCATAATCTGAGTGCAGCTGGAAAGTTTAATTTCTTTTAAGGTAGTATTTTGCTATTTTGTGGGTGGCAAGCAAATTTTGCACTCTAGAGAAGAAAATGGGATTTGTTTTTTAGAGAAGACCCTCCATTTCGTTGGGAGTGACCACTGTAATGAGCCCTCTTAGCCATGTAAATAGAATGTGAAAGCTTACCCAGTATTCACAGGAAGACACTAAGGAAGAGAAGTGACCCAAAGGCCAGGGCATCAGCATAAGAGATTGAGTATGCTGTTTATAATGTCAATTAGGCTTCTTAGCAGCACTGCTCTTCGTGGAGTCGCAGCAGGGCTATCTCCCAAACCCAGATTTAGACCACCCATAGCCTGCGAGATGTTTGTGTCTTTTGGATCCAGGCATTTTCTTGTGGAAAGTTGGTACCTGAGGCTGAACTCTCAAGGATTTGCAGATCAGATCCCCTCTTCTCCTGACTCTGGGGACACAGTGAAGACCCTGGGTACCAGCCCACCCTGGGTGGAAAGTGTCCCAACAGGGTATTACCTATAGCTGAACAAATCCATCATCTTAGGGAAATGCATGGTGAGCTCTCATTGGGAGCATGGGAAGTCCTGGAGGAAACGGATCTGCCCCACTGTTAGTCACCCAGAAGCAGGAAATGAATGGGCATGCACTGGAGGAGGGCAGGACAGGTTCTCTCTGGAACTGGGAGTTGATTGGACCCCCGTTCTGAACGCCTGGGAATTCCCATTGGTAGAGGTTGAGCTGCCTCCATTATTGGGATGCCGGTGGGGATTAGGAAGGAGGATTTTTGGCTTATGGGCTTTAAGAGTGGCCCCTGCTGGTGTTAGGAACCACTCTGTGTTCACAAGCCTGACGCAAGTTACTCAGAGGGTAAGTAGGGAGGGCAGTCATCCCTCCCCAGGGCTAGAATAGGCAGGTGCTGGAGGTGGGCTGAAAAAGGCGGGGGAGCCTATCAACGTGGCTATTTCATGGGCATCATCGGTAGTGTGGGCAGATTCTGGCACCAAGACAAGAAGGCTGAACAGAAAGAAAAACTAGAGGGACTTGTTCTCAGGGACACTTCCATCTGGTTATCAGGAGCCCAGATTCCTGGGCAATTCACAGGAATAACTGAGAAGATATTTTGAGGGGCCTTTACCTCTGGAAAGAAGGCCAATGGGAGCTCATGTTGTAATAATTTGGATAGAAAGGGGTGGATTATTTCATTTTGTCATAAATTGGTCAAGCCGTGGACAGATGGGCTGAGTTTTAACTATTACTGTGCGGTCTATTTGTGACATAAAATGTTCTAAACTCAGGAGGTCACCTGTAAAAGACACACAAGAAATATTCATTCCTTTTTCCCTTTCTCTAAATTCAGATAGATCTCCTTTCCTGAGATTTAAGAGTAGAACCAAAAGGTCTCTACCCAAAGGAATACGCTACTTATGTCAAGACGAAGAATTAATAATGGCCTACTACATGTATTAGAAAATTTATGACATATCTTTGTTGGCATTTCTAATCCTTGGAAATACAGAGCTCTTACCCTGAGTGCAGCCATTCACAAATGAAGGCGTGCTTGTGGGTCACAGAACACTGTCTTTTCACAGATCCTGTTTTTCACAGTAGAAAGCCAGATTCACCAAATACTTTTTGTACCAACACCTTTCATCAATGAAGAAGAGCTAAATGTAATACTTAGCACTGAGAATGGAAATATAAAGAGAATGTTCGGCCATAAAAGATATACACCTCCCCAAAGACATAAGGGAGATAAACTTCTAATATCCCTCCCTTTTCCATGACTCAGTGAGTCTTTTGCTGCTTCTACAGCATCTCTGCTTAATTCTGGTTTTACACAGCTAATACAAAGTCAGGTGTGCATCAACAGCAGCCAGAAACAGGATTTGCTAGAAATGAGGCCTCAGATCTAGAAGCACAACTCTATCTAGTTCCCCTTACATTTTCTCAGTTTCAACAAAATGTTGTATTATTCTCAAGTTCTATAGTATTTACCCCTACATAACAGTTAGATTCATTTAAAGTGAGTTATGGTTTTTAACTAGAGTCATTTTGGGCCATTTGTGGATGAGCTTTGCATAATTCAGGGGGACAAAAAAGTCAATGTATTGAACAAGTTTGATAAAAAGACATATAGCTTGATTCAGTTTTTATTTATTGGTTTTACAGCTTTATTGAGGTATAATTGACATACAATAAACTGCACCTATTTAAAGTGTGCAATTTAATAAATTTTAATTGATGTACATACCCATGAAACCATCACCACAATCAAGAAAATAAACATGTCTATCACCCTTCCAGATTTCCTCTTGCCCTTTTGTTTGACTCAATTTTTAACCAAGGAGAATATACCCACAAGGTCTTTCCTATACTCCCTGCCTCAGAAACTCAAATTGCCAAAAAATTGATTTCTGAGCCTTATTTGGCTTTTATTTGGACAAGTTGAATAAATACATGCAATTTGTTGACAATGCATTCGTAAATGAGGGTACAAGAAGTCTGTCTCTAAATTGCATCTTCAAAGAAGACATTTCCATAGTAAACTCTATTTGTCCCAGGAAGTATTAGACTACTTGAAAGATGGAAATTGAAAAGTAAGCAATCATACTTTGAAAGGTCCCTGGTTTTCATCTCTTACAGGTCTGCAAATTTCTCAGAAGCTAAACTTGAGAAAACAACAGATTTCTGACATGAGCATTACAGCTTCCGTCCTGCCTCAGACTCAGTGATGGAGGTGAAACCCCAACCTTGAATTTAATGTTGGGGGAACCACATTTCCAACTGGCTTCTGGTTAAATGTTATTTAAGAAATTTTTCATAAAAAATATTACTGTACTAGATAAAATAATGTCAATAGCCATGTTGACACTATGATATAATGATTTTTTCCTTCTATGGTCTCTGCCTCAGTTGGCATCCTAGATTCCTGGCTCTGTTGCTACTAGCTATGAGTGCCCCTAGGTAAGACATCTAACATCACCAAGACTCAGCTTCCTCATCTATAAAATGGGATTCATGATAATATGGGGTTTCCACGAAGATGAGATAATATAATAGATAACTAATGTTTGCTATTATTACATATGTATTGCTTTTGCCAATTATGCTATAGGTTAGAATGAAAGATAAAAGCCTGAAATTTCAGGGTTGCTGATACTCTGCAGCAAGTATTTATTACCCACCAATCTTTAGCGGAGTTGCTATCTTCTGGTAGTACCTGGACACCTGCCTATGGCCAAGAGGTAACCTGCTCTCCTGGATCATTTTAGTTTAGGGAGAGGAGGAAGCGAAACTCTCTGCCGGGGGTGAAAATTCCTCCCAAAACTCAGATTCCTGAGGATGGAAGTGGCCCCACCCTTCCCTGGAAGACTTCGATATTGTAGTACAATACTCGTGTTCTCTTGCAAGGCTCCAGAGAAGCAGTTCTCTAAGTTTGAAGTGGTCCTGTGGGCGTCCAGCCTGTCCTTCGTAGATAACCCTGAAAAAAATAGAAAGTTCCCATTAGAACAGCTCTCCTGACATGTTGTTTCACATTGTAAATTATAGTTATTAAAAAGTGTCCATTTTAATTCTCGAGCTTGTCCTAAGGAAATCATCCAAAAAGAGAAACAATAATAATAAAAAAAAAAATACATAGACTATACCTCAAAAAAAAAAACAAAACATACTTAGGAAAGTATACCCAACACAGAGGCTAATAGTGAAAAATTCAACAATCTAATGCAATCTCTTAAATTTTGGCACATCCATAGGCTAGAATATAATGCAAGGATTTAAAATTATAAAGACCATGAAGAAATGAAAAGTGTTTCTTCTATAATATTAAGTTTAAAAAGTTTGATTTATTGCACATATAATCTAACTTCATACAAATATATATAATATGAGCAAATGAAAGCTATTTTATGTTAATAGAGTAGGTGATATTTTTCTCTTATTTTTCAGAGTTTGGATAATGTTTTCTTATTCCATTTTTTTAAATTGTATCACCTCAATTTCTTCATCTGTGAAATGTTAGTAATTATGATTATCCTCCCCCAGAAAGCTCTCATGAGAATTCTAGTTCGGTTGACTGTACTCGTTTCTGGGGATAAAATAATGACTAAGCCTTGCTCTCAAGGAACAGACATGGGAAGAGCAGTCTAAGCAGAGGGTGGGGCATAAGTTAAGGCGAGAAGAGTGGTATCTCGTGTTGTGGGCAATTATTAGCACATCAGTGTCACAGGGTACCGCAAGGCTAGAAAACTAGAGAGGGAGGGAGGAGACAGACTGTTATGTCCCATACCATTAAACTTTACCCTGCACATAACAGAGAACCACTGAAGAATTTTTTGCAGGAGAGTGGAAACTCTTTTCATTGACATGAACACTCTGGCAGTCCTATGAAGGATAAGGCTTGGGGCACAGAAATCAAGTAAGAGGCCATTGGGTGGTCCAGCGAGAGATGATAACCAAATAGGTCCCATCTCCCTACCTGCTCCCACCACAGACCCAACAGCCTCCCTAGCTTGGTTAGTGGTTAATAGCAGTGACTCTTTCAGCCACTCCTTGACTGCTCACTCTCTCATATCCCACATCCTTTCTGTCAGCAGATACTCTAGTTGGTCCCACCTCTAGGTTAGCCAGAATCCAGTGATTTCTCACCATTTCTACTGTTAGCACTCTGGTTGATATAAGCCAATATCATCTCTTGCCTGGAATACTGCACTAGAACCTGAACCATTCTCCATGCTTCTACTCCTCCCCTCTGCAGGCTTCCTTCAATGCGGTGGTCAGGGGGAACTTGGCAACCATGTCACACCTCTACCCAAAACTCCCCAATACTCTCTTTCCCTCACTCTTGCTTTCTTTTCTTCTGTTGACCTTCAAACAACACAATAGGTGATTAGCAGATAAATATTTGTTAAAAGAATGATTAAATGGTGAAAGTTGTGATCTAAGTGATAGAAGAGGGAAACAGTAGAAAGAAGACATTTTTGACATTGGAGGTGAAATTGACCAGATTCAATAATTGGTGAAATGTTTAGAATGAGGAGCCAGGACAACTCCCAGGTGTCTCACCTGGGCACCTGGATGTGTTGGTGGTGCCATAGCCTGAGCAAGGGAGAGAGGTGGTAAAGCTGGCATGAGGCACAGAACATCCTGAGTGAGGGGGCCATGGTGGGGGTATATATGCAGTATCCTGTGGACAGCTGGGGACAGAGATCACAAGCGTCCCCTCTGCCCAACAAGACTTACCATTGCCTGGGTTCCAGATGATACTGGAGAGGGGCAAAATCCAGATTAGAAAGTCTCAAACTTTAGGGTACATGAGAAAACCCCAGGGATGCTTACTAAAAGTCCAGATTTCCTGCCCTGTTGATTCTGATTCAGTAAGAGCTGCAGGGAGTCCAGGACTGTGCATTTTATCTAGGGCCCAGGGGATTCTGATGCAGGTGATCTATAGGTCGCACTTTTTTTGTTGTTTATTTATTTATTTATTATTTTTGGGGGGGTACCCCAAGTTCAATCATCTGTTTTTATACACATATCCCCGTATTCCCTCCCTCCCTCTATAGGTCGCACTTTAAGAAACGACAACCTTGATCTTCTCTCTCCCTTTGGTCCCCTTCATCACTCCTAGACGACTGAAAAATAGATTTACATTCTTATCATTTTAAAAAATCTGGATGTTGTCAAATGGAAACACCAACACTTCAGTAACACCTAAACTGCATTATCCGTGTGCATTTGATAAGGAATTTTATGATAACATTATATGTCAGAATTATATTATAGAATGCAATAGCATATTGCAGTGAGTTACACATAATTATATCAAAAGCAGTATTTAGGGCAATTATACCGTTTGTTGAATTACTGTAATTTCATTAGGTATAGGAACCTGTAATGGATTAAATTCAGAAACAGTGAAGTTTTACACTGGTGCCCCTTGAAAAGTATTAAAGAATATGGGGTTTGTATTGTTCTGCTGAGTCCCAGTTAGAGATTAAACGCAATAGGGAATTAGATGCAATTTGCCTTGCACAACCCACTTTGGTTTTGTTCCACCCCCACCTCCACACCTACCACCTTCGCTAATCAGTCACTTATTCCAGTCTCCCTGGGCCTAATCCCCCGCCTCCCAGACATCCTCAGCTTCTCTCTGCCTTGCTCTCCATTCACTGAAAAATACATCTCATTTTCTCAGAGCCTCAGGGTCCAACTTTCGTGTGTTTTTTCATAATATCCTAGCAGGTTCGACATTAGATGATGACCCTGGTTGGGGAAAGCAAGGCCCATGCGCCAGCACCATCACCTGCAGCAGCAGCAGCAGCAGCTGGGAGCGCTTTGGACCCGCAGACTCTCCAACCCCACCCACTGCAGACCTACTGGATCAGGATCTGCCTTTAAACAAGCTCCCCAGGTGATTCCTTTGCACCTGCAAGTGTGAGACACTCACTCAAAAGTGTAGAATAGACCAACCTGGTCTACTTTTCAGATGAGGAAACCAAGACCTAAAGAGATAAGCCCACTGGCCTAGGACCCCACCACTGATGGTTAGCAGAGTCTGCTAGAGCGAGAATAAATCTTTTACTAGTGTACGAATCGCTACAATGAAGCACTATGTGCTTTAACATACATTTTCTAAGCCACGAGACAACGCCACAGTGAGGTTATTAGTGCTCCCCCTTTCCCAAGCAGAAACCAAGACTCAGAGATGGAAACTTAGTCAAGGTTAGAGTTAACCAAGATTCAATACCAGATCTTTCCAACTCCAACATCTATGCTCCCCACACGGTGCTTTTTATTTCTAACTCTTCACAAACAAATGGTTGGGATGCTGGTCAGTCAGGTTCAAGAAATGATTATTTCTCTGCTTTCGGGATCTGTCCTTGGCCCTCCCAGCCTAGGACCAAAGGGCTCATGAGCTCTTTCTCCTGAAGGAGACTGACTATCTCCTCTTACACCTGCCAGCTTTCTTACTTTTCAAAGTATTTAAATGATTTCCTCCAACTTCCAAGCCTTCACACCAGTGTGGTGGTTAATTTTATGTGTCAACCTGATTGGGCTAAGGGATGCCCAGATAGCTGGTAAGACATTATTTCTGGGTGTGTCTATGAGGATGTTTGTGGAATAGATGAGCACTGGAAGAGTAGACTGAATAAAGAAGATTCCCCTTCACATGGATGGGCATCATCCAGTAGCTGAGGCCCCAGTAGAACAAAAAGGAGGAGAGCATTTTCTTCTCTCACTTCTTGAGCTGGGACATCCACCTTCAGACTCTAGGACGGATACCAGTGGTCTTCCTGGGTCTCCAGCTTGCAGAGAGTAGATCATGGGGCCTCTCTGCCACCATAACTGTGTGAGCCAATTCCTATAGTAAATAAATAATTTTTTATCCTATTTATTCTGTTTCTCTGGAGAACCCTGACTTATGCAACAGGGCCGAGACATAGATGTTCCAGTTACCTCCATTTTGACTTATTCAAACGGGAGCCACAGCTCCCATCTGAATGCACAGTTCCATCTCAGAACCAAGGGGAGCCCCACACCCCCCTCACTCCCCCATACCCGCAGGAGACAGAGGACCCTGCAGAGAGATTGAGATTCACAGTGAAGATAACTGCACTACATTTCCCGTCTGTGTTGCTCTGGCAGTGTTTTCTCCCATTCAGCTTTCCACCTGGAATTACTTGAAACAATCTGCACAGCTTCTTCTTGAATGGGCCATCTGATTTTTCATTTTTATACTGGCTTTTTTAACCCCTTTCTTTTTCATGCTTTCTTTCTTCAGTGTTTCCCATTAGCTTTTTTAAAATCCCTGATAGTCAAGGGCCTATGTTTTTCATCTCCTTTTCTCTGCATCCTAAGTCTTCACCATAGTCCCATTTCTTGGTAATCCAAGCTCATTAATATTTCTCATCTCATGTGAAACAATAATTGAGAACAACCAACTTCAGACTTCTAGAATTCCACAGCCGTTGCTTTTGTGAATCTGAGACAAACTTAGCCAATAAAAAAAAAAAGAGGAAGATATAAAAGAAAAAAACCAAAAGCCCAGCACCCACCAACAATTTCCAGATTCAAGAACTGAATTCCTGAGTTTGAATTCCTGAATAATCCATGATATTCTGGCAGTGTGGCCTACCATTCTTTGTTGACTATGAACCTCTACCTTCCTCAGGGCATTTTTCTTCAGAATAAATATCTAATTCAATGTAATATACATGGAACAGTTATTTGAAGCAAATGAAGTGAGAAAAATGCGATGGCAGTTAGAGGAGACCAACAATGTGAAGTGAATGTTTTGCTGTTAATTATTAACAATTAATTAATTATTAATGATATTAAATTAATTAATTAATTTTAAATTACAATTAGATTTTGGAAGCTACTATGTAAATACCACAGTTCCCTCTACAGCTCTTAGCAAGCTTCCTTCTCAAACCCCGTTCAAATAATCTAGGGCACAATTCAAATGCAGGTCTCACAAACACATTTTTATTTTATTTTATTTTTTTGTTTGTTTTATTATTTATTTATTTGGTTTCGCTGGGTCTTAGTTTTGGCAGGCAGGCTCCTTAGTTGCAGCGTGCATGTGAGATCTAGTTCCCTGACCAGGGATTGAACTCAGGCCCCCTGCACTGGGAGTGCAGAGTCTTATCCACTGCGCCACCACGGAAGTCCCACAAACACATTTTTAAACCACATATTCTAATTGATCATAACATAAGGAGTGATTTCCTTGTTGTCTGTGATATACAAAGTGAGGAATTGCCTAATTTATGACGAGTGCAAAACACCAAAACAGGTAAAACAGGAAGCAAACAGATCCTTTACTCAGCTGAATTGAACACTTTTTTTTAATTCAAAACGTACCTGTGTGGAAAAGACATTAGTCTAACGAAGCTTTCCAGGGTAGGGCTGAAACCACCCGACAGGAAGCTCAGCTCTTTTAGCCTTTTCATTTCACAAGGGGCAGCAATCCCTCCTTCAAAGATATCTGCTGATTCCAATACAGATTTTTGACAACTTCAGATATACAGAAGGATGTGGTTATTCACTGTTTAGGACAAACTAGTTTTCACAGAGTAAACTGTCTTTGTGATGCTGCTAGTGTTGCTTGAACAGGCCCAGACCCGAAGTATCATTTCTTCCCTGACTTGAGAATCCCCGTGACCTACTGCTCCTCTGACTACACCCATTTAAATAGCAACCCTGATACATCTTTCCTTCTGTATGGATGAGAGCTGAGAGATCTTTGGTTTTATTACTTACATTGACCCCTTCCAAAAAGATGTAAGCATATGATGGGACAGCAATATAAGATAAAAAGTAATACAGCTATTATTCGAAATGGGTGCCTACCAAACTCTTTTATGTCATTAAAACAAAAAGTGGAGTTTTAAAAAAAATGAAAATTTCCTTGGTTGCTATGAATTTATCTCACTGGTTTAGCTTAAGTAACCAATCTAATTTTATCATATGGTGAAACAAGTATAATACTCAAGAAGCAAAAATAAGAGTGGGGGTTCTTTAATTCCTTTTAGTCAGATATCCACACATTACACTGTAAAGGGCAAAAAGCAGGATATTTAAATATTTGATTTGAAAAGTTATCCCTATTTAAAACTCCTCTATTTTATTGACCACGTCCTTTATGCATTTTATTTCCTACCTTTGATATGTCCTCTCCCAAAAAAGCCATGTATTTGAAACGGCGTATACTGATTGCATAATTATTACATTCAAACCCCCATAACAGCCCCGTGATGAAATACACTCAGATTAACTCATTCATGTGAGATCACAGAGCTCAAAAGTGTCCAAGTAAGGATTAGAATCTCTGTTTTCTCCTTCCAAACTCATAGATCTTAGTGTTACATCACCACTATCCATCTTCAAAAACACTCTGAAATACATAGAATGTACTTAGGAAATTGAGCATTCTTTGATTTGCGGTCTGGGGCCCAGCTGGTGAAGTGTTATCTACTGTCTCTTGGAGGTAGTCCTTCTTTCTTGAGTCCATACCACCTGAGGCGATGTAATTCTCTTCTGGAAGTTTTAATTCAGCAGTTAAAATAGTAGGGATTCCAAGGACTGCCCATAGCTCCATAATCAGTACTGAATGGGCTGAGCCTGCCCCTCCCTTCCTCTGCTCAACTTTTTCCTATTTCATGAATAAATTGGCCTAACTCAGTTATACTAACATGTAATGTGAGAAAATGCCAACAGTTAATTAGGGATAAGCCTGTGAAAACTTGGGGGAAGCTACATGTTTCAATTATATTAATGAACACACGAACGCAATCAAATCAAATGGATAAGCATTGTGTCAAGTTTTTACAAGAAGAGAATTGCATTTCACATGCATGAAAGCAACTCTCTTGTAACTTACAGAACATGAGACTAAAAATAAGCACACAGGAGAACCATTAAAATACTTATTATTTGAGTTAAATTAGAATTCTATGAGGATGGTTTCATCAAATGATTTGTGTTATTTTAATTTCCTTTCACAATCAACCAGATTCAAATTATCTGCAGGTTACAAGGTTAAGCAGATGCTCCTTAAACGTCAAACCCTTTTTTTAAAGCATTCATCATTGATTTTTTAAAAGGTTTAATATCAACTTAAAGCTAGCTGCTAACTATCCTCTGATTTTTACAGTTGTCAGCTCCTTCACATAATATTTCATAGATGTTGATATTAAAGAAAAAAAGAGAAAATCTCTCAGAGGCAAGAGATGTATATCTCAAAATATTTTATGATTTAACAGCTGTCCTTGGAATTGAAAAAGATGATGCTAGACTCAGCTAAAATTCAATACCTGTTCTTTAAAGTGTGCTAACTGCTGTGTGGAGTTCTGACACTCATAGTGTGCATGAAATTCTAGTTCTTCAGCACCAAGAAATCACCCATGGAGAAGGAACTGCTTCATGAATTCAGTTTTATCGCCCATCCATAAGTAGCTTTGATACTTGTGAGCATTAATAGTGACTGATTGCACCCTGCTTGGGACTTCCTGGTGCATTTCCTTTAGCACATCCATCTGAAAGCCATGTGCTCCCCTAACGGGAAAATAAAAGTGAGAAAAAAAAAATAAGTGGGGCCAATGATCTCGTTTAAAACCTGCAAGAATTAGAGATGGACCAGAAGACAGACTCGCCACCAACCAGAGCCCAACCAGTACCCCACCAAGTAAGTGCAAGAGCTTATGTTACACAAGAGTTCTCAAAATGCTGTACGTTAACTGAATTTTTGTAAAGAGAATCACGCTTTCAGTATAACAGAATCTTGTTATTTAAGGGAATATATCGTACATCATTTGATAGAGAATTCTTTTGGAGAGGCAAAATTTGTCCACTTAATGTATCTTTCATATGGAAATAGAATAATATGGCTATATCAGAACATATGTTAGAATTCTTAAGATAAGAAAAATATGCAACTAAGTCTCCGTATAAATGGGAAGTGATTTTTTTCCACAGTAAGCATTCATAAGCCATCAGAATTAGACACCAACGGACTGCTAGATAGAAACAGAAAGGCTTCCCTCTGACAGAATCATCTCCTTACCACCTCAGGAGATCAAGGTAGGCAAGAGAGTCCCAGATGCTACTATTTCCAAAGCCCCTCTGATGTCTTACCATAAGCAACCCAGACCCTCCTTCCCAGCCCTCAAGCAGCCAGGAGACTGGTTTGTGGAAGATGAAGCCAAATGAGAGGTGACTGTCCACTGTGGACCATGACTATCTTTGCCTTACTGTCTCTATTCTCTCTTTTGGCTGAATACACACTAAAGCAACCAATGTTTATGGTCAATTTTGTATAGTCTTGATTTCCATTTTCATGCTTAATTCAACATTATGTCATCCTTACAAAGCATGTTTGGAGAAAAAAGTGATGAGAGACTCCAGTATGTTTGGGGGGAATAAGCCAGTTACCCTAGAGTTAGAATCTTTTGGATTGCTCTTTTTATTCCAAAGTATCAATCATTTATCACAACTTGCACACTATATATGCAAGATACTACACCAACCATGGTCACATATTCATATAATAAAAAGATGTATAAAGAGATAAAAGATGTACAAAGCAAATCAGAACAATTCAAATAGTGCAATGAAAGAGAAGACAAAGATAACCTTCAATGAGTGAGATGCGCAAAGAGAGAAAGAGAGTGGAATTCAAGATGGCTCCACAGAGAAGGTGGCACTGAAAAACTAGGTAAGATTTGGACATGCAAGCACGAAGGAATGAGACCTGAACGCAAATTCTACTCCAGGAGTTTTGTAGAGTACTCTCATACATATAAAATCCTTACCTTACCTCCATGAAGAAGTTGGAGCCATGCGGCTGATGCTTGCTAGAGGCCCCTAATGGCATTTCTTTCCTTTGCAGTTGGGGTGGAATCATGTTGCTCCGTCTGGTCAATGGGATGTGGGCAGAAGTGAAGGATGCCACTTTCAGGCCTGATCGTCAAAAGCCGTGTAATCCTCTATACTTTCTTACTACTTATCAGCCAGCTGAATGCAAAGAATCCATCAGAGAATTCCAAGGCAGTCTCAGAACATGCCAGCACCACAAATAAAATGGCCTTAAGGAAACCTGAGTCACTGCTTATTCTAGAATTCCACTCCTCACCACACACACACACACACACACACACACACACACACACACACACACATGCCCTTGCTCCCTGTGATAGCTGCTTTAGGCTTCATAAGAGCAGGAAATAAACCTTCATTGTGCCAAGCAATCAGGGTTTGGAGACTGTCGTAGCAGCTAGCATTAAGTGCCCTGATTGATACACGGAGTTACTGCAACTTTCATTTTATACGGGAGAAAGAATGAGATTCAGAGGGGAGAGCATGCCTAAGAATATGAGAAAGTAGAAAAGGATGGTATGAAAGCAAAGAAAGTACAAGCTCAAAGCCCTTCATAATCAGACCCCACCCCCCTCAGTTTTCCATCAGCCCCTCTAGGACTTGCCATGTTCCCAACATGCCATGCCTGTGCTGTACCACTTCTGCTTTTCTGTCCTTCCCTTCTAGAATTCCCTTCCCATCTGTGTCTTCCAAATATGTGCTTATTTTTGTAAAAGTCATCTCATTGATTGAACCTCAATAATACCCTCCTTATTGCAATGTGATATGGTAGAAATAGTGACGGACTGGAGCCAGAAGAGAAGGGCGTAGACTCGGGGTTCACCTCTTACGAACATGACCCTGAGCAAATGACCCAAACTTTCTGAGTCTTTTACCTCTTCTTTAAAATGTATTTAATAACTGTTATTTTACAGGACTATTGTGAAGACAAGATGAGATATTAAATGAAAAGATGTCCCTGGTACACAGAAAATGTGAAATAAAATTTGTTCCATCTATTCTATAGCCCTTTACAATTGTATTTATTTATATCTTCCCATGAAGATGGAAGTTCCAGAAGAGTAGAAGTCTCGTTTTACTTACCTTCATAGTCTGCATTTAATAAGTAGTAGGTGTTTTAGTTAAAATTACATAGAGCTACATTTGACACTCCCCCCTGCCCCCCCCCCCCCAAAAGCTTGAATCCACAAGATATTTTTCCCTTAAGTAAAAATCCAGAAATGGGAATCCAGGGCTGCTAAGGCAGTTCCGCAAATGAGTCAGGATCCCTCACTCCTTCCAGCTTTATTCCCTGCCACCCTAAGGATGAGACCCTTGCTGACCTTGTCTAAGTTGGTAGGTGGGCTCTAGGTAACATACTCCAGGTAGCACAGAGGAGAAAGACAGGCTCTCCCTTGACAGACACTTCCTAGAAGTTGCACAACCCCTTCTGCTTAACTGCCATTGGCCAAAAATTTAGTTGTGTGGCCCCACCCAGCTGCATGGGAGGCTGGGAAATGTAGTCTTTAGTTTGTGCCTCCATATACCCAAGTAGTATCCAAAGGTTCTGTTATAGAGGAAAAAAGACAGGATTTCTTAATGGAGAGACAACTAGCCATATTTGCTATATTAAATATATGACTATGCTTTGGGAAACTGTTTCTAACAGTGATGTGAAACACGGAACCAAGGAGCAAAAGCTAAGTACAAAAAAATAGTTGGGATATTATTACAGTAACACTTCACAAAAGTGAACTCTCGCTGAGTGTTTACTAGGGGCCAGCCATTGTGGTAAGCTCTTTACTCACATTAGCTCATTTGCCACTTCAGTTTTTCAAAGCAGCATTAGAGCTGAGATTTTAGCAGAACATTTATCCTAATATGAGGTTGTTGGATGGCTTAAAACAGTAATCATGATATCTCATGACTTTGTGGATTGGAAACATGGGCTGAGCCAGGCGGTCTCATCTACAGGACTCTGGATGCTTTATTCACAGTCTGGGCTTAGCTGGAACTAAGCACCTACCAGTGCTCTCTCCAGGATGGCAACGTCAGAGCAATAGGACTTCTTACATGGCAGCTCAGAGCTCCCAGAGAGAGTGCTCCAAAAGACAGAAGTGGAAGTTGCCATTTTCTTGATACCTGGGCACTGAACATATTCTATTGGCCAAAGTAGTCCCAAAGCCTGCCTAGAGTCAGGGGGAGGAGGCAAAGACCCCACTTTTCGATGAAAGATATATAAAAGTATTTGTAGCCACCTTTTATCTTCCACAGTGCCTCGCACTTAATCAGTATCCAGTAATGTTTATTGAATGGTTCACAGTTTTGGTTCAGTTCTAGACATGAAAAAATAATACAACAGGAAGAGATACTGCGTGGAGGATAGGATTTCAAAATGAACATGGATTTGGGGCACAGGGTCTGATTCTATATCAGGCAAATAAAAGGTCAGTTTATTCCAAAACATGAGGGAAAAAAGTTAACTGCCATTCTTCTGCATTTCCTATACTTCACCAACAGTTTGAATTTGTTGATTGCTTTTTGATACTAACTGGGAATTTCTCCAAGATTCAAGCTTGATTACTCCCTTCAGTCCTAGAGACAAGGAAACAAAGCCAGACAAGAGTGAGTTATTGCCTAAATGTAAGTTTCCGTGGCAAGTCTTGGATGATAGGAGTAAAAGGCAGTTGCTGGAAAATGCCCCAGGAAGAGTTCTCATGTGTTGAAAGAAAAGCAGTAGCTGACAGGTGTCTTTTCCAAGGTGTTTAGCAACGCCCTCTGCAAATGAGGCAACGCTGAAGTCTTGATGAGGCATCCTTTCCTGCTAGTGACATTTGTGTTGACAGCACAATTCCAACAAGTTTGGAAAATCATCTCATTGTCATTCAGGACAAATGGGGCCCCAAATAAAGGAATGGATTTAGAGTTGGTCTTGAAGTTAGAACCATCAGATGCTGGTTCTGATGATACAGATACAAACTCTCAAGCGTCCTGGACAACCCACATAAAACCAAGTAATTGCAATGACGACTCCCATTCATCAAAATCAGACTGGAGTAAGTTCTGCTTGTCCTGAAAATGACTTGAAAATGATAAGTTAGTGAAATAAGCACTTGCAAAGACTTTTCCTTTTCACCCAGTTAATTGGCCACTTCATTTGCAAGGGAGCTTTGGCTTTCTTTTTAACTAGTTTTTCACTCCAGCTATTACAAGACTTCCTAGACCATAAATCTTTTTAGGGTGCGGCTTGACCACACTACTGTTAAGACAAGTTCTTTAGAAATGAGTTTCACATCCATTCCTGCCATGCCATACAAATCTTTTAAAGGCGATGAAAGCAAAAGCCAAACAGATCCAATCCTGTAAGAAGAATAAAAATGGGCTTAAAGGAACTCAGCCTGTGTATCTAATAAAAATCAGTAGTAACCTTTCCAGAAACATGATATATTGAATAATATTTTTACTGTTTTCACTTGAATCCTTAAGGGAAATCTCTATGGTACAGTCACTAAAAGGAATCCAATACTTAATATTTTTGCTTAGTGAGAAAGAAAGGCATGAAAAGTTGCTGCATTTGTTTTCCGGAGTGATGAGGTGTTACAAGCACATGTAGGAAGGACCAATGCAAATTTAGCAAGTCAGATAATAGCTGGGCAAATTTTGGCTTGGCCAGAAAGTTTGTTTGGGTTTTTCCATAAGATTGTACAGAAAAACCCAAATGAACTTTTTGGCCAACCCAATATGGCTTTTACCATAATGGCAGTGTTGTTTAAGCACGTGGAGAGCCTTGCTTGGCTGACCTGCGAATAACCTACTTTGACTATGTAAACAGGATCAGACAAGTGACTTCATTGGCCCTGAATAAGTGATAGACGTAGTCATCCAGCCTACACCTCTGTATAATCAACTCCTTTGGGAAAAGGCTCCAACTTCATCCTTTCTTGCTCACAGAGATGTTCCTTAACCCAAGTTTTGTCCAATAGTAAGCTGCTTAAAATCCTGGGGGCTGAAGAATTTACACCAAGCATTCTTCACTAGCAAGGCAAACAGACCACCTAATATATCCATCTCAAGAAAAAGACAGCATTGCTCCATCAACCTCACTCTCACCAAAGCAGCTCTCCATTGCCCTTGGATTTCTTGACCTGGGTGTCCTTGCTCTCAGCTGTGCCCAGATTTACAGGAGATTTTTCTACAGTGCATCAAAACCTGCCAAACCAGACCATGTGGGACACAATGGCGTAAGAGTCAAGTGCATGGAGTTGGCATGAAACTGCATGGGATGGAGCCCGCTCTGCTTCTCTCTAGCTACTATAACTCAGGGCAAGGTACTACGTACAGATGCTTCCTCCTCTGTGCAATGAGCGGCATGATGGTTGTGAGGATTATGAGAAACCACATATGTGTACATGGCAAGGGCTGAAGAAATATCGCCTATCACTCTTACTACCAGTTGCCAGCTAATGTTCTTTACTTTGGTTGCCAACAGGGATGGGGGAGGGAGGTCCTGATTGCAAGTTGCTCTTTCACAGCCTAATTCCATTCCGTGACTGAATTCAGGCCCTACTATAAAAACAAGCAATGTTTTTGTGGGCAATAAACATGAAATATTCTTTTTTGCAATCACATTTTTTTTTTACCCACTGAGGTAGAAAATAACACCTTACAAAAATAACTTAAATTTTTTTAAAGCACAGTAAAATCTAATTGTAGTAATACCTGCCGGGCACCCATGTTCTTGTTCCTGTTCCCATACTTAGTACAGAAAAGGACAAAACCGAGGCAAAAATTGGGGTGGGAAGGTACCGCTTCTGAGGTCGTGTCCACCACAAACCATGATTGACAAAGTAGTTCAACAAAACTGATGTCTGTGACAGGCGATGAGGTACGGTTTATCAATCCTGCTGGCAGACAGGCTAAGCAGGTCTTAATTCAGCAACATCCTTTGATTGGAGCTTGAATTGAATATAGATTCAAACTGATTGCTCAGGCTGGTGTGGCTCTCCTGAAGCTTTTTGTTCTCATCTACATCTGTCAGAGAAAACGGTTCATGTTTACCTCGTGGAGAATTTCTCTTTTAGGATGTAAGTGTGTCAAAACTTCAGGTATGTCAGGATCTTTCAAAACCTCTAGGTATTGCACTTCCTGGGGAACAGCTGAAAGCTACAAACATTCGCAGCCTGACTGATTTTAACCCTTCACACTGAGAAGGTGATGTCTGGCTATAAAGCGGGAGAGGTTTTCAGCCACCATCTCGCACTCGGCGAGTGATATTTCCCATCCCTGTCAGCTGCTGCTGGCCTCTGAGCTGCTCCGTGAAAAGTGGGAAGGAGGGGGGGCAAGGGGAACCGAAATTCCGCTGCCAACCTCTGTAGCAGAAAAGATTTATCCCTTGGAAAATGTAGGCTATCACTGTAGAGATCCACCCCTTAATGGCTTTCAACTCTGCAGAAATTGTTGTCAGGGAGACTGAAGCCGGTGCTTGTCACGCAGAGACCATCTTGTCAGCACGCTCGCCAGGACGGGAGGACGCGCTCTAAGTTACCGGTTTCTACATTCCATTTATCCCGGCTCCATCAGAACCGATATGCAATTGAACATACAAAAGACCTGATCTTGCCCATGAATGATAGATTCACCAAGTGGGCCAGATGAGCCTCACAATCACCTCTCAAAGAAAACGCAGACGTCCCTCCCTGGAAGTGAGATTGTCGGCACAAAACGCTGTGAATTGTTCCATAGGCTTCTGCTCCCTTTCTCTGAATCCCTATAGCACTCATTATCCGTACCACACAATTTAGCACTTGATTATATACTGTCTCTTATTGTTCTCTAATTGTTTCTCCACCCAGATAAGAGGTGGAGTTTCTTAAAGATGTATTTTTTTCCTAACATGATTGCTATAATTGTCTGTAGCTGCTTCCCTTAAACCTCTGTCTAGTAATTTTTCTCCCATCGTGGTATGTACTTCAAATCTACCTAAACGAGGGGAAATAAAAACATGGACCATCTCCCGTCAAAAAAAAAGCAACCAATAGAAAAATACGAAGTACGGTACCTGCACACATAATACATTCCAAGCAATGGGATCTGTGGTAGAAAATATCACTAAAGGTACGAAATTCAATCAACACTTGTCTCATTGGCCACCAAAATATCTCATCTAGTATGAGCATACACTTACAAAAGTCTCTTCACTCTGCTGTGTCTTCCTATCCCTTTCAACAGGAAGAGGAACATTTCTAAAAATAATACGAATGGTAATAACCCGAGTCCACCTCTGGATTAAAGTTAGCATCATATAACCCACACCCATTACTCCCAGAATTGGTTGCTTGAAACGCAATCTGCAGAAACAACTAGGACTTTTGTTTCTAGAAGGAATATATTATCTATCCCCTCATCGTGGCAAACAAACCACCATTTCAAATATTTTTGGAAAGCCAGATGGTTTTCTTTTACCGGGACACGTCTCGAAGGGCAGAATCGACCTCATTGTGAATTCCTTTTTAAATATGCAGTGGGGCCTGTCAGAAATGCTCTCAGCCTTTCGCAGACAACATTTACAGCAGCCCTGGCGAGCGTCCCACGTGCCCTGAACGAACAGGCAAGGGGTGTTGGGCAGGGACTCTCCCTTGCATCTCCTGGATCATTTCAGGCTCTCACAGACAAGGTTTTGTGAAGTTCAATGCAGGCTTTAAAAAGGGGAAAGTGGTTTCTTCACAAAACTTTTACGTAACAAGTAGAAAAGAAAACATCCAGTGCCACATGGATTCCCTGACCCTCCTTTCTGAAGTTCTCTGTTCTCACAAAGTATTTGTAGACAGGCTGGCAGGTCCCTCAAGAATAATGCCCGTGTGCCCGCCATTTCGCAGAGCCGCATGTTTACACATCACGGAAGAGTGAGGCTTTGTGCCATTTTTAAAACTCTTCAAAGAAAGGGGATTCTACAGCCTCCTCCAGTTCATGGTTTATCAACAGCTGTATTATAAAATGATTCTGCGCACTGACGACGCGTGCTTCAACAAGATGTGCCCAGGCTGTTCTGCCCCATGACCCCCTCTGCCCTCACGCAGGACCTGGGACAGGACAAAAGGAAAATATAAGGCCCCTTGTAAAAACATTAGGAATTTCAAGATGGCAACCACAGAGCATTAAACCATGAGCAGTCCCCTGTGTGGTCAGCCTCAGGGAAGGCTATACAGAGGTGTGGCAATCGCAAGCCTGGTTCAGTCCGTCTCTGTCACATCACATTTTTTTTTTTTTTTCAATTTCCTTATGTGTATTTCTCTATTTACTTATTTACCATTTGTCTTTCCCATTAGAAAGTAAAGACCATAGATCTTGTCTGCCTTATCTAGCACTGTATCTCCAGCATCTATGCTGGGCACATAGTAGGTATTCAATTTGCAGGAAGAGGGGGACAGAGGGAAGAAGGGAGGGAGGAGAAAAATAGAAGGGAGGGACCACGGACCGTAGTTCATCCTCAATCCTCCCCCAGCAACTCCTGCGTGTTTCAATGCCTTCTTTCCACGTGTACTCCTTGGGCCTCCAGCTCTATCCTGACAGATAGGTATCAAAGGAAAACCTGGAAGGAGGTAAGAGAATATAATTAACATGACTGAGCACTGGCTACAAGACCCCGCTCTGTGCCTGTCCTTTAATACATAGCGTCGCCCTTGGTTCAGCTGGAATCTTCTGGTTGAGAGAAGCAGGCGCCCAGTTCGCCTACTGTGGGACCTGGGCTGGACCAGGGCGGCACCTGGGGCAGCGGCTCCCCCGCCTCTCCCTCCCGCTCCCTGTGCTTTCCCTTTGGCTGAACCTCCGCGGTGTTGATACCCAGCCTCTCAGATCACCCACAAGCGTTTCCCCTCATAACTTCAGCTTTCACATGGCTTTTTGGGCCCTGACTCCACTTCATGACTTTTCAACGGAACAGCCCACCTTTAGCTCCTCATTTCACTATCTGTTAGTCCAAATTCCCAAGAGAGGTATCTGAGTGACCCAGCTGTCTTTCCACAACTAGCCAGCCAGGTCTGTGGATGGTCTGCCCTGGGATCAGGGGTCACTCTTGCTCCAGTCAACTTGCAGGAGGTGCGGGAAGTGGGAGGATCACGTCATGTGATTCACAACTCGGCTACCCGGGGCACGTGAGCCGAGGAGCTCCCGTTAAATGATTTTTTGGGTGGGAAGGCACCTTCTCTGTTCATTTGACAGCACTAGGTCCTTGCAATAACCCTGAGGGGGTAGGCGCTCTTAGCCCCACCCTACAGGTGCAGAGCCTGAGGACCAGAGATGTGGAGCAGTTTGCTTAAACTCCCACAGATGATATGCATAGGTCAGAGGTCAAGGTAGCTGCGAGCACAAGAGGCCTACACAAAGCTGCCTCCACACAGAGGAAGGAAGCAGAGGGCGGCCCAGCATGCTTTCCACCTCCTCTAAAAATCAGAGCTGCTCCTTCATTCACAAATCCTCAGAAGTCAGCCTATCAGTGAGTATATTCGTTTGCCAGGGATGCCAAAACAGAGCACCACAGACTGTGCGCCTTAAACAACAGAAGTCTATTGTCTCACAGTTCTGGAGGCTGAAAGTCCAAAATCAAGGTATATTAGTCAGTATACAAATGCCCCCTTTCCATAAGGATGCCAGTCATAATGAATTAAGGCCCACCCTAATAAGCTCATTTTAACCTCTGTAAAGGTTAAAAGCCTTCTCTCCAAATAAGGTCACATTCTAGGTAGTGGGGGTTAGGACTTCAACTTACGAATTTTGTCAGGATGCTGTAAGTGAACTGAAACCCTCTCACTAAGTTCCTGCTCATTACATGCCTCCTCACACATCCTCTCACCTCCACTGCCGCTGGAGCTGGTGGGGACTGCCTTCTTTGGTGCCAGGAAGGGACAAGGTTTGCTCTTGCTTTTCCTCCTGCCAGCCTAATTTTCCAGTGGTCTCTGCCCCCACCTAACCTCAGCGAGGCCCCCTTCCCATCTCACTGCCCGAGGCTTCTCCTCAGCCCTCACAGAAGGGCCTGATGGGAGCCAACGTCATCACTGGTGCAGCCTCCTGACACAGCAGAGGATGCTCCTACGTAACTCCGCGCACCACAGGCCGGGCAGGACCCTCCCTTTTAACAAACACCGCCTGCTCTGTTCAATAGGCTAAGCAGACAAAGTCAAACAGGAGACAGCTACCCACAGGGTATGAATTGAAAGTACAGCAATGAGGCTAAAATATATGAGTTGGGGGATCATTCCTCAAAATCAATGGTCTAGAGCACAGGGATTCTGAGTGGGAAGAAGAGATTTAACACTTTCACATAGATTGGCTAGTGGCACCCTAAATGATTGAGTCAGGGTTTGAGAACTAAAGCTTGGTTCAAATCCCAGCTCTGCCATGGATCATATGACATTGGGCAATGTTTTTAACCTCTCCTAACTCCAGTTTCTTTACGTATAAAATAGGCATAATGACATCTACTCTGCAGCATTGCGGTGAGGATTACATGAGGTGATATATATAAAATATTAATGCAATACCAGGCAATTAATAAACATTCAAAAAGTGGTCATTGCTACTATTATCACCATCACAAACTTTTGCTTAGAACTCATCTTAATAGCAAAGTTTTTTCCTACCACTTCCTAATGTAACTTGCTCAGCTGTGTAGAGAATATCAACGGAACTTGAACAAGAAATCTAGTGGATGGATTTGTAAGTCAATACCCACTTGTCAGTCAATCTATTAAGCAAAGATAATCCAGAGCCAGTAAACAACCCCTGGGCATCTGCCATCTACCAGGTGTATTTTAAGATATTGGCAAAACCCTTTTCTTTCTTATGGCTGAATAATATTCCATTATATGTATATACCACATTTTCTCTTTCCACTCATCCACTGATGGACACTTAAGTCATTTGCACAAACATGTTTTAGTTTACAAAATGCTTTCAAATGTTATCACATTTGATCCTCACTAAGGCTGGCATCACCTCCATTTCCACTTTACAAATGGGAATATAGAGTCAAAAGATTAAGTGGCTTGTCTAAAGCTAAAGCCAAGATTATATATACATACATACATTAGAGTGTGTGTGTGTGTGTGTATAAAATCTTCATGCAGGCACTCCACTTGCTCTTATAGCGTTAACCAGAAAAATAGTCTTGAGAAGCCTGCTGGGTAAGGCAAGAAGAAAGCAAGGAAAAAGAAAGGAAAAAAAAAAACCATTCTGCATGAAAAACAAACAGCAGTTTCAGAAAGAGGGGAGAGAGGAGAGTGCATAGCTGAGCAATATGAATAAGTAGATAACAGATTCTTTAGAAATGGGGAACTCTGGAATTAAAATTAAAGATTTTTGCATTTCTTTGATATAAACTTCCAAATTCCTAAACCTTTACAAACCTCTGCTATACACCCCCAAATATTTGTGAGAATGGGTTTCAGTCAATGGGTTGAAACCTCGCTTCAGGACCCAAAAGAAAGCTGGCAGAGGAGAGGGAGGTGACCCAGACTCTGAAAGGTTGAGCAGATATCGCAGCCAGGCCAGTGGGGATGAGGGAAGCAAGCCGCGCCCCAGGGCGCCCAGAGAGCTCAGCGGAGGCAGAGGTGACTCCTGCTGGCAGGAAGGCATTCAATCCAATTTCACTTGAATTTCAGGCCACAAGGAATGACAAAACAAGTTGGTACTTTGAGGAAAGATGGGGTCTAAAACCCGTGTCTGATTGTTAATTTGGGGGAGGTTTTCAATTTGGAGTTTTATTGGCTGGAGATGGGGATGAGAAGATAATTTGAACAGGATACCTCCTAGCTACACTTCCAAGGAAACTTGAAAGCCCTTGGACTTCTTTGCAAGGGAAAGATTAGGCAGATGGCTCTCATAACCAAGTAATTCTGGACACTATTAAGTGTACAACTTCCCAGGGACTTCTGTGGCCAAATATGTTTACAAATGCACATAAACTTGGAGCTGAAAGGACGAGAGCATTGGTTTTCAAATTTTCTTTAGCAATAAATCCCTTTCCTCAAACAAACTCTTACACAGACAGCACAGGGGAATGAAGCTAGATACACAGAGCCCTCCTCCCCCCCAGTAAAACTAGAGAAGCACTTTTTTAAAACCCCAGACATTTAGGAGAAAAATTAATCTTTCCTGGAAAAGTTTGTATTATGTTAATTTTCTGTTACAACAGACAAGAAAAATCCTCAAAAATATTGTTTTGACCAATCTAAGGTGGAAAAACATCAGATTGCATTGGGGAGTGCTGGTGGAGATTGACTAGGGAAGAGGCATGAGGGAATGTTGTGGGGTATTAGTAACTTTTTTATATCTTGTTGTGGGGTTGAGTTACATTTATCAAAATGCAACAAATGTGTATTTCAGATTTGTATATTTAATTGATGTAAATGTTATATCCAGTGGGTAAAAACTATAAACAAACATTGACCTCTAATGATATTCATGTTGGAGTATTCAAGGGGAAGTGTACAGATGTCTGCAAATCACTTTGGAATACATCAAAAACAAAACAAGATGACTTGACGGATGGATAGAGGGATAGATAGATGGAGAGGTATGTGACAAAGCAAGGGTAGTAAAATGTGAACAGTAGAATCTAGGTGGTTGAATACACAATTTCAATTTTGCTGTATGCTTGAAATTTTTCCTAACAAAGTGTTGGAGAAAAATTGTCCTTATCTTTTAGAGATACATATTAAATACTTATGGATAGAGTTATACAATATCTGATTTTCTTCAAAATAATGTGGAGGAACAAGTGTGAGAGATCATAGAGGAAATAAGCTTGGCCAAGAGATCCTAATTGTTGAAACTGGTAGTGGGCACATTGGGTGGTCTTAGTTCAAGCTGTTATAACAAAATACCACAGACAAGGTGACTTAAACAACAAACCTTCATTCCCCACAGTTCTGGAGGCTGAGAAATCTAAGATCAAGTGGCTGACAGATTTAGTGTCTGGGGAGAGCGCTTCCTCTCCCTGGTTTGTATGCACCATCTTCTCAAAGAGGACGCAAGCTCTCTGTCTCTTTCTAATCTCCTCATGAGGCTCCACCCTCGTGACCTAATCACCTCCCAAAGGCCCCACCTCCAAACGCCATGATTGGGGATGAGACTTTCAACTTAAGAATTTAGAAGGGGGTACTTCCCTGGTGGTGCAGTGGTTAAGAATCCGCCTGCCAATGCAGGGGACACAGGTTCGATCTCTGGCCTGGGAAGATCCCACATGCAGCGGAGCAACTAAGCCTGTGTGCCACAACTACTGAGCCTGCACACTAGAGCCCATGTGCTGCAACTATTGAAGCCCACGCACCTAGAGCCCATGCTCCACAACAAGAGAAGCCACCGCAATGAGAAGCCCACGCACCACAATGAAGAGTAGCCCCCACTCGTGGCAACTACAGAAAAGCCTGTGCACAGCAACACAGCCAATAATTAATTAATTAACTAATTTAAAAAAAGAATTTAGACGGGGACACAAACATTCAGTCCACAGCAGGAGTTCATTTTACTCTTCTGCCTACTTTTGCATATACGTGTACAATTTCCATAATAAAAACTTTCTAGAAATGAAAAAAACACTGCATTACTATCCTTTTTCAAAGCTTTCTCCTAATGTCTACTTTGTAAATATGATAAAATATTGCGTTAAAAAGCTTTTTAAAAAACAACAAACGTTTTACCCCTATGTCCACTAAAGTAACGGGTCCTCATTTAAAAAGTCAAAGTAGCGATTGTGCTCTCTCATCAAGTTCATTTAACTAAAATCGTGCCTAAAGTGGAGAAGAGGCAACTCCCATTTTAAAAGGATGTCTCATGAAGCATCAGTAAGGAATGCCAAGTTATGAAATTATACCTGACTCTGGTTCCTGACATAGATGTCCCTGAAATAAGATCATAAGAAGCTGCTACTTTGGGTGTGGCTGCTGTGCTGGCTTATGACGGAGCATGAGCCCCGGCCACCCCGGCCAGGAAAGAACCCCAGGTCTGGGATGTTCTGGGACTTGCCTGCACAGGAACCCAGTTTTCCTGCCTCCAGAGTCACTGCTCCTACTTGTTTTCAAGCCGCCTTTCTAGCAAATGCTAGAACTCTCAAACCAAAAAGAAAAATATCACACTTTCGCAACTTATCAAGATGGAATTTCTCCTGCATGTTCCCTACACAACAAAGCTCGATTCAAAGCAATGCCCCCCACATGCTGATGTTTGGCCAAACTACCTCAGGCTTCACAGTGGGGCCAGAAACATGACAAAGCCCGGCTAGGTTCCAAGATCTTCCATCCTTCCTGCTCTTAAGAAAAGTTCCCTCTCCCCCACTCCCTCCTCTCAGCACTCTCTCCCCCAAGTCAAACTTTCTTGTGGCATTTCAAAACATTTCTTTATGAACCTGGACAAAACCCGAACAATCAAGGCCTTGGAAAGCTGGAACGCTGTTTCCTGAACAACTTCAAACCTAAAAATAAATGAATGCCCATGCGTTCTGAGTTCTGGACAAAAGCCCAAAATGTCATTCTTTTGCACCTGAGCTGGTTCACCTGTACTTGTGCAAGGGAGCCCCTTCCCTGGGTTATGGAAATAGTGCCGGTTATTGTGCTGTGTGTTTTAAGCTTTGGGTATTATTAGAGAGCATTCCCCTGAGGGCAAGAGATGTACCTGGGTGATAGAGCACAGAGAACAAAGCAAGCCCGTGGAGGGAGTGATGGGCCCACAGGGACTGGTGGGTTCAGTGCCCACTGGCCGGCCAGTAGGCTCTGCCACTCAGTTTCCCTGAGGCCTGGTCAGCATGCTGGTAACAGAGCCAGGGGACATGTCCCAAAGCTAGAAGGCAGTGTGCGAGCTGTCACGGGGGCTGATGCAGGTCAGGCCTTGGAGGTGAGCTGGTACCGCACGGTGGCTGAGAGAGAGGGCTCCGGCGCCAGCCCGCCTTGGGCTTGGACCTCGGCTCCTCCCCTTCTGGCTGGGTGACCTTGAGGAAGTAATCCAGTTTCTCCAGGTCTCAGTTTCCCCACCTCTAAAGCAGGGATCGTCACAGCCACATTGATCAAGCACCTTCCACAACCCAGGTCCTATTCTGAGAGCTTGATATGTAACCTTCCTGACAACCGTCTATGTCGATGTATTCAATATTTTGAATATGTCGAATATACTCAATATATGTTGATATACTCTCCCCACTTTTAGTGGCTAAGTCAGTGTCTAAAGGTCACACAGCTGTTCTGTGGTGGAGCCCGGCCACAAGCCAGGCCATCGGATTCCAGAGCCCTCTCCTTTAATCATTTTGCAACAGTGGTTATTCTTAAGGGCCTCTGCCCCCACCCGCAAAATATTATAAAGCAATCGCTGAAGGAGCAGGCCCTATTCACCTAAGATTGGAACAAGCACGAACAACTTCCCCACGGCTCAGTTCGCCATGGGAAGAGAGGAGAGGGCCGGGGCCCAAGGGAGGACGTCCAGAGGCTGATGCGATGGGGACCACTGAGAGATACCAACGGGGACTACGAGATCCAGGTAAGAAGCCCTAACGGGAGCCAAGATCCAGGTAAAGAAGAGCCTTTTGCAGGGAGCCCAGTTATTGTCAGGAAATGTGACTGTCAATCCCGGAAATGACACCAACCTAAAAGCACCTAAAATCTAAGAAGTTCAGCTCAGCATCCAGAAGGCTGGACAGAAAAATCACCACAGCAAAGCCTCGAGGTTCAGCACAATGCCACCTAGAAGGAGGGTGCAGAGAAGGGGATGAGAAGAAGCCCAGGCCATTTGCAACTCAGAGTAAAACCGGAACAATGCACAAGTGTTATTTCTCAATCTATATTCCTATCTGAATATGTGTTACTTGTGCCAGCTCCCCAGAGAGACTCACAGTAAAAAGCCCTTAAAAATGAAAATTATTCCGCATGTATTTCAGTGAGAGCAAGGAAGTAGGGTTGATGGAAAAGATGCTTTGAAGACAGCTCCAGGAGGGGGAGAATTTGGAAATGAGAGACAAGTGGGCCAAATCCCAAGGCCTTAAAAGATAAAAGAATGAAATATGTGTGCCCATTAAGGCTGCCGAGATGCATGCGGGGTAGCTAGGAGGAGGGCATGTGTTCTCAGATTCATTATCTAACCCCTTGGTGACACCCACAAGGCTGGGAAAGGTCTGCAGATAAAGCTTAGAGTCAGAAAGGAGACAGTCACGGAGTGCTGCGGGCCGACCACAAGCACACGGGAGCCCAGGGCAGGGTCTACACCCGTTTTTACTTTCCCACCAAGTCACCTTGTCGTCAACACACTGTCAGCCTCTGATGGGCCTCCATCCTCTCTCCATCTCTATCCTTGTGAGGGAGATGTGAAGGAAAGAAGAATCTCTGGGTCTCTTCAAGACTAAGAAGATGTTGGAACTGGGGCCTGCAGAAAGTGAGGGGATGGTCTGGGACCCTAGAAGCTGACCCTGGGAGGGCTACCCACGAAGGGAGCTCGCAGAGAATGAGTCACCCGGACCACCCTCCAGGCAGGGCGAGAACCTCCCCTCTGGCACCCACACCGGCTAATTCTCCTTCGTTACGGGGGAACACGCTCCCCGATCAGCATGCAGCCCACCCCCTCTGACCCTTCATCAGGAGGCACTTGGAGCCTGAGTCTTGGTGCAGACCCACATGGACCACCTCCCTGGTGACATGCCAGGGGACCTGTAGGCTAAAGAAAAGATGGGGAGACAGGATGTCTCCACTGGGGTGGACAGAGCAACCTGGTTCCAGACCTTGCCGCCCTCGGTAGGAGCAGGCCTGGGCCGTCACGACTGTGAGAGTGGAGGGAGCAAGCAGACAAACCCTCCTGCCGGGATCGGTCAGCTCTCACAGCCTGGCTGCCGCCTCATCATGAGGTCTCTGCTCCCGCCAGACGAGGAAGATCTCAAACAACGGGAAGAGCCAAAGAGAAAAGAAACATGTCTTGTTGCATCTAAACCAGGCGTGGAAGTCAGCCTTTAGCCTCCTGTTTATTTAGCCAGGGTCAAAAACAATGCTTTACAGGGAAATCCCTGGCAGTCCAGAGGTTAGGACTCCACAGTTTCACTGCCGTGGGCCCAGATTCAGTCCCTGGTTTTATAGATGACTTTAAGTCATTTCACATTTTCAAAATTCTATAGTGCAACAGAAACATTTAAAAAGCATTGCCCGTTACTCTCTGTTAACAGTAGTGTGCTTGAGACCAATTCCCTGATGAAATATTGAAAGCATCAGAAGTGGCACAGATTTCAATGAGAGCTGAATAAGCCTTCCCAAAACCAATCAAAGATCGATCTATAAAACCTGGCGTGTGAGCACTGAGACCCATGCACAGGCAAAGCAAAATGACAAATCAACCAACATCAAGTGTTAACTCTGGACCAAGGAAAAGCATCACCTGGGCAGTGATTGCCCTCTTGGGGAAAAAGGAAAAAAGTTCTGTGCTGACTCTACCCAGAAAATTTCTTTAATGACAAATGTATTTTTATATAAGTTTCCATATTAATAGTGTGGTTCAAATAGAAAAAAAAAACTTCTGTATGTCCTACAGGAAATAACTTTTGAGGTTGACTATATTTCTGCCTCCAGACACTAACAAAACTGGTCACCATTACCCTGCCTGGGAAAAGAAGCATATCGTCTTCTAAGTAAGAATATAAGATACCAGGCTAAGCTAAAAGCAAACTGACTCCTTTTAAACAGAAGGCAGTTTAGCATAAAATTCAAGGGTCTGGGCTTTGGAGCCACTTTGGAGTCAGAAAACCCTGTCTGTGGATCCTAGTTCCCTCCTAGATGTCAGACCTTAGGCTTGTTCCTCTTTCTGCCTTAGATGCCCCTCCTGTAAAGGGTCTACCTCATAGAATCACTATTAGAAATGAGAGAGATTCTTGGAGCTAATGCTTAGGCATCCTCAGTGAGATATTCAGCTTGGATACATGTACTTATTTTCCTTCTAAAAGAAATGAAATAAACTTATGAGGATAAGGAGACAGTAATGTACAGAAAAAAAAAAAAGTCAACAGAATTCAAGAGACAGGGGCTTCCCTGGTGGTGCAGTGGTTAAGAATCCACCTGCCAAGGCAGGGGACTTGGGTTTGATCCCTGGTCTGGGAAGATCCCACATGCTGCGGAGCAACTGAGCCCGTGCACCACAACTACTGAGCCTGTGCTCTAGAGCCTGTGAGCCACAGCTACTGAGCCCACATGCCACAACTACTGAAGCCCATGCACCTAGAACCCACGCTCCAACAAGAGAAGCCACTGCAATGAGAAGCCCACACACAACAACAAAGACTAGCCCCTGCTCGCTGCAATTAGAGAAAGCCCATGTGCAGCAATGAAGACCCAACACAGCCAATAAGTAAATTAATTAACTAATTAGTTAATTAATTGATTTTTTTTAAAAGAATTCAAGAGACAGAAAGTGGATGGAGGAATGGTATCTGACTCAGCAGAGTCCCTTCAGAGAGGGATGACTATGAGGACCAAACTAAGTTTCTCTCACAAAACCACAGGAAGACATAGAGGCTGAGGCCCTGGGAGCCTAGGATGGTGTGGGTGAGGCAGGAGGGGGACATGGAACTGAGTGGAAGGCTGAGGCACAGTGGGGTAGATCCCCAGATTCCCTCCTGACCCCAGGAAGCAATCACCTACCATTCTCCAGGTCAAAGACTTACTCCCTGGAGAAATTAAGGCAGAGAGGTATGAAGGATGGTGGGAACAAGCTATAGGACCAAAAATGGGGATTCCATGAACATCTGCCCGCTGAATGGTGAGACCCCTGGCTTATTCCCTGTCCTGCTCCCGGATGCTGGCAGCCAGGCACATACTTCCACCATCCTCCCTCCAACCCCAATCCCACCCCAATAAAAGACTGAGGGACTCCTTTATAGAGAAATTGAACAGCTTCAAAGAATAATCCTACATTTGGGGGTCCCCCAAGAAAAAAGCCAGCTAGCCACATAATCACTCCACAGTGAGAAAAAAAGAAACAACAACAACAACAAAAAAACAGTTGTCAAGCTTGTGTGTTCACTCAGAAGTTCCTATCAGCTTGTTAGTGCCTCACCCTCGACTATAAATGGAGAACCAGGGATCACCAGAGACCCCCAGGGATGTACAGCCTCCAGCAGGAACAACAGAGAACAAAACAAACCAATGGGAGATGAATGGATAAAGAAGATGTGGTACAAATATGAAAAAAAATGAAATAATGCCATTTGCAGCAACATAGATTGACCTTGAGATCATCATACTAAGTGAAGTAAGTCAGAAAGAGAAAGACAAATACCATATAATATCACTTATATGTGGAATCTAAAATACAATACAAATGAACTTATCAACAAAACAGAACCAGACTCACAGACATAGAGAACAAACTTGTGGTTGCCAAGGGGTGGGGGAGGGATGGATTGGGAATTTGGGGTTAATAGATGCAAACAATGACATTTAGAAGAGATAAACAACAAGGTCCTACTGTATAGCACAGGGAAATAGATCCAATCTCCTGGGATAAACCATAATGGAAAAGAATATAAAAAAGAATACATATAGGTATATAACTGAGTCACTTCGCTGTCCAGCAGAAATTAACACAACATTGTAAATCAACTATACTTCAATAGATAGATAGATAGATAGATAGATAGATAGATAGATGATAGATAATATATATATAGAGAGAGAGACAGATAGATACAAACCAGTGCGGAAAAGAGAATTCGAGGGAGAAACAAACTAGAAAGAAAATGAATTTTTTTTAACCTTCTGAAAGATAGAAGACATTGTAGCCATGAAACAAGAACAGGATACATTTTTTAAAGAAAGAAACCATTTGATGATATAATAAATGTTGTATAACTGGTAGTAATTGTTACCATCATTTTTATCACCGTGTGCTGCCTCGCTTGGTGGCCTCACACAAAGAAAAAACTCCTTCGCTCTTTCTCCTTCAGCCTCTCTTGCCCCCTCACTGTGCCTCCAGCAGCGAGTCAGTGTCCAGACCTTCCTGCGGGCTGCCCCTCCGCCTGGCCCGCTGCGTGACTGGCTCCACTTCATCACCAGATCTCCATCAAAAGGCCTTCCCTGAGCTCCTAGCCTGATGGGACCTCCTCTACCGTCACTCTTCATCCTTTTATCCTAAGGCACTTATCATTGTAAATTATGAATGACGTGACTTTTTTACCTTTTTAGACAATTTTAAACTTTCCATTGACAGCTATTACTAAATATTGGCTATATTCCCCATGCTGTGCAGCACATCCTTGAAGCTACCCTCTGCCCAGTAGTTTGTACCTCCCACTCCCTCTCTCCTATCCTGCCCTCCCCCACCCCCTCTCCCACCCCCTCTCCCACCCCCTCCCCACTGGTAACCACTAGTTTGTCCTCTGTATCTGTGAGTCTGCTTCTTTTTTGTTATATTCAATTATGTGACTTCTTGACAGGTTGCTCTGTCTCCTCCAGCTCCAGGAAGAGCAGGCCCCAGCACTTTTTTTTAATAACTTTTTGTTAATGGTTTGTTTGCTTATTTATGTATTTATTCACTTATTTTTTGGCTGCATTGGGTCATCGTTGCTGCGTGCGGGCTTTCTCTAGTTGCGGCAAGTGGGGGATATTCTTCGCTGTGGTCCACGGGCTTCTCAGTGTGGCGGCTTCTCTTGTTGCGCAGCATGGGCACTAGGCACGTGGGCTTCAGTAGTTGCAGCATGTGGGCTCAGTAGTTGTGGCTCACGAGCTCTAGATCACAGGCTCAGTAGTTGTGGCGCACGGGCTTAGCTGCTCCAAGGCACGTGGGATCTTCCCAGACTAGGGATCGAACCCGTGTCCCCTGTATTGGCAGGTGGATTCTTAACCACTGCGCCACCAGGGAGGTCCGGGCCCTAGCACTTAACACAATGGCTCTAACATAGCAGGTTCTCTAAATATTTGTTTAATGGGGAAATCAATAAATCTTAATTTATAAAGATTTATTAATCTTGATTAATCTTAATCAATAAATCTTCGGGGAAACGGTATGACGGCAAATATTCAATAGCACATATAAACCATCCTTTTCTCTCCTGGAGGGGTCAAAGAGCCAAAGGCAGTGAAGTTTCAACTTGAGTTGCTGCTTAAAATATAAACTATAGTTTATGTTTCCTTTAATCTGAGTTCTGGTGGAAAAAAATATAAGTATTAACAGTATTTACCATTAAGACAGCTGGAAACACTGGGGGCAAATATTTACAAAATGTGAAAATTTGTTTTCTAAGTTTAAGAAAAACCTGATTTTTAGAAGAGACACATATAGTCTACAGGCAGTTCATTAAATGGGCAAGAACTCAATTCAGAACCTTCCAATTTTGGAGTTTTCCAGAAGGATGGGCTCATTGGGAAAGCCTTTATTTAGCCTAGAGGAGTAAATACTCTTCTGTGCTTTTTCTTTTACACCAACCAGAGGCATAAACAAACAAGAAGCAACTCAATTCAGGTGGGGTTTTCTTAGTAGTTTACAAAATTCCTCTGCCAAATCTTTTTTCAAGCTGATGTTCACAAGTAATAATCATAGAACCTTTGTACTTGGACGTCATCAAGTTCAAACTCGTCGTTTTCCAGAGGAGAAAACTGAGGCGTAAGGAATACATCGTCCAAGTTTACAGAGACCACCGTGGCCATCGGGGTCTTCGGCCTCGGGCCTGTCGCTGGTTGGGAGGAGCTGGCCCTCCTCGGATGCCCAGCCTACCTGGGCTGGCTGTTTGTTGAGACCTGAGAGAGAGGCGACAGCACCTACCGGGTGCCAAACCAGACAATGCCTGCCCTCCAGCCACTAACGTTCTCCTGTGAAAGACAGACAATAAACGGGTGAAGACATCAGGTAACGTCCATTTCTGACAAGCGCCGTGAGGGGTAACCTAGGCTAACGCGGAGAGGCAGAGTCGGCTGTGGAACAGTCGGGGGAAGAACTGCAAACGCCTGACAGCCTGACGTGGAGACCCGCGTGGCACATTCAGAGCCAGAAGAAAGCGGGAGCCCGACGGGAAAAGGCGGGAGGGAAGGTCTGAGGTTAGATGGCGGCTTGGGGCGTGGAGGGCTGTGGCAGTGGAGACGGCGAGGAGGGCGTATTCTGGAGTGGAGCCCACAGGAATGACCAGAGGAGCAGATGTGGCTGCAAGAGAAAGAGAAGCAAGACAACCCCTGGATTCGTGGATGGTGGGGCCACTTACCAAGGGGCACCACACCTGAGCAAAAGAAGTAACAGGTCTGTATAGGGGCTTACGTGTGAGGCGTCTGTTAGCCACCGAGGAACGGCTGATTTTGTTTCCACAGCCTCATCCCATGCCCTTCCCCCTCCCTTACCACACTCAGCCACTCTGGGAGTCTTTCAGTTACCCAAACATGCAAAACTCCTTCTTGCCTCTGAGCCGTCACACGTGCTGTTCCCTCTACAAGAACTGAGCCTGACCTCTCTTTGTCATCCTTCAGGCCTCGGCTGAAATGTCCTCCCTTCAGTAAGGCCTCTGCTAACCATCCCACCTCAATTAGGACCCTCCCCTTATGGTCTATTTCAGCGCTCTGTTTCCTTCAAGGGGCTTATAATTTGTAATCATCCATCAGTTTACCTGAATCAACTGTCTTTCCTACGGGAATATAAGTGTTATAGACCCAGCACCTAGCACAACGCAACACATGTAATTAGTGCTCAAGGAAGATGCGTTTGAATGAATAGAAGGAAGAACAGAAGAGAGGACTGGGGCTGATAAAGTTGTATAAGGGCATTCTGGGAAGGGGCCACGCAGGCATAGAAGTGAGCCCATGGGTGCGGTGGGGAGAAAGGCAGGAAACTGGCAGGGCTTCTGGGGCTGCTCTCACCAACCCCACCCCCACCCCCTAGCCCCATCCCAGCCGATTCAGCTTCAGGCCCTAAACTGTTCTCTACATTCAGCACGTGCCACTCAGCTGCAAGAGTCTCGGGGATAAAGGAGGAACGAGGCTTGGTTTCCCGTGCCCACTGGCTTCCTAGGGCGCAGCCCCCTCCACCAAATCTTTCTAAAAGCCGAAAGGGCAGCCCAGTCAGCCCTTGCTATGAGCTCAAGGTTACAAACGGGACCGGAGTTGCAATAAACAACGTCACAGAGGCAATGTTCCCTGTCCACGTGAGGCATTGTAAGTTTATGCTCAAAAGGCAGTACCTTGATAATAGAATTTAACCTGTGTTTAAAATAGACTTTACTTTTGAGAACAGTTCGATTTACTTTAAATGTGACGAGCGCATTCCAGAGTTCCCATTTACCCTGTGCCTAGTTTGCCCTGTCATTAACATCTTACGTTAACGTGGTACATCCATGACAACTAATGAACGTTGATATGTTATTTTTAACTAAAGTCCGTATTTTATTCAGATTTCCTTGGTTTTAACCAAACGTCCTTTTTCTGTTCCAGGATTCCATCTGGGACCCCACATTACATTTAGCCATCCGTTGGCTCTCCTTAGGCTTCTCTTGGCTTTGACAGTTTTTCAGACGTTCTTTGTTTTTGATGACGTGCCCAGTTTCGAGGAACTCTGGGCAGTGATTTTGCAGAAAGCCCTTCTATTGGGATTATGGGGGCTGGGGAGAAAGACTAGAGGTAAAGGGCCGTTTTCATCACAATGATATCAAGAGTGTGTACTAGCAGCATGACTTGTCAGTCTTGATGTTGACCTTGACGATCTGGCTGACGGGGTCTCTGTCAGGTTTCTCCACTGTAGAGTTACTTTTTCTGTCCTCCTTTCCACGTTGTGCTCTTTGGAAAGCAGTCACTATGCCCAGCCCACAGTTAAGGAGGGAGGAGTTAACCCCACCTCCTTGAGGGTGAAGAATCTACACAAATTATTTGGATTTCTTCTGCACAGGACATTTGTCTTCCCCTCCATTTGTTTATTTACCCAATCCTTTATTTATATCAGTATGGACTCTTGGACGTTTATACTTTCGGTTATAATTCAACACTACTTTATTTTGTCACTCGAACTCTTCCAGCTTTGGCCATTGAAGCTCTTTCAGTGGGCTCCGGTCTCCCTTTGACATGCCCCCAGTCAGTGTGGGGTTCAGTATGGTTTGACTTTACGTACTTTCCTACTCTATGGCGCTACAAGAAGCAACCTGTTTCTTAAATCACACCCTCTGCAGACCCTGAGTTAAGGCAGCCTCAGAAGCAGGTTATTAAAAGGATGTCCCTGCATTTAATCTACGGAAAGGAATATTTCTAGACTGCATGGCTCCCTGGAGCTCACTTTTATGAGGCTTTTGCTTTGCATCTCAACCAGAGGTCATTTTTCAAGTGCCAAAGGGCACAGGAAGATACAGGACATGAGAGGTGCCAATAACAGAGTTGGAAAGACCAGGAGTAGCTGTGGCCTCGACACTAGCTGAGTTACCTGAGAGACAGTTCTGAACCCTGGAGTCCTCATCTATTCGTTGCAGGACTTCGTAAAGATGAGAAGACACGTGAACATCTAGCACGGTGCCGGGCCCAAAGCTGTTGCTTAAAAAATGGTCAGCTTCGTAGGAGACAGTACAAGATAGCAGATGCATTCTGCAGGGATCCCGGGCTGGAAGGAAGAACAACCAGCTTGCTCCAGCCTCTCCAACCAGCCAGGGCTCCATCAGTTCAAAACCAAACAAATGACTCATGAATTCTAATCCATTCTTCTACTCTCAGCTTCCCTCCTTCATGCTAGGAGGCCAAATTACAGTATTTTATTATTTTGCCTCTTTACTGTGTATTTTATTTATCTCTTGTTGTGCTGCCTAGTTTTTGGCATTTTTTCAAAAGCCCTACTTGTTCCTACCTGCTATTTGTATTCTTGGTAAAACCACCAATCGCTATAATGTACCTCTCCCAACCCTCGGGAAGATTTCTATGTTGTGTTCTTGCCACACTGCTGGCTTCATTAATCTGGAACTGAATGCTGAAATTCCACTTACTGTTTTGATTTAGATGTTCTCTCAGTATCTTTGTCATTTCCAGAATCAGACCTTCTGCTCCTGGATAAGTGGCTACTCATGGTGGTCCCCGCCAACCAACCACCAACTGAATAATAGAACAGCTCTTGATAGAATAAAGGTGGGTTGTATCAGACTTCTAAGTCGACCTGAAATCAGGAAGGGCAACAGTGCTGCCGTCAGTCGTCCTCTGCATATAGAGCATAAGCTGGTGTCTGACTTTCCTTCACTGAGCTCCAAGGGGTCAAGCCACCTCTGTCTTGTTTACTGCCGTATCCCCACAGTGTAGCACAGCGCCTGACACATATTAGGTGCTCAATGAATAGTGAATGAATGAATGAATGATTTTTTTAAAAGTAGGCACTCCAGCTTTTCTTTCATTTCCTGGTAGATGCAGAGAAAGTGCTCTTTTCTTTAGTCCAAAGATTGGCTCCGTCTCACATGGCCTACCATGTTCATTGTCTTCTAAACTGTAATTTGGGTTAGAGACTGGGAGGCAGTGCTTCCAGCCAGGACCCTGGAAAAGAGAGAACTATAGACTAAATGTCCGTGTCCCTTCAAAATTCATATGTTGAAACCTAATCCCCAACGGGATGATATTTAGAGATGGGGCCTTTGGGAGGTGATTAGCTCAGAAGCTGTGTCCCTAGCCATTAGCTCTCATGACTAGGGACACAGAGGGCTGAATGTACGATGCTATTTTTATGTAAGGGACTTGAGCATCTGCAGATTTTCATATCAGAGGGGGTTCCTGGAACCTGTCCCCTGTGGTTACCAAGGGATACCTGCAGTGGCCTTGTAAACAAGACCCCAGAGAGCTCCCGTGCCCCATCCACCTTGTGAGAACACAGTGAGGAGACCGTGGTCTACGATCCAGGAAGCTGGCTCTCACCAGACACTGAATCCGCTAGCACCTTTATCTGGGACTTCCCAGCCTCCAGAACTGTGAGAAACGAATCTGTGTTGTTTATAAACCACACAGCCTGTGGTATTTTGTTATAGCTCTCACCTCCTTCTCCAATGAACTTTCCCAACAGTCCCTACCATAAGTAACCTCCCAGGCCTGCCCCCCGGCCAACACCAAGGTGGACCTCTTCCACGAAGCCTTTCCAGCCCCACTGACTCATCTTCCTTTAAACCTACTGCATGGACGTGACTCACGAGGTTCCTCCACATGACAGCCACACCCTCTGAAGACACTTCTTGGACTGTCATCTTCTCTTATAATCTCATACTTTATGACTATTTCACTTTTCATGTGTTCGTATCTTCCCAACTACATTAAAAATTCCTTGAGAGCAGAGGTTGTGTCTCATTTCTTTACAGTTTTCTCTGTCCCGGTTCTCTCTGTCTCTGTCTTTAGAGTTGTTTCTAAAGTCCACCTTCAAGGCATTAGCTTTAATCACTTCATCCCTTCATAAAAAATCAGAGAAAGGAGGATGAGGAGAGAAGTTCAGAGAAAGGAAAGTAAGAGGATGGGGCAAGGAAAGGAACAGGAGAAAATCAAAATACAAAGGATTGAGCCAAGACAAGCCCTGACAGGAGGTTAAATTTCACTGAAATAGAGGGGATTAAAAAAAATCCAGTGCTGCTAAGGGAGAAAGGATGAAGCGCTGTAAACCAGCTTAAGAATCCCTGCACTGCCTTCCTCAGGTACATTTCACCACTGAATAGTAGGACTCTTTACACGAGCTCCAACAGCTGCCTTGTGCTGGAGTTGTGCTGAATTAAGTATTATTCTGAATAATAGACACAACCACCTGGAAATCACAGAATAGGTTTTCCAAGGTGGAAGAGCTATAAGGCAGCAGTCAAGGTTACAATACTAAACAAAGTCCAGCACCTTCTTTCAAAATACACATGACCCTCTGGAAATGGTACGAAATATCTAGTCTAAGCCCATGTAAACTTATCTCGGAAGAAGATTTACAAATTTCATCAGATTCTTAAAGGGGTCAGGTTGCCAAAAGGTTACAGATCACTGCTTAGGGCTAAGTCCTTGATGTTCCAGACAACAAAGGTTTGGCCAGGCTGTGAAAGCACCCAAATCCTGACCCAATCCTCTTGACTTCCAGCCACTACTTTCCCTCCAGCGCTTACACTCCTCCCTCTCTTGTTGTAAAGAGATTTTCTTTGTGACACCATTTGCTCTAACAGGATCTGACCTGGGGTGTTCTGGATGCTTTGCTCTGTTACATTTTAAGCGTCTTCCATTTGCCTGCTTTCCTTCACCTTAATGATGCCCACAGAGATGTAATTTTCTCACTTCTCTTTTTCTATTATCACCTTACCTGGCCTTTGCCCACTCTCTTTTCTGCTACACATGGCATGTCTCTGGGTACCCTTTTGTCCTCCCATCCTGATTTTATGAGAAGTATTTATTTCCATGTTTTCTGTATTTGCCTGGATGTATTCTCACAGAGCTGATGGTAAAACTCTTCTGTCTCAGCAGGAAACGATTGCTCACAGCAATTACGCCCGCTGTCTTCCTTTTCATTTTCCTTCAGCTCTTGATGAAATTGTGTTTCCAGAAACCCTATGAATTCTTTCCCCGACTCTTACATAACTCAGTGTATTCAGCCATTTCTTTTCCATATTTTTTTGTTTGTTTGGTTGGGCATTTGGCTCATTTTCTCTTCAAATAATTTGGTGGCTCTTCTATTTTCAGTTTCTCTCACACTGTAGAGATGCATTCCCTGCATCCAAATGAATGGCTCGAGACTCAGTCAAATTTGGTTGGTATTTGTATCATTAGCTGCAAAAATGAGTCTGTGAAACTGCCAGTTGTTTGTGAGCCTGTTTTGTTGATTTGTTGTTTTGGGGGGGACTTTCATTTGTTTCTTCAGTCTTTTAAGGGGAAGGGGATGTTTATTTTGGGTCCAGTCTTAGGGCTAAAGTTTAGAATGTGTTCTTTTGCCCCAAGTTATGTCCTTTATTCCCTTAAAGAGTTTGCCCCTTAGGCAAAACTCAACATGTGTGTGTGTGTGTGTGTGTGTGTATGTGTGTGTGTGTTTCTGAGAATGATTCTAGAGAATATTTCATTGGGGCTGGAATACGGGTTTCAACATCTTCTCTATAAATAAATCAACACAAGGATAAATTCTCGGTTCCATTCCCCCTACCCCACCCAGCCCCATCTCCTTGTCCCAGCCTACTCTCAAGGCTGACTCCAACCCTAGAGGAGGAGCACCAGCAAAATTAAGGCAGAAATCAGACCTTCAAATACCACGCGAGGGTTCGGAAGAGGCCAGCAGAGTCATAGAAAGGGGTTGGGGATGAGGAGGTGGGCTGGGGAGTGCAGGAGAAGGTAGTCCAAGAACAACTCGGACACCTGAGTGTCCTTTTTTTGGTCCATGGGGTTGATTGATAGTAAATGTGCCTTAAGAACAAATGAGACTAATTGATTGTATCTGTTGGGACAGGGAGAGAGAAAATCCATCTTAAGCCCCACCGAATAAGCAAAGAAGTGAGGGAGGGGGTGATATTGAAACTTCGCTATATTTCCTGGCTGGTTCAAGAAACAGAGCAGGACAGATTGTACCAGGAGTTCATGATGATCCCTCGGAAAGGAGCTGAGGGAGGCAGAGGCGGGGAGGCAGAGGCAGTGAGGCAGGGCCTGACATCCTCAGGGCTTTCACTATGGCAACTGCTTGCATCCCACTCATTCTCCTCTGTGTGTATGGTACCCTGGTGAGCCTTGACCCCTGCCAGGGGTGCCATCAACGTTCAATCAATGCGTAAACTGTATTTTGCTGTAATTGAGAACACATACTGGCAATGTCTGCCAGGGAAAATCTGGAGCTGAATGGGTCACAGTATGCAGCTTAGGGTCTGGTACAAGTTCCTACCTATAGAAGGAAACAAGTATAGGGTAATGTCAAGCCAGCCTGGAAGAGAGATCCCACATTCAATGCAACTCACTAGGCCTTTGCCCCTATGAATTTACAAGACAGTGTAGCCCAGCCAGTTAACAACTCTATGCAAACAGTATTTGGTGCTAAAAGAGTCAGCAAATAAATACGGTGATAACTGTTCAAAACTTTTTTCATTTTTTATTTTTTCTCTTTGAACAGGTGTTGACCTTCAAGGGTGCTGCCAAAACATTCAAGTATTCAAAAGGTTGTCATGAATTAGAAAGAATCAGTGGAACAGATGACAAGATTTTAGAAACCCAGAAATTAATAAATAAAAATACATACACATTCTCATCCCCCCTCTGAAGATACTCAAAATGTCACCAACGGAACTGTGAGAGAGAGACAGTATAATGACGCAAACAGTGGTGTCAGAAAATGAAGGCTTTCACCTAAGTCTGCCTTTCACATGATGTAGGTCCCTGGGCAAGCCACCAAACTTCTTAGATTCTCAGCTACCTTATCCGTATAATGAAAAGGTTGACCCTGATTAATGAAAGCAGCTTTTCTCAGAAAGGACTAATTCAAGAAAAATGGCGGGGGCGGGGGGGGGGGGGACGAAGGGGAAGCTGGGACGAAGTGAGAGAGTAGCACAGACATATATATACTACCAACTGTAAAACAGATAGCCACTGGGGAGTTGCTGTATAACAAAGGGAGATCAACTCGATGATGGGTGATGCCTTAGAGGGCCAGGACAGGGAGGGTGGGGGGGAGTCGCGGGAGGGAGGGAATATGGGGATATATGTATAAATACAGCTGATTGACTTTGGGTGTACCTCAAAAGCTGGTACAAGAGTGTAAAGCAATTATATTCCAATAAAGAGCTTAAAAAAAGAAAAAGAAAAAGAAAAATATACACGACAATGAGCCCAATGTGTTCCTTTGTTCACTCAGAATGCTAATTACTTTACTGATTCCCCGTGGCAAAAGAGCGAATACTCTCTCATTACTTTATAAATAGAAGAATATGAATGATAATATTGCATTTACTCTATTGTTCACATCTAGACATTTTTGAGAAGAGGCAATAGGAACACAGTTCTCTAATCCTTCCATCCTTACAGCTGTTTCAATTGCATCTGAGCGCTCACAAAGTGCCCTCACTGCCATGACTTCACTTCTTCCTCCAAGACACCCTGGGAGAGAAGCATATTCATCACCCCCATTTTACACATGGGAAAACTGCCTAAGGACAGTGAATTGGAAGCAGAGTGGAAGCTAGAATTAGTTCATTACATTCAGTGCAGAGCATAAATGTGGGGGTTTTTATACTGTACAACAAAATGTGTTGACACTTAGAAGTTGTGCATAGTTCAGTGAACCAATATTTCCCAATCAATCAATGAATAACAACAAAAAATCATGCACGGGCAAGAGATCCATTCAAAGTACAAAACAGATCAATGAGTTTTAACAGAATATGAAAAGTTCACTGATCTGTTTTCAGATTTCATATCGTAACTCACCTTTAAGGAACTACCCCCGTTGAGTTTTAGAGTATTATCAAAGATGAATGTCCATGATTATCTTCCTTTTGCAGCTACATATCTGCGTGAGGCTGGATTTTTTCATATGCTTCAACCTCAACCAAAACAACATATCCCAACAGATTAGATGCAGAAACAGAAATTAGAATTCAGTTATCTTCAAATAAACCAGAATTTAAAGAGATTTACAAAAAATGTAAAGCAATGCCATTCTTGTTTCAGAAAACAGAACTTTTTGAGATAGGATGAAGGGGGCGGAGTAGGAGGACATGTGCTCACTCCCTCTTGCAAGAGCACCGGAATTACAACTAACTGCTGAACAATCATCAACAGAGAGACACTGGAACTCACCAAAAAAGACACCTCACATCCAGAGACAAAGGAGAAGCCGCAATGAGATGGTAGGAGGGGTGAAATCGCATTAAAATCAAATCCCATAAATGCTGGGTGGGTGACTCACAAACTGGAGAACAGTTATACTGCAGAAGTCCACCCACTAAAGTGAGGGTTCTGAGCACCACGTCAGGCTTCGCAACCTGGGAGTCCAGCAATGGGAGGAGGAATCCCCAGAGAATCAGACTTTGAAAGCCAGCAGGATTTGATTGCAGGACCTCCACAGGACTTTGGGAAACAGAGACTCCACTCTTGGAGAGCACACAAAAAAGTGTGCTCACCAGGACCCAGGGGGAAGGAGCAGTGACCCCATAGGAGACTGAATCAGACCTACTTGCTGGTGTTGGAGGGTTGCCTGCAGAGGTGGGGGGCAGCTGTGGCTCACTGAGGAGACAGGGGCACTGGCAGCAGGGGTTCTGGGAAGTGCTCATTGGTGTGAGCCCTCCCAGAGTCTGCCATTAGCCCCATCAAAGAGGCTGTAAGCTCCAGTGCTGGGTAGCCTCAGGCCAAACAAGCAACAAGGTGGGAACACAGCCCCACCCATTGGCAGACAAGCAGATTAAAGTTTTACTGAGCTCCACCCACCAAATCAGATTAAAGTCTTACTGAGCTCCGCCCACCCAGCCCTACCCACCATCAGTCCCTCCCATCAGGAAGCACCCACGAGCTTCCTAGATAGCTTCCTCCACAAGAGGGCAGACAGCAGTATCAAGCAGTATCAGCAGTATTTCGTCTTGTGGAACTGAAAACCACAGCCACAGAAAGATAGAGGAAATGAAAAAGCAGAGGACTTTGTACCAGATGAAGGGACAGGATAAAACACCAGAAAAACAACTAAATGAAGAGGAGATAGGCACCCTTCCAGAAAAAGAATTCAGAATAATGATGGTGAAGATGACCCAGGACTTTGAAAAAAGACTGGATGCAAAGATCGAAAAGTTTACCAAAGGCCTAGAAGAATTAAAGAGCAAACAAACAGAGATATGCAACACAATAACTGAAATGAAAAATACACTACAAGGAACCAATAGCAGATTAACTGAGGGAGAAGGGCGAATAAGTGACCTGGAAGACAGAATGGTGAAAATCACTGATGCAGAAAAGAATAAGGAAAGAAGAATGAAAAGAACTGAAGACAGCCTAAGAGACCTCTGGGGCAATGTTAAATGCATCAACATTCACATTATAGGGGTCCCAGAAGAAGAAGAGAGAGAAAAAGGACCTGAGAAAATATTGGAAGAGATTATAGTTGAAAAACTTCCCTAACATGGGAAAGGAAATAGCTACCCAAGTCCAGGAAGGGCAGAGAGTCCCAGGCAGGATAAACCCAAGGAGAAACATGCCAAGACATATAGTAGTCAAAATGACAAAAATTAAAGACAGAGAAAAGTTATTAAAAGCAACAAGAGAAAAACAACAAACAACATACGAGGGAACTCCCATCAGGGTAACAGCTGATTTCTCAGCAGAAACTCTGCAAGCCAGAAGGGAGTGGCACGATATATTTAAAGTGATGAAAGGGAAGAACCTACAACCAAGAATACTCTACCCACCAAGAATCTCATTCAGATTCGACGGAGAAATCAAAAGCTTTCCAGACAAGCAACAGCTAAGAGAATTCAGCACCACCAAACCAGCCCTACAACAAATGCGAAAGGAACATCTCTAAGCGGGAAACTTAAGAGAAGAAAAGGACCTACAAAAACACAAACAAAATAATTAAGAAAATAGTAATAGGAACATACATATCGACAATTACCTTGAGTGTAAATGGACTAAATGCACCAACCAAAAGACACAGACTGGCTGAATGGATACAAAAACAAGACCCATATATATGCTGTCTACAAGAGACCCACTTCAGACCTAGGGACACATACAGACAGAAAGTGAGGGGATAGAAAAAAATATTCCATGCAAAGGAAAATCAAAAGAAAGCTGGAGTAGCAATATTCATATCAGATAAAATAGACTTTTTTTTTATTGGAATATAATTGCTTTACACTCTTGTACCAGCTTTTGAGGTACACCAAGGTCAATCATCTGTATTTATACACATATCCCTATATCTCCTCCCTCCCTCAACTCCCCCCCACCCTCCCCATCCCAGTCCTCCAAGGCATCATCCATCCTCGAGCTGAACTCCCTTTGTTATACAGCAACTTTCCACTGGCTATCTATTTTACAGTTGGTAGTATATATATGTCTATGCTACTCTCTCACTTTGTCTCAGCTTCCCCTTCAGCCCCCAACCACCCCCAAACCTCGAGATCTCCAGTCCATTCTCTGCATCTGCGTCCTTGTTCTTGTCTTGTCACTGAGTTCATCAGTACAATTTTTAGATTTCATATATATGAATTAGCACACAATATTTGTTTTTCTCTTTCTGACTTACTTCACTCTGTGTGACAGACTCTAGGTCTATCCACCTCATTACATATAGCTCTATCTCATTCCTTTTTATAGCTGAGTAATATTCCTTTGTATATATATATATGCCACATCTTCTTTATCCATTCATTTGTTGATGGGCATTTAGGTTGCTTCCATGTCCTGGCTATTGTAAATAGTGCTGCAATAAACATTACGGTACATGTTTCTTTTGGGATTATGGTTTTCTCTGGGTATATGCCCAGTAGTGGGATTACTGGATCATATGGTAGTTCTATTTGTAGTTTTTTAAGGAACCTCCAAACTGTTTTCCATAGTGGCTGTACCAACTTACATTCCCACCAACAGTGCAGGAGAGTTCCCTTTTCTCCACACCCTCTCCAATATTTGTTGTTTCTAGATTTTGTGATGATGGCCATTCTGATTGGTGTGAGGTGATACCTCATTGTGGCTTTGACTTGCATTTCTCTGATGATTAGTGATGTTGAGCATCTTTTCATGTGTTTGTTGGCCATCTGTATGTCTTCTTTGGAGAAGTGTCTATTTAGGTCTTCCGCCCATTTGTGGATTGGGTTATTTGCTTTTTTGGTATTAAGCTACATGAGCTGTTGGTACATTCTGGAGGTTAATCCCTTGTCCGTTGTTTCGTTGGCAACTATTTTTTCCAAAATAGACTTTAAAATAAAAAATGTTACAAGAGACAAGAAAGGACATTACATAAAGATCAAGGGATCAATCCAAGAAGAGGAGATAACAATTATAAATATATATGCACCCAATATAGGAGAACCTCAATACATAAGGCAAATGCTAATAACTATGAAAGAGGAAATGCAAGGCAGAAATAGAGACACAGATGTAGAGAACAAACATATGGACACCAAGTGGGGAAAGTGGGGAGGGTTGGGGGGGAATAAATTGGCAGACTGGGATACCAAATTGTACACTCTAAATATATGCTATTGGGGCTTCCTAGGTGGCACAGTGGTTAAGAATCCGCCTGCCAATGCAGAGGTCACAGGTTTGACCCCAGCTCCAGGAAGATCCCACATGCCGCGGAGCAACTAAGCCTGTGTGCCCAAAAAATAAATAAATAAATAAATAAATAAATAAATAAATAAATATATGCTGTTTATTATCTGTTAAAAAAAAGAAAAACAGAAAAAAAAAGAAAACAGAACTTTTAAATTTTTACAATGTTATGTTTGCACGATTATTTTTAATGAATTAATAAATAATTAATCTTTTCTCAGTTTTAGTTTCTAACATAGTTGGATAGATATAACCTATATAAACGTAAATCTCTGAGACCAAAAAGTATAGAGAAGGTCACTATATCACGATAAAAGATTCACTTCACTAGGAAGATAGAAAAAATCTAAACTGTATGTGCTTTAAAAAATAGCCCCTGAATATATAAAACATAGAACTTAGCAAGCTCCCTGTCATAATGGAAGGTCTCATACCACCTCAATTACTGTGAAGTCACACAGGCAAAAATGAATCCGGAGATTCTATCAGTCAGATCTTAGCAGAAAAGTGATGCCACACTCAGATGAGGTGAAGAGAGAGTTTAATCAAATACGCACAAGGTATGCGTGAGGTTAAGGGACCGCAATCAGGGATGGATGGAGAAGCACATCCAGGGGTAGCCACAGCGGCAGCTTACCCCACCTAGGCCTGAGGGACTTGGTCACCAACACCAGTGAGAGCTGGAGCTGAAGGAGATGGTGCCTGACAAGCTGGGTGGCCTTCTTCAGAGGACAGCCGTCTCTGCTGAAATGGCCCAGAAGGAGGGAGACGGATGAGTTAATATTCTGATCTTTCTCTCTACCTCTTTCCGATCTCCTACCCATATCCCCATTGGCTGAGCCAAGGGAGCCAGGGGTAGGGAGTCCTTGATATAGTTCACTCAGGTCAGCCTCCTGCAGCCCATAAAAAGGGTGAGGAGACTTAGAAGGGACATCTGGAGGGCAAAGGGAGAAGAGCAAGCACAGATTTAGCTGATCTGAACAACATCATTTTTAGGTTTAGTTCACTGGATGCAAACAGAACCCTGGATCCAACAATTAAAGGATATGCATTCTTTCGAAGTATACACATGAAGCATTGATAAAAACTGACCACAAGGGTAGGCCAACAAGCAAGTCTCAGCAAATTTCAGAAAAATCCACGTCAGAGATCCTGCCCTCTGACCACAAAACGATTCGATACTGAGGGATCAGAAGTCAATAACAAAAAGATAGTGGGGGTGGGGGGAGGAACCTACATATTTGAAACTTTTAAGAAAACTTCTAATAACTCAAGAAAAAGGTCACGGAAATTTAGACATACGCAGAAATTAATGATAACAAAAACCCTACATATCAAACCTTGTGGATGTAGCAAAAATAGTACATAGAGATGTATATCCTTAAATGCTTATGTTAGATAATTTACAAACCAAAAATTCATGAGCTAAGCATCCAATTTAGGACATTAGAAAAAAAAGTTGATAAAAATCTAAGTGCAGAAATGAATGAAATGGAAAACAAACACACACAAAAATAGATGATCAACAAAGCCAAGTGTTGCTTCTATAAGATTAAAATGAAGAAACTCTTTGTGAAATCAATTTTTAAGAAAGATGAGCGAGCGAGATTACACAAAGTTTCATCTCTGCTTCCCTCTTCACGGCCTCAGTCCCTACATCTCCAACCTCCAGCCATCATTTCTCTTGCTTTATGTGAGCTGAAAGCCTAAATGAGCAAAGCACACGACTGATTAGGCGACCTTACCGTCAAAATTCTTATAGATTCTGCTGTGTCTCTGGGCTGAGCAACAACGGCTCTGAGTTCTGTGCTCCTGGGTCCTGGAGAACAGGCTTTGCTACTTAAGTGAGGATTAAAAGAGCAAAAGGGATGCTAAGAGACAAATCAGAGACCTGCGTCACTACTATTTTATCTAGAGCCGGCTCTGCGCTCAGCTGTTCATGAGGCGTGTGGATGAACATTGCCCGTTCAGGTGGGACTTGGGTGCTGAAGGGCTCTCCGTGGCTAAAGAAAATTTTTTTGTTGTGCTGTTGGGGGAATTTTCTTCGGGTTTTTGTATTTTCCATTTTTCTTCTGCCGCTTTATAATAATGCCTTTTCTGCAGGGACTGCAAATCCCCTCACAGTCTTCAGGTATCTTTATAAAATGCAGGCCCATTTACGTGTGCCATCTCAAGGTGTATGGACCAGAAATAAACATTCCCCCAGATCACCAAACCCCAGGGTTTTATATTCATGGAAGACTGTGAACGGCAAAAAGAACCGTGAACCAGGTGCAGAGTCATTTCCACCTTCTAATTACTGAGGGGAAATGGCATTTCTAAACCATAGGTGTGGAAATGAAGTTGGCATAGGATAGAGGTGCTATTACACAGGTTAAATAATTGCCAACTCTACCATCCACTATAAATTAATAGTACCAATACTCTAGCCTTGAAATCTATTTATTGTTAATGTATCTAAACCACAGCTGAATAAACTCTTAAAACTGGAATACGGTGCTTCTCTCACATCAAAAGCTGGTTCGAGTCCTTTTACTCTTGAAGTGATTGGTCATTAATCACTAAAATATTCTATGTAGTTGGAGTGAAATCCCTGCTTTCCAATCTAATGGAAACAATTCAGAATTCAATTGAAAATATCAATATTCTTCATTCAGAGAAACAGCTCCCAAATAACCCTTTCATCTCCAACTTTAATTAAAAGAACTGTCTATGAATTGTATGTTCTGTTGCTTTACACACCCATTAAAAAACAGAAATGGGCTAAAGTGATTGATATTATTCTTGCAATAATGACTTTAAAATTTTCTCACCCTGGTCATTTATAGTCACCATAAATAAGTGAAATACTTGTCTCTGTTTAACTCCTAAGGAAAGAGACCTCATTTGTTCTCCAGTCATTTCTTCAACATAGTAGAACTCTGACTTGGAAAAAGAATTTTCTTCTGTTTCAATGTCTGGGTATGATGAGATCTCCATGGACCATTATTATTCTTTTCTGTTTTTTTAATTTTAAATTTGGATGATTCTTGTATATGCATGAAGTCATATTCCATGCTTTTTAACTCTATGACCCAGAAATCAGAAACAATATTTATAAATAATCTCTGAAATTGTCCAGTAAATACAATACATAATGATTTGAATGTTCCAAGGTTTGTATTATATTGGCATTTGTATTCCTACCATCTATCATCCTAAGACAGAGATAAGGTAATAAACCTCTAGGCTAGAGCTTATTACACAAGACTGTAATTCTTCTGAATTCTTCTTAAGAATTACCATAGGCAAAATACGAATGTTTTCTTGTTTCAACCTATTTTTCTTCCTTCAAAACCTGAACATTATTTTTGTTAAAAGTTGTAGTGCAATTCCATGATAAGTCTTACTGCAAATAGTTTAGAAATATATACACAGATATAAGGGGTTCATCTTATTTAAATAAAAACATGGCTGCCATGCAAGAGCGATACTGAATTTTCACCCAAAATTGCATGTAAATGATGTGTAAATGAAGTGCTCCCTGAGTAGGCATTAAACGAGCATTAAGAGGGAAGACCATAACACTCCATCATTTCAGTGGTCCCAGCCCAAAGGTGCTTGAGTCGCTTTGACACAACAGAGTGTGACAGCTTCATAGGCATTGTTTCAGGCTGCTGAGACCAAACTCAGTGGAAAAGAGGGAATGGAAATAAGCTCAGGGAGTCACTGAAGGTTGTAGCCCAGGCCCCTGGCTCCAGCTCACAAAGCCAATCACTTTCCCAGATTGGGCTGGCCTCCTCCTTGAGGAAGGAGTGCTCTATGTCACTTTAAGTTAAGTGATGAGCAACGGATAAGCCAATCAGTTAACTTTGTTTGAATCCAAATCTTGAACAATGTTTGCGAGATGCTCCCCAAAGGACAGGAAGTGGTTCCTATCCTGCAGCATTTCAGAGAGAGCATCCTCTCCAGAGGTGCTACTCCAAGCTTTGCCTCACATGCCGAAGGTGTGCAGGGTGAATGATTCATCTTCTGCTATGCACATTCAGAATAAAAATGCTCTGTCTTTTGCCAGCCAGTGACTACTATTTGTACATTTTTTCCCATAAAGGAGACCCCATACAACAGTCCAATCTCAGTAAGAATGAATCCAATCATATAGGAAAACAGATTCAATGCTGTTATGGGATCTCCATACATCCCAGTACCTGCTGTCAAGGCTTGAGCATGGTAGATACTCAAAATTATGTTATACAAGTCAACCTTAGGCATTTTGTAATTATCGAGGGTGGATATATATATCATCCACTCATGTACTTGTAGCCAATCCCCTAGGCCTGCATTTGTACCATGTCTAGCTGGAGGTGGCAGTGAAATCTATGCCACAGAATACATTGTCATCACTCAGTTTGTAAGAAAATTACCCATAAATTGGCCTCATTAATATCATTCTCCACTGGTATTATCAACCCACTGAATAGTCTACTTCTCAGTTATTTTGTTGAAGGAATATATTTTATATCTAATAAGGAAATTAAATATCTAAATATTGGGATCAAAGAATACATTTCCAGGAAATAAATAAATATGTATGTATATGCATACACACACAAACACATGTATATTACACACACACACACACACTATAGCCATCTGACCTCATATATTAGTTTATTTTCCAAATAATCATTTCTTTTCAAAAGCAAGTTTTGATTTTTATCATTTTTATGACACTTCTTTTTCAATGGGTGAATGCAATAATGTAATTTAATCTTTACCGAATATTTAGGGTTGACCTTAGAACAAAAGTTAATGTTCTGCCCTGTAATACAGCAGTACTCTCCGCCCCTGTCAATGTACATAAAACTCTCTTTTTTTTTGGTTATACTGAACAGCTTCAATCTGGGAGGAGAAGGTGTCTGTTTTTGGTTACTTTTTTGCTTGTTTTCGGACTTCTGTCTCCTCAAACGAGGGAACGGGAAATCATCATCACTTCTCCCTGCTGTCATGTGTCTGCCTCTGACACTCTTCTTTCCTCTTCGACCCAAGCCCCACAACATTACTAGATTTTCTGATGCTAAATGCTTGTTGGAACTGTTCATTCACTCATTTCTTCACCCCACTAGTACTTAATGAGCCTCTCCTATGTGCCAGGCACCATCCTGGGGATAGTGTAGAACCTGTTCTCGTGGAACCCACAGCCGGTGGGTGCAGATAGACATTAGTCAGAGAATCACACAAATAAATGCAACATCCCCTCTGAGGAATAAGAGACTCTGGTGCAACAGAGAACCCGGAACTGGCCAGGGAGGCCAGAGGAGGTTTCTTTGAGCAAGTGGTGTTCAAGCTGAAATCCAGAAGCGTTAACTCAATGAGGAAGAGCATGGAGAGCCTTCCTAGCTGCGGGAAACACATGTGCAAAACCCCTGTGGCCTAAGAGAACAAAGAGAATCCACAACACAGGACCTCCATGGCTAAGACCCAGGCCCTTCAGTCTGAGTAATGGTGGGCGGCTGAGATAGAAGTGTGTGAGGGACAGGTGACAAAACATTTTGCATTTTGGAAACAGCACCTTGGCCACAGAGTAGAGGATGGTTTGGACGTGGGCAAGTGTGTACATCCAATAGGAGAGCCTAGCAGTACATCCAGTGGCTTGGACTAAGGCCAGAGTTCTCAATCTGGAATCCACAGAAGTCTGTGAACATGGGTGGGAAAACAAGCACGTCTTTATTTTCGCCAGCTTCTGATTGAAATTTAATAATTCCTTCCATGATGGTTGTAGATAATAAACCACAGTGGTATCAGCAGCCACCTGTGACCTTGCAACCAAGAGGAGTCACAGGTGTGTTCAGATCACATGACAGCTGCTGCAGATACATCAAGATATCATTCACGTTCATCACTACTTGAAAATTACTGTAGTTGTCAGGCCTGCTACTGTAGCATAGTACATAATTCATCAATAAAGAAGCACATATTTTATTATAATTCAATTTTTTAAATATTTTGATAACTGCATTTTAACACAGTTTCCTTTGTAATCCTATGTACTTTATTTAATGAATTTAAGTCTTTTTCTGAAAAGGGGCCCCTGGGATTCACCAAACTGCCAAAGGTCTCTATTGCACAAAATAAACAAAGAACTCATATGAGTGAAAGGGAGCAGACAGTTTGAGAGCTATTTAGAAGGTCAATGTGGCGTGGCCTGGATGGGTGTGCTAGGATGAAGGAAGGAGCCTGGGATGATCATTAGAGGCCTGGTTGGTGCAAGCGGATGGACAGTGGCACACTCGTGTTTTACTCAAGGGAGAAAACACTTAGAAGAAAATCACAAGAACATCTACGGATAAAGTGCAAAGGCTTTAGTTAATGGACTTGGGGGCATCTCATTCAGCCAATTTTTTTCTCACTTTTTGGATCATGGCAAAGTTGCAGATAATTGAGGAATATTGGTAAGTTAAGTGTCACCACGAACAGACACACATATATAATAGGAATCAGGAATCATTATCAAGAAAAGTATAAGCTTCTATTCACAATGTCCAGTTACAAAGTATTTTTAATCTTCACAAATGAAACAGTTATCAAAAAGTCTGCCTCTTCCCCTACAACATTGTCTTCCAGGGGATTGAATTCCTTTTCCTGGAGGAACACAGTTTTCATTAAAACCTTTAGTTAAGGAACGGATGTCATCACCCAACATCTTTCCTGCGGTCCTAGTCTCCGTTCTGTTTATTTAAGACCAAAAATTTCTACTGCAGCTCCTTCAAAAAAAAAAAAAAAATCAGAAACAGCATCAACCCAAATATCCTCATTATTTCTATTTCCACCCATGAACAACATATTGACTTTGCCAAAACAATTAAACAAACTTAAATCATGAGTCACTAGCCAAACAGTTCCCTTGGTGACTTCATCCAAGCCTCCTGCCAGCTATCCCATCACACATCTGTTGAATTCCAGGCAAGGGAAGGGTTGCAAACAGGGAGTTTAAATTCAGCGTATGTCTCCGTTCTTGTTTACCTTCAAAGTTGTTTAAACCTTCTAAATACTTATGCATTCAGAATAAAGTTTTAAATATGAGAGTCAAGGGATGTAAATACTGCTTTGCCCTTAGCTCTGCAGAACTTGATAGAACTTTTCACATTTTCTGCTGTTTTTCCTTTTGCTTGTGGAAAGAACACTTCTGGCAAGAATAAATTCAAAAGCTGGTAGACGGTATTTGAGAAAAAATGGCTTCCCTTGCCCCTGTCATGTCTAGGTGTTCATTCACACTGTGCCAACTTTATAACTCCTGCAATCTTTTTTTTCTTTTAATTTTCTTTGCCCCACTCACCAGGCCCCAACTCTCTCTAGCAGAAAAGTCTCAAAGGAACCAAACCCATGGAGATTTTCTTTTTTTAAGTCCCCTCTCCTATCAAGAAATCTGTGATTTACACTATGCTGTGTAAAATCCATTTCAGTTGTCCTGCCTTCAAATTTCCGGAATTTAATACAAAAGGTTATATTTTATTTGATTAATGCACCTATTCAGTGTTTCATTACTACTTTTGATCATGTGCTCAAGACAAAAACATTTTTCCCTCCAAAGGCATTAACTGTTATGAATAGGCTGCTTCTTGAGAGAACCAGTTCTTCTCTGATCTATAAAGCATTTCAACAGAAACTTTTGCATCAAACCGGTTAGTTTTAAAAGAAATTTTCCAGATTAAAATCTGTCTGGCAGATTGGACTGCTTGGCAGTTGGATGAGCTTAGCCAGGTAGCTAGACACATTTCCCAAACTTCATTTTTCTAATTTCCTATTACATAAATGATATAGAAGAAATGTTGAAGTAGGAGAGAACTTGGGGAAAAAATATAGTGTGCTTGTAAATATCTGCCTTACACAGACAGCGTGATCTATTATATATTCCATGGTAAAGAAGGCATATTTATTTAACTTGTTTATCTAATAAAGCAAAACAAAATCTGCATATTAGAACTTTTTGGTACTAACAAAGCTTTGGTTGGTTGCAAAGCTTCAAAACACAAACTAGCAAAAAAGAAAAAAATAGGTCCCATTGGCTGATACCAGACCACAGGAAGAGGGGTTCCTCATGGGCAAGGGAACCAGACCTCTTCGGCTGTCAAAGTTCTCTCTCTATCCCCTCCTCCTCTCTGCTCCTCTCTGCTGCCTGCCTTCATTCCTGCAGATCAGGAATGTATTTACCTCCCAAATACAAGCAGAGCCACTTACAGTTCACATAGTTCCATCTTCCCAGCATCCAGGTGAGAAAGCAAAGACCCACTTCCCCTCCTACGAGCTTCTGTCCTTATAAAAGCCAAGGAAAGACACTGATTGGTTTAGCTTAGTACCCATGCGCATCCTTGGACCAATCATTGTTGCTAGGGAATAAGGTGCTGTGATTGGCCCGACTCACGGCAACTTCTCGCCTGGTGACAAGCACAGTGTCAGAGAGTTGAGGTCAAATTAAAAAAGTGCAACTCTCTTTTGAATCGTATATTAAACCATCAGCTTCCCAAAGTACAGTGTCAGAAGGAAGGGGGAGTGCTAAGCTAACAAAATAACAAACGCTCACCCCATTTATGTGGCGTTCATGACACTACAGTCTTCGCCAGGTAAGATTTTGCCCTGGTTTGACATTTAAGATGCCAGAGTTTAAATTATTATAAATTATTCTATATCAGAGGCCTGTTTCCCCAAAATACAATTATAACTGTGTGAATAATTAATAATGATGTAACATGAAAAGGAATAGTTCTAGGGGGCAGAGAAGTGGGGAGATGTCTGGTCAAAAGGCACAAAGTTTCAATTATGCAATTTCAATTACGAATAAGTGCTGGAGATCTAATGTACAACATGATGGCTAGCTAATAATACTGTATACAGTACTTGAAATGTGCTGAGAGATTAGATCTTAAATGTTGTCATCACGTGCACACACACACACAAAGATGGTAACTCTGTGAGGTGATGGGTATGTTCATTAGCTTGATTGTGGTAATCGTTTCACAATGTGTATGTATATCAAAACATCACGTTGTACATCTTAACTATATATGGTTTTTATTTGTAAGTTATACCTCAATAAATCTGAAAAAATAAATTGATATAATTCATTTTTCCCATTTCTCCAATTAAAGGAATAATTCTATAGTGACATTAGTTGAACTTTTTTTTTTTTTTTCATTTCTGGCATTCTCTTTTATTCAAGTAGGTCTTTCTGGAAATAAAACACTGAAGAGTTTTCTCATCATTTACAATAGGCTATATTAATAATTTTAGAGTGCCACTAATAATCTTTCCACATAAAAATAAATGCTCTAGAATTGTTCTAATTCAGCAATGTCAGCAGTGCCCAGGACACTAAATGAAAACACTGTAAACACCTGTTATTAGTGGAAACGGTTGTATCCTTCATCACACAGACATAGCCAAGCAATACTAGGAGACAATATAAAGGTGTCTTTTCTGCTTAGCGTTGGACACCATAACCAACTGACACACAGGACTCTGAACCAGAGAGCTGGAGGTCATTACTGTTAGCAAGCGACCTCACCACTCCCGACCATCCTTTCCTTGGCTTTATTTTTATTTTAAAATTTATTTATTTATTTATGGCTGCGTTGGGTCTTTGTTGCTGCTTAAGGGCTTTTTCTAGTTGTGGAGAGCAGGGGCTACTCTTTGTTCGGTGCTTGGGCTTCTCATTGTGGTGGCTTCTCTTGTTGCAAAGCACAGGCTCTAGGTATGCGGGCTTCAGTAGTTGCAGCACATGGACTCAGTAGTTGTGGTGCACTGGCTTAGTCACTCCAAGGCATGTGGGATCTTCCCGGACCAGGGATCGAACCCATGCCCCCTGCACTGGCAGGCAGATTCTTAACCACTGCACTACCAGGGAGGTCCCTCCTTGGCTTTTAGAATGACAGGTATGGGTTAGATAAACTTTAAGGTGCTTTCCAGTTCTAAAATGTTATAATTCTAACAGAAAATAACTTAGCATAATTGGGACATCAAAAAGCCATTTGTTTTATCATTTAGAGGAAAACCAGCTGTCAACTTCTCACTTATTAAATGTTTACGTGTCCCCTTACCACCCTCTGGGTGGGTGTCAGGGGCACAGAATGAGTACATTGCAGTCCTTGTCCACAAGGCGTACACAGGCTGGGGGTGCAGAGGAGAGACAGGTGTGCAAACAGATCATTAACATGCAAGGTCGCAAGGGTGCTGGGAGAGGAGCAGACAAGGAGCAGAGGGGAGCAAGTGACGAACTCACCCTGGGAGATGCCAAACAGAGGAGGCGCTGTTCATGATACACCTGTAAAGGCGAGTTCAATAGATCATCTGTGCAGAAGGCCAAGTTTGAGGAAAGAAAATCTGGGCAGGGGAGAAAGCATGCCAGGATGTTCCAAGAAGGGAAGTCTGGTAAGAGTGGGACAGGCGTGGGGACTTTCTCCTATTGACGGAAGAACCGCTGAAGGGCTTCACACAGGCATTAGGAAGGCTCAGACCTGTCCTACAGCAAGCTCCCTGGTACCGGTGTGAAGGGTGGATCAAGGGAGAAGGGCCTGAGGGCGGGGACACTGAGCCTTTGGGAAGCTCCTGCATTAATAGTTGAATGAGTTGGTAAGGGTCTGGGTTAAGGCAGGGGCAAGGGAGAGAGAAGACAGGTGCTACTGAAGGAAAAGGATTTCCTGGCCAATTGGATGTGGGATGACTCCAGGGCTTTGAGCCTGAGTAACTGGAAGATGAAGTTGCCATCATCTGAAATGGGGAAGATTGCAGGCAGAGCAAGCCAAACAAAAGAATCTGGAGCCACAGAGCCTGGTGCAGGCGCTCAAGGAAAAACATGTCATGTTTTCATTTCATATATTCTGGGAGCAAGTGGTTTTTAGTTTTAATTGGAAAGGTAGTCAGGCGTTTCCCCCTCCCTCACTTAAAAGGGTAAACTAAATTATCAGATGACCAAGTCCTTGCCAAATGTCAACAGTTGACTGGTACCAGATGCATCTGAGCTAGTACATCGCCCTGAGCACAAACAGTGAAGATCCACCTCACTGCAATGGAAATGGAGGGCTGGAGTGAACTGGGAAATCAGGTTAGCACCAGCAGTCATCACCCTGCCTGGCACCGCCCCGGCCCCATCCTCGTCATCTCGGAACGGAACCTTTAGTTATTGCCACTTGGTGCTTGGCTTCTTCAGTCACAGCTGAGAGAGCCTTCCTCTGCCTACAGGGCCACCAGTGCGGCTGGGAGAAGACCTGTCCAGGGCACAGTGTGTTCAGGCTTGTTGATCAGCAGTTGGAGACCTCTTTTTTGCCCCCAGCTTTATTAAGATATAATTGATGTGTCACGTTGTGTAAGTTTGACGTATACAATGTGATGGTTTGATACGTGTATATAGCGTGAAATATTTATCACAATAAAGTTAGTTAACACATCTTTTGCCTCACATAATTACCATTTTGTTGTTGTGGTGGTGAGAACCTTAAACCTCCACCCTCACAGCAACTTTCAAGTACACAGTATAGTATTGTTAACTACAGTCACCATGCTGTGCATTAGGTCCCAGAACTTATTCATCTTATAATTGAAAGTTTGTACCTTTTGACTAAGATCTCCCCATTTCCCCTACCCCTCAGCCCTTGGAAGACTCCATTCTTCCCTCTGCTTCTATGAGTTTGATGTTTTTAGATTCCACATAGAAGTGTGGTCATATGGTCTTTTTCTGTCTTATTTCACTTAGCGTAATGTCCTCAAGGTCTATCCATGTTGTTGCAAATGGCACGATTTCCTTCTTTTCTTTGGCTGAGTAGTATTCCATTGTGTATATACACACCACATTTTGTTTATCCATTCACCTGTCATGGAAACGTAGGTTGTCTCCGTGTCTTGGCTATTGTAAATAATGCTGCAGTGAACATAGGAGTGCAGATATCTCTTCAAAATAGTGATTTAATATCCTTCGGATATATACCCAGAAGAGAAATTGCTGGATCACGGGGTAGTTCTACTTCTAATTTTTTGAGGAACCTCCATACTGTTTTTTATAGTGGCTACACCAATTTATATTCCCACCAACAGTGTACAAGGGTTCCCTTTTTTCTGTATCCTTGCTAACATTTGTTATTTGTAGACTTTTTGATGATAGCCATTCTGACAGGTTTGAGACGATCTCTTATGGTGTTTTTGATTTGCGTTTCCCTGATGATTAGTGATATTGTAAGCACATTTTCATGTACTTGTTAGCCATTTGGGAAAATGTCTATTCAAGTCCTCTGCTCATGGGATTGTTTAGTTTTTTTGCTATTGAGTTGTGTGAGTTTCTTACAGATTTTGGATATTAACCCCTTATCAGATATATGGTTTACAAACATTTTCTCCCATTCCATAGGTTGCCTTTTCATCTTTTTGATTGTTTCTTTCTCTGTGAAGAAGCCTTTTAGTTTGATGTAGTCCCACTTGTTGATTTTTGCTTTTGTTGCTTGTGCTTTTGGTATCATATCCAAAAAGTCGTGGCCAAGACTGATGTCAAAGAGCTTCTCCCCTATATTTTCTTTTAGGAATTTTATAGTTTTAGTTCTCACATTTAAGTCCTTAATCCATTTCGAGTTAATTTTTGTAAATGGTATAATTTTGGGTCCAATTTCATTCTTTTGCATGTGAGTATCCAGTTTTCCCAACATCATTAGGAAAACTGAAGAGACTATCGCTTCCCTGTTGAGTATTCTTGGCAGTCGCAGACCTCTTGATTGAACCTTTGTGAAAATCAACAAGGAACATGCCAAAGCCACCTGACATGTGTTGTCCTCTTAAAAAATTCACTGAATTTATGCACAATGGATATACTGCATGATATAAGCCAAATGGAGATCATTTGGCTTATATCATGCAGTTTCAGCACGAGGATCCTTAAAAATCATCAATTTGATGATTTTACAGATGATGAAAAAGAGTCTATAGATTAGCAGGAGTTACACAGCTAGTTAGGGGCAGAGCTGAAACAAAGATCCCACCATCCTGACCCCCATCACAGCAGAGCCTCTGGGGCCATGAGTGTGCTTGGGGAGACCAAGAGATGGCAGTGGTCCACCAGTTCTTGTAGGGAGAAAACTTTGAACCTATTTCTTGTGTATACTGTTGAAATTATATTTGAACAGGATTTGTATAGCTCTCCCTGGAAACATCCTAAATTCCCAATTATTATTTTGACCTGTGAGGCTTCAGGGTAGCATCTGCCTCCACAGTGCTACATCTAATGTGGCCACATTCCACAGCACCACCCCCTGTTGTGTTGCTCAAACACTGTTAGTGCTATGATGCGAGAAGCATCGAGAACTTTTCCTTTTCAGATATGTTTTTTATTTTTGATAATAATTTAAAAATATACCAGTGTTGGCTATGAAGCCAGTCATAAAAGCCCACATGTTGTATGATTTCATTTATGTAAAATGTCTAGAACAGGCAAATCTATAGAGAAAGAAAACAGATCCGTGTTTGCCCAGGGCAGGGGGTGAGGGGGGAACGGGGAATCAGCACTCAGGGTATGGGGTTCTTTTGGGGGTGATGAAAACACTCTAAAGTTGATTGTGGTGATGTTGTACAACTCTGTAAATGTACTAAAAATCATTGAATTGTACATTTTAAATTGGTGAATTATGTGTTGGGTAGATTGTATCTCAATAAAGCTGATGTGGAAAATAAAGTAAAAAAATAAAATAAAATAAAATAAAATAAAATAAAATAAAATAAAATAAAATAAAATAAAATAAACCAGTGTTGGTGGCACCTACTTTCCAGGTCATCAACCCCTTGATAATCACATCTCTTAAAAAGCTTGGCTGAGAGTCATCTTAGACCAGCCTTTCCAAGCCCAAACGAAAGCTGCTCAGTGTGGCCCACAATGGGAGGAAAGAGGATGTACCTCTCAGGCCTCAGCTACAGTGATAGAACCCTGTCTGGTACACTCAGGCTCCACAAGGAAGGCAGCAACTGGACCTCCTTTAGATTGTGATCAATTTCCTTGTGATAAATGTTCTAAAGCTCTGAAATTCTTGCATTGTTTCTCAAAGTCTTTCTTCATTCTAAGTCCATTTTTTAAAAGTCTTCTAGGTCCTATTTATTTATTTATTTATTTATTTATTTATTTATTTATTTTATTGGCTGTGTTGGGTCTTCACTGCTGCGCGTGGGCTTTCTGTAGTTGCAGAGAGCAGGGGCTAATCTTCATTGCAGCACAAGGGCTTCTCATTGCCGTGGCTTCTCTTATTGTGAAGCATGGGCTCTAGGCCTGTAGGCTTCAGCAGTTGCAGTTCTTGGGCTCAGTAGATGTGGCTCGAGGGCTCTAGAGCACAGGCTCTGTAGTTGTGGCGCACGGGCTTAGTTGCTCCTCGGCATGTGGGATCTTCCGGGACCAGGGATCGAACCCGTGTCCCCTGCATTGGCAGGTGGATTCTTAAACACTGCGCCACCAGGGAAACCCCATCCCATTGTTTTAAATCTTAGGAATAAGGTGTGTATAAAGCTGGCATAAAGGATATTTTCAATAAATGTGTGATGAAAGCATGTTGTAGTTAAAGTATATAAACTCATATGATGAACTTAGAAGCAATCGTGCTCACTACCAACTCTGAATGTTTCAGAGGACTTTCTAAGTTGCAAAAAATATAGTAAATGGGTTCATTCAGTGAAACAAAACAGCAAATATTTGCTAAAAGGTTAACTTTTAAAAAACCAGATCCACTGAGACTGAATTCAGCAGGTGTCATTCGTGCATTATCACCAGAATGGTGTGGTGTGATCTGTAGAATATTTGCTTAATACTCCACAAAAACAACCCAAAATAACCAAATGGTAGAATGTCTCAATCACCACTTTATTTTTTTATCCAAGGATAATGTAAACTACATTGAAATTACTGCTATATTTGGAATACTGGCAAAGCCTTCTAGCTAGAAATATACAACTGTAAATGAGACGAGCTTGTACACTTCGTTCCACTGTGCACACTCATGGGATCTCAATTGTGCACTGGTACTTGATTTCTTTGGAGCGTTATTTAGTTGAGGGTTTCATCTCTGTTCTTATATTTAAGGTCCTCCTTTGCTTCCTTTTTGCGGGCGGGGGCAGGGGGCGATCTAGAGGTCCACAGAATGTCGTGTCATTTGGATACGCAATCAATATTAACCCAAATAATTAAACAATATATTCTTCATAAAAAGAGGCATTTGTTACTCTTTATACTCTGAGTAAGCGCACACACACACACACACGCACACAGACACTATATTGTAAAGCAACATAGCTCAATAAATAAATATATATATATATGTCAAAAAAAGAAAAAGAAACACTCTAATCCCCTATGAATTAACTAGGTGAGTTTCCAGGAGCATTCACAAAAACAATACCATCGGAATTAGTCTAGCCCGCGTTCCTGCCCCTTTACCACATAAACACACAACCAGTTCACCCCAGCTGCCAAATGAGCAGTTTGATGCCTGACAGCGAACTTCTGGGAATGCTGTGCTGTGTTTGTGAAAACACATTCTAATCCTTACCCATCCTTCCATCTCTTTGTATTTTCGGGGATCATGCTAAACAGTCCTTCCATCTGTCCCCCGTCCAGCACGCCCAGTGATCAATGCTGCCTTCATGCGAAGCCTCACTCTTCCTTGATTGGAGCACACAGACGACTTCTTAAGGTTTAGCCCCCTCGCAGCTGGGCACGGCCATGTGACTCGTCCTGACCATTGGGCTGGGAGGAGGAGGGAGTGCCCTTTCTGAGAGAAAGCACAGAAAAACCCCACAGGATCCTCCAGGGCGATGAGGGGGCCGCTTCCTCCAATGGTGCAGCTACCAGATGGCGGAGACTCTGTTCCGGTGGGTTTCTAAGCGGCTGTGTGGGCAGAGCCGACTGAGGAGAGCACGAAACAGGAGCAGGAAATGAAGTTGCTGTGTTAAACCACTGAGCTTTGGGGTTGTTTGTTTCTGCAGCATCCTGATGAATCCAGTGACTTCAGCTGGCATTGCTTCTAAGCCATCTGGACCAGGTATTGTCCCTATAAACGTTCTGCACCTTCTCCAAGAAGCTCTATTTTCTGACCCTGGGGAAGGACACATAAATTTAGTTGCACAGACCCAGAACTCCTCCAGGAGGTGCCTTCTACATCTAGAGACACCACCTTCTTCTGGCCCGCCTCAGCATACCTCTGCTGCTCTTCCCAAGCACATTCATGGGCATCCTGAAAAGACAATTGCTGGGAATCCCTGTGCAGCCAGGAGTCCCTTCCAGGACCCTCCTCCCGGGTAGCTCATGCCCAGACAACAGCTCTCTCGGGAAACTATCCCATCCTGAGCTGGCCTCCTGGCTCCTCTCCAGCCCACTCACTGAATTCAGTTCACAGCCCACTTCTCCACAAAGCAGACTAAGACTTGCCTCGGTACCTAGGAGAGATGCTACATTCTCCTTCAGTTCATAAGCAAACACCTGTATTTCTGCATTTCTCTCTCCTCTACCCAAGAAGAAATCATCTGCTTTCCACTGGGAGCCAGAAGCAGAAATCTGAAATGCCGTCCCGAGGTCACAGGGATGATCTCACATCGTATCATCTGTTCCAACACAGGCAATTCCCGGGCACATGCTTCCAGCTAAAACTCTTCCATGCTCCACTTCTGATTTTCCAGGGTTTCCTTGTCTGCCAGTTTAAGCCTGCCCCCTCCTGTTATTTTTAGATTTGATTTTACTCCTTATAAAGGGCCAGGGGGGATGGGGAGAACATTTTTTTCTTTTTAATTAGAAGCAGATGACAAAGGCAACTCAGCTATGGAAAATAGTAGGAGTTGCACTGTCTCTGGCTCCCATTCGTGCATTTCCTCCATCAGCCACCACTGAGCAGAAAAACAACAATGCTAATCCAGTCTCCTCTGCCTTTTCTAGAAGATACACATTATCTAAGCAGATGTCTACTGAGATCCCATTAGAAAACGGCATATGCTGTTCTTCCTCTTCCGTTCCTGCTCGCAGAATGATTGCATGTTAGAGCTGGAAAGGAGCGTCTGTGACCGTCTTTATGTTACCAGGGAGGAGCTGGGGGCCAAGGGAGGTCAAGGGAAGTGACCAAGAAGGTCCAGCCTCTTGAGGTCTCTCCAGTTCCACCTTCCAAACACTGAGCCTGTCTGTTGAATCCATGTTTCTCTGCTGCTAATAATCAAAACAGAGCAAGAGCTCCTTCCAGGGAGGGACCCTTGCCTGGTATGTTCTGTTCCTCAGGCCTCAGGAACCTGCACAGGCAGGTAATGGTTCAGAGCAAAGCACTGGGCTTTCACTCACTCTCCCACGCACACTTCTTGCTGTTTACATCCTTTCCAATGACTGTCTTTTTCTCTCTCTCAGCCGAATGTAGCCTTGTGCAAACTCTGTAAGCTTGGATATTTGTTTGCTTGGCTGTTTGCTGACTCAAAGATAGTTCAATTCCAGATTTTCTTACTTCACTTAGATTCAGTTTCAAATCCCATTATTAGATGTGTTTACAATTAAGATGTCCTATTATCAGATGTAATAATTCAAAAGTCCTGGTCCGTGGGCTCAGGTAACTCACACAGAACAAGCACAGAGCTTGTGGTCATAGCATGGAATGCAGTTTGTTACTGTCAGACTCTTGCCTTTCTTCCTTATTTCCCCAAGTGTAAGAAGAAGGCCATGGGGGGTGGGACCAGATGACATCACTTACAGGTTATCCGCACAAGACTGAACCAGGGAAGGCCTGGTGAGGTCCACCTCCACTCCTGTCCTACAGCAGACAGAAAAGACATGTATTCTGGAATCTCTGTGCTGCTCACCAGGAAAATTAGGACACTTGATTGCATAAGACAGAAACCCAAACTAGCTTGAACGAAAAGGCAAACTTATTGGAAGGCTCACATTCCCATCTGGGAAGGGTGGGGAGGCCACCGGATGTCAGGAGGGGCGGGATCCAGGGCCCCACAGCCCCCAGAGTGCTCTCTTTCTCTCCCCTCTCTCTGAGCCAGCATTATTTCTCCCAGGTTGGCTTTGTCCATGGAGTGAAATCATGAGCTCTTCCTCATCCCCAGTTTAACCATCAGGGAGAGATTAGCTCCCTCTCCCCAGTTCCAGCTGCAGAACTCCCGAGGAATGATTCCGCTGGTCTGACGAGGGTCAGGGGCCCCCTCCCATGCCTGGGTACTGACGGCCTTTCTCAGAGGAGGGGAGATCGTAGTCAGCCCCGCAGTAACCTTGATTCACTTCCACCACCACATGTGGCCATGAGCAAATTCCTTAACTTCTCTGAGACTTGCTTTCCTCACTGTAAAATGAAAAAAATTTTTTGGGGGGGGTGGGGGGAGTGAAGGCAAAAATAATGGCTTCTCCAAAGAGCTGTTGATCAGTGCAGAGTCTGGTATACATGAAGCATCAATAAATGTTCATTTTCTTTCAAGGTGAGTCTTAAAGTCAAGGCAGAAGTCAGTATATGAAAATGGAGAGGAGAATTATTTGGAGCACAGGGAACCAAATGCGAAATGCTATACAATTCAGAGTAAGAGGCACTACCCGAGTTGTTAAAAGGAGGGGAATTGAGCCTTCACTCATTCCTACCCATAAATCACACACAAGATCCGCATTCTAGGAAAAGGGGGGCCAGCCTTAGCTATAGGGAACCTGGAATGTCAAGTGGATCAAACAACCTGTAGCTTGTGTGACATTCTCTGCTACCCAGGGGAAGATTATTTCAGTCAAGGAACATTTTAGGGCCAACATAAAAAGAATTGTAAAAGATTTGGATTTTGATGAACTCCAAGGAGCAGAAGCTGCCTTTCCTCACATTCCCGTTGTAACTTTTTGGCGTCAGGCCAATGAACGGACCCAGCTGTGCAGTAGGATAACTTGAATTTACTCCTAGTTCTGCAAAAATATTCCCTGTGTTGTCTTCCCTCATACATTTCATCTTTAAGTTTTATGAGAGGAAAAATAGACTTCATATTATACATTTCTTAGGTAAGATTACTACACCAATGGGGCACTGAAATCAATAGATTGTAAAATTTCCAGTTTTTGCAAAGCTTAGAGAGTTTAGTACTCCTGAGATTTTGGCGGGTTTTGCATTTGAATCAATTTAACTCACACCAACATCTGCTCTTGATAAAATAATATGAAATTTAATGTCTTCCTGATGGCAGAGGATCAAACTCTACCCCCTGTCCCTGCTCTTCATCCCTTTCTTCCATAGTCCCCATGTCATCTGCTTCTCAATTTTGTAAATGACCATGACGTCTGACAACTCACTAGAATTCACCCGCCCCAGAACACACTTGTGGTGTATGGCATCCTGCACAGTTAAATCTCAACACCTGTCAGGTTCATCCCACCCCCTTTAACTCAGCGCAGAGCCTGGCCCTACGACCCAGGCCCTCGACAAAAGCATCCCTTACTGTCCCAGCACACAGGCACATTCTGCTCCAAGCTCTTACTTATGGCATCAGTACTTTGATCTTCGTCAAAGGCTGCCTGGTTTTGCAAGTTCATCTTTACGTGCTTATGTCTGGGACCTTGCTGTGTACTTGTTCCCTGGTTCTCAGCACGATGCTAATACATGGTAGAGGTTCCATAAGTACACGCGTGCGTGAGTGAGTGAGTGACTGAAAAGCTTTTCTACACAGCTTGGCACTTAAGTCTTTGGGAATTGAGGTTTATGTCAGTTTTAGGTCTAAAGACAACAGATTTTGGCTCAACTCTGCCAGTTTCTCTTATGACAGATTGTCTCATGGATCTGGAGAAGCTACGATCAGCATATGGAGATAGAATGGCTGTGAGGGATGAGCTGTGGCCAGGCACAGATGTGGGGATGGAGACACAGGATGGGCAAACATCCCAAATCCTGGTCCAGGAACCATGTGACCTGCATTCTTCCCCTGGTCAATCACTAAAAAGCAGGTTCTGTGATCCAGGGCAAGTCATCGAATCTTCCAGAGCCCAAGAAGCTTCGTAGACATCTACCGATGTGTATATAAATTTCTCCTCTTCACCTGCAGAACAAATTCCAGCATCCATTTGAAAGTCTAAGTCATGGACCCACTGTCAACCTGACAGGAGACTCGCTACTCCAGGAGAAAATCACCTGCAGGCCCGAGGGCTGCTGGGATAATCCTGACAATGTGTGCAGGCCATCAAAACCACTGACAGGTGACCCTGAGAATTAACAGCCAGCAAGAATGACTGGGAGATTGGGATACCAAATAGTACACTCTAAATATATGCAGTTTATTGTATGCTAACTGTGTCTCAGTAAACGTTCTTAAAAAAATAAATTAATTAAAATAAAATAAAAAATAAAGACAACAACAACAACAACAACAAAAGCCAGTGACGCCCTCTCCCTTGACACACTGGACACCTGAGCATCCCCCTACACCAGAAACCAGACTGACTACAGGAGGAGGAAGGGGGAAAAACTCCCAATGTTTGAGCATTTACCAGTAAGAGCCTGAGCTAACTGTTTTAAACCAGAAAACTGAGACATCAGTCTTCAGTTTTCAATTAAAAATTTTTCCCTGTCCCCTAAATCATCTGTGATATGGGGTTCAAAAATAAGTTGAGGTAAGTTATATTCTATCCAAGAAAGCCCTGACCAATGTTCCACAACAGACCTGCTGCTTTAGCTGAGTCATTCCGCACCATCCATTAGGAGATCCAGTACTAATGCCCAAGGCTGAGTTTAAGATGAAAAGAGGGAGAAATCCTAAAACACCTTTAGCGTTTCTTTATAAATATATGTCTATTTCAACATTACAAAAAATTATCAGCAAAACCACCAGCAACTCCAAAACTCCAAACTCAAATATCTATTTTTCTAACATAGCTGGCAGGTCTCCTTCTTCACTTGGTGTTGCTTTAAGGTCACATTTCCAAACCTCCCCACAGATAAGAACCATTGGATGCCTGTTAACAACACTAAGCCCAAGCCCCTCCCTGGACCGTCAGGTACAGCAAGTGGGGCGGGACCCAAGAACCTTTGTTCCTTAACAGGTGCCCAGGGAAGGAGGGAAAACACTGCTTCAAGGTAGTGGTTCTCAAAGTGTGGTCCCTGAACCAGCAGCATCAGTGTCACTTCGGAACTTGTTATAAATGCAAATTCTTGCTCCCCCACCCCCCCCCAACCCCCGCCACGCCCCCCACACACACACCTACTGAGTCAGAAGCTGCGGGCGTGGAGCCCAGTGATCTGGATTTTACCAAACTCCCCAGACGATTCTGATGCACATTAAAGTCTGAGAACGACTGCCTTCAGGAATGGAGAAACAGGGAAGGATGAAAGTTTATCACAACCAAATGCCCCTCAGGGATCCACACCCCACCCACACCCAAGGACCCAACAAGAATTCACATTGTATCCCTGTGTCCAACAGGGCATGAGTGGCTTTGGCAATGGTTCCCAGACTTTGCTGTATGTTAGACTCTCCTAGGGGGAGATTTGAAAGCTCCTGCTGCTCACACGGCTCCCCATATGGATCGAATCAGAACACCAGGGTGGGAGACCAGCACCAGTACTGGTTTCAGATACTCAGGTGATTCTAGCGTGTAGAGAAGTTTAAGAACCTCTGAACAAAGCCCCTGGGCTCAGACGTGCCAGAAAAGAAAACAAAATGCAGACAAGAGGCTGGATAAAATAGGGCAGGCCCAGCAGGGAGACGATCCTCTATGGAATAAAATGACTAGACGTTGCTTCCCAGGAGTCACTGGAGAATTGGGAACACACTCTCATCCTCTCCAATGTTCATCAGAGTCAGCAAGTACTGGACAGGTCAGAACAAGAAGGATGAATCTCCTCCACGCCTCCCCTTTGACCCTTTTCTGAACACACGTGAGCACTATTAGAATTTTAATTAACATCTGGCTCCCTAGTAGGACTTGGTAAATAATGGGTTGGCCAAAAAGTTTACAGAAAACCCTGAACGAAGTTTTTGGCCAACCCAATAGTTACTAATCAAGGATGGGTCCCTGGGTGCAGAACGATGGTGACAATGTGGAGAAGGAAGAGAAGGGGGAGGGAAGGAAGAGGGCAGGAAGAGGAGCACAGCTAATGTCCTTGAGAGGTTCCCACGTGCCAAGCTCCAAGCCCCAGTCATTTTCTTACCTCCCTTTTGCCCAGAGTGGTCGGAAGCCAGGGCAGGGTAGGAACTTGCCCCTGATCATACCTGTGAGTGGCAGACGCACTCACCGGTCAAGATGTGGAGGCTGCTGAGGGATCAAGGATGCCAGGGGACAGTAAGGAGGGCAGACGGAGGATGCCTGAGGATCGCTGGGGCCAGATCTGTGACATGGTGACAATTTACGAATCAACCTGACCATCTGCTTTAGTCCAGGTGTGGCATTCTGGATCACAGGGAATCAAAGGGAGGCTTCCTGTGCAGCTGGGGTGAGGGAGAGGGCTTGGCACAGGGGCTTGGGGCAGGGGCATGCACCAATGGCACAGATAGATTTCCACATTCAAGCAACCAATACATACATGAGTGTGGGCCAGCAAAAGATGAATCCTGGTTTAACCCGGTGTGGACACAGAGCATAAGGCTTTTTGTGGTTAGGAGATTTAAATTTTAAAAAAAGCCCTTTGGCATCCTCCTTAACCCATCTTTAATGAGGTCCCAGATGTCTCAATTGGGCCACGAGCATGAGTACAAGCACATCCAACTGCATCCAAGAGGACACGGCTCCCCTCCCTGCACCAAAAGGCCATCCTGGGGGCTTTGATTGGAACCTGAGGCAAACAGTCATTGCACATGAAGAACTGATGAGTATAGTGTACGGAGAGAGGGGGAGAGATTCATGAAATATTACCCAAATTTATCTCAACTTTCACATTTGAGCTGGAAAAACACACCCAAAACATAACCAATAAGAGCAGCTCGTTGCTTCAACACTGCAAGTTTTCAGTCTGCTAGACAAGGGTATCACAGTTTTGGCAACTTCCAAGAAAATGTCATCCAGCTGGGAGGGAGGGAGAGGCGAGGCCCACAGGAAGGTCAGAGGATTATGACGGAGCTGGGAGTCTTGGGAGATTGCAGTGAAAATAAATCACAAGTTTGCTGTTTCAAAGATGTTAACCAAATTATGGCACAAAATTCCTTTTAAAAAAAAATGTGGACTGAAATGAATTGTTTCTGCAATGCTCTGGCAATCATTTTGCACAGATTTAAGAAAATCAGAGCATAGAAAAGGGGGCATCCAATGCCAGTGACCCTGGTTTGAATTTGAAGCCAAGCATCAAACCATCTGTCAATAGTTACAGAGTGACTGTGAAAACTGAGCTATTTGGATGTAAAATTCACCTAAAAGCTAAACGTTAGCACTTCAAAGGTCCCAATTATCCACACAGCACTTTCCACAGTAACAAACAGCACCTGTGTTGAGCTTACCTTTCCTGACCATATTCTAGACGCTGTCTCAAGTAACCCGTGGGGCAACCTGGAAACCCCGTGTTACAAAGCGGAAACCAGGGAGGTCACACAAGTGGAAGAGCCAAGGTTTGACTCCAGGCAGCCTGGTTCCAGAGCCCACCATTTCTTTATAGTTGTGTGCTATTTGCTTCTGCTGTAAATCAGTAACATTTGCAGGCACTTAGTATGTTCCAGGCACTCTCCTAAGCAGTTTACAGGTATTAATTCATTTAATTCTCATTGTTATGAGATACTATCCCCCCCTCATTTTTTTGGACAAATGAGAAAAATGAGGTACAGAGATGTAAATTTCCCCAGCTCTCACAATTCACAGTGGAGCCAGGGTTCAAGTAGCCTGGTTCCAGGGCTTATGCTCCTGACCAGCCAGTAACTGCCTAAGAAACACACACATCAGGCCTGAGGAAAAGCCTTCACTGAGAGCACAAAAGCAGGAAAATTTTCTGCTGCCTGAAATCTGCTCACGGTCATGGGTGGGGAAAACCTCCACCCGGCTGCCTGCATGAGGGCCGAGGGAATCATGGGAGCAGGTGATGAGCTCGCCCCTTGGTGTTGCTGCTGTGCAAGCCCAGGTCCCAGTTTAACAGATATAGCTTAGCTTGGGTACCACCCTCTCGGCACAGGTGGGATGGGTCTCTACCAGGGTCAGAGCATCCCTGAACTCCTTTGTTTTCTCAAAAAGATGGTCCCTCTGTTTAGTTTCCCGAGTGTGTAAATTTGCCCCAACTAGCACATTAAAGTAACCAGCACTCCAGCCCTGTCAGAGAATCTAAGCTCTGACTGGCTGCAGCCTGCTCCAACCTAAATCCCTGCCGGAGGAAGTGATGTTTACGGAAAGCTATACTTACCACCAGAAAGCTGAATCCCTGGGCTGTGTCGCCCTCGGCCCCTGCAGAATTTCTTCCCTCGAGTTACTTTTGGATATTTTGCTGTCAACATTTATCAAAAATCCTTCATGAAGCAGTCAAATGATACTCTTTACAGCATCCGCCATGGGAAAATTTTTGAGAATGTTGTCCACTGTATCACCCAGGCCCCAAAGGAAAGGCCCCCATAAAAAAACTTCCTTTGTTTAAGCTGAGAAAAGCTTTACTTATCTTGAGAAAATAGTATGTTTTGTCATTTCTGAGCATGAAAATTATGTCCTAACTGCCCATCTCTTTCTCTCTCTCTCCCTCTCTCACTTTTTTAAGCATCTAGGAAGCTCAGAATCAAACTTGAAATTGAAGTCGTGGGCCTTTATAGCCTATACGAGGCACCTTGAAACTTTTTTTTAATCTCACCATCTCCATAGGCAAAAATTTAAAGATAAAGCCCTATTAGGTATATATTTATTTATAAATTATACACATGTACCTGATTATATATTATTACCTGGTATTTTAAATCATACACAGAGGTTGAAGTTCATTGTTAATGCATGGGGACATAAATCCATATCTCAAAGGGTCCTCTAATAATTTCAAAATTGCTTCAGCCTCTTCTCTCAGCCCCCAACTGGATTATGTTTACTTTTAATGAGGCTGACAAAGAGCTTGCCCAAGTAGCACAAGTACCTTCTTCGCTTGCAGGTACTACTAGTATGACATGCAAAACCAGCAGTTTCTTTGCAGAAACATTTTTAAGCTACTCTCCTCCTTCGGTGAGGATAGACTTAAACATGGGTAATACAAACCAGAAAGCCACCTAACTGGACACACGCCTGCGGCAAGCTGCCCAGCAAACGAGGAGGCTCTGGGGCTCTCTGGCCCTGGGGCGTCTGCCCAGGGTTCCTCAGACGCCTTCCAGAAGTGTCAGGGCCGGCCAAGGGAAGTGCGTGACAAACATGTTAAACGGCACTAAACATTCTAATATATTTTCTTCCCATACCACAGCTGTTCTCACATATGCACACCTCTCTGGGACCTACCTGTACCTCTGTCCGTTTTGATCTTTTCCTGGTCCTGACCCCCTCCGCATGCTTTCCTCGCCCTCCCTCGATTTTTATTTACGCTACCCGTTATTTCGGGCTGGGTGTTCATTAAATCCTTTATGGAATGAGAGTGTGTGTACATTCCCACATGTTGTGAACAGAACAGATACAAGAAAGTGAAGAACACTTTTCCTCAATGTCTTTACTGTTATTTCAGCTGATCATATATCTGGGAATCTGTAAGTTTGGGGTTATTCCACACACCCACGTCTCCAAACATTTCAAGGCCGTGTTCAGAGGAATCAATGTGAGCTGGCGTTGATTATCAACTGAAACAGAAATATTTTGACTTTAACATGTTAAGTATCTACCTAATCAGCATTAGGTTCGATGACAGAAACCCTGAGAACACAGTGACTTTAACCCGCTGGGTTTAGCCTTTTGTGTAAGAGAGGGCCAGAGGAGGGTTCTCTAGGGTTAGTGTGGCAGCTCCATGAAATTACCTGGGACACAGCCACCTTCAGTCACTCCCAGGATGTGGTTTTCATCCCGTGATCTAAGACAGCAGCTGGAGCTCCAGCTATCTCATCGCTTTCCAGGCTGACAGCAAGAGGAAGAGGGGAAGGGCGTGTGTCCTAAGGACACACCTCAGGGGGCTCCACGCCATCTCCCTCCCATCTCAGCCAGGACACAGTAAGATGGCAGTGCAGGTGGGCGGGAAACAGTGGCACTTAAATCAGGGAGAACAGATATTGGGAGGATAGCGAGCAGTCTCAGCCACAACTGCTTTAAAATTTGAGCTTTTCATTAGCAAAGTACAGGATCCAATAGTAGGATTGCATTCGCTACAATTCCAATTCCAGGCCATCAACTTATAGCTGATTCCAATCTTTTTTTTTCTATTCAAAGACCCATTATCCATTGCCACCCAGGGGTATTTAAAACAAGAATCATCCCAGGAATACATTGTACATTGTCGAAGCCCTGAAACATGTCTCTGTGAATGCACAATTCATGCAGTCTTACTGAAAGACAAACTTTTTCTGTCTAATAGAAACCACGATAAGTATCATCCTAAGATGTTGTTTGGCATCAGGTTTTGCAAACCTCATCCTCCTTCAAACACAACAGGAAAGTTAGCTACTTTGTGGGACCCACAGTGAATCTGAGGCAGGGATTTGGGGGTGAGGGAGACTTCCATCTCACCATGTGAATAATCACATTCTAACACATCTGTATCAGAATTTGAAATGTTCACTTATCAGATTTTCCTAAATTAGAGCAATCTCACTGATGATTTTAGCAAACTAAAAGAAAACCTCTGAAATAAACCCCAAATGTGAATCTCATCATGGGTCATTATTCCCCTTTTAAGTCTCATCTCAGCCACTGCCATGTGTTTTGCAGTAAAGGCCCCACTGGGGAGATGGTCAGTGGGTTTTGCTACTTTCCCATCGACTTGACTTGCATTCTGAGAGATGCGGGCAGAGGCCAAGTGGCGGACTTGCTTCCGTTGCCGAACGTGAGTCAGGAGAGGATTCATTGTGCAACCATGCACATCTCTCATCTTTCAGATGCCAAATGTTCCAAGTATTGAGTTGGCCAAAGTTTTTCCATAAGATGGTGTGGAAAAGCCCGAACTTTTTGGCCAACCCAATAGAAAAATACTTCAACTGGTCACTGTGTGGAGTAAGACAGGCGGTGTTGCATTCATGAGCTCACACCTCATGGGTGACATCACACGTAACCAGGAGGTCCTGTGCACTTTATAACTAATCAACCAGCGAGCCTAAAACAAAGTTCTTTGCTGGCCTTCATGCCCCCTCACCAGACCCAGAGTGCTTGCTTTCTCGAGTTGACAGGAAAAGTCCAGGAAACTGGAGACTTCCATTGAACTGAAGAGTAAAGCACATTGGGGGACAGGGGTTGAATTTAACCGGGTCCCTCACGAGTAACGAAATGGCCATCACAAGACGTGTGGTTTCCAGAAAGCCGCCACCGTGTGAGCACACTCACCAACCCACCAACATTACCTCCAACCCACAGGAGGGGAGGAAACCTCTTCCTCTGTTTTGCATTTTTTCCCTTCTGAATTTTAAGGGAAGGAGGAAAATTGTAAAATCAAGAGGCTGCCTATCCCCTGAGACATTTAAATTTAAGTTGGACCAAGCACTACCCCTGTATCACAGGCAACAATTTCACCCTGGCAGGGAAGTGGACTAAGTGACTTAATGGGTATTTTCCATCTCTAATTTCCATGATTAAAAGAAAGAGGTTGAGAGGGGTACATGTGGAGCCTATTGTGAGTTCGCCAATGAATCCTAATTTAGATCAAAGAGAGCCTATGTGACACTGAACCATAAACACCCTAGTGTGCGTTACTTCAAGGAAGTTGTTAGTGTGTCCCCGATGGCTATTATGGGATATAGTTGCGCTCTATAGGCTGCACCCTTTAATTACTAATATAGAAGAAAATCCCATATAAGAGGGAGGAATGTAAATGAGACCTCTTCTCTTTTGAACATTTTATGCACTTGCCAAATTAAAATTTGCTGCGGACTTTGGTTTTCCCTGATCGCTGTTGGTAGTGATCATTTGGCTCGTGGGATTAAATCCGACTTTCCAAAAACTATTTCCGATCAGTGTGCAGATTTCCAATCTTTATGTGCGCTTTGCCTGAGACATGGATCATCAGAACCAGACTGGGAACAATTTCTTTGAAGTTTTCAAAGGTAGGGAAGAAATCCTCTTTCATCCTCATCTGTCTTTGGCCGGGCGCTGCTCAGTGCAGGTTGAGGGGCTGCCACTGAGAGAGGAGCGTGGGGGTCCAGAGGCACCATGACCCACCACACTCTTGCACTGTCCCCCGATACGTGCATGTGCTTCCGTGCTTTAGGGACGTGGGCCTGGCTCGGTAAGCACGGCCACGCTCACCGACGCGGGGCTTGCTCACGCTGAGTTTTAACACTCAGTTTCAGGATGAGCACAGCCACAAATGTCAACTTGAACAGCACGATTTTAATCCTACTTCCTTCTCCAGGATTCTTCTGCCCTCAGCCTCGTGTAGGGGAAAAGGATTGAGAACAACTTTGCACTTAAATGAAAAGCTGAGTGTAGAACCAGGCCCTGTGCAAAAGCCAAGATGCTTATAGACAGAATGACTGCTGCAGATATTAACCACTCAGGGAGATTTGCCATGGCCAACACTGCATCTTGTGCAGTAAAGCAAACTCCTTCTTTGCCATCTGTCTCATACTACAAAGAGATAATAATAATAAAATCATTGCTTAATGAGTAAACGAAGTAGGGGATAATTCCCTGGTAGATCGTGTTGGTGTTCTTCTCCAAAGGATGCCATATTCTCAATGAGGCAGAGAACACAGGGGAGAATGCGTGCTCACGCACAAACGAGGATGCCTAAAATCAAAAACCAATGCAGCATATGTCAGTATTTAAAGCCCCATCAAAGAAACATCCAACTTTTCAGCTGTAACCCAAATATAAATTTTCCTTACCCTGTCAATTAGCAGATTACAAAACTTCTGTAGCAGGAATACCATTCTGCCAACAAAGCCATAGTGTTTGGAATGGGTCCAGGTCAGACAGATGGTGTGGAAGAGGGGTGCAATGAGACGTTGCCTATCGGGAGAGGCAACTGTTCTTCCGTGCAGCAAACGTAACCTTCGAAGGGCGGAGCCCCAAGGTGAAGTGCATCTCCACGCAGCTGGAGAAGCCTACACACGTCTAGAATCACTAAAGTAGTCAGTGACAAGCACGACAATGGGCTGGCGTAAGGGAAGCGTTTACAGAAGGAAAATATGCAAAATATTAAATAACCGGAAACCTTGGCTTTTGGCACCTAAAGTGTGCCCTCCCTACCCTAAGCCGATGGGCATAAAAAGCAGAATCACATCTTCTCCAAATAAGATATGATTGTTAAGTTAGGATAATAGTTCTTGCTCTCTTTGGAATGCCGATGAGACTATAAACACTTGAATGATGTAACCACAAGGGGAAGACAAAGAATATGTGTTATACTATTATTAAATGCCACCTGTACATATCACAGTCTGTTTGCAAAACTGGCTCACTTACAAATAGTACCTACTCAGCTGCTCAGAAAAGCTCGATTCAGAAGTTGATGATCAATGAAGGTATTGTGCATAGTAGTAACAGTAAGAGCTCACTGGATTTTAAAAGTGAGTTAAAAATGTAAACACTAACTGATGACTCAAATTTTTTTAAGAATTTAAATTCACTTGCATTAAAATCAAAGAAGCAAAGCTACTTCATTAACTGAAATGTTTGTAGGTCAGTAAAAGTGCCTTTGTTGCTATTTCTTTAAATTACTAGTGACCAAGCCATTTGTAAGCACCAGCAACATGTAACCTTTGACATTTTACACATGTCAACTTACTTCATCCTCTAAACAACCCTACCAAATGGAATAACTCTCATCATTTTAGAGGTAACAAATTAAAGATCCCAGAAAGGAACCTGGCCACACCAGCAATAACTCAAAGCACTGATATTCCAAACCCCGGGGTTTGTTGTTTTCTCTCCACGCCACTGCCACACCCTGAAGGAGGGCGTGGCTGCTTCTCACAAGTTCTAAGTCAAATTTTTTGTCTTCAGATGGAGAAGTACCACCTGTTGATGTGCAGATGAATTAACCCAATGCAAAACAACCAGTTTCTTTATGTCCTAATTCCTATTTTAGCTAGCTCCAGGTCTTGGCTAGTGGAACACGCACCATGAAATGATTTGTGCCCAAGCACAGGTTGGTGTCTTACCTTGAATCAGCTCTTCCTGAAGGAGTTCCTGCAGGACCAGGAACCTGGTTCCACCCTGATGATTGTCTTCTGCCAAGTAAGAAATATGCAACACATGAGGAGGGTCTGGCCCTTTAGCCCTTCTCGGTGCCCTTCCTTCCTAGTGATTCTTTTACTTCTGCTGCTGGCACCCACTCACTCACAGAGGCCAGGTGCTCTTGTTGACACAGCAAAGAGAGGAAGACACCAGGGCCATTATCCTGACCACACTAGCTAAATTCTTTCCAGCCTCTTTGGCAGAAAGGACTCTGCCTTCACACAGAGGATGGGTTTTCTTTGCCATGATCTTGATCGAACAAAATAGCACATGTCATGCTCTGTCTACGATAGCCCCTGATTAAAGAGACTATAGACCTGGCAAGGCATTTGATGCTGTAGAGATTTCAGAAAGCAAGGTTCACCCGCCAAGCCTGGAGTGAAATTTTATGACTGGCACCACTGTTTTCACTTCACAACGACCTATAAGAAAGATGATCCAGTGATTAAAACAACAATTAACTTGGTCATCAGTTTAAACTTTTCAACCCAGGCCCTTGCCCTATATCCACACCCTGAGAAGAGAAGAGAAAGGAAGCACAAAAGCCTCACAGAAGTAACAATTGCCTACTTTAATGTTGGCAACGTATAAGTGACAATTATGTCGTTAATTGATAGTTATTTCAGCGAGTTGTCATCCATGTAGATTGTACAGATTAGCAATGTTGTTTTTGCATTGTGATTAAAACACTGAGTAGCTGCAGAAAACCTGTTGTATTCTATGGTATATACATGCTAACAACTCAGAAGAGAAAATGGGCTAAGCTCTTAAAGATACAGATGACTTTTAAAAGAGTCTGGGAAATATGAAGTCATAATGAAGTGTGATTTTTAGCAGAAGGCTGGATTAATGAAATGCAATGTTTAATGAAAGAAATTTCTTTCTATGTAAATGAAGTATTAATGAGACAGAAGGCAGTGAAAGAAGGAGTGATAGTTAGCAGCAAAGTTACCAAGCATACAAAGGAAAAGATTACCCCTGCCTAGCGTGAGGCTAACGGAGCCTGTCTCCAGAACTCTCTCTCAAACTCAGGACAGGGGCTGGTTTCTTTTTAGGGCTGAAGACTGGAGCAAGTAAAACCCCAAAGGAGTCTGGCCTGAAGGAAAGATTTAGAATAAATTCACAACCCAAGACTAAATAGCAATGGTTAACTCTACATCTTTTAAGAGAAACCCCAAAACTCTACATCTTACTTAAAAGTTCTCTGTGGCTTTCCAATCTTACAAAAACAGATTGAATTTCAAAGTCTTCCTACTGTATAGAAGCTTAAAGCTATAGCCATTTGATTAGTAACATAAAACAGTGATCTCGAAATCTGAGGGCAGCAACTCAAGAAGGCCTACTGACCCCTCCAATCTCATGGGGCAGTCCTGGCCACAGCTGCCCAAATCTTGAGTAAGTGACCTGTTGGAAGTAAACTGAGTCGAGAGGCCATTTCATAGAGTTTCTCCTTTTGCATCAAGGCCTGGCAGGTCTCTCCTAAAATGCAAATGCTGTGGCCCAATCTGTAAGTATTCATCCAAGTTCTCTCTGGAAGAGTAATATATTATTAACCATTAGCAACTTAGCATCAATTTATTAACCAGATTAATTTCTGTCCCCTGGGAGGGTCTTGGAGAAATGGGACAGAAGGTGAGGAGGACTAGGAAGGAGGCAGGATTTGAAGTCTAAGAGGAGAGACCTGGATTGTGTGCTCACTTTAGGGGTCCAGTTAGCAGGTACGAGGTGGAGAGAAGAGAGAGGAGTAGAGAGAAGGAATAGAGAAGGAAGAACGTCACAGTGCCAAGAAACAAACCCACCTAAGATTCCTGTCTGCAGCCGCCATTTGCAGGAATCATACCAGCTTTGTTTAAGGGGCGCATCAGGTCAGAGCTACCACGCACCGGTATGCAGGACAAAACTGGACAAGGCTGCAAGCAGACTTACAGTAGACTGAAATCCAGCCAAGTCCCTTGCCAAGCCCTGGGTCCTGGAGGACGCCTTTCTCTGCCCCGAGCGACGCGTTTCTCTAGTTGGTGCAGATACTTTGCAGTGGCAGCCCTGCATCAAAATCATTTTCAAGCTTTTTTCACCCATGGAGGGACAAGAGCCTGTTGATACTTCCTGGTGGCACGATGTTCTCCCTCTTTGGGGAATGTGACAAGGGACCTCGTCGCCTTCCACGTCAATGGTACACCCAGGCCTCTGTCCCCCAGTCACTCTGCTGACATTCGGGCTTGTTTGGGAGGCGGCAGAAGGCAGATGATAGGTGGCTGTAGCCCAGGAAAGAATATCACAGCAGTTATCAAATTCTTTTCAATGACAGAGCTCCTGGAGCCAAGTGTGTACTGGAAACGTTGTGGAGAGTGATCTATCATTAGGGTGGTCAGAGAAGGACAGCGGAGGACGTTTCCATTTTATTAGAATCCTACTCAACAAAAATCAAAAATGAAACATTTTTATCTTCTCTTTTCTGCTATGTTATCTACTGAAAAAAAAAACAAAACCAAAAACAGAAACAAAAAAATCAGAATCAACATTAGGGAGATCCCTGTGCCCTATAAGTTATTTCTCCCAACACTTTAAAGACAACATGAATTTGCAAAGTTGCTTCTATCATATTTTGACAAGAAAGAAGTGGCCAGTTAACTCATTATTTCTTTAGAGCAGGGCCAAGAGACTCAGAGAAAATCCCACCAGGCCTTAGAGCATCTTACCTGACGAAGATAACCAGGAAATGCTCACTTTAGTTTTGCCCAAACTCTTTTCTGCAGGTTTTTCTCTGGCCAGCTGTGGAAGCTGAGGCTCACTTTGGATCCATGGTCATCTGGGGTCCCCCAGGATTTCTGTCACCTCTGGAGAGCAGCAGGCATCCTTGGTGAGCCCAGAAGGGAACCCAAATCCCAGTCATGAAGGAAGCTTAGGCAATCACCATTGCATTTACTTCCTTGGTTTTTCTTTCAGTATTCCCAATTAATGACATAATACAGACGCTGAATACAGAGGAGGCAGCCACCGAGGAGACTGTAATTTGAGGCACCAACTGCCCTTAAGCTCTTCCTCTCAATTGTCTGCTGCCGCCCAAAATGTTTGCATAGAGTCACGTCTCCCAAGGATCCTGTTAAATGCAAGCTTGCCACTTTGGAGGGACAGTACATTATCAGTCCCTTCCTACAACCATGCAACAGGTATTTATGGACGACCTACTGTGCCCAATCAGGTCGTATGCTAAGCCCTGAGGAGACAGAGCTAATCACACAGACACGTGGAGTTGCCCACCTACGTTGCCATTCTCAGCTATCCAACTTTTTTCGTCTTCAGCTTTTGTCACTGCTCTGGGAAGCCTTCCGTGAGCCCCAACTCTGGTTTAAGTGAAATTTTCTATTCTCCCATAACAGTCTGTGCACCCACCCACGGCACCCAGCACAGAAAAGAAACTCCCGGTTCCCGGGATTTCAAATAGGGGCAAAGGTAAGTGTACATCTCAAAATCTCCTTTCATTTTCACTTCAGTTGTAAAGGACCAGATAAAATCACTCTAGAAGCATCATTCTTAAGCACTACTCAAAGGAGGAAAAAGTTGATATTCATTGCACAAAATCTGGAAAAATAAAGTCTATGTTGCTCAAAATGGCAAATGGGGTTGTGGGTCATGAATCTGGTCTAAATCACTAAAATCCATAAAAATAGTTACAACGTGTTCATAAAACACCTCTTGCAAGACTTTCCAGGAGAAACTTTAGGAGGAAATGAAACATCAGACAATGGAAAGTGCTAATTATCTTAATTAGGTGCATCACGAACACTGCAGCCTCCACACGTGCCTCCATCACCCCGGGTTCCACTACTGATGGCTGAAAGGACTACAGCTCTTTCTGCCACCAGACTTACTGCCCAGATTTTATTTGTGAGTTTCACAATGTACCTTCTTATGTCTTCCTGCACATTCCTGGGTCACCAGATTGAATGGATCCTGTACTTGAGAATTAAGACTGTTAAGGGCCCATGTCCCATGTTCAAAAATTGAAATTAAAACCAGACCTATAAAATGTGAAACAAAAGTAGAGGGGAGAAAAATTATCAAACAGGCTAAGCAAAGTCTATTATGTTTAGTTTCTCGCATAAAATATAGAGTCTTGGGGAAATTCACAGTATCTTGGATTCAGAAAGCCCTTTTCACTCTTTCTCCTCTTTGCATTTTGTTTTTAAATCCATAGTAGTCTTGGCCTATGTTCTCAGGTTTCCCAGACCCATTAGCCATTCTGTATTACCATGGTGTTTGTTATCATCTTGAGTTCTTGACAAAAGTAGGGGCAATTTTCCATCATGGTGAAACTTTTGCTAAGTACTGACAAATACTATTTGCACATCTCCAAGAGGAGCTAATTTTGACATGATAAAATACAAATAAGATCACGGAGTAATCTTAATGATGATAATCTTATTATTCATGATGACCTATTTGATTTCACAAAATAATTCAAAGGGAGGAAGGGAAATGCATTAATTACTAACTGTCAAAATACATTAAGAGCTGTCATAGCAAAAGTAAAGTTATTAGGTTAACCTACAGAAACTTTGATTTCTCTGGAGTCCCACCTCCCACAATCTTCTGTTCAATATGTACTCTGTTGACAATACCTTTTAATGCCTAAGAACTGCTTTAGGATTTTTGAAACAGGAAAGTCATTAGCATGTATTTGTACAAAAGGTGTACAGACACTGATGCTGTAATTATATATCAAAATAAAGGATAGAATTCAATGTCCTAAAAGACAGCTTGCCTGAAAACATGCAGGAGATGATTTGGGCATGTGTTCAGGGATGGAGCAATTTGGTAGTTAGAAAATAATTTAGGCAGTAAGCAATGTGGTCTGCTTTCCCGAACCACAAAGCAAATGTAATTAAAAGGGGGAATGGAAAATCTTGTGGATTTGACTTTAAAAAAAGTGGGTCGGGACTTTTCCTGACTATAATCTTCTCTTGTTACAAATGCCAGCATAAGGAATGAGGATGCGAAGAACATGAGATGATGGCAGATCTGTCCAGGCTCTTCTTCTTAACCACCCGGTATGCAGACAAATAGTGAGAAAGACGGAGAGAACTCTAAGTGGTAAGACGGGTAAATTCTGTATCATTCCTCTTCCAGTCTTTTAGCTGAACTAACATGTAAGAAGGAAAAGTCAAGAGAAGGAAAACAAAGGAACTTGAGGCTAACGTAAAAAGAGAAAGGTGTGTTTCAACAAAACATGGCTATCCCTCTCCTCCCCATCCCCTGCTTCTGCTGCCAGCAGGTTGTTGCAAAAATGCCAAAAGAGACAGATGAAGGAGAGCTAGGGAACTCTCCATGCTTTCTGTTATATGTTGTTCTATTGATACTTGGAATTTCTTTCTTCATAAAGTTCCATTGATCTATATTTCTGTTTTTGTGCCAGCACCATACTGTCTTGATGATGGCCATTCTGACTGATGTGAGGTGATACCTCACTGTGGCTTTGATTTGCATTTCTCTAATGATGAGTGATGTTGAGCATCTTTTCATGTGTTTGTTGGTCATCCGTAGGTCTTCTTTGGAGAAATGTCTATTTAGGTCTTCCGCCCATTTTTGGATTGTGTTGTTTGGGGGTTTTTTTGTTGTTTTGTTTTTGTTTTTTTCACTTTTTTAAAATTAATTAATTAATTGGCTGTGGTGGATCTTCATTGCTGCATGCATGCAGGCTTTCTCTAGTTGCAGCGAGTGGGGGCTACTCTTCATTGTGGTGCAAGGGCTTCTCATTGCAGTGGCTTCTCATGTTGCGGTGCACGGGCACTAGGTGCATGGGCTTCAGTAGTTGTGGCACGTGGGCTCAGTAGTTGTGGGGGTCTTCCCAATGGACATTTCACAAGCTGGGGCTGCCCCTCTCCTGGTGCAGCAAAGATGCAATAGAAGCACCTCAAATCTTAAGAAGGAAAGATGGAGCTGGAGGATAGAGAGCCCAGAGATAAACTCACGCACATATGGTCACCTTATCTTTGACAAAGGAGGCAATCAGGTTCCCTGACTTCAGACTATACTACATCGCCTTGATCACTAGGCTACAGTGATCAAGAATATACAGTGGAGAAAAGGCAGCCTCTTCAACAAGTGGTGCTGGGAAAACTGGACAGCTATATGCAAAAGAATGAAATTAGAACACTTCCTAACACCATACACAAAAATAAACTCGAAATGGATTAAAGATCTAAATGAAGGCCAGACACTATAAAACTCAGAGAAAAACATAGGCAGAACACTCTATGACATAAATCAAAGCAAGATCCTTCTTGACCCACCTCCTAGAATCATGGAAATAAAAACAAAAACAAACAAATGGGACCTCACGAAACTTAAAAGCTTTTGCACAGTGAAAGAAACCATAAACAAGACAAGATGATAACCCTCAGAATGGGAGAAAATACTTGCCAACGAAGCAACAGACAAAGGATTAATCTCCAAAATATACAAGCAGCTCATGCAGCTCAATATCAAACAAATAAACAGGGACTTCCCTGGTGGCACAGTGGTTGAGAGTCCACCTGCCAATGCAGGGGACACGGGTTTGATCCCTGGTCCAGGAAGATCCCACATGCCATGGAGCAACTAAGCCTGTGTGTCACAACTACTGAGCCCATGTGCCCTACAGCCCATGCTCCTCATCAAGAGAAACCACTGTAATGAGAAGCCCGTGCACTGCAAAGAGTAGCCCCCTGCTCGCCATGACTAGAGAAAGTCTGCATGCAGCAACAAAGACCCAACGCTGCCAAAAAATAAATTTAAAAAAATTATAAGGATTTAAAAAAAAAAAAAAAGAGTGTTAAGGAGACTGACATTTAAAAAAAAAAGTAATTCTGGGCTGCTACTTGGAGAGTAGATTAGCAGGGGTTTAAGAAGAGTGTGGGGAGCCCAAATTAGAGGATATTGCCATCATCCAGACAAAATGATGGCTGCTGGCCAGGATGCGAGCTATCCGTGCCTTTGAGACACCTGGAATATCAACAGGACCGACATGAGGGATGAGGAGGGGGCTGTCCAGGCTTTCACTTTTTCTAGATGCATATGATGATGCTATTCATTCAGATAAAGCCTGAAGGTCCAGGTTTAGGGGAAGATATTCAGAAACTGAGTTTTGAACACATAAAGTTTGAGGTACCTGTAAAACTGCAACAGAGGAACCTAACAGTATCATAGCTGCAACTCAAGTGAGGAGGAGTAGAGACAGAACTCTTGGGAGCTGTCCATGTCTGGAGTAAAAGGAAATCCCCAAAATGAACGAGGTCATCCAGTAAAAAAGAGTGTAAAGCGAGAAGAGAAATCGGCTCAGGATCAAGCCTTGAGAAAACCCAACATTTAAGTGTCAGGTAGAAAAAGAAGAAAAGCCAGCAAAGGACGAGACGTGGAAAAAGTAGAAGGAAACCCAGGAGGACCGCGGATGTCAAGGAAAGCGACTGTGTCAAGAAGGGGAGAATAACGAACTGACCCCAACACTCTTGCGGTCAAGCAGGATGTGAATGTTTGTGTCACTGGGTTTAGGGACATGGACGTAATTAGAGACCTTTTTGAGAGCATTTTCAATAGTGCAATGGGGCAGAAAGCAGCTGAACGGAATCCAAGAGAGTGAAAGGAGGGAGGTAGAGAGGGTGGACCACTCTTTCAGGAAGTTGACTTCACTCACCCTCTCCGCCTGCCCATCTGGCAAGAGAGAAACGAAAGCAGAAGAAACTTGGCCAAAAACAAAGGAGCTAGCAACCCGGTGCTGCTAATTCTTAGAGATCCGTCATGAGCATGACCAAGGTCCTTCTGCAGCTGAAGGCCTCATTGTCTAGCAACTTGATAGAAGCCATCCTGGGATCCTGCTAGTTTTAGGACTGTTTGCAAAGGGACAGTTTTCTCTGCCCTTGCAAAACAAAACCAAAGAGGATTAAAAGTTTGCAGCTTGCTCCCCAGCAGCTTTCAAGTTGTGGGGTAAAGCCTCAAGAACAAAGACTCTGGGGCAGAGTCCCAAAAGCCATCTTCAAGTAATGTTAAGACTCTGTACTGACAGCAAGAAGTTGGCTCCTGTAAATAAGCTCAGAGACTCTTTCCATACAGACGGTTAAGAGCACACCCAGCACCAAGGAGGAAGGCTGAGCCCCACCCCATGATTCTCCTGCACGTTCCTCCACACCAGCAGCTCTTCCTTGCTCATCTCCTTCTTCCAAGCCTCTCCTCTCTGTGTCCCAATCTTAAATTCTGGGACACACAGAATTTCTTGAAAATTGCCCCTTTATCTTTTGCCAGTTGAAGAAGGAAGCAGGCCAGCAGAGAGAAGCCAGATGTTACAAGTCTCCTGACTTTGGGCAGTGTTTACACCTACTGCCTCTTCCACCTTGTGTCATCAGAGCAATGATGTTACAAGGCAGGATTATTACTTCTTCCTTCTTCACCCACTGGGATGAAAAAGCTCGTTGTGTGCATATGTTGCTGCCTTGTAGTCTCTGGTTTCCACTGCAGGGCTGACTCACCGTCTCCAGTAGTAGAATAGATTTGAAAAGACTTTGGGGATTTCCCTGGTGGTGCAGTGGTTAAGAATCCACCTGACAATGCAGGGGACACGGGTTCCATCCCTGGGCGGTGAAGATCCCACGTGCCACTGGGCAGCTAAGCCCGTGTGAAGATCCCACATGCCATGGAGCAGCTAAGCCCATGCGCCACAGCTACTGAGCCTGTGCTCTAGAGCCCGTGAGCCACAACTACTGAGCCCACGTGCTGCAGCTACTGAAGCCCACATGCCTAGAGCCCGTGCTCCACAACAAGAGAAGCCATTGCACACAGAAGCATAAGCACAGCAACAAGGAGTAGCCCCCACTCAACACAACCAGAGAAAACCCGCATGCAGCAATGAATAATAAATATTTTTAAAATTATTTTAAACAAGAAAGAAAAAGAAAAGACTTTGGCCAGAAAGACACACCCCATAAGCAACTTTTCTTACTTTGTTTTTTCCTACCCTGAATTTGGCCTATCAAGTAAGCCTTGAGCTTAACAGTAGAGCCTGAGCAAGTCGGCCGCTATGTTCTTTATTTGAATGTCATGAAAGCTTTAGTAGGTGCCCTCATGTATATAACCCCGTGCCAAGCAGACAGAGGCCCCACATCAGGCTCTTGCATGCTTGGTGTATGATGTTCCAGATGTCACATCTGTGGACAGTTAGCAGGGTTACGCTATAGCTCTTAGAGGATCATGTGCATGAAAAAAAAAAAAAAAAAAAAAAGCTAATCTTCCCCTAACTTTGAAATAAAGGGAATGTGTTGCTATAATGGAAAAAGTACATGAAACTAGAGAAACCAGATAGAATTTTTTTTAAGTCAGAAAGGTAACTGTAGTCTGAATGCCATCAGCCTCTCTAACTATAATCCTTCAGGACAGGAACTATGAATTGGTCATCTTTTTACCTCAAGTACCGAGTATATAGCAGAAGAATCAAATAGGGTTACGTGTGGGAAAGAAAAGTAAATGGTAGTCAGAAACAAGACAGAGACGTCTGTTACCACCACTTCCAGTTGATAGTAAGCTGCCAATGCAATAAGATACTTTTTAAAAAAAAAATAGAGGTATCAGAATTAGAAATGAAAAGACAAACCTTTTCTTATTTGAGGTCAATATGACTGTCTCCATTGAAAATGGAATTTATAGACTCTATAGGCAAACTGTTAGAACTAGCAAAAGAATTATGTAGAATAGACAAAATCAATTTATAAAAATCAATAGCATATACATAGACCAACACTGATCAATTTACACATTAACTTAAAATAAGCCTATTCCCCAGAAAAAAAAATTACACAGGAATAAATGTAAAAAAAAAAAAAGATGTGTCAAGACCTTTCAAAGAGAAAACAATAACTTACAAAAAGGACACTAAAGTAGACTTGAATGTGAAGAAAAAGAATGTCCTTGGATAGGAACAGCCAGAACTATCTTGAAGGACACAGGTAAGGGGTGGGCAGAGGAGACCTGCCCTATCCTACATCAAGATGTGAAAGCCATGGTATTGACTGTATGGTCTCAGCACAGGAAAGGCAGAAAGAAATCAAGGAACAGAGCCACACACAAATGGAAACTTGATAAATGAGAGGTAGCATTACAGTTAGTGGGAAAAAGTTGAGCCATGAACTGTGCTATGACAACTGGGAATCCACATGGAAAAATAAGGAACTTCACATCACAAACAAAAATAATTTCAAAGTGGATTAATAAGCCAAACTGAAAGGCAAAATAATACAATTTTTAGAGAAAAATATTTTTATGACACCAGAGAGAGAATTTAAGAAAAGCTACAACTCATAGATTCAATAAAACTCTTCTAGAACACTACCACACATACAAAACACCATAAACACAGTTAAAAGATAAGCTGCAGAATGGGAAAACATATTATCTGCCCATATATATCTAAAATAGTATGTATCTGGAATACTACTATTATTAAGAAGGCTTAAAAATCAATGCAAAATAAAAATAACCAAAAAAGCAAATGGGCAAAGAATTCAAATAGATAATTTCCTTCAGAGGAAACATGGGTTATAAACAGAATAAAAATATGCTCGACCTCACGACAATACAGAGAAATCAGAATCAAAATCATGAATTACTTCATGTCATTCATGTAGGGAGGAAGATATATATATACAAAATATATTTACGTGCCAACACTGGGGTCTCTGCAAGAAAGGATTTCCCCAGTTTGAAGTGGGCTTCTGCAGCTGATGGACTGATCTATGACTACCTGAGTTAAAACAGGGGTGGAGATGGAAGGAGAATTGGAGAAAACAGGGCAAAGAGGCCACAGTGCAGAAGACTATACTCTCAGCCCCTGGGTAGAGTGAGCACCATGGAAAACAGCTAGCTGGGCCTGAGTCTTCTTTCCAATATTCAATCCAAGAGGGTTGTACACTGTGTGAAGAGACCCCTACAGTGAGAGGCTGCGGGAAGTACCATACCAAGAAAGGGGTTGAATGAGAGTTAAAAGGTGGAACTAGTAAGAAAAACATGCATTGTATCTGATATAGTTAACATTATGTTTGGTTATGCCTAATGGTATCAATATGTTTATATATACACACAGCTTCGTTTTTCTGATTCCTTTTTAACTTCTTACACCTGCTTGTTTTTCTCCCAGATGGATTTTAAAGCATTTTGTCAGACTCCAAAATAAAACTGCATTTTTTTTTGATTGGAAAGAAATATCTGTCAAGGCCAAGGATTTGGGGAGAGTGTGGGAAAATGTGAACTCCATACACTGCTACTAGGAGTGGGATTTGGCACATACACTGCGGAGATCAATTTGGCAATATCTGAAAAATCTGAAGATAAGAATATCATATCGGCCAGTGATTGAAGTTCTAGACACATACCTCAGAGAAACACACACACATGCACAAGGAAACATGCCAAGTATTTCATTGCAGCATTGTTTTATAATAGTCAAAAACTGGAAATAACTGAAATGTGCATCAACAAGAAAATGGATAAACTGATATACTCAATGAACTACAGCATTTAAAATGAATAGTTTAGTGTTAACATGGATACATCTCAAAAAATGAGTGAAAAAAACAAGTCCCCGAAGATTACGTACAGCATGATACCATTTATATAAAGTTTCAGAAACATGAAAACAACTCTGTATATGCACACATATAGTAAGCATTTAAAACCATTCATGGTATCATTCTGATAAACATTAAATTCAGAGCAGCAGTTACCCCTGTGTGTGAAGGGAGAGAAAAGGAATAAGACAGGACTATACAGATTTCAACTACAGTTATAATCGTTTCTCTTTAAAAGTAACAAGCAAATATGTGTAAAAGGATTAAGACTGTAAAAGCTGGATGGTGGATACACAGGTATTTGTTATGCTGTTTTATATATTTTTTCTATATATTTGAAATGCTTCATCATAAAAAGGCACAATATAAATACGAGCAATTTTGTTAATGTTTGTTGACAGCAAACTAGGTGTATCTAAGTGAATGAACACATTGGTACAAGATGGGGACAATTATTTCCAAGTGTTGGAAGATTATTTATTTCTTATCTAAGGTTACTAATGCTTAACTATGTGCCAGGCACTGTGGGAAGTGTACATGCATTAACTTATTTAATCTCCTCCATCCCCCTTATGAAAATGCTATTATTATCCACATTTTACATTTAAAAAAACTGAGGCCCCAGGGTGGAACAGTAGTCCATGGTAATATAGCAAGTAAGCAGGAGAGCCAGGACATAAACCCATGTGTGCCCAAGTCCAAAATCTACGCACTATGTTGTACTGTGAAAATTTTCACCTTTACTAAATGATTCAAGATGAAAAAGCCACACAAAGTTACCAACAGTAAAAATGGGAAAGATGCAATTAACTAAGAATTTTAAAGGATCTGGATGTGAGGATGCTAAGTAATTGGGTATAAACAATTAAAAGTGAACCAAACTGCACCTGAGTCCAAAGACATAATGAAAATAAAAGACTATGTGGTGGGAGATACTAACCATAAATCTAATGCTAGCAAAAAGTCAGTGATCCTTAAGACCAAACACAGACACACACATGGACACAGCCCTTTGATAAGTGTCCCCAGACTAGATGTACTTCTAGGCCTTTTAATCAGTTCTCCTGGGCACATCTTACTGGCCCTTCAAACCTCACCCTTTCTGACTCACTCAGGCTCTACACTGAGTTCTCCCTCACCTAAACTTAACTGATCTGGCACTAACCATGACTTTTTTTATCGGTATTTTCTACAGCCCCAAGTCATCAACTATCTCAACCAGTGTATTTTATTCAAGGAATTGTATCTCAAGATGTTTTAGTTGGCACTATTGGTAGCAAGTAACAGCCTCTCAAACTTAAGAAACACCTAAAGGTAGAAGTGGGGGAGTCTCTGGAAGGTTTTGAGGGTATCTCATGGAACCTAGGAGCAGGAAATGCACAGGCACAAAACACTGGAACAAAAACCACAAATTTATCAGGAATCAAGGCAGCCATTCTCTTCCTCTTTTTCTTCTGGGATTGTATGGTCTCTCATCTTTGATTTACTCTTTCTGCTTCACATGCAGGTTCCAAACGCAACTCCCCAACACATCAGTTTTCCGATTCCAAACTCTTGGGAGAAATCATCTAATTGGCTCAAATTTGACCAGATGTCCACTCCTTGTCCAATCATCTAAACAGCTCGACCCTGAAGGTGGCAGGAATATTCAGAAAACAGGACATAAGTTGGGCAGATATCCTAAAAGTTATCTACCCTAACATTTTATTTCATTGTTGCCTATTAATTGTACCCTTAGACATTGTTTTGGAGAAATAGGTTGCATTTCTTTGATGACCTTTTCCCGTTTTAAGTTTGGGTGGGACCGCTAAATGGTAAATGTTACCTTCCAATCAAAATGAACCTAAAGATTCTTTGACTGGTTCCTAGAAATGTTAAAATAGAATTCTCTATCGGGGTGTAATTTCTGTGCTTCGTCCTTTTCTTCTTATTCCATCCATTCTGAGTCAGTCACTTCAGACACACTGTCCACTATCAATTTAGATTCTATAGCTCTTTCAGATCTCTGCATTGAAAATTCACCCTCATTCTAAAGGTGAAAATCAAGGCATGAACCATATTTAAACAATGGACACCCCAAAACACTGGTCCCTTCACTACATAAAAGTGAAATCTCCAGAATTAATAACAGATATGTGGGGGATGGAGGAGAAACCATCTGAGGCCCTACTATAAACCAGGAACTATGCTAAAGGCCTACATTTTAATCCTCACAATTCTATGAGGGGTACTGTTGTTAGTTATCCCCTTTTTATGGATGATGAAAATTAGGTTTTAAGAAGGTAAGAAACCTACCCGATATATCACACCATCTAGTATGTAGCTTAATATGGATTTAGGAGGCAAGGTTGCTAAAAAGCTGAGGGGTGGGGAGAGGAAGTGCTAAAGATTCCTTTTTCAGCACATTGTGTTATCTTATATAATAATAAAAATGGTATAAATCATGTTACATGACAGCAAATCATGCAGCTTTTTCTAAATTTCAACTCCAATTTTGATACACATTTCCAAAGGAAATAAGTTATCTGAGTAGCTCAGAGGTTAAATTCCTTCATACTCTTATTTTCCTAATATCTATTAGTTTTTGTCACTTTTATAATTGGAAAGTTTTCCAACAATTTTCTTAATCCTGACTGAGCCACAAATCTGCCCTTCTTCTCTTCGCAACTAAACTTAGTAGAATATCCTATGCTTGCTGTCTCATAGCTTCCTTTCCTTAGTCTTTGACCCAAATAATCTCGACTGCTAACAAAGATCAGTTGACAACTCCTTATTGCCAAAATCTTTTCTCTTTTCATCTGACTTAACTTCTCTACTCCATTTGATATTCGTCACCATCTTGACACTCAGTTTCTATGTCAGCCTCCCTGAGGACTCTTCTTCCTCCACCAGTTCCTTAAGTGTGGCTATATTCCAAGGTTCGGGACTTTGATCAAATAGTTCCCCATGTACTGTTTTAACAGTGTTTTAACATTAGACTACAATGGATTAAATGTGCATTTTCTAAGAAAAACTATGATACCCAAAAGATTAGGAACCGCTGGAAAAAATTAAAATCTGAACTCCTTCTCAATTTGACAGCCCCTCCTCCAAAGTGTCCCCACTTCTATCACTCAAAATTTCCCCTATCATCTATAGCAAATTACACTGTTCCTTTGCTAGAGCCATTTCCTCTGCCTGAATTTCCCAGACTTCTCCATGCAGAATTCTCCCTCTTCTAAGTTTCTAGAGCACTTTGTATCAGCCACTAGCACATATTTACCACAGTATATTTGATTACATACAAATCTGCCTGTACAAGACAAGGGGCCAAATCAGTATTATCTTTGTGTCTCCAACACTAAATAAAATACATGATTTCACTTAAGTATCAAATCTTGTTCCCAAGATATCGACCAATTTTGTTTTGTGCTGCTTATCATCAAACTACAAAATACTTACTACTCACTCATGGCAAAAAGTTTTAAAAAATACTGTTTAGTAAAACAAATTGTTCTCTTACACTGAAAACAATTCTTGTCTACTTAATGAAAACTGAAAACCAAATCGTCTACTAGTAGGGTAGCATGACCAACACATATTATTTTAAAACAAAATGTTATTAGTAATAACCCCACATTTCAAACAATACTGAATACAATAAAAGTTTTAATAAAACAAAAACTTGGGATTCATGAGTAAGTCAGTAATAGGATCCTAACTACCATTAAGATACTAAGGGGATGCTTGCTCTATTTAAGTGATTCTAACCCAGGAGTGTTTATCAGAGCCATCTGAGGAGCTTTTAAAAATATATAGTTGACCCTTGGACAACACGGGGGTTAATCCACATATAACATTGCCCTCCCTATGCCTGATTCATCCACATCTGTGGACTCAACCAACCAGACTGTATAGTACTGTAGTATTCACTACTGAAAAACAGCTGAGCGTCGTAGACCCCTGCAGTTCAAACCCTCACTGTTCCACAGTCACGTGTATATACTCTCCACCTCCTGAAATGCAGATTTAGGTCAAGGATGAAGCTAGGCCTGTGGACATTTTTAAATGCCCCCAGCATCTTCTGCTGAACAATGCTGGCTAAGAATTATTTCCTATGAAATATGTTTGACATGCCTTCAACTTACATGTACATGTATTTTTACTATTTAAGCATTTTCACTATTCTGAAATAAACATTTTCAATATTTTGCCCAGTCACCTACAGGGCAACTAGCTTTTTGCAATAGTTGTACTCCTTTAAAGTTTTATGTGCTTTTTAAATTACTTCTCAAAGTCATTAAGCCTCAATCTACAGAAAATAACATTTTCTTAAGTGATATTTTCTTTAAATTGAGGTACAGAGTATATACACCTAGTCCACTCGATGAGTATGTTCTGATAAACAGGAATTACCTGTATGTAAATATACTGAATATGCACTAACTCTAGCCTTTACAAAAATAAAGCAATTGCCAAAACACCTACTGAAGAGTATACTTACACTAAGAAATATTATACCCATACACAATACTAGTAAATTTTGTAACTAGGAAAAAAAATTACTTCAGGTTAATTCTTCAAATATTGTTTCCAGAGTATATTCAACAATTTTTTCAGTAAAAAACCAGAAATATTTAAAATCACGTTGGCTGAGGTTAAATACTAGCTTTCGTTTGTTAGGTAAGGATTCAAAATTCAATGGTATATTCCAGGTGGGCACTCAAAAAAAATCTAAAAACTTATTTAAATAATTTTTAAGACCACTTACTTTCGTCATAGCATTCATCCTCTAACAACTGATAAAAATTTGCTTGGAAACTCAAGGATCAAAAACTCTATAAACTTACTATAAATTTTCAATGTTGAAAACAGCTCTACTGTCACACTCTAAAGTTTTTTAATCTCCTGACTTAATGGGTGTTTTGCTCAAGTGAGCAACCTCCTCACATAATCCTTTTCACATACCCTAAATAATTTTTAAAATTCTAAAAATTATTTAAAGGATTTGAAGGTTCAAATTCTATGTAACTTCAAAATAAATGTATATTCATTAATTTCTACAATTCCAAGTAATACTTCCTATTTCACATCACAAGCTTAAGTCTCACATTTATAAAAACTTCGTCTGTGTTTATAGGTGTATCTAGCGTTGACCTATGCATTCAAAGATATTACTGACAGTATCAGATTGGGCCTGGAAAGCAGAAAATGGAAATCTTTAACCCACTGTACACATGTAGAAAGTAATTGGATTTTTTTATTTTAAATATCCAAAAGTTATATTAATATCCCATTAATTTTTCCTTTCTTCTTACACCCTGCCTTAATGATTAGACATATATATAAATTCAAAACATAACCTTTCAAAGAACTCTTGCCATGGTTACCAAAGCTTGTCTTATGCTATCATTTTCAAGAATCTTCACGTAAACTCATGTTTTTGATAAATCAAAATATCCTGCATTGCTTTAACAGGGGAAACAAACAAAAAGCAAGGTTTTGCAAAATGGATTGATAAAATTCTTAGCAATCAATGTGGGCCAAGAGTTAAGATTTTTTTCAAAAGTTCTACTTAATAAGCTCATTCTTAGGTGAAAAAAATAGTAATCTGCTAGTCTCTACTCTTCCCTTTTAAAGTAAATATATCCTGTTTACAATAATTTCAGCATCTGAAGTCAAGCATCTGCAAATAAAATGCTAAGAAAAATAAATCACAACGATTTTCTTACACCATACAATGCAATTATTTTAAATGCATAGGAATACAACAAACTCAAAAGAAAAAAAAATAGTGTTTTATTAACTACCACACTGTTATAATACACTTTAAACGTACAATAAGGTAGCCTTTAAATTTGAGGTGGTCTTAAGAATAACAAATGAACAGAAATCCAAATTTTTGAAATAGGTGAACTGCTGCAGTTATAGGTATACATTTAGGAAAATTGTATAGCTCTTACAAGACCAGCAATGAAACTTTATTTTGTACATTTTTTAATAATTGAAAATATAAACAATAATTAAAAAATAAAAAGAAAATACAGCATAATAAAAAACATACATTTCTCAATTAAATGTACTGGATACATATAAATTTTAAGGGAAAAAGCAAAAAAGGAAAATGGTTGATATTTAAGTGCAGACTGACTACCTAGACCAAAAAAAAAAAAACAAAAGACTTAAAAAAATATCATAAAACCTCTAGTTCTCTATGACTAATATCCATATGGTTGGAGTATCCTCACTATGGAAGTGATTTTGTTATGTTTGCATATGTTATACTTTACTGGTAATTTACATGATGGCTTTTAAGGCCCTGGCAGACATGTGGTTTTTGAAAACAAGATTAGATTTTAAAGGGGGAAAAAAAAAAAAAATCACTGCTAAGATGCAATACACCTTATCTTTTTGGTCCTCCAATATTCAAGAAAAGGGATAATTCACTCTAACATTTTCTTACCACCCAAATGCCTCAACCTATACATTTTAAACTTTTTTAAACATTGGTTATATTGCCCAACTTCGTTATTGAAAGAATATTAACAAGACATTATTTTGGCAAATTAAATCTTAAACATGGCTTTTCAACAGGATTTAAAAGGTGACTATCCCTAGAGTTCCATGTTAAAATGTAGTTTTCAAAATCTTACAAGAGTAATGCTTAAAATATTGTACATAGTTAACCTAATTAAAATAATTAGCTTCAAAATGACAAGTTGATAAGCTAAGTAAAGCCTACACTATGTAACATTTGCTTGGAAACTTGATTTGTCAGTTATGCATAATAAAAATTCCAGTCATCAAGAAAATTACAAAAATTTTTTTTATCATAACATGATTTCTTTCACCCACCAACTTTTTTTTTTATCTTACAATAGATAAATACCAACATGTTCTCATTTTTACACTAAACCACACAGGATTGATGCATTTGGTTAGACTACCATTCGCATTGTTAAATTCAATTTTCTCTTTATATAACTTGGTAAAATTTCATTTCTTCTAGATTCCAAAAGTACCTACAAAACCCATGCAATTTTACCATTTTTAATATACTATGGAATATCATACAAAGTAAGGCATTTCAGTGTCATGTATAACCAAGTTACTGTCAATCCAAAAATTTTTGCACATCAATAAAAAGATATCTAAGAACTTAGGAACAATATTCTTCTCACTACTGTATAAAAATAACCACAATGAATAAGTATTTGTGTAATATTTACTCCATTGTCTCATTTCCAGAAACTGTGACAAGCTGTAAAGGTATTTCAGTGTTGGTAAGGATATCTTGATTGCTGGTGGTGGAAGTATTAACAGTTCCTATCCCTGAAACAGAACCTTGTTGAATATTTGCAAGGATAAGTGTTGTTCCTCCTGCAGTAATCAAAGTATCATCTCGTGCAGCTTCCACAGATGCCAGCACTGTACTGCTAGAGTGAATACCTTTTTTATTCTGATGTGTTTTAATATGTTTGGCAAGGTGATCACTTCTCATAAAGCGTTTTGAACATTCTGGACAAACAAATTTCTTCTCACCTGTTAAAGAAATTAAGTTACTTAGTTTTTTAAATTCAACATTAATAGACTCACCATTCCCTGAGAAAGAAAATAAGCCAACAATGACAATTAGAGACTGGGAGCAGAGTTCAATTAAAATTGTATTAGTTTCATGAGCTGCCTCTGCAAGATTTCTCCATGGAATATTCTTCCTCAAAATAAATCTTTCATCTTTGTTTTTGGATGAAAAGCAGTCTTCAAACTTATTAAATTATACACTGATAATCAGATAAGAAGTTAATACCTCAACTCTGCTAACAGTTTGTTTTGAAACACCTGTTACAAGAGACCAGCTTAAAAATGACCATCTGTAACATACTTCTTTAAAGAAAAATATTTAAGGTATTATCAACATGTCAGATCTCTGATACTCAACCCTCAACTCTTAAATGTAAATTCAACTACACAGAGTACTTCTAGATTAAAGCCAAGGCACAAGCTTGAAGTCTAATAGACTGAGTAGTCCGAAGAATAATGGAGATGGTAAGCTGACCTGACTTCAGCTGGAATAATCAAGAGCAAGCCTGATACATCGTGACATTAAAGTTAGTAAGACTCTGATGCCTAAATTTATTTCCCAGCATGAATAAAATACTTTTTTTAAACACAAAAGACAGAATTTCTATTATGTTGAAGACCTACTATGTAAGAGGATTCTAGAAGATAAGGCAAAAGGCCAACCTAAAAGGAATTCAGAGAGAACTCAATCTATAAACAAATCTAGTATTTTCTTAATTTATATTTTTCAAAATGTCTTACCTATCGATTGTTCCAGCACTTTTCCTCTCAGTAGGGCATCAGACCTCATACCTGAACTATATTACAACGACAAGCTAGTCTTTCCCAATCCAACAAATCAATGCCAGACAAATCTTCCTTAAATACCAGATTTTATTACAGTAAAAAACTTCACCATTGTTCTTAGTGGTATGGGAATGCAAGAGTAACTTGCAGACTCTTCACTACCTAACTTCCAAGGACCTCTGTAACGTGGCTCAATCCTACATAACAGAAATGTGTTAAATAAAATCTCATCTTCACTCATGACAAATGATCGCTCACTTCTTCTATTCATATACTGTTCTATTCTTCTGGGAAAGTATGTCCCAAAGTTTCTCCTGCAACATTAGCCCTGAGAGACACTCCGTGGCAAAATGGCACAACGAGAGGCTGCCACTACCTCCCCCCACTTGGAGAGGTATAGTGCTCATTAACATGCTATTAAAGGTCCTAAGAGGAGCTCCTTGAAGATACTTGTATAGTAATCCTCTTTAATACAGTGTTTCCTACACTTATTTGATCATAGACCTTTTTTCCCTTTTACATTGTTTGTTTTTATATCCTGCTGATCAAATTCCACTGAGGAAAACTCTATTACACGGCCATCTTATGGTCTACTCCAGCCCAACGCGCAACAATGCCTTACTATCCCAGCAATAATGACTTCTGCCTCTGAGCATACTTTATCTACTTTCTTATATTGTCTGTTGCAGTTTCAAACAGGTTAAGCTTATCTGTCTACCTACCTGATGAGACAGAAATTAAAACAAGTAGAGCATATAATGTACTACTACATACTTCATGGGTTATTTTATATATTTAGATCTAAGAGACTTCGAAATCCATATTGTACACAGTTTCACCACAGTTCTGCCTTCTAAGCTCTTCAGACTTTGTAAATGCATTATATATTTTTAAATTCTTCAGTGTTGAGCACAGACTGACCAACACCTTGATCATTACATGGTAGCAGGAGAAAACTATCTGTATAAGTTATATTAAGTTAGAATTCAATATGGGTCCATTTCATATAATAAGCACAGAACACTATGTAAAAAGAATTAAAGAGTCCTGATATCAACAATGCCTTGGTTATTCCTCAATGAAGTAACTTTTGCTTACCTCACACATATTAAAATGAGAAAAGGTAAAATGCCTGAATTTATCAAGAAGAAAAGGAATTATTCTTTATTACAGGGTGTTAAGGAGGAGGAAAATAATGATCAAGAGTAAAGGCACACAACTAATTTAAAGCGTTAATGTAATTAACAATAAGATAAATGTGGCTTAAGACATCGAATAATATGAAAACAAAACAAAAAAGCTAACCAAAGTCTGCATAAAATAAAACATTTTATAAGACAAGCCATATTGACTTGTTTGGAATTAGTGTTTTTAAATTGGTGTTACTGAAGATAGAAATTTGATGTAATTGGTCATATTTCAAAAGATTCAGTTCAGTAAGGTATGCTTAAAAAAAAATCAAGGTAGTATGTAGCTCTGTAATTAATTTTTGTCTGTTAAAAGTAAATATTAGTAACCTGTATGTGTTCTTCTGTGCCTCTGTAATTCATCACTTCGAGTAAATCTTTTACCACAGAACATCCAGTTACAAATAAAAGGGCGCTCCCCAGAATGCCAACGCAGATGAGCTCTCAGATGTGAGGTCTTCCCATAGACTTTACCACATCCTGGTATATGACAAATGTGTTGCTTCTTTTTCCCAAGATTGGTACCTCTAAAAAACACACACAGAATAATATACACTTACATGGAAATATTCAAATGTACATTACCACTCATATCATATTCCCCATGCTGAATTTCAAATAGAAGGCATTATCACCATGAGGTCAATCAAAAACCAAAAAGACCATTTAAAATCAATTTAAATAAAAATTTATGTTTTATATATTCATTTTACTCCACAACTAATGTGAGTGCTGTCCAAAAGTAAATATGCTCAAGAAATATATAATTTAAAAGGACATTTCATACATAAAGAGTGTATAATAAAGCTATTTATTATTCTGTCAGAACCATTCACAAATTCTATGCATAGAGCCAATCCAATTAAATTAGTTGTATGGGAAACTAAATGGTCTATTCAAAGCCATGATGTCAGCTAATTTAAAAAGTAAATAAACCAACAATAAATGCATAACTAATCATAGGTATAATTAAGGCACCTTAAGCAGATATAAGCATTATTTATTCACATATTTGTATGGCCACACCCTGAATATACACTGGCTTGGAGAAAATGAGAGAAAAAAATCTAGACAAAGCTATTGTCTTAGATTCTTAGAACTATATGAAATAAATATAAATTAAAATTATCTTTATAGTTAAAATTCCCTTATTAACCTTGCAAAAATACCCAAAATTATAAATCAGAGATAATAAAATGCAGTTTCTCCACATTGCAAAATTTGACATCTGTTACATTTCAGTATTTGATACCAAGAACAGAGTTTAGAAGATAGGTACTTAGATGGGTGAACACAGGTATCTCAGCCTAAGCAAGAAGAAAACTTTCTTGATTTTAGAACTGATATTCAAATTATATTAAACAGAAAATGTAAAACTGTATTATAGAAAATGTTATTACTCAACCTCAAAAATTTTTTTAAAAAATAGGCTAGTTACTGAAAAACAACTGAGTTTATTAAAAAAAAAATGACATTTTAGACTCATCAATTGCCAAAATCAAATTATATAAACTTTGCAGTTTCACTGAGATTAAAAAAAGGTACATTTAAGATCCCCCCCAACTTCCCCTCCTCCCACAATCTCAGTCTAGGTATAGCCTGTAAATCTTCCATAAGCCTGCAAATCTTTCTCCTGTATATAATATACCTATTGTTTTTCAAATTTTACTGGAAAAATGCATAGTTACCCACATTTATATTTTAATGTACTCACACTCAGTAGCATGTGAAATTGCCATAGGACAAACAGTGCTAAACGGTGCAGTGCTGGCTGTTAGATGCCATAGGTGTTCTGAACAGGGAGACATCAATGTGGGCTCCAGTAGTTAGAGAAGGCTTCGTGGAGGAGGTGGGTAGGATTTAGATAGAAAGGAGGGAAGGCATTCCAGGCAGAGGAATAGCATAAGTAAAGACAAGGAGGAGTCATGCTGTTGTCTCAAGGGCAAGGATGTCATAATCTAACACAATTCTAGTTTCTGCTCCAGTCCACCCCCAATTTCTACAACTCTCTTCAAAGAGCTGAGTTGAGTGAAACAGGTTTTGCTGGCTCACCTGCAATGCCAAAGTCTTAACCAAAGCCAATAATATTTCCATTTAATTTAGCTTTTTAAATTTGTTTTGTTCTTAAACGGCCCTAAGAAAAAGAGGAATGTCTGTGGTTATTGGTGTACAAACCAATTTTACATACTGTGTTCACCACAGCAATTTCACAGAGAATCCAATTCAGTTCACTCTACACTCATAACTTCTTGCCTCTCTTCTAAGACTACCACTCAAGTGAATCAATGTGCTTTTATAAATTCAAAATGCTATTTTACTAACCTAGCAAAATTTAGCTTGAGAGCATGAACAAAGCACAAGATTGTAACATATTACAGCAACAAATATGAGTTCGCAAAGAACCAAAAATCTAGGGAAACTTGTTTTCATCAACTGAATTATATTGAAACGTATTTCAACATATATTTCAAACATATTCACTGTTTGAAAACGGGACAGGCATCTAAGAAAGAAAAAAATGGAGAGGGGGCACACAAAAATACACAATATAAGGGAAAAGCCCAATACCCAGGTCTAAGTTTCTATGTAAGAAAAAATTTTTTACTCAAGGGAAGATCTAGATACACTAGATATGGATTTATGGCATGTGATGTGAAGGAAGAGAACTGAAGTGAATTTATCAACAAACTTCAAGTAATAAAAGATTATCCTAAGTTTTCTTCTTGATTTAAATAGTTACACCACTAATACCTATTACATGACCTTAAAAAACCAACAACTTAAAGTTCATGTTCTTGACTGCTTAAACTTGCTCCCAAAATTTTAATAATGCAAAGATGGACCGACACAATAAATAAAGCTAAATTCTGAGTAGAGGGATTAAGAAAAGTTAAGTAAATCAAGTCTTTTGCTTGGGACAGGAGAAAGGGAATACAAACTGAAATGCTGACAGGAAAGAAAACAGATTTTACAAAATAACTTAATTTTTTAAAAAATGGATTGAGGTCTAATCCACACAAAACCTATATAACAATAAGACCTTTAGAATTTATTTTACCTTATAAAATTGTCTCTTCCATTAGAGTATGAAGTTTCTGAAGGCTGGTTCTGCTTAATAAATATTGGCTAAATGCCCAAATGAATACAATTTTAAAATATTTAATTATATTTTACACTTTGCACAAAAAAAGGTAAAAAAATAAAATTTAGTTCTCTAAAGATGCCACTATACACATACTCATTTTTTTAAAAAAGAATATTGTTGAGGCCAATGTTCTAAAATGTTTAAAGAGCCACCTACCTCACCTTTGCAGAACAGGATTTACTATATGTTATGCTTCTATTAATTAGTTGCAGCAACTGTCAATGATACAATTGTGCCTATCATGAATATATTAGTTGAACTTTGTTCAAATGAGCTCTTAGAAACAATATAGTTTTTTTTTAAGAAATACAATTTTAATTGCTTAGAATAAGTTATTAAAAAATGAACTCACAATAGTTCTAGAAAAATATGAATATTTTTATAATCCTCAGTTTAAGAAAGAATTCTAATAGCATGATAACAATACATCTTAACTAAAAATTTTGTGCTTAAAAAGTTTGCAAACTTTAAGTGAGAACTCTTTCTTTACTTGTGTAAATAAATGCATTTTGCAAACCACTGACAAAGTTGAAAGGTAATGTAAAATTGGAAAAAAGTACTTGCACATATGACAGAGTTAAACAGACAAATTAACAGATTCACAAAAGACTAAAGAAATAATTCACAAAAGAAATTTTGAAATGATAAAATAACACAATGAAAAATGTTCGATTTCACAAAGTAACAAAAATATACTAAATAAAGGGGGGAAAGCGGGGGGGATGAATTGGGAGACTGGGATTGCCATATATACATTACTAATAAGAAAAAAAAAAAATCAAACTGTACACTTTAAATATATGCAGTTCATTGTATGTCAATTATATCTCAATGAAAGTTCTTTAAAAAAACTACTAAAAAATATATACTAAATAAAACAATAGTGATGTATTACTTTTCATCTCTCACTCTTTAAAAGGTTTTTAAAAATGATAAAATTCACTGTTGGCAAGGGTGTGGGAAAACAGACACTCTCACAGACAATTGGTGGAATATAAACTGATACAACCTTTCTAGCAGACAATTAATTCCACCACTGCCAACTTATACTGATGAAATAAGCAGATAAATGTGCAAAGATATATGTGTAAGAATTAGAATGACAACAATAAACTCCCAAAAAAGTCCTTAAATTCTTATACATCCATACAATAGAATACTATACAGTCATAAAAGACTGATGCAAACTCTATGCAGACTTGGAAATATGATCACAAAAATTTTCAAAGTAAGAAAAAGACATGTAAAACAGCGAGAGTAAGATGATTCTACTTTAAATATATTTAAAGTGTGGAAGATCTTGAAGTAATGTAGTAGAAGTTTTATATTCTTTTAATACTCTTCTATATTTCTGAATTTTTATGAGCATATATTAGTTTAATAAAAATAATTTTAAAAGATTATCGATTTAAAGAAAAGAATAAGCAAAACACAGGCAAGGCCCTGACCCTCAGTCAGATTTAACTTTCATGAACAATTTATCTTGAAAGTTCCCCTGAAAACGAGAGTAAATTTTAAGAAAGTTGCTGTCTAACCAGAATTCCACACTAACTTATTTAAATTAACCAAAGCATTTCAAAGAATAAGTAAAACTTAAAACACATGAATAATTACCAGTAGTAAATACAAATGCCTAAGGATCTGGTACAGAAGCAAATCCACTTGGGAGGCAGTACAGTGTAGTGGTTAAGGCCCTAGAGTAAGAAACTAGGTCCAAATCCCATTCAACCTCTCCATGCCTCATTTATAAGACCATCTAGAACAGAGTAAGCTCTCCGTATTAACAGTTATTAGTCATTACTATTATTGTGAATGGGCTGGCCAATGTACAAATCAACTCAAAGGCAGATAGGCTCTATTAGATCAAGTTCATTAACTGTATTAATGGGGTTTTTGTTGTTGTTTCCCTCCCTCCTCCAACCCAGTCTATTTAAATAGTTCATTTCTGAGAGGTATATTAAAGGTCTTTCACTATGACTGGAGGATATAGTTATTGTCTTTAGAATTCTATCAGTTTTTCTCTACATATTTCAACATTATAGGGAAAAGGTACCATGGCTATTAAATCTTCTTGGTGAAAACTACATATTATTAAGAAATATATCCCTATTTGATACTTTCACCTTAATCTTACCATGTCTGCTATCCAAGTTTCCTTTTTTGTTAACACTGCCCAATAAATCTTTTCCATCCCTTTATTTTCAACATTCCTGTGTCAATTTAAGATGTCCCTTATAATCAATATAAGGCTGGACTTTGTTTTTCAAGTATGATCTGAGACTCAATCTCAATTATTAAGCTTAATCCACCCACATTTAATATAATTACTGATCTGAGTTTATTCCTGTCATGTTATTCTTTCTCACTGTTTATTTTTAAAAACACTGAACAGAAATACTACAGTTCCACTTTTTAAAAAATTCCAGCATTAAGGCCTTGTTATTCGTTTCTGTTGAAAATGGAAAATACTTAGGCTTTATCAACAATTTCTGAACTATTTTTATATATTGTAACTGCTATTCTCAAGCTAAGAATCAGCTTTTTTTTTAATTTGTTTTTATTGGAGTATAGTTGCTTTATAATGTTGTGTTAACTTCTACTGTACAAAAGAATCAACTTTTTAATCAGTATTTAGGCAAATTCCATTGCTGGTCTGCAAGTAGGCTAATATTTGATATGAGCCTGTTAAATGGCATCTTATTATATATACCTTTTTTTAAAAAAGTAAACTAAGTAATTTTAGTTTTTTTTTAAAAAGGCATTTAGAACTGAAAATTTGATTTTACATATTTTGTTTTCTAACCTTTTCTGCCACACTCATACAGACAAACACACAAAATGAGCATGTAATGAATAATTTCCCTTAAGTGACATGGCATGCAGCATTTCAAAAACTAGGGTGATGATATTAACAGTCTAAAAAAAAAGTATGTTTCATGTGTGCATACCTCCCACCACCTTCTTTACAGTTGGGACAGGTGCAAGCTACCCTTCGAAGTCTTTTTCCTTCTTGATGTTGTTGGTCCCCTTCTTCATCTACCACCTGTACTCTTAAGTGTGTTAGATCATTGGTATTCAATGTAGAATCACCACTGAGCTGCCACTCTTCAGGATCAGGTTCTTCTTCCTTGATCCTAATATCTAAAGAAAAAAACAAATGCAGATGAGAAGCAGCCCACTGGCCCAAAAAGAAAGCATGAGATCTGAGCCTCTCTAAGGTAAAATGAATAAATACTATGTAAAAGTCAAAAATCATCTGTGGAGTATAATCAATGCTCCTTGTTGTGGATTATTCTTTTAAAACAATTTATTTTATTCTAAATATCAGAGAGTAAGTCAAAAAGAAAACAAAGCCAGCATCAGAGCTTGCTTTTTAAAATTAAGAAAGCCAATTTTTTTTTGAGCAAGCTGAAGCATAAAACAAACTGAAACTTCAAATATAATTGTTCAAACAGTCAATGAATCAATAGTCAACTCAGACTGGAACAAATTCTAATGCCTTAAATCTCTCTTTTACAGCCTGTATCAATTATGCCTCTTTGTACATACTATGGGAATTCAAAATGTAGGTACTATGGGAGTGCAATTATGTCTATCTGTAAGTACTACGAAATTATTACTCATAAACTTAAGCTTTAAAGTCAATCTTTACTAAAATATCTATAATGGCCACAACCACAATATCATTCTGGAAGGAGGTGTATAAGTATAAGAGTTTCTATTTTCTAGGAGTTTTATTATAAACCAGACTGAGAAACAAAATGAGCATGCAATGGTGAGGAAGAGTGGATATGGAGGGAAGTTACATCATTTTCTCAGCATAGCCAAACATCTTTCTTTATACTGATAATGATATAACAATATTTTCTATGTGAAACTAAGAGATCTTTTTCAACTCAGAAAACTAATTCTTTAAAAAAAAAAACATGAGTGCTTGCTTCAGCAGCACATACACTAAAATTGGAACCAGAGAGGGAAGATTAGCATGGCCCCTGTGCAAGGATGACACGCAAATTCGTGAAGCATTCCACAGACCCCGAATAGTCAAAGCAATCTTGAGAAACAAAAACAGAGCTGGAGGAATCAGGCTCCCTGACTTCAGACTACACCACCAAGCTACAATAATCAAGACAGTAAGGTACTGGCACCAAAACAGAAACACAGATCAATGGAACAGGACAGAAGCCCAGAGACCAACCCATATACCTGTGGTCACCCAATCTATGACAAAGGAGGCAAGAATATACAATGCAGAAAAGACAGTCTCTTCAATAAGTGGTGCTGGGAAAACTTGACAGTTACATGTAAAAGAATGAAATTAGAACATTCCCTAACACCATACACAAAAATAAACTCAAAATATATTAAAGACCTAAATGTAAGACCAGACACTATAAAGAGGAAAACATAGGAAGAACACTCTTTGACCTAAATCACAGCAAGATCTTCTTTGACCCACTGCCTAATTAATAAAAAGAAAAAGAAAAATACACAAATGGGACTTAATTAAACTTAAAAGCTTTTGCACAGCAAGAAAACCATAAATGAAATGAAAAGACAACCCTCAGAATGAGAGAAAATATTTGCAAACGAAGCCACTGACAAGGGATTAATTTCCAAAATATACAGAGTTCATGCAGCTCAATATCAAAAAACAAACAACCCAATTAAAAAAATGGGTGGAAGACCTAAACAGACATTTCTACAAAGACGACATGCAGATGGCTAACAAACACAGGAAAAGATGCTCCACATCACTAAGTTATTGGAGAAATGCAAATCAAAACTACAATGAGGTATCACTTCACACCCACCAGAATGGCCATAATTTAAAAATCTACAAACAATAAATGCTGGAGAGAGTGTGGAGAAAAGAGAGCCCTCTTGGCACTGTTGGTAGGAATATAAATTCATACAGCCACGATGGAGAACAGTATGGAGGTTCCTTAAAAAATTAAAAATAGAACTACCATATGACCCAGCAATCCCACTACTGGGCATATATCCTGAGAAAACCATAATTCAAAAAGACACATGCACCCCAAATGTTCACTGCAAGCACTAGTTACAATAGCCAGGACATGGAAGCAACCTAAAAGTCCATCAACAGATGAATGGATAAAGATGTGGTACATATATACAATGGAATATTACTTAATATTACTTAGCCATAAAAAAGAACGAAACTGAGTCACTTGTAGAGACGTGGATGGACCTAGAGTCGGTCATACAGAGTGAAGTAAATCAGAAAGAGAAAAACAAATATCGTATATTAATGCAAAAATGTGGAATCTAGAAAAATGATATAGATGAATGTATTTGCAGGGAAGGACAGAGACACAGACGCAGAGAATCAACGTGTAGACACCAGGTGGGGGGATGAATTGGGAGACTGGGATTGACTTATATATACTACCATGTGTAAAATGGGAACCTGCTGTATAATGCAGGGAGCTCAGCTCAGTGCTCTGTAGTGACCTAGATGGGTGGGATTTGGCAGTGGGGGGATATAAGCTGATTCACTTCGTTGTACAGCAGAAACTAACACAACATTGTAAAGCAACTACACCCCAATTAAAAATAAAAATTAAAAAACCCCCCAAAACATGATTCAGAACAAACACTGAATATAATCATCTTTGGTAAAACATAAACTCCTGCACAATTTCATTCTGACTTATGTAAAGTAAAAATCTTAAAGGAAACATTATTTTAGATCTATATTAGTCACTAATAATCAGGGCCAAAAATAGCTTTAAAAGATCAAATGTGCCCTAACAGCTCCTGAATTTATACTAATACAAACTAGAGTGTAAAACCAAGAAAAATGCCTCAAACACTTTAAAATTAATTTATTTTATCAAAATAACTACAACTAAGAATCAAGGGGGGAAATGGGAAGAGAGCATACTCTGGCCTGGGCAACAGGGTAGATGGTGTTGCCATCCACTACTGTAAGAAACACTGGAGAGGGACTTCCCAGGTGGCGCAGTGGTTAAGAATCCACCTGCCAATGCAGGGGACATGGGTTCAATCCCTGCTCCAGGGAGAGCCCACATGCTGCAGAGCAACTAAGCCCGTACACCACAACTATTGAGCCCATGTGCTGCAACTACTGAAGCCCACGCACACCTAGAGCTGGTGCTCCGCAACAAAATAAGCCATCGCAATGAGGAGCCCGTGCACCACAATGAAGAGTAGCCCCTGCTTGCCGCAACTAAGAGAAAGCCCACACGTGGCAACAAAGACCCAACGCAATCAATCACTCAATCAATCAATTAAAAAAAAAAAAGGAACACTGGAGAAGCTTCAGGTGGAAGTAAAGAGGGACAGTTAATGAGTCCAAGGTTGTTGGTCATGGAATCTGAACAGTGAGACAAACCAGTAAAAAAGTTGGACCTACACAGATGGAGTCCATCCAAAGAAGTAGGTTAGATCATTCAAGGGCTATGAGTAGAATGAGAAGAGAAAGTAGCCTATGAGGAATGCAGATATTCAAAGAACAGACAGAAGAGGAGGAACTCGCGAAGGAAAGGAGTACCCAGGAAAATGTGCTACCTTAAAGGAAAACTGGTCAACCTCAAATACTGCAGGAAAATCAAGAAAGAAACTAAGAAAATGGGCAAGAAGTGAGAAAGTGTTTAATAACAAGTATAGATAAGTTTTTCAAAACGTCTGGCTTGAGAAGGAGACAGAAACATGACAGTACAGGCTAAAATGGACCAATGAAGAGAGTTTGGGGGAGAGTGTTTTGTTCTGTCTTTGAAGATAGCAAAGACTTGAACGTGTTTATGAGAAGAATCCATTATAGAAGAAGAGACCGGAAACACAGGAATGAAGTCCCTAAGAAGTCAGGAAGGGATGATGATCCATAGCACTAACAGGCTTAACTGATGGAGCACAGCTGCCTCTTCCTCTGTTACATAAGGGAAGGAGAGAGAAAGGCACATTCATTCATTCATTCAGTAAATAATTAGCTACCATGTGCCATGAACTGTGCTAGACCCCCAGATGCAGAGAATCTGATGGCTAGAAATTAAGGGGAAATTGGTTTCTATTTTCTGTGTTAAGGATGAAGAACTAGATATGTATAAAATTCATCCAAACACACAACTTAAATGAGAACTGACTTCTGTTCTTATATAATTAGGTGTCCACCTGCATCATTATGACAAAACATTTAAATACTTGTACAAATAATGTATAGGATTAGTTATTTTACAAGTTAAATAAAAGACACAGCATATGGATATTACATATTCAGAGGTGGATAAATTTTAAGTCCACAAAATGAGGAATTTTATCATATGTTTTTAAAGCTACTCATCTTACATTATTTGTGACAAGACAGAAAGGAAAAAAAGAGGACAGAACACTAATATCAAGAATAGATAAAGGAGTCTAGAGAGACAGAAGAAAGATTTAAAGAAAACACAGAGAACAAATAAAGCAACTGATGAGAGAGTGCAAGAATGAAATACAATCTGACTGAGGGGATAACACTATTACAGGGCATTCCTACTCCTATTGCTAATTCTCTTACTGGAACCTATAAAGTATGTTTAAAGAGTGTCTCATAGACATGGATACTTATAAATTAGTTCTTTTTCTTTTTGAATTCCAATAAAACAAAGGCACATAGAACATTAACATCTAAACTGGACACATCTTGTCCACTCACCAAACCCTCTCCTTGTATCCCCCTTTATTAATAATTACAAGCTACCTAATTGCTCAAACCATCAACTTCAAGTGAGTCCTGTCAGTCCATTCCCAGCCTCCCATCTTTCTCTTTTGCCAATCCAACCTGTACACATCTTCCAGAATTTTCTTCCTAAATAAAAATCTAATGGCCTCACTTTCCTGATTCATTACCTGCATTAATTCTCTATTTCCTACAGTATTAAGTATTAACTTGTTAATTTGGTATTCAAGAACCTTCTTAACTTGGCCCTAACTGCTCTTCTAACTTTTGTATTAAAATACTGAAATTCTCATCATTTTCAGAACCCATGTCCTTTCTCAATGGCACACCCCAGTATGTGCCTTTCTTGCCTGGACTGTTTTCCAGCTCTTTTCCTTTTTCATATAACTAACCTCTACTTATTCTTCAAGATTAGTTCAAATGCCATCTCCCTCATAGATGCTTATGGTAGAATTAATTCTATTTATTGGCTCATACATCCCTTTAGATAATAAATACTTCACTCAAAAGTGCTCAGAAAATACAATCTGATTAAATGAACAAACCCTTCCTTAAGGAGGAACTTCCAGTACAGGTAATAATCTATCTGGAAAGACTTTGCCCTCTACTTCTCTATGTTTCTTCTATCTGCAAATAATATATAGAAAGAAGATTTTTAAAAACTCATTTTATCCCAAATGGATACTTAATTTTCTAGCATCACTTATTAAAAAAAAAAAAAAAGTCAGCTCATATGGAAAGACCACAAAGTGCTCACTAAAGACAATAAATTAATTGCCCAACAAATGTTATACCCAATTTTCAGTCATTTTACTTGCTCATACACATCTGGGATATTTTAAAATCTTAACCACAAACTTAACTAACCTAGTAAATCCTAAATAATTACCTTTTGCCAACTTGAATTATCAATTTAATAGACATCTTAAAAATAAGTCTTCAGTACCAGGCAGTCAAGTTTATATCATCCTCAATATCTTAGTGTAGATAATAGGAAAATATTTTTTACCATACTGTATTAGTGCCCTACATGGTACCTAGTTATTCTTACCTACTGTTTATAAAGCTCAAGAGAAGGGAACGTAATAACCATCAAAATGGCCCATAAAAGTATGAAAAGATATTCAATATTATTAGATATCAGGAAAATTAAAATTAAAATCACAGTGAAAAATCCTACACAACCACCAAGATTGCTAAAATTTTTTAAACAGACCAGGCCAGCTGTTAGCAAAGTAGCAGAGCAAACGAAACTCTCCCACACTGCTGGTGAGTGTGTAAATCAGTATAACAACTTTGGAAATCTTTTGAGCGTATCTTTTAAAGATGAACCTATGTATATCCTATAACCCAAGCAATTTCACTCCAACAGAAAGGCATATGCACTTGACACCAAAAGTACAGAAATTCATCCTAAACTGCAAGTAACTCATATATCCATTAGTATTGGAATAGAAAATAAATCATGATATATTCATTCATACAGTGGAATATGTTAAAACAATGAAAATTAACAACTTATATATCACAGACAATTTTAAACAAAAGACACTCTCTCATATATAATACCTATATCTAGAGACAGACAAATATACCGTTTTAATAAAGCTCAAAGCAACAGTGAACACTATTATACAGTGACTGCCCACCTTTATGGGGGATAATGACTGGGTACAGGGAGACTGCAAAATTGCTGGTAATTTCCAGGTGGTAATCTTTCCTATGTATTCAACATATAAAAATTTACCAAGTTAACTGTATCTCAATAAAAGTTCCTAAAAAAAAAATTTACCAAGTTACACACACGATTTGTACATTTTTCTGAATGTATATTATACTTTGAAAGATTATTCTAAATAAAAAAATTTAACCAACTAGCCCCTTCTCCCATCACTGGAATTAAAAACAGACATAAACAAACAAACAAACAAAAAAACCTTAAGATGACTGTGCTCCAAAAATTAAGTCCATAATTTGAAGTTCAGAATATAATGTTATTCACTCTACAAATATGTAGGTGATTACAATATGCCAGTCACTGTTCTAGGTTCTAAGGATAAAAGTTAACAAGAGTTAAGCTCATGCCTTGATTATCAAGTTTCCTTTTTAGTGGGAGAAGGCAACAAATAAATGAGTAAATATGGTTGGCTCTTGAACAATGCAGGGGTTAGGAGTGCCACGGTGTAACTTATAGTTGTTCCTCCATATACATCTGCAGATTCAACCAACTGCAGATTCTATAATACAGTTGTATTTACTACCAAAAAAACTGCATGTAAATGGATTTGAGCAGTTCAAACCCATGTTCAAGGGTCAACTGTATACAGTATTTTGTGTGGTGATTAACTGTTATGGGGGAAAAGTATGGTAAGGACAGACAGAAAGTGAAAAGAGAGAAGTACTTGCTGTTTAAAACAGAGTGGCCAGGAAAAGCTTTGCCAGTACGGTGACATTTGACCCTGAAGGAGGCAAAGGGGCAAGAAGGTCGGGGAAAGTATTCCAGGTAGAAGGAAGAACAAGGTGGATGTATGCTCGGTGTGTTCAGAGAACTGTTAGGAGGCCTGTGTGGCTAGAAAGAAATGAATGTGAAGGAAGAGTAGGGATAAGATAGCAGAGGTAAAAATGTAAAGGTGGGATAAGATTATATATGATGTTATACACTGAGTATTACCTTGTAGGCCATTAAAATTTTACATTTTATTTAGTGAGTGAAGCCACTCAGATCAGAGGGGTGATATAGTGGCCTAAACTAGTTGTTAATGAGGAAGTGGTAAGGAATGGTCAGAGTCAGGAAATATTTTGTAGGCAGAGTCAAAGACATTTCCTAACAGATTTGATAACAGGGTTTTATGTTAGGTGTGAGAATAAGAGAGCTAAATACAACTCCAAGGTTTTAGTCCTGAGCAACTAAAAGGATGGAATTGCCAGTAACTGGAACAGAGTAGAGTGGGGGTAGAAAAAATTATGGGAGGGGGATGCCATTCAGGGGTCCATTTTTGGATATGAAAGTTTTGAGGTACCTATGAACTATCCAAAAGATCATGTTGATTAGGCAGTTGATGGATCTGGAGTTCATACAGAAGTATGGCCCACAGATATAAACTGGGGCATCGTCAACATTTACGGTTGGTTACTGAGTCACCTGGAAATGGAGTGTATATAAGAAGAAACCCTGAGGCACTTCAAAGTTAACAAGCAGAGATTTAAAACATAACAAAACAAACAAACAAAAAACCCCAGTGAGACAGGAAGAAACAGGTGTCCGAAGGCCAAGTGAAAAAATCATTTCAAGAAGAACATAATCAAAGGTGTCAAATGTGTGTTAGTCAAGTAAAATAAGGATTGAGAAATGACTTTTGGATGTAACAATGTGGTAATATCTTGACAAGAGCTGTTCCAACAGAGAAGAGAGGATACAGCCCTGCCTAGAATAGATTAAGAAAATGGATAAAGAGATTAACTGGAAACGAGTATATACAACTCTCTCCAAGAGTTCTGCAGGGAAAGCAAGCACTGTAAAAAGGACACTGAAGGTCCTAAACTAGCCCCAAAGGGTAGATTTAACATGTAACAGTATCTGAAATAGTGTAAACTAACCTTTATTTGCAGTAGCACTACCTGTATAATATACATTAGTAATACAAAAATGAATATGCTTAGTTAAACTTGACTTTTGGTACTTAAGGTATAACAAGTTTAAATGCAAGAAAAAAAATGTAAGCAACAGAAACAAATTTTCAAGGATATCTGCGTATACAGCTAAGAGCTTTACAAACTAACAGCACTGGTTTTTTATTATGTCTATTCCCTACCTCAAAATGCTTAAATGTCCTCATCTGGTCTGGTATATGACTGAGAGAACCTTTTTCCCATGGTTACAGTTGTTTTCAAAGCCCCCAATAAAACAAGTTTGTGAAAGGGATATATAAATGAAAAATTTTTTTTCCAATTTCCTGCACACCTCGCTAAGAGTTGAAGGAAGAGAAACAGGGACTTTAAATGATGAAAAAATATATACACACAAACACACATACACACACAGTATGGTTACAAAGATAAGACTAATTTTCTTGTATAGCCAATGGACAAACACAAAATTATAGAAAGATATATTTTAACATGTCATTAGTACACTTTAAGTAGAGGAATACCAAAAAAGTAGAGACTGGTGTACAGAAGTGTGGTGGTGAGGGGTAGACGGATCCAACTTCCCACAGACACCACTATATAGCACTGATGACTTCAAAAAGTCTGGCTGTTTTTTGTGGATTAGGAAGAGGAGGAAGCCAGTGGTGGTCTCTAAATCATCCTGATTGCTTGACACTATTAGCAAAGTTGTGAATATGCACCCCATAAACGTGTTTATTAAGTATACACACATAATACTATTCTAATTGATTACTAAATATTATAAAATACAAATAGACATATAAGACAAACAATTGTACTGTTAACCGCGATAGCTCAATATTAGCTAATGTCACAAGATATTTAGGTGAGATTCAGTGTTATCAATAGCAGATAGAAACTGTCTACCATTTTCAGTGATACTTGCATTTCTTTTCTATTCAATCCATGGTTTCTTTACAAATATTAAAACCACTTGTCCACTATGAAGGTTATTCAGTTAAAACCAGAAAACACAAATCCATTCAATCCAAGCATATCCAAGTATATATATAAACAGCAATACGCAACGGCATGCTAAAAGCACAAAGTGGGCAAGTGAGCAGGCACATCATATGTAACACAAACAGCTGACATGCAATTAGTGAAGGCACCAACGGCAATCTGTATAATCAATATTAGTTAAGCATTAATAACTCAAGGCATGTCAAGATTTCTATTAAAAATATTGCCAGAAGAAAATGCTAAATGCTTCCTCCTAAGCCTATGTGCTAATTATTTGTCAACAAACCTAATAGAATATTTAAGATAAATTCTTTACTGGTTTATCAAGTCTGAAATACACATATTTAATTTAAATAACTAATACTAGATAAATATGAATTACAGTACTGTTCATAAAATGAGACATTCTCCTTTATCAACAGCATATCATTAGGATTTTGTTGTTCTTATCAAAGGCTTTCATGTTCTCTGCCTTCAATTTTTAAAGTACTGATGAAATTACTTCATTTCATTCTAAAATTTTATTTTATTTACATTTTTTCTTCAATCAGTTTCACCTGCCATAAAAATCACCTAAACAGAATTACAGGATAATCCTACAAGATCTCATATATTAATTTGATTTTCATGTTTATTTAGATTCCTATGGACATTTCACAGCTACCAAGTCTTTTTTCCTCGTTTTTCTTTCAAGGGGATAGTTCTAAACTACAGACATGGATTCCTAAAAATATAACTTCGCTAATCTGATCAAAAGAAGTTAACACCTTACGGGAGGGTTTTAAAACCAAATTTTATTTGTTTACCAAATATAAACTTTATATATATAAACTCTCTGCTTTAACATGAAACAATCTCTTCCCCATAAGCCTTATCTCCTTAGATTTGGATCATTACTCTTCTATGACTGCTCCCTTCCCCCTCCCCCACTTAAATTTAATCTTTAATTTCATCTCTACTAATCTTTTTCAAATCCAACCCCCTTCTATTTTTTTAATAGCAGTTCCCCAAATTATTTTCAAAGCTTTTCTACCCAACTGGAGATTATGCAGTAATAGGATTATTCTTCCTAGTAAATCTAAACAATACAAGCTTTTATAAGATACACACACAGAATTGGAAATGACTGATTTTCTAATATGCCTTATAGAAGACCTCATTTTACAGACATACCACAAATATACAAAAAAGACTATGACCTGCAATTAATACACTCTAAACAGTGAAATATTAACTTCAGTTTATTTAACTAAATATATTAAAGGAACAGTGTTCTACTCTATCAGATGATGATAACATAAGATTTACTACTTGTTGGACACTATTATAAGCACTTAACATACACTAACTTACTTCATATTCCCAACTACCCTAAGGTTTTAGTAGTTCTTTTTCCCTACTTCCTAAATGAGAAAACAAAGAGGTTAAGTAGTTTGCCTTAAGTCACACAGTTGAAAACTGGTGGAGCCAGGAAGTAAGACAAAGAATTATGCAAGATCATGTTGCAAGTATTGCTAAAAATCAGTTGCCTCCCAGGGCTAGTTCCCAGGAGCAGCAACCTAGCCTCCTTACATATGAATATGTGGTTTTAATCATAGTTTGTTCATATCAAATTAGTGTTACTTAAAAAATCTGGGTATGATAAAGAAAATGCTGTATATACATACAACAAAATATTGTGCAGCCTTAAAAAAGGAAATTTTGTCACGTGCTACAACACGGATGAACCTTGAGAGCATTACACTAAGTGAAATAAGCCGATCACAAAAGGATAAGTGCTGTATGATTCTACTAATACGAAGTATCTGAAGTAGACAAAATCATAGAAACAGAATGTAGAATGGTGGTTGCCAAGGCTAGGGAGAGGCAAGAGGGGAATGGGTACAGTTTCAGTTTTTTAAGATATAAGGTTCTACAGCCTGTTGCATGACAGTGTGTCTATATTTAACACTACTGAACTATACACTTAAAATGGTTAAAATGGTAAATTTAATGTTATGTGTTTTTTACTATAATTTTTAAAAATCTAGGAAAACTTCCCTTGTTGCGTCCCACTCCCATAGATGACTTATTTTAGGAATCTTACAGAGAAAAACTTCAGTGTCACAGATAAGAAGTTCAAATTAACTATGAAGGCTATACATCAATATATTATTGCAGACAGTACTCTTTGCTAAGATTCATCCCTCCCCCCATAAGCTGCAGAGACTAATTTTCCTCTCTAATTTCAGATTATAAAAGACTATTTTAAAGCTATTCCAAAGTTTCTTAAAAAAAGAAAAAGTTGTTTTCCTCCAACACTCCCCCAGGCTAAAATAATAAACAAAAGATAGTTCCCAGTAAGATAAGCCCTGATTGCCATCTAAGAAACAGTAAGAAAAGTGATTTGGTACACAACTCACACTATTCAAATCATAGCGGTACCAAACATTCATCCTAAGAGTAGAATCAATTTTTAGAGACAAGAAGATGATCAGAAGTCACATGTTACAAATAACATTAGTATTTAAACTGGAAGATATAATTCTGTTTTTCATTTGAAACAAATCGTGACCATAATATAAATTGGATCCCTACAGCAGTTTACCTCCCTAGCACCTAATCGTCACTGGAATAAACAAAACACCTTCTTAGTCTAAGCAATTTAGGACCAAATACATTGTTGTTGTTGTTGTTTTTAAGTTTTCTTTAGTAAGACCAGGAGGGGAAATACACAAAAACGCAGTAAGTTATTTATGATTTTTTTTAAACCTCACCTCTCACAATCCTATTCTCAGTTTTCATATCATTCAGTAGATAAACATATATTCTCCTATGTTCACAAATGTATGTTTATGTTTCTTACCAAGGGTGCAAAATATAGGTCTACACTAATTCTACTACTAATCAATTCTAATTTCATGTTGTAAGAAAACTCTCTTCCAAATTAGTTTGCAGTTGGGAATTCCCTGGAGGTCCAGTGGTTAAGACAGCACTTTCACTGGCCGGGGGGCAGGGGAGGGAGGTGTTCGATCCCTAGTTGGGGAACTAAGATTCTTAACTCTGCATGGCGCAGCCAAAAAATATATATATTTTTTTCTTTGCAGTCATCTCTTAAAACATTCTTTTAAAAAACAGCTATGACAAAACAGATAGTTGTTTAGATACTATATATTATCATAATTTGTTGAAATACAATGGCAATGGCACACAGCCTAATACTATATGATCGTCTTCTCAAATTTAAATAACCTGGGTTTCTTTCTAAGTTTTAATTATTAAAAACTCTTTAAAAAATTAAACACTGGAAAAGAGTATGATCTACTAATTCAATGTTTCATTACTTGTACATCACTTTAAAAATACATAGAAAACTTCTAAAATTCAAAACCTTCAGGGCATGAGTTGTTTGGGATGGTAGTTTACCAGATAACTACAAAGTACCATATTTTGAATGGAAATCTCTCCAGAATTAATTATACATTTACCTACCTTCTTTAGCAGGAAGTTCAGTCTAATGACTGGAATTCATCATTAAAAATAATTTATGGTAGTTAAACAACTCCTAGAACACTGTACTAAAACCACACAGAATTTTGGTCTTTTATTTCTTCTATCTACTCGTGGGTGTTTTTGTTTTGTTTTGTTTTGCCTATTTCCCAATTCTTCCATCCTCCATCTTCCAGGCCACACATCCATTGTCCATTCTAATGTATATCTTCCAAGCCAGTTTTAAACTTCGAAATCAGCCAGGACTGTTAAAGCTGTATACAAATACTGGATAAATTAGGCCTAAAGAAAGAACCTAAGGCTTTCCCTAAGAAATCCAAACCCAAACAAATGAAGATGGCCACAGTGGCTATACCTGCTCCAGCACAGGGATTTTCAAACTATAGTTCCTTAAAGGATACTCCAAGCGTCAGCAAGAAAAGATGATTATGTATTGAGTCTCAGGCCCTCATATCAATCAGAGCAACTCCACAACATCAGTTTTATACACTGGGATTCTACCTAAGGTTTCATTTAAGGAAAGGTTCTACTCTAGCACTGAACAAAAACTAATGTTATTGCCACTGACACTAGGGTTAGAAAAAAATAATGGTTTGGGGTTTTTCCCCTACCCCCTCATTTTAAAAAAATCCCTTTAAACAAAAGGAATTTACTCTCTTTATTTCCTCAATCCTATATTTAAAATGCGTATTACTTTTTCTAAGGATTATTCACTACACTTTCTATGTATTCAACACTCTTAATTTGAGTTGCTACCACCAGAAATAGGAAATAATGCTTTAAATGATCTGGTAAACCACACCTACATATAGCTTTGAACAATTATTTCTAGTTAAAATGTTACTCATTGTTCTCTAATTTTTCCTGTGTCTTCTAACGTGATCCCTTTGCCATATTACCTATACAAAAAAGAGGGCACTTAGTCCATGGGTGGGCTTGGCTATTATAAGGAATATAAGCCAGAAAGCTGTATCTTGGCAGTTTCAGAATTTGTACATTTTCTTTTGCCCTCAAATTTCAGTTTACTCAATTCAAACATTTGCTGAGCACCTACTGTGACTAAAATTATAACCTTAACAAATCAATCAGAACTAGTGAGGTGGTGCTACAGTAAAACAATCCCCAAATCTCAGTGGCTTGACCCAACAAAAGTTTATTTTCATTAATATTTACATGCCCAACTCTGGTTGGCAGGAGAGATCTGCTTTTCACAGTTCCTCAGGACTTCTCTTGACACATGCTTCCAAGACTGTCTTGTCAAGGAAAGTTAAAAGGTAATGTGGTAAATCACATCCTGCTCTTAAATTTCCATTCACATTTTATTGGCCACAATAAGTCAGATGGCCATGACTAATTTTGAAAAAGACATGAAAGGGCAATTCTATCACGTGCTTAGCAAAACAGTGGTGTATTTAAGAAGAATCATGACTCCCAAGTCCCCGGGCAGGTCAAATATTCAATTTACTTCTCCTCCCACATTTGGACACACCTGTCCCTTTCATGCAGAACATAACCCAAAAATCCCACCTAGTTAGGGCATCAAGCTCAAAGCTCTCAGGTCCACACGTGGCCTTTGTTTACAAAGACCTATTTACTAAAACAAGTTATTACCTCCCTTCACAGACACAATACACAATGACTGGAAAAGGTAAGTATAACCATTAAAAAAAAAAAAAAAAAAAAAAAAACCTCCTGTTCAAAAGAGGAACAGGAGATAAAATAGCCAATAGTTCATAGCAACTCATAAACACCACTGAATAGATAGTGTAAGTGCTCTCTGCTCCGGGCCAGTGCTCTCTAAGCCTTTTGGCTCTACCTTCCAGGAGATGTTTTCCTTGCCTGCTATCCTCTTCCACCACAAGTGGACACAGTGAGTGTGCATTCTTAGCCAAGCAAAATTCTCAGCCTGCTGGTAGAAGGTTAGGGGGTGGCGACCAACTCATGCAATTATACTTCTTTCACACTTTCCATGCTGGTTCCTTGGGCTGTACAACTCCATGAAAAACTTAGAGGCTTCTTAATTGTTTGATTCTAGCCATTTCCAAGTGCTGATGTCTAGCACCACAACTTTTTTTCTAGATATCTCTTTTAGACTTTCTACATCTCTTTGCTTTCTTGCCCCATGAGGCCGTGTGCTATTTCTCTCTACTTAATTGTGGGTGCCTTGGAACTACCTGGCTTCAGTAGGGAATCCACACCTTTTTAAAAAGTCTCTTTTCCCTAACCCAACTGAAAGGCACCACCCCCTTAAGTAGACCTTTACTTTGAATCACCTTAATCCATTCAGACTTTTTAACAATGAGCGTGATGGTCATAACCCTGATTGCCATAAAACAGTTTTAATTATCTGCTCAAAAGGCTTCTCAGTTTCATCTCTTACTGACAGCAAGAAACAACTGCTTCTTCCAATCCTACAATTCCCCAAATTTCTGGACTCTCTTTATTGCCCATCATTCCTACTTACAAACTAGCCAATCATGTTCTAGATCATTTCTTTCTTATATCTTGTCAAATGGAGCCAACATGCTAAAATACAATTTGTTTTCCAACCTTGTTCCCTAAAGCTATAAATGCATTAGGTACATTACTGGCCTTCCAAATTATTGCAGGCAAGTTTTACCAAATGCTTCTCTGCATTGCATTTTCCCAGCCTAATATCATTTTCCTCGCTGCCTGACCCCTGACCAATGCTGCATTTGAGGGGTTCTATTAGAGCATCCTACTGCTTGAATGAACTTTGATTTTAGTGAAGATAGGTTTACATAAATGCTGCCCAACAGAAATATAATTCAAGACACATATACAATTTTAAAGTTTCTAGTATCCACATTTAAAAAGTAAAAAGAAACAGTTAATTTTAATATATTTCATTTAACCCAATATACCCAAAATAATTACATTTCAACCTGCAAGCAATATAGAAATCACTGAGATAGTTCACATTTTTCTCATACCAAATCTTTAAAATTCAGTTTGTATTTTTACACTTAATCACATCTCAATTCAGTCTAGCCAAAATTCACGTGCTCAACAGCATCATGGAGCTAGTGGCTACCATATTAGACCTCACAGGGCAAAATAAAATTGCAGTAGCAAGCAGCCTTTGAAATCTAAGTGGCTTAAAACAAAGGCTTATTTTTTAATTCATGTCCACCATAGTTTAGCCAAGAGTGTACTACATGCTTTCCTCACTTACAGATCAAGGCTGGTAGAACAGTCAGCATGGCATACACAGTTCACTGGCCAAAACAAGCTACATAGCTGCACCCAACTTGGTTGTGTCCAGAAAGAAATGCAGAAATATTAGAAAGCTCTAATGACTATCAATTTTTAAATCACAATTTAAAACTTTCAAATTATGTCTTCAAGGAATTGTATCTTTTAAATTTTCCTTTTATTCCCAATAGACACCTATTTCAAAAAGCAAATAAAGCAATAAAGTTGTAAACTACTACTACTATTAGCTACTTTAAATAGAACTCTAGGACAAATGTGATTTCTTTGCTATGCAACATAACTTTTTCAATAAAGTTTCTGAAGATTCGGTAAAAGCAATTGAAAAGATGTGACAAGAGCTCAAATACTATCCCTTTTACTTCATTTTGGCAAACAAGTACTTCAAATCCTCTTTAACTCCTCTTTTCAAGCCTTTCCAAGTGACAACTGCTGCTGAAACAAGGCTGAAGAAAAATTAAATGGAAGAGGAAAAGCCACATTTACTCCTCAAAAGTGGACTAAAAATGGGAAAATACCATTAATCAAAACTTAAGATATTTTACTACTTTTTTCCAAAAAGATTTCCTTTAACCTTTAGAAGTTAATGTTCTGCCATTTAACACTTTAACATAAAAATCAATTGCCTTTTTATTCATCCAAAATAAAGGTATTACTTCGAAGCTTAAAGTTTTATTTTCACAGGTCTAAAGCTGAAATCCCTTCTAAAAATAAATGCTTGCACTCTATTCTGCCTTCACTTAAGCATCCAAAGAAGAATTTTAGCCTATTAGAGGACCCAAGATATTGGCTGGATTACATGAAGTTTTAAGAATTAAAGGGTATCCCAGTGAGGTATAAATGGTAGGCAATAAAAGGAGGGACTAATGTAAATAAAACAGCAAATTTTGCTTAGGGAATAAATGTGTGCTGGTATATATGTGGATTGGTTTCATATAACCATTAATACCTCCCTATAAAATCTTTGTTTTGAAGTTAGGTGTTCTAACTTATTAATTATGAATCAGGATAAGATAAACTCTTTTAAATAAAGAAATGATAAATCTCGAACTGATAAGCAATCAATGTAGATGACTTTCTGAGAGAAAATAAGACAAAGCCAAACCCCAAACAAACCCAAAACTATACTGAATCCAAACTAAACTTCCTGATGCCAGACATCAGAAGACAGAGAAATAGCCCAAAGAAAGCTATTACCCACTAAAACTTTATAATCCTAAAAGAATATCTTAGAAATGGTACAAAATATACACACTTTTCTCTATTTTTTTATTGATGCTAACAGAGTACCTAATTAATTTATAGTCCCCATCCCCAAAAATCTCCCACAAATCTCTTTCTTATTCAGTTTACCTACTCATGACTTCCTGTCATCACCTCTCTTCTACAGAATTCCAGTACTCTGTCCTGAGCTGTCCTCTATCTCTACTACTAACAGTCATTTCAACCTAGCACCACAAATTCAATCCATTAAAACTGGTATCCCTTTGCTTCCTCCAGATCAGTTTCCCATCCCAACAATATGATCTTTTTAAAATAAAGGACTCATCTTTTATTCCCAATAGCTTATTACTAAATCTTATAGATTCATCTTTTGAAATGTCTAACACTTTTACTTTCTTACTTTATCCCTGTATGACTGAAATAGCTTCCTATCATCTTTAGTGCCAGTTTCTTCCCATTCCAACCTATTCCTGAAGTACGTCGTCCAAGAGCTGACTTACTCATGTAATTCATTTGTTCAAAAACCTTCAAGAGCTTAAGTTAAAAATATTAAAATCCTCACCAATAGTACTTAGTGCTGTCTACTCTTACCCAAATGTGTCCTATCAGTCTCTATGCCCAAACAACATCAAAGCCTTCTATTTATGCTATTACAGCATTTCCCAAAGTGTTTCTCCGATTAACCCAATGAAATACTTATCTCCAGAGATGTATAACCTAAAAAAGAAAAAGGATGCTGTTTTCTTTCCTTAAATAGTAAAGTTTATTTTCCACAGGATTTCTCAGACTTTAATACACTAATGAGAATTTTCATAACCTATTTAATAATATCCATTAATATATTTAAAGCCACTTTTTGGGAAATGCTGAGCTATTAAACTATCTTCTGGATAGGCTGCCTCTATTTTCACTTACATGGCTTTTTGCTTTCTTAGAACACATCTTCCCCTCATACTTCTACCTATACAAATCTATATTCCTCTACTGAAGTTCTCTCTTTTCCATAAAATCTCCCCTGACAGCTGGACCCCTCTTTGATCTTAGACTTCTCTGAACTTTAATTCTTCTAAATTTCTTCACATGCAGACAAGACTAAATCTAAATTCCTTCTGCTTCTCATTCCCCACCCCCACAGACTTATAGATTGGTTTCTGAAACATAATTCTCAATGCCAAGAGTCTTTTAAAAGCTATACATTAACACAATTACACAACTGGAGGTAGTATAAAATAAACAAGTACCAGGCATCCCACATAACAGAATACAGTTAATTATTTCAGAAGCACACAGGTAAAATTTACATATGTTACCACACAAACCTATGTTTATTTTGTATCTATTACTGATATTTCATTTATTCATTCAAAAAAAAAGCACACAGATCGAAAAATGAGTAAGAAATAATTGCTGAAATCCAAAAGAAGACAAACGTTAACCATAGTACACAACAAAAGAAACACGTACTATTTTTAAAAAGCAGTAATTTAAAGGAGGCAGGAGGCAGGAAAGGCTATGGGATGAGGCAGTATCTGAGCTAAGCCTTGGAAGATGTCAACTCAAAGGTTACTCCTCTAACTCCTCTCTGTTCCTAACTGTGGTTCAATGTTAGTATACCATTTACCACATTACATTAGAATCTTCTACGTGACTGCATAACCCAATGGTTCTCAAATAAAAGAGGGGAAATTCTGCCCTCCAGCAGACATTTGGCAATGTCTGAAGCCATTTTTTATTGTCACAAATAAAGGGTTGCGGGTGTGACTAGCATCTAGTGAGGGACATTGCTAAACATCCTACAATGGAGAAGACAACCCCTACAACAAAGAATTATCAAGTCTAAAATATCAATAATGTGGAGATTGAGAATACTCAGTCTAATCCTTAGAGCATGAACAATTTTGGCACAAGAAGTATCTTATTCATCTTTGTATGCCCAGCACTGGACACAGCAGAATTCTATCCATAGTGGTAAATAAACCTCAATTTAAAGGCAATGGAGTACAATTTTACATGTCAATCATACCTCAATACAGATGAAATAAAAAATAAATAAAGACAATGGAAGAGCCAGTGAAGATTTTAAAGAAGGCAACAACATGACCTATGTTTAGGGAAGACAAGTGATGTAAAGCATATACTGGAACAACTTCCATTATATTCCAAAATTAAAAATGCATATAATCTCTAGATATATATCTATTCTTCAGATATATATACTTTCCCTAAGTGGACACAAAGCTATGTGTATAAAGATATTCACTGCAGTGTAATTTGAAATAAGATAGAAAATAAATACCCATCAATAAGGATCTTATTAAATGACAAGATGCTTGTTTAACAGAATACTGTTACTGCCATTGCTAAGAATGAGATCTCTCTCTACTTGTTATACTAAGAGATCCCACATAAAAACTGTTAATGCAGAAGAATGAGTACAATTTCAGGGAATGGCAGAGAATATATAGGCATGGTAGTGTTTGTAAATGTATCCTTCCACCAGAGATATTCTGTAAGAGTTTAAAAAAAAAAAAACAAACTGGTAACAATGGCTATCTATAGGGAGAGGAACTGGGTGGTTTAGATAAGGAGGAAAGAGTCTAACTCTTTAATGATTACCCTTTAATATCTTTTCTGAATGTATGCCTTGTGCAGGTATTACTTATTATTCAAGAAATAAATTTTCTAAAAAGAATTTTAAATGCACTATGAAGAGGAATGATTGATTGGAGGCATGGAAAAAAAAAATTAACTACTGTAACAACAGCCTAGGAGAACAGTAAAAGCCAGACTAATAAAATGAGAATGAACAGAAAGAACAGATCACAAAAACATGGCAGAGATAAAACCAAAAGGACTTGGAACTTTCTACCAGGAAACAGAAAAGTTAACCTTGCACCTTCATGCAAGCAGCTAAATGTAACTGGAAAAAAAAACAACACACAATTGTACTAATTATTCAAGTGGGCACCCAGTAACCCCTGCAATTCTATGTCTCATCAATAATTTCACTTTCCAATTCTCTCAGATAACCATTTCATGGCTTTTCCCTTCTTAAATTTCTAACGCCTGTCCTCCTCACCCATCTCAGCTTGTTTCTTACCACAAAAGGAAGTTAGAAGCAATCTGACAAGAATGACCTTATCTTCCTACCAACATATCTGTATCTGCAAAGCCCTATCCCATGCCCTTCCCATTAAAACATATGATTATTCCCTCTCTTACCTGTGGCCAACCTCTATACCTGTGACCTGTATTTCATCTTGCTTGCCTTAATATCCTTCCTCTATTATACCTTCTTCCTGCATCAACTTCATACTCTTTATTGAGACATTCCCAGAAAAACTCACCCTGACCTCAAGTCTACCTCCAACTACCATGTCCTATTTCAACATTCCTCTTCTTAACAGAAGAAATTCTTAAAATATTTGTCTGTAATTACTGTTGCTACTCCTTCGTCCCTTCATCTCCTTTTAAATCACTCAATTCAGGCTTTTCTTCCAAACAAGCCACTGAAACCACTTGTTACCAACAATCAGATTCCCATTCTTCATCATCTTATGTACGCTCCACAGTATCTGGAAAGTGGTTCATTCATTTGGCTTCCAGGATATCACTCTCTGCTGGAAGTGCCTTCCGTTTCCCTTACTGGTTCCTCCTCTACTTCTGGCCCTCTAAATGCTGAAAATGTCTTCAGATCCAGCCAAGGATTTCCTTCAATTTTGGTCATTTTATGTTTCGGTTCCTGAATTTGTATTTGGTTCTTTTGCAAATCTGCCATGTCATTTTCATTATAGTCCGCAACTCTCTGTTAAAAATTTTCAAGCTTGGCTTCTACCTTCTAGACCACAGTAAAAACAATTTTATAGTCTATGTTTGGTATCTGAAATTCCAGTAAGCCTTATTTCTGTTGTCAGATGTTCCTTCTGGTTCTCACTCATGGCATGTCATCTCATCACATGCCTGATAACCTCTGATTCTGTGTGAGACATTGCATTTGAAAAATCAAGAAAAATAATCTGAGGCTCAAGATGATACTATTTTCCAATCTCTTCTTTATCTATATTCTTTCCCTATTAAGTTACTAATTTTCAAACCAGTTTCACTTCAAAATCTCTTGGGGGCTTTTAAAATACATCTTTCCTAGGCCTAATGCAGAACAATTAAGTTAGAATTGGAAGGAAAGCAAACACAAGTTGTTGGCATTTTTAAAAAGTTCCCTGTGAGATTCTACTATGCAGCCAAATGTTAAAAAGCTATAACCCAAATTTTTTCATCTGGTCACTTCTATACACATTAATGGCTCCCAAAATTTTATCTCTTGCCCAACCTAAGCTCCAGACTCTGATATACAACTGTTTACTTGAACCATCCACTTGGCTATCTAATAGGCATTTCGAATTTAACAAAGCCACAACAGAAGTCTTAATTCTCCCTTTACCCCACCCTTCTCTTGACTTTCCTTACTACTAGCCTTGCCAAATTCACTATCTTCATTTGCCTGTATTACACACTAGCCTTGTCTTTACTCTTGCCTTTCCAACCCCCAACCCCCATCCCCACCTGCCACGGGGATCTGCCAGAATGACCTTTTTTAAAACAAAGAAACCTCCAATGGTTCCATATTTAAAAAAAAAAAAAAAAAAATCCAAGTTCCTTACCATGGCCTTCATTATCTAGCCCCTGCCTACTTCCAATCTCATCTTCTGACTCCTCCTATTCACTAAGTTCCAGCTACCTTTGCTCATTACTTTTCCCCCAGATGTCAATAAGACAGGCTCCTCAATGTACAGATCCGAACTTCTTTTTTGCCTCTCTATAAGGAGGTATTTCCTAACCATCCTACCTAAAATAACAACCATCCTCAATGGTTTTTCCACATTCTCTACTATTCCATAACCCTAACTTTATTTTCTTCAAACAATAATTTTGTAAAATTACTGTGTTTGCTTATTTGTCTTCGTCCACTAAAACATGAAATTTATGAGAGTGGGGACTTTGTCTCTTTTACTGTTGCAAAGAACATAAAAAACATTATCTGGAAAACTGTACTATAGACTCAAATATTTGTTGACTGAATGAAGGATAACTGACTTCTCTAAGTTGCTGGCAAGATGATGGTACTGTTCATCAGAGGAGAATTTATGAAATTTATTAAGTGTCACATGTCAAGTACTCTCACATAAAATAAAGCTGGATACAAAATCTGTCCCCAAGAACCACTAAAATGACCAAGCAGTTTAAAGACTAGCTTTAATAAAGTTATTCTCTTAATTAAAAATAACACAGGGACTTCCCTGGTGGCACAGTGGTTAAGAATCTGCCTGCCAATGCAGGGCACACAGGTTCAACTCCTGGTCCAGGAAGATCCCACATGTCATGGAGCGATTAAGCCTGTGCACGACAACTACTGAGCCCGCATGCTGCAACTACTGAAGCCTGCTCACCTAGAGCCTGTGCTCCGCAACAAGAGAAGCCACTGCAATGAGAAGCCCGCACATCGCAACAAAGAGTAGCCCCCACTCACCACAACTAGAGAGAGCCTGCACACAGCAACAAAGATCCAACGCAGCCAATAAATAAATAAACAATTAACAAAATAATATGGAACTACAGAACAATGTATCAAAGAAAGCATACTAATGAAAATCACACATTAATTACTTGATTCCCATTCTGTTGTGTCCATAAAGAATTCTAATTTGCATTATTACTACTACATTATGATGTAAATTTGGTTAATCATAAATTAAATATACTATTTCAGAAAATAAAAAGTATTTAAAAACAGACACTGAGCAGCTATTTGTTGAAGATGCATCTGATGAGTTAAACTAGTTGACCTCTCCAGGATTCCATGGTTTAAATCACACAGATACATAATACTGTTATTATATATACGAATGGTACTATACATACCATATAACAATGATACTGTTATTGATTATACCTACCAATGTTAAATTAAATAGATATTTGAGATTTCTGTAAGTATCAATGTCAAGGGATTACTCATGGATCTGTGAACACTAATTTTCCATAGGATATTAAGAAAATAACAAGTGTGACCAAAAACATACATTAAAATGATTTATTTTAAACGGTACATATGGGACTTCCTAGGTCGCACAGTGGTTAAGAATCCACCTGTCAATGCAGGGGACACGGGTTCGATCCCTGTCCCAGGAAGATACCACATGCCACGAAGCAACTAAGCCCGTGCACCACAACTGTTGAGCCTGGGTGCCACAACTACTGAAGCCCACGTGCCTAGAGCCATGCTCCACAACAAGAGAAGCCACCACAATGAGGAGCCCGTGCACCACAATGAAGAGCAGCCCCTGCTCGCCACAACTAGAGAAAGCCTGTGTGCAGCAACAAAGACCCAATGCAGCCAATAAATAAATAAATAATTAAAAATAAATAAAAAGGTACATAGCATAGTCTAGATATTTTTCTAGGCATAGGAATTATAATTTGACATCCCCAATGTCTTGCACAAATTGTTGAACTGCATCAGATGACTTATAAATCAATACAAACTGAGCTCAAAAACTATGGTTCAAAGTTTCTAAATTATTTTACTCAAAAAAAAGTCTAGTAAGAACTTGCATGTACTAAAACTCACCCCTGACCAAACAATGTGGCAAACAAATGGAGAAATATTTGTGGTGTGTGACATAAGACTAATGTCCTTAACATATACAGATGTCTTTTAAAAAGCATCTTACAAATCAGCAGTTGGGGAAAAATAAGCAAAAAACATGAAAAGGAACTGACCAAACACAAATAGCCAATAAACATGCAAAAATGTTCAAGTTCCCCAATGATCTGCCATTTGATAAAATGATATCCCAGTACAAAAAAACCCTAACCTCACATACAATGGGGGTGAAAAGAGCATTTCTGCAGTATATATTAAAAAATACTTCTGCATAAGGAAATAACCAGAAGTGTAAGCAAAGATTTCCATATGACAGGAAAAAAACGAAAGCCTAAACACCTAACAATAGAGGATTAGTTAAATCATGAAACATCTACAGAAAAATATTTAGTAATGAAACCAAATAATCATGTTGTGGAAAACTAAGGATGTGGGGATGCACACAATAGATTATTTGGGGGAAAAAAAGAGATATAAAGTTGTTGTGTACGTGACCCCAATATGCACAGAAAAAAGACTGGAAGGTTACATAGCAGAATACTAGCAGGTAATTTACCAACTTTACTGGCTGTAGGATTACTAATCTTTTTTTCTTGTTTTCTTTTCAGGACTGTCCTGAATTTCTACATCTGCTATCACTCTTTTTCTTTGCTACACTTCTTCTCCTTTTCTATTTTCTGTTGAGCTGAATTTTCTACCTCCTGCCCCAGTTTAGAAGTTAAAAATTGCATTTCTGGAACAGACAAAACACAGAGGATTTTCAGGGCAGTAAAAATACTCTTACGATATCATAATAATGGATATGTGTTATTTTATACATTTGTCCAAACTCAAAGAATGTACAACACCAAGAGTGAACCATTATGTAAACTATGGACTTTGTGTGATTATGATGTATCAATGTAGCTTCATCAGTTTTAACAAATGCACCACTATGGTGAAAGATGTCGATGATGGGGGAGGCTATGCGTGTGTAGGGGCAGAATGTATATGGAAAATCTCTGTACCTTCTCTTCAATATTGCTGTGAACCTAAAACTTCTCTAAAAAAGTTAAGTCTTAATTAAAAATATATATGTAAATATATATACATAAAATCACATTTTTGTTCTCTTGATAATTACTTACATCAAAATTATAAATTGATGTAAAAAAGCTAAAACTATTCTCTATAAAGATGATCCTCCTAAAAATGACAAGAACCTTTACCCAGAAACCAACCCCCTCCATTCCCATACCCCTTAGCACTCCACTTCTTAGCAATAGTTATATTAATTACCCAAAATAATGAATACCATGTATTAAAACACATCTGATAAAAAAATGAGTCCATAATGATACACACACACACACACACACACACACACACACCTAGAGAGAGAAAGAACCTCTGATGGCAGCTAAGACACGAACTCATTCTGAAAACAGATAAATAAAAAGGAATGGATTTACAATAGCTTATCCTGCCTTTCTTGTATAAATTGTGCTGGGGATAACCAAATAGCTAACAAGGGAAGGTTCTTTTCAGAAAAAAATCATCATAGCTTAACACAGAAGGATTGAGAAAATTAGAAAACTCACCGTTTTGCAAATCTTAATGAAATAATGAATCGAAATGACAACAATGAAAAGCTGCTAAAACCATTACTTGAAAAGCTGAGACTTGGAGGCACATGAACCAATAAAAGACACAGTCCTTATTTGAATCCTAATTTGATCAATTCTAAAAAGATATTTTTTAATCATTTGGGGAAAACTAAACATTGGAAGGATATTAAGTAATATGAAAGGATAACTATAAATTTAGGGTATTATAAATAATGGTACTATGGTTATGTTTCTTAAAATCCTTATTCATTAGTGTGGCAGTTTTCAAACTTTCTGATATCAGAATCACTTTAAGTCTTAGAAATTACTGAGGACTTCAAGGAGTTGTTTATGTGAGTTACACGTATTTGCCAGAAGACAACGGTAAAGGAAAATGGTTGACTATGAAGTGGCATATGGGAATGGGGAAGAGTGATAAAATGATACTGTAAATTATGGTGGTCATTACACAACTGTGTGCAGTTGGAGTGAATTTTACTGTATGTAAATTATGTCTTTATAAAAAATGGGAAAAATTCATTTTTTTTAAATTTGAAGACTTCAAAGGGCCTTTGTTTATGTAAGTATATCAATATTTACCACATTAGAAATAAAAACTGGGAACATTTTAAAGGTCTATTTATTAATTTTAAAGTAACAAATTCCTAAGTGTTAACATAAGTACCATCTTCCTATGAAAAATATATTTTTTAAAAAATCAGAATAGTCTGACATTTTTGCAAACGTCTTTAATATCTGGCTTCTTAGAAAAAAGCTAGATCATACTAAATAAGTCAGACAGACAAAGACAAATATATGATATCACTGATACAAATTAACTTATTTACAGAACAGAAATAGACTCGCAGACATAGAAAACAAATATGTATTACCAAGGGGGAAAAGGGGGGAGGGATAAATTAGGAGGATGGGATTAACAGATACACACTACTATATATAGAATAAACAATAAGGAGCTAATGTATAGCACAGGGAACTATATTCAATATCCTGTAATAACCTATAATAGAAAAGAATCTGAAAAAGGATATATACATATAAATAACTGAACTGCTTTGCTGTACACCTGAAACCAGCACAACATTGTATATCAACTATACATCAGTTAAAAAAAAAAAAGCTGGATCTTTATATCTGCTTCTGTGTTCAATCTGCTGTGTTATCACATATCATATAGCCTCTGAAAAACTCCACTGTACACCAATTGTGAGGTGAAAGTGAAATAAGCAAATAGCATCATAGTATTATTATGAAAATAACTTTGACCTCATGGACCCCCATGAAAAGGGTCTCGGGGACTCCCAGACCACACATTGCAAAGCACTCCATTAGTACTTTGGGGTAAAGTTATTGTCTGGAGTTTACTTTAAACTACTTCCACAAGTGTAAAATTTTAAATTGTGAGAACAGAGGAAAGAAGAATGGCAGAATGTTGGTAACTGTTGAAGTTGGGAGATGGTTACATTAAGGTTCATCATACATTTCTCAGCTTTTGTGTATCTCTGAAGATTTCTATAACTTTTAAAGTTACTAGTATTTTACGGTCATTTAAATTATTAATTTTTTACCCACTGTAATCACTATTATATCCTCATCTCCTCTAGATCCATTTTTCTACTTAATCCTTCAGTAGTTAGTTTCATAAGAATCTTTGAATAGTAAACTTTCAGTCCTTGATTATTTTAAATATCTTCATTATATTCTAACTCTTAAGTAGGATTTTTAACTATATATAGAATTCTCAGCTGCTAGTTATTTTCTCTCAGTACTATAAAGATACTACTACACTCTTCTGGTATGTGTGTGGCTGATGAGAAGTTTGTAGGTCTGTAACTTGTTAGCAATCTAACTTTTCTGTCTGTTAAAATTTAAGATGATCTCTTCCTCCATAATTTTAAGATGGGGGTGGACTTATTTTATCTTTCTTAATACTTGAAGCAAAATTTTCATCTGTAAACTATGTATCTCCAACACAAGAAAATTCTCAGCCACTATCTCATCAAATACTGCTTCTCTTACCATTCACTCTATTCTCTTTTTCTGAAAATCTTATGTTGGTGACTCTCAATCTATTTTTCAAGTCTCTTAACTACTTGTTCATTATCTCTAAACTATACCCCAGGCAAATTTCTTGGTATATTACTATTCACTCATTTTTTTCTATGCCCAGCCTAAAGGTTCTCCTGTTTGTCCCACCAAATTTTTCTATTTCATCTAGACAATTTTAACAAGACATACCACTACCAGTAAAAAAGAAAAAGCTCTGTAAACACTGACATGCCATGGTCTGTAAGATATACTCAGATCTCAGAAATGTTGAAATGTTAAACAATGTGTCTTAGAATCAATGAAATGTTCCTCCCTTCTAGGATTTCTGGTTGTTTCTTTTACACATCTACCTTTTTTGTTTCACAACTTCTTTTCTAAAGATGCTACAGCTTCCTTTATCTCATTGACAGATACAAACATACTGATTTTAAAGTCCTTCACAGATTTTTTAATTATCTTTAACTGGACATGAAATTCATCTCTTGATTGTTGATTTTACTGGCTATCTTTCATAGATTCTGCTTCATCATGTAATTTGGAATTTTGGTTTTCAGGCTTGTATTGAGTACATTTTTTTCTCTCTACATCTCCGTGCCTGGCATTTTTCCAAGTGCCTCCACCAAGTCTCTCTAGCCCTACTACAGGCCCATGTCCTTTACTGGCTTCAGAGGTAATACTGGAGATATCATAAATCTGGACCCCGTGCTAACAGCTCAATGGCTCAGATCGGTTCAGAAGCTGATCACAAGACTGCTGATGTCCTCCTATTTCCCCATGTCCTCTTCTCATTTCTTTAAGCATACAGCCTCATTTAAGCTGTACCTTAGAGTAACAGAGAGCAACAAACTGTTGTTTTGTTTTGTTTTAGCTTGCCTCTACAAAAAGAAATCTTACCCCAGGTCCCTGGTTTTAAGCAGTGAATTTGACTCTCGGCTCTTTCTCACGTGGGGTCTTTTTAGCTATATTAATAATTAAATAGGATATAATTCCTGACCTAAATACTTAACAATATGCTTATTGTTGATCTATCTTGAACTCTGAGTGGATCTTTTACTCATGCATGATTTTGTAACATGAGCTGGTCATTTGAAAACTACTGGTTCACTGAGTTATCATAAAGCTCTTTGAAAAAAAAAACTAAAAATTAAGGATAAAAAAACTGTACAAGCAGTATAGTTATGGCAATATTTTAAAATGTATATGACACCAAGTTTTAAATATACCCAGTCTTAAAGGATAAGTCAAAATTGATAGAGGACTGAAATTTAAGAAATTGGGTAAGTCTTGGCTTGAATGTGTGAGAAACTTGACTAGAAAAGATGTTGGAAAGATAATGTAAATTCATACTTTGTCTCCTCTCACCCAGGTTCAAATACATAGCAAATGGCAGACAAAGTAAAAATTAAACTTCAAAAACAGCATGCATTTCTTAGCAGGCAAAGAAAAGAAATAAAAGGAGTGAGTGAGGTTGCAGTGTGGGGCCCAATAAACTCTATGTTCCAAGGAAGATGGGGGTTTGGTTTCTAAGGGATAAGGGGCACTAAACATACCCCTCATGAGGGGGGCTCTGAATCAGATTCACTTCTTAAAACAGGTTGGAATAGAGGTCATTTTTGTTAAAGGGGAGCCTGAAGGAAAAAAAAAAAAAAAAGTCAAGAAAATTCCAGAACCCTGGTTAAAAAAAAATTAAAAAAAAAAAAAACAAACCTGTATGGTCTCATTTATTTGGGAAACGTGTTTCACTGTTTCCTACTCACCAAAAAGAAAAACGCAAACCAATGGTGTCAAAGTTTTAAGCAGTTCATCTGGACATACTATGCTGTAACACAAATAAAACGTTTTTTACTGATTTTCACATAAGAAAACACATCCTAAAATAATTTCTTCCTTCTTGCCAATTAAAAAGACAGCTCATCAAGGGATAGTCTTCCTATTACTAAATTATCCCCAAATTACAACTCCCTGTTTTTTATTTCTAAATATGCTATGTGCTATATACTATGCAATATTTTTATTCTTATTCTCTTTAACTTTTATTTTCTCAAGTTCTTTTCCCATTCCTTTAAAATTGGGGGAAAATTCAAATACAATGGCCTTCTTAAGTGCTTCTTTATTTTACCCTTCCTTGCCAACATTCAATAAACTAAATTATCATCCTAAAAATTCAATTTTGTATTTAGTTCAGTGTTGCTATTTTCATAGTATTTTTGGAAATAAATTACTATACTGAGTACTTAGTGCTTTACATCAATCTAATTTCATGACCAATATAAATTCACAAATAAATTCTCTAGAGGTGTTTTTCTAACATGTATAGACCTCCGTAACTTCAATTTTGTGAAAGCATTAAGAACTGGTTTCTAAAAACTATCTCCTATGTCTTCAGAAGTCTGTCATTCTACCAATATTCTCAAACTTTTTGGTCTCAGGACTCCTAAACTCTTAAATATTACTGAGGTCCCTAAAAAGCTTTTGTCATGTAGGGTACATATTTTGATATTTACTGTATTAGGAATTAGAGGAATTTTTCATGTTTTAATTCATTTTAAAACAATAAATCCATTACATGTTAACACAAATTAACATTTTATGAAAAACAACTATTTTCCAAAAATATACATAAAAGTTTAATGAGAAGAGAGTGTTTTACATTTTTGCTAATAGACAACTAGAGTTTCATATTTGCTTCTGCAATCTGTTTCAATACATGGTTTGGGCAGAAGCATATGAAGGATATCTAGTCTCACAAAGATATGTGGCTGGAAAAAGAAGTAGTAATCTGATAGTCTTTCAGCCAACTGTGGGTATTCTTCTTTGATACTGTACCAAATCTGACAAGTAGTAGCTTCTTAAAGGTCAGTTGCAATGCAGAATCTGAAACCATATTGGTAAACTTTCCATATGCTTATTGTTGATCTATCTTGAACTCTGAGCGGATCTTTTACCCATGCATGATTTTGTAACATGAGCTGGTCATTTGAAAACTACTGGTTCACTGAGTTATCATAAAGCTCTTTGAAATGTTGGCATATTTCATTATACAGTATCCAAAAAAATCCTATTTATTAATATCACTATCCATCTCATCAGAAAAGTATGTAATTGTTAACAAGCTATCAAGTTCACAGTAGTAGATTCAAGTTTACCAAAATTCTAATTTTCACTGGCAAGCCCAAATTTTATCATTGGTAGCAAATAGTCAGGTTTTTTTCCTTTAAGGGACAGGCTCACTTAATTCATTATTTTTAAGAAAATATCTGTCACTTAAATACATGAGTCTCTCAATAACCATACTTTGTCAGCCTTTCAAGTAAATTGTGTTTCCTGAAAATAGCATCTTGTTCAGCTTGCAACTCACACAACTGCTCAACTGAAAACAAGATATATTTCTTCAAAGATAATCATCTTATTTTGATATGCAGAAGTGCTTTATTAAAGTATACTTCCCATTTTGTCACAAAGAATATTACAAAGACACGCAGCAGGAACTACAAATCAGAAACACAATGAGATACCACTCCACATCCATTATTAGTATGTCTAAAATCAAAGAGGCGGACAATGATAAGTGTTGGTGGGGATGTAGAAAAACTAGAATCCTTTTGCTTGTAAGAATGTAAAATGGTACAGTCACTTTGGAAAAACACTTCAGCCACTTCTCAAAACATTAACCATACAGCCCAGCAATTCCATTCCTAAGTATATACCCAAAAAAAACCAGAAACATGTCCACACCAAAAAACTTCAATGCTACGAACACAAATGTTCATAGCAGCATTATTCTTAATAGCTAAAAAAATGGAAATCTTGTCCATCAACAGATAAATGAATAAATGTGGTATATCCATACAATGGAATATTATTCAATCACAAAAAGGAACAAAGTACTGATAAAGGCTACAAGACAGATGAACCCTGAAAATATTATACTAAAATGAAAAGTCAGACACAGAAAGCCACACATTGTATGATTCTACTGATAAAATAACAGGCAAATCCAAAGAGACAGAAAGTAGATTAGTGGTTGTGGGGGCTAAGGGGACGAGACTAGAATGTGGAGTGACTGCTAATGGATACGGGGTTTGAGGAAGGTGCTGAAAATACTCTAAAATTAGAGTGGTGATGGTTGCACAAGTCTGTGCCTATATTAAAAACCACTAAATTGTATAAAGGATGAATTTTATAGTATGTGAACTATATTTCAATAAAACATTTTAAAAAGGACATGCAGCATTCAAGGGTCAAGATTTAGTAAAAATAATTCTTTTGACTTGTTCATCACGGTCACTGTTCAGTTAAGCTAGCATTCTTTAACTGCAAGTGATGGTCATAAAGAATACCAACTACTGGTACAGTTTAGCATCACAGCTTTGATTTGTGCTAAGACACAGCAGTTTTAGCCACAATCAGTGAAAATGTCACCACAACAAAAAAGGCAAATAATTTTACTATTATTATTAAAAGTAGTTTGACATCAAGGACCTCTGAGTGGGTCTCAGGGATCCTCAGAGGTCTGCAGACCACACTTTGAGAATGCTGCTCTAAACCATAGCTTCAGAAGGCTCAAATGCAATTAAAGGCTTTCCAAGTACAGACAATTACAATTTTCTAAATATATATCATAAATTTCTCAAAAGAAAAAAGGTAACACCATTACTTCAACAAATTAAATCCATATGTCCCAATTTAAGAGTTTGGAATCACTGACTTAGTGGAAGGTTATAATAGCACAATCTCCACAAAAACCCAAGTAACAAAGTAGAAGAGTGAAAGTAAGAATTTGGTGTACAACAAAACATTCAATAAAACTATCTAAATAAATAACATCACTAAGGTAATGATGATACTATCTCTTTTAAAACTGTATCATTTAATTCTTACACAACAAAGAGCAGACTTCTGAAATTTCTACCCATACTATCAATAACATATCTAACACAGCTAAGGTTTAAGGCCCACTTCACACTTGTAAGAATAGACTATCACAGAATTGAAGAATTTCAGGTCTACAAGGTACCCTAGATATAGCTACCTAGTCCAACAACTTCATTTTACATGCTGAGAAAACTGAGTTTGCAAGAGAAAAAGTAACTTAGCCAAATCCACACAGCTAGCTGGTGGGTGAGACAGCATCAACAGTACCTACTCCCAGTACCATGTTTTCACTATGCCAACCTGATTGCCCAACCAAATAAAATGCACAAAACATTTAATTTACATCACACCAAGGACAGCCAAGACACCTTACCTGCCAAATAAAAGAATTCTCTGATGCCTGAGAGTACCAATCAGATGTGAAAAAATGTATAAAAGTATGTGACGAAAAATGACATGTAATTGCTGTTAACAGAGAAATGAATCCTTGACTTCGAAAACTACACTCTTTCAATGAAGAACAATCTGGAACACACTTTGATGTTGACTTTTCTTACAGACATAGGGAAATGTATCATCTCCTTTAAAGATAGCCAGATGCTGATAAAAACCTAAAGCAAAAAGCTTCCCTACATATTAACAAACCACTGAACTTATCTATGGCATGACATGACTTGGAAGACTCACCTGCAGGACTGTCAGCATTCTCTCCTGGGTGTAGTTGTATACCAGTAGAATCTATAGAGTTTACTGTAACTGTCTGTAGATTTGGCAACTGACCAGTGCTTAGACTAACTGGAGTTGAAGTCAAGGCTCCACCTGCTGCAACTTGACCAAGCGTGAGTGTCTGAACAGGCGTCAAAGTTATTTGCTGGGCAGCAGTATTCTGTATTTGCAAATTCTGCAAGTTCTGAACCCCTTGTACTTGAAATGTTTGCCAAGTTATTTGTCCAGAAGGGGTCACTGTCTGTGCCTGAATTAAAAAGGTTCCAGGATTCAGCTGCAACTGAAGATTTTGCAAAGCCTGTTGTGATATATTCTGACCACTGGGTTGCACACCATGGATTGTCTGTGGTGTAATACCTTGCACAATTTGGGCTTGACTGGTTGGCTGCTGAGACTCTTGAAGTTGTAGATGTTGTACGACAGGCTGTGCTGTAGAAACCTGAATATTCTGAGCCTGTGTCTCTTCAGAAACAGGCGACTGGATATAATTTCCCTGAAGATCTGAAGAATGGACTTGCCCACTAGTAGTAGTCAAGCTATTCGTATTTTGTTGTAATATACCTGTACTATCTATAGTAACAGGCAACTGTGATGAAGAGGACGTTGGCACAAATAAATCTGTATCAGTATTAGTTTCATTAATATCAGGAGAAACCCGCTCACCAGTCCTTTCTGAATTGTCTGAACTATCCATAGCTTGTCCTGTGTTTATCAAATGTCCATCAGCATTAATGCCTGCGGTCATTGTCTGAGAACTGCCCGAGAGTCCCAAAGAATCTAGATCAACACTATTGATTGGTACAAAGGTAATATTTCCTGGAAGACCAAGAGGCACATTAGCAACTACTTGGGTTTGGCCAGGAAAAGATGAACCACCAATTGCAACTCCCTGAACCTGGACTTGACCAGTCTGTGGTATGAGATTCTGGATATTAGCAGGAGGTGTTCCAGAGGCAAGCAAAGTTTGATTAGAGCCAGGAATGATCTGAATTTGACCACTTTCTTGATTTATACCCCCATTATCTGAAGAGCCTGTGAAACCAATCTGAACCTGCTGACCATCTGATGACTGAATCTGTGGTATTACTTGATATTGAACATTGGACACTGTACCATTTGATGAATCTGATCCTGGTGCAACTGAAAATATTTGCTGATTCTGCAAATTCTGAAGGGGAAGGACATACTGCCCACTGGAAGTAGCAGCACTTGGAATCTGTACTAGATTACCAGCTTCATCTTTTATAGTTGTAGGTGTGGCTGACAAAACCTCCCATCGGTTTGGTGCTCCTCCTAACTGTGCAGAAGCCAAATCACCTGTCTGGATGAAGAAAACAAAGAATGTTATGTGATATGTATTTGTGGTATATTCAATCCAATCCTCAAAAAATTCTAAAAACTGATATAAACCCTACCATCTGAAAATAATAGTTTTCTTAGTAACACAACAGAGCTCAAATACAGAAGTACTATATAAACTACAATAATTATCATTTCCAATTTTGTTAGTTATTGCAAAGATAACCCATGCTATTTGAGCAGGAAGAAAAAGTTCAATTAGAATATTCTTTATGACTACAAACTGACTTTCTAATCCCTCACCTATGCTCTCTCTAATGCTATACAGTTACAAATCAATAAATAAAAGTGGAAGTAGCTAGAAAAGATTATGGACAGCTCACACCGAACAGACCTCAAACACTGAAGAGAGTTCCAAAAGTATAAAACCCACTAAAAACAAGGAACTAACTCAGGTGCATTATATTTGCATATAAAAAAGAAATATTAAAGCAGTGTCATCAGTTCTGAGTGAGAAAAAGTTAAGATTCGTATATTATTGCTATCAATTTTAAATCAAACAATTAAAGCTACTCTTTCATGGCATGTATTAACATACTCCAGAGTAAACTCAGGGTGAGGGCAATTCCTTTAGTGAGCCATCAAATTCTTTACTTTTCCCATGAACTACTAAAAAAAAATATGAGACTAAAAAATTTTAATGAAGAAAGGTTATTGCCCTGTGACCATCTGAAAGTCAGCCCATCTGAAAGACTTTTCTAGAATCTAAAAGCTGGAGGATACAGACTGTTGCTTTACCTACTATTTCTATTGAAGTTTGCAGTAGAATGCTAGACATATATGTCTCGCATTGTGACCTGCTACAATCTCAGATATCATCTCCATATTTTATGGAATAGGCAAGATTAGAAAAATACCAACGTAGGAAAGTAAAAAGCAATAAAACCCAACATATCAATGTCAAAGGGTAAAATTTTTAGGAGAATACTAACAGTAACATCTAACATTTGAGCCATTCTTTTATATGCCAAGTACCATGATAGGGATTTATAAGATTACATCATCTATTGCTTACAACTATCCTATGAGGTATTATCATGATTATCTCACAAAATTGAGAGACAAAATCACACAGCTGTCAAATGGCCAAAACAGGATTTAAAACTAAGCCAGTCTAACTTCAAAATCCAGGCCTTTAAGTACTATACCATACTTGTCTCCCACTAAGACCAGGGGTAAAGACATGGGGAAGGAGACCCTATATGAATTAATCATCATCAAAATAATGCCATCCCTATCCCATTTCCTTCCAGATCTATATGCAATTTCTTGTAACTCCACACACCCCTAGACAATGAGAACATGAGCTTACCTAGCCCAGAATTCTCAACCTAGGAGCCATGCCTGGGGTTCAAGGGATCTTTGAATCCTCTAAAATAGCATACCAACTTTTTGAGAAAGTGCAATTGCAAGGAGGGAGTGGGGCGGTATCTAGAGCTTCATCATATTCTCAAAGGGGGTCTGTGACTATAAAAAAAGGTTAAGACAAATACTGTTCTCTCAATGTAAACCATTCCACAAAATTTAATACAAATACTGTAGAACCAGAAGAATTAAAAATTTCTTAGAGACTCACTATCTAATTTTTATGTACACACACAGTTGAAGAGTACATATTTCAATGGATGAACCACAGTTTAATGACTCAATTCATGACATTTGAGCGTATCTGCCAAGATAAAATAAGTGTAAGCCCATGAAATATACAATCTCTATCTTCAAGTGGTTCACAATCTATCCAAGCAGACATACACATACATGCTACCACTATGTGCATAGTGGTGTACACTAGGCATATGATCAAAACACTTTTGGGGAACACAGAAAAATGAAAAAAAAAAAAAGATTTCACATAAGAGATTTTTTAAGTAATCATGAATAAAATTTAAGATTTCACTGTGGGTGGTTAGGAAGCAGAGGTACAGGCACTAACAAGGTATAGAAATAATAAAGTCACAGACAAAAAGAGGCTCTAAAAAATGTGTAGGGGACTTCCCTAGGCACTCTAGTGGTTAAGACTGCCTTCCACTGTAGGGAGTATGGGTTCTCGATCCCTGGTTGAGGGAGTTAAGATCCCACGTCTCGCACCCAAAAAACCCAAAACATAAAACAGAAGCAATATCGTATCAAATTCAATAAAGACTTTAAAAATGGTCCACACCAAAAAAAAAAAAAAATCTTTGAAAAAATAAAATAAAAAATAATGCGTAGTTTGGAGTTCAAGAGAGGATCCAGAAAAGACTCATACTCACAGAAAAAAGTAACAGGGAACAGGACTAGACATTTTTATCAGGGCCTGTAGTAAATGGCTTCATAGATCCTAGTAAGGAGTTTGGACTTTATCCTACAGATAGTAAATGAAAGCTATAAAAGGTTTTGAGGCAAGTGAGTGGTACAATCAGATCTGTGTTTTATAAAGATAAACTAAGACCTAGTGAAGGAGACTGAAAGGCTGAAAACAATAAAGGCAGAGAAATCGTGGGACCCAGTACAAATGTACAGGCCTGAACTAAAATAATGATCTATCTTTTAAACACAAACATTTAAACTTACCAAACTGAAATTGTTAAAATGAAGCACCAGACACTAAAAGTCACATATCATTCTTCAAATTCTACCTGGTATAGAAATCACAAGCTTCACTCATCTTTCCCACTGAATAACAATTCATGTTTCATTTCAGTGTCTTGGCATTTTTAAATAAAGTAAAGATATTTAAATCTATCCTTTATACTGAAATCTAAACTATAGTGTTTCAAATCCAATTCTCATCTCCTTAAGGTTATCATTCACCTTTGGAGAATCAACCTTGAATTCTTTCTGACCAGCATTAAACATACAATTTTTCAACTTATATCAAAGAATATAGTATCTTACACACAAATTAATTTTACAATACAGTCATCCCTAGGTATCCCCAGGGGATTGGTTCCAGCACCCTGCAGATACCAAAATCCCCCATGCTCAATTCCCTTACATAAATGGTGTACTACAGGCAGCCCGCCGAGGATGTGAAACCCACAAATACAGAGGGACAACTGTACTGGCATTTTGTCTTCTTTCATCCTTAAAATAAAAAGCCAAATTTATGGCATTTGAATATTTTCTTAACAAAATCTTAATAAGAGCAGATATTCAACCAGATATTCCTCGAAAATAAATATAACTACTCAAATGACAAGTCTGAATAAATACAACCCAAGCACCTCCTTCTCCAGAAGCTAAATAAAAATAAACTACAGTACCACTTTTCCCAACAATGCAGGCCATTAACTGAAGGCAAACCCCCAAACCTAGAACAAAATGATGTATTTGAACTTTTTTGAGTAAACCTAAGTTTAAAAGCATATATAAAAATTATTTATGAACACTGAAACAGAAAAATACTAGACTTTCAAGTTTTAAACTAAGACTATAAATGCTTGGAGGAAGGGAATATACTGCACTAAGAAGGAAAAAAATTCATAACTGGGTTCTAGTCCTAGCTAGAACTGTGGAATTATGTGTGATTTAGAGCAGGAATGAATTTCCTTATGGGAAAAATATTACCTTGCAGGGTCATAAGATCCTAAAGAAAGTGTTACGCTTCATAAACTGTAAAGCACTATACAGTGAATAATCCTAAAGTATCTTTATGTTGACTAAGATTTTGAGGACAGATTTGAAAAACATCCAATTGTGCCTAGCATAATAATCAGTGATTATTTATTGAATGAATAAAAATATTTTACTTTAAAATCACTGCAAAGAAAATGAAAGGAAAAAATGGATCAATAAAACTGACCTAGAGATATTAGTCTTCAATGAAAAACTCTACACCAATTTTAAACCAATTCCACAATGAATAAGCCCCAAATATCCCAAAACTACAAAGCCTACTAAACCCATTCATTTGTAAGAGAAATTTCATCAGCAGCATACCAGCAAAATAGATAAATTAGAAAATCTGAGACCAAAAAAAAGATCTAAAAATGTTTGATGTTAGGCTACTGGAAACACTATAGACAAAGGGAGAGAGACATAAAAACACATAAGCCATCCAAGAATCAGTATTTGGTTTGCGTTCAAGATAACCATCTACATTAAGCTTACACCCTAAAAGAAAAATCCACCAGTGTTTCTCTCATTTATTCTAATATTCTTATTGACAAACGAAACACCAATTAACATGGACATGGCATCACTCTAAAAAGTTGTAATTGAAGGTAGTCAGAGTTTCCCTCGGTATACAAACACATAACCACATGCTAAAAAAGGACCACAACCAAGAGTAGCCCTGGAACACTGCTGTAGCAAATTCATTACATGGGCATTCTCCACTGCAATCAAGCATAAAATGGGACACACATCCACACACACACACCCCCACCCCCAAGGATATCTTCTCAGATAATACCTATCGAAAAGAAAAAAGAAAAATTCATATCAACTCATTACATCACTTTTGGAAAGGATTATGAACCTCTCAGTTCCCACAAATGGCTTTATGAAAACCAAAAATGGGCAAGGAAAGAGTGTAACTGGAAACAAGTGTGAAGTTAAGGTGGGAACAAACTTAAAAACCATTCTCAGGCAAGTCCTAAAGTTTCTTAAAATCTTCAAAGGAACATTAAGGAACACTGCAAATATAAAAGCAATTACCCAGTGAATTCCGTACAATGACAGTGTAGGTCTTATTTGAAGTAACAGCCAAAATAACCTTTTTTAAAGTATGCGATTATTCACTTTGTAGTTCACCAACATTTATGCAGTAAATGAACGCTAAATTTACAAGTTAAACTAAAATTCAGGCAATGTCTTTCATAATATTCACTTGTACAGTTTATTACACTAAAGTACAAATGAAATACGTAAATTAATAATTCACAGGTTCACACAAATGTAAACTGGATGAGTTAATATCTCATAAAGGTCTACTTTTCCTATTCTTGATTTATTACTACAACTACACAACTTTTAATAAAGTATAAAAGAGTCTAGCCATCAAACCAATTTGAGAGTCCATGCTGTGTGGGACATTACAGGTGAGACTGCTTTGTGATTAGACCTATTCAGCACTGTACTGAGGGTAATCAAACATTCCTGGCCAGGATCCAGAATGAACACATATCATATTACAACAAATTCTAAATTGAAAACACATAAAGCAAATCTGCAGTACAGCTATTGGCTTTTCAACACCCTTTTAATTCTAATACCAAACTAAACTAGTATAAAATTGCACTGTATGTGTATACTTCCACTTAAATTTTAAACACAACAATACCATATACAATTGGTATTGTAAGTTGGATCCTGGAACAGAAAATGGGTATTAGTGAAAAAATGGTGATACCAGAATAAAGTCTGTACTTTAGTTAATAACACTATCGTTAATTTCCCAGTTTTGACAAACATTCCATGGTTATATTAACATTAGAGGAAGCTGGGTGAAAGGCAACTCTCAGTTCTATCTTTGCAAGCTTTTCTGTAAATATGAAATAAACCCAAAATAAAATTTTTAAAAAGCACAGCTACAAAAAACCTCTTCTTAAACCTCTCATAATTCCCAGTAATTTGAGTAATTAAAGTAACATTATCCAAGCACGTTTTTAAGTGGGGAAAACTCCTATGAAATCACTTAAATGCTCTCATTTTCTGAGATGTCCATGTTTAAAATTCATTTTTGAACCAGAAAAATAATTTTCCCATTTGCTAAGGTAAACATACTCAAGACAGTCTTACTAATTTTTACTCAGTGAAAAATGTTATGCACAGGTTCCAAACACAGAAAAAAATGCTCAGACTGATTCTGGTTCATGTTCATCTGGCGGGAAATATGGTATCAGTAGAGATTTGGTAGTTCAGAGAAGGAGCTGGAGAGGCATGGAAACAACTTTCCCACAACTATATGGCCACAGTAGGCTAAGGCTGGAGACGGTGTTCTATTCCTCCAGTGAGACTCACATGCATATGTACATACACACATTTTTTACCTATAACTTCCTCCTTCACTTCTCTCCTCCCCCAATCACTGAGCTGATACCTAAACTTGGTAAGCTGCAGTTACAAAAAGTTTTTGTTCTATTTTAAATGCTTAAAAAGATAAGTAGAAGCAATCTGCTTTGCAATTTTACTACTCATGAAATGGTTTTTAAGGTAAACTATTTTTTGGCACTGTGGGCCTAAAGGGATATAGTTCACAAAAGAGGTATATCAATCCATAAATCTGTTTGAAAGTAACAATGCCTCTCACATACATGAGTTTATGACTTTACATTTTAATCTACCTACAGAAGAACAAAACCTAATATCATACTTTTAAATCATTAAATCTGTTCACATCCCTCTATAGTATAATTTCAAGCACTAAAATTACATATATGATATTTAATAATAACATAGCCTAATATTAGATTCACTTTTAATGCCTCGGAATACTAAGAATTTCCTGCAGACTATATCAAATGTCAAATTTTCTTGTACAATGACAATTCAAAATATCACTACACAAACCGATTCCTAAAATCCACATTAAAAAAAAAACCACACACAAAAATGATGGGAGAGGTTTCAATTATTTTAATAAGTGAACACATCTACATGTTAAAGTAACGCAACAATAAAGGTTCAAACGAACATAAAACTCACAAATCTTAAAAGCTGTTTCTAGCTAATTTGTATTAAGCTCTCCTTCAACACTGGCCAGCTCCTCCCCCTGCCCCAGACACACTAAAAACCCTACAAAAAGAATCCTACCACATCCTATCAGACTAGAAATCACAATAAAATGAAACTACAGCTTTGCCAACCAGATGCAACTATATGTATGGCACTCAATAGCATTCACGAAAATGTTGATATAATTCCTTACACATACTCTTGTTTCTAACACTGATATTCCTATTCAATTTCAAAAGCCAAAGCACTAAGGAACTTCGCCGATTTCAATGGTCACTTAAACTCCATTTCTGAAAGACTACTGCAAATATAAGCAGTCTGCAAAAACTAAAATTCGACAATTTAGAATGGCCATTAAACAAGCACTCAAGAAGTGTTCAAAACCTTCGTTCCAGCATACAAAAGAGTAACTCAAAGAGTAAACCTTCATTCCTTTTTAAAAAAAAAAAAGACTTAACATTTAAATCAGTAAGATTTAGTAACTTCCAGCAGGAAAAGCTCCGAGTTCAAAAAATACTAGAAACTAAAGACACTGCCTCTGTAGTTGATACTATCTATGGCCGATAGGCTGTGCTTGAAATTTTTTAGTGTTCAGCGAAGGAGTTTTCAGCACGGATATGAATCGCTCAAACATCCATTTTGGAGTCCTCTCCCCCCACCCTCTCAGACTTCATTTTGTCGTGAATTTGGATGGAGGTGCCGCGGTGACAATTTAGAGGAAGCCTGGGCTGGCTTCTGACCCAAACGAGCACGCGAAGGGGCAGGAAAGGGCGCCGCGGCCGCGCGGCCGCCCGGCTCCGGGAAGGCGCGGGCGCCGGGGAGGCCTCCGGGGCGGACGCGCCGCGGGCCCGGGATGGCGGGCGCAGGGCCTCGGCGGGGGCGGGCCGCGCGCGCGCGACACTTACCGCTCCGGCGGCGGCGGCGGGGGCCCCGGCGGCGGCGGCGGCCGCCTCCTCCTCGTCGTCGCCCGGCGATGGCGGCCCTATCTTGCTGCAGGTAGCGGCCAGCAGAGCGAGCGGTGACGGCTGAGTGTCCTACCCCCGAGGGGCGGGTTCAGAGAGGGAGACAGGGGGAGGGGGTGGCGGTTAGGGCCGGGCCGCGCTCGCACAGGAAGTGCGACTCGGGCCTCGCAGCCTGCGCCCGGGCGAGCGCCAGCCCGCGCTCTCCTCCTCCTCCTCCTCCTCCTCCTCGACTCCGGCTCGCGCCCTCCGGCTCGCACGCACACGGCTTCCACCGTCCGCGGGAAGGCGGGCGGCGAGCTGCGCGCCGGGCCTCCACCTTCCGCCCGGAACCCACCCCCGGGGAGGCGCACACGCTCACACACTCTCTCTCTCTCTTTCACACACACACACACACACACACACAGACACACACACACACTCACTCACACAAAAAGGCGGCGGCGGGCGGGGGAGCGCGGGCGGGGTCGGAGCGTTGGCGCCTCGGGCGGGCAGCTCCCGGGGCGGGGGGAGGGGAGGAGAGAGGCGCGGAGGGAGGGGAGAGGCGAGGGGAGGAGAAAGCGGCGCGAGGGGGGAGCCTGGCCGGGGCTGAGCCGCTCCTCACCTGGGCCGCCGCCGCCGCCGCGCCGTTTCCGTGCTGCTGCTGCTGCTGCTGCTGCTGCAGATACTCGCCGTGGCCGCCGCCGCCGCCGCTGTCCACGTCCAAGGCAGCCATTTCCTCTTGTTTCACGGGCTTTTCGGGAGCTGCAGGCACAGCGCGGGGGGGTGGGGGTGGGGAGGAAGGCGGGTGGAGGGGAGGGAGGGGGCCCGCGGGCCGAGGCGAAATTACTCCGAAAGCCCGGGCCGAGTCCCCTTCCCCTCCCCCACCCGCCCCCCGGCGGCGGCGGCGGCGGCGGCTCCCTCCTCCCCTCCTGCTGCTGCCCCCGCCCGCCGCTGCCTGTAACCCTCCTCCTCCTCCTCTTTCCCTCCTCCTCCTCCCCGCGCTGCCCCTGCCCCCTCTCCTCTCCTCTCCTCCCCTTTCCCTTCGCGCCGCTCGCTCTCACTCGCGCTCGCTCCTCTCGCACCGTCAGTCACTCACACGCCCGCCCGCCCGCCGCCCGCGCCCGCACATAGGGGGATGCGCTCCCGGCGGGCCGGGCCGCCCGCCCCGGGCCCGGCAGGGACACTGCGTTGCTGGGGCTTGAGGGGTGGACGGTAGCTGGCGGGGAGGGGGGGAGGCGGAGGGGAGTGCGGCTTTCTGCCTCTCACAGACACTCGGTCGCACACAGGGGGCCGGGAGCCGGCGGCGGCGGCTCCCGGCTGGCTGTAGTCGGCGGCGGCGGCGGCGGCAGCAAGGGTTGCTCTCTCTCGGCTTTACGTACCGGTCATAGTGTGTTTAGGGCACCTCAGGCGGGGCTCCCCGCCGCCTTACACATGGTGAGGAGCGAAGGCGGCGGCGGCGGGAGAGGATGCGGGAAGCGGCGGCGGACACGGCCGGAGCGGTCCGGGGATTTTTTTTTCCTATTTTGATTGACTGTGCGGGAAACACAAAAGGTGGAGCCTCCAGCCCAAAAGGGGGGAAGAGGGTGACAGCCCGCCCGGAAGTTCCGCCCCTCTTCTCCGCGCTCATTCGCCATCACGCTCTTCGTAAGCAGTGCTCATTGGCCCGGACGCCCGTCCGTCACTCGGCCAGGCGGCGCGCTTCCTGTTTGCCCCCCGGGTGGAAGGGGAGAGACAATGAGCGGCCGTGGCGGCGTAGGTTCCCGAGAGCGGCTGCGGCTCGCCTGTTACCCCGCTGTGCCCGCCTTGTCCGCCGGCTGCCGCGGCCAGGCCGAGGCGCAGGCCTCTTCCACCTTGCAGGCGCTCGGAGCAGGCCCCCGGCAAGCCGTAGGGGAGCTGAACTGGGGAGGAAATCCGTCCGCGGAGGCTCCGGCTCCACTCGACGCTTCCTCCATCCCGGCGGTAGCCGGATCTCCCCAGGGCCTCGCGCTTTCGTAGCCGCCGTTTCCCTGCGCTGCCAGGAGGCCGCCGCCGCTCAGCCCCGGGGCTGCTGCTGCGGCCGCCGCTGCTACTGAGCAAACCGGGCCCGCCCCGCGAGCCCGGGGGGAGGGAGCTGGTATTGGGGGAGACACCCCCTCCGAGGCTGGAGGAGGATTTTCTCTCACACACGTTCAGCTCTTAGATTCACAGTCTGAGCCATCTCGTTCCCATCCCCCTTAGCTCCTGCTTTCCAAACCGTCTCCCACTTTTACGTACCCTGGAAGCAGGCATTTTTAAACAGAAAAGAAATCTCAATTTCACCTCACAGATAGGAGAGCTTTCATTCTGGCCAGTGGCACCAAAACAGACAAGTATATTTCATTCAATACGTAGTGTGTACATTCAAAAGGACAGAATCCTTTTTTAAAAAAAAAATTATTTTGTTGCACAAACATATATTATTCCCTGCTTCTTAATCGTCTTGGTAACAAGTGAAATATCTGAAAAAGCCCATCAATAATTGCCAACATTTTTAAAACACTGAATCTCACCGAAGTATTTTTTTTTTCTTGGAACATTTCAGTTGTACTTTAAATTAAAATCTCGTTTCCTTTACTGGATTAGGTTAACACTCCTTTGCTCTTTGGCACCCTTGATATCTTGATGTTATCCTGGGTAGTAGAAATACTCAAGTTTTGTGTGTGTGTGTGTTTTGCCAGCTAAGAGACATCTCTGCCTATTACCTTTAGCTCTAATTGCCAAGAGAGAGGTTAAGCTCAAGAGGTAGAAATGCTGTCCACGGTATGCTTTTTGTTAGAAATCTGACTCCAAGAATGTGTTCCAATTGTGATTATTATATTTGGTAAAGTTGTGCTGGGGGCTGGAGTTGTAAAGTCCAAGCACTTGAACTAGATTTTGTGTGCACTCACTGAAAAGAACTTAAGAATTCTTTTATGACGGACGGACTTTCCATGTCAGTTTTTATATTTTCGTCGTCTGTTCCTAGCATCAGAAACATTGTATGGTTAATGGGCACTTAAGTGTACAAATCTACAAATGAAGTTGATGTCTTCTAACAATGAGACCTTTGGGTCTCATATACAAGTAGAAGAATCACTTTTTAAAGTAAGTAGTATAAACCCTGTACCATTTCACACTTAAATTCTAAAGGAAAATTAAAGTGTTATATAGAATAAGCTGATTTTTGAAAAAGAAAAGGAGGGATGGGAGGCTTGAGGGGAGGACAAGTGAAAACAAGTGGAGTGGAAGAGAAGGGAGGGAAGTCACAGTATTGTCACTCTTTCTACTTATATGGATGTATTGGATAGAGAATAGCTCTTTCCCTAGAAGAGACACTTCAGACATTTTCAGATGTTTTTCTAGGAGTGGGGATGTGTTTTATAAGTCTAAGCATACTACCTCCATGCCGCTTTCACAATGTCTTCGTCTAACCACCCATAGAAAGCAAAGTACTTGACCATAAAAATTCAGTTCATTTCCTCACTGATACCAATTGACAAATGGAAATGAAAAAATCATTTTCAGACATTTTTGGTCCACAGACCATTCTGACAAGATGCAAAAACACTTCAAAAAAATAATAACCTACCAGAGCTAACTATTCTGCTTATTTATTTATTTATTTATTTATTTATTGCTGCTTCGGGTCATAGTTGGGGCACATAGGATCTTTTGTTACGGCTCTTGGGCTTCTCTCCAGTTGTGGCACATGGGCTCCAGAGCCCACGGGCTCAGTAGTTGTGGTGCGTAGGCTTAGTTGCCCCATGGCATGTGGGATCTTAATTTCCCGACCAGGATTGAAACCTGCATCCTCTACATTTGGAAGGCGGATTCTTAACAACTGGACCATCAGGGAAGTCCCCTAACTATTTCTACTTTTAATGCAGTGCTTTTAAGAGATACATACACCAAAAGTATCATTACTTCTGTAATCAGATTCAGAGGAGCTACTCAGACCACACAAAAAGAGTAATTGTCATGGAATATCTTAAGAAGGCTGGAAATGAAGGTAGTCTCTGGAAAGAACATCTTTTCTTAGCTATTCCAGTATTGTAGTCAAATCTTTAAATACAGTTTGTGTTAATTAAAAGATACTTGTTTTTTGGTAGAAGACAGCCTCTCAATGGCTCCTACTGCTGTGTTACATAGGAACTCAGAAACTGCATTTGCTTATCAGGAAGGGAAGAACTGTGCTGGATATTATTTACACTTTCTCCCTTCTAAAGGTGATTTGAGGAAGCTCTGTGCTGGCCACTGTTTACATCACAGCAGGAGATGTGAATGTCACTTTATTTTCCCTTTTTCTCAGTTTCCTCACTTATTTTTTTAAATCTCGTGTTTTTGTAAGTTAAATCCTTTGGAAACCATGATGAGTGTCAAAGGGCCTCAGAGACTTCCATAGACCCACTGGCATGAACCCTTTCACCCATCTTCAATCCTCTTTTTCTCTACAAAGAGAAGAGGCCACTAAATAATACTTGATTCACATCTGCAAGAGCCTAGCCATTCTGTATTAGAATGAACGACAGCCCTGGTTAACTGCACCACACCTAAAGGGCTCCGCCCTTTCCTTCATGGTCCCTACTGCCTTTCTTCCCTTCTGAACATTAAATGAACAATATAAAATTGCCACTGTTCACCTAAAAAGGTGGCAATTTTGTATAGTTCCACCTAAATCAATGTCTATTTAACATAAACTTTGTTGCTATGATTGTGACCCTCCTTTTACCCACCTCTGAATCTCTTTAACCTGTGCACATTAGATTTCAAGAACCTTCAAGTTTGTTCTATTGGGTGGGCCAAAAGGTTCATTTGGTTATTTCCGTCCAATGACCCTAGCAGCACTTAGTTTTCTTTAACTTCATTCAAAACAATTTTGTTAGACTGTATGTGACAGCTGTCATATCAGCGTGAATTTAAAAAAGACTTACCAAAGTTGGTGAATTTTTGTGTAGCCAATTTAATATTGAAGATGGAAGACATTTTTGGCATATTATGCTTTATCATTTCAAGAAAGGTAAAAACACAACTGAAATGCAAAAAAAGATTCGTGCAGTGTATGGAGAAGGTGCTGTGACTGATCAAATGTGTCAGAAGTGATTTGCAAAGTTTGGTGCTGGAGATTTCTCACTGGGCGATGCCCCACATTTGGATGGACCAGTTGAAGTTGACAGCGATGAAATCAAGACATGAACTGAAAACAGTCAACATTATACCACGTGGGAGATAGCTGACGTATTCAAAATATCCAAATCAAAGCACTGAAAATACTTTGCACCAGCTTGGTTATGTCAATTGCTTTGATGTTTGCCTTCCACATGAGTTAAGTTAAAAAACCTTAACCATATTTCCGCGTGCGCTTCTCTATTTAAATGTAATGAAAATGTTCCTTTTTTTTTTAAGATTTATGATTTATTTGTTTTTATTTTTGGCTGTATTGGATCTTTGTTGCCACACATAGGCTTTCTCTAGTTGTGGCGAGCGGGGGCTACTCTTTGTTGCAGTATGTGGGCTTCTCATTGAGGTGACTTCTCTTGTTATAGAGCATGGGCTCTAGGGCAAGCAGGCTTCAGTAGTTGTGGCATGTGGGCTCAGTAGTTGTGGCTCACGGGCTCTAGAGTGCAGGCTCAGTATGCACGGGCTTAGTTGCTCCATGGCATGTGGGATCTTCCCAGACCAGGGCTCGAACCCACGTCCCCTGCATTGGCAGGCAGATTCTTAACCACTGCACCACCAGGGAAGTTCAAAACATTCTGTTTTTAAAACAAATTGTGATGGGTGATGAAAAGTGGATACTGTACAATAATGTGGAACAGAAGAGATTGTGGGGCAAGCAAAATGAACCACCACCAACCACATCAAAGGCCGGTTTTCATCCGAAGAAGGTGATATTGTGTATATGGAGGGATTGGAAGGGAGTCCTGTATTATGAGCTCCTTCCAGAAAACCAAATGATTAATCCCAATAGGTACTGCTCCCAATTAGACCAACTGAAACCAGCACTCGACGAAAAGCGTCCAGAATTAGTCAATAGAAAACACATAATCATCCATCAGGATAACGCAAGAATGCATGTTTCTTTGATGACCAGGCAAAAGCTGTTACAGCTTGGCTTGGAATTTCTGATTCATCTGCCGTATTCACCAGACATTGCACCTTTGGATTTCCTTTTATTTTAGTCTTTACAAAATTCTCTTAATGGAAGAAATTTCAGTTCCTTGGAAGACTGTAATAGGCACCTAGAACAGCTCTTTGCTCAAAATGATAAAAAGTTTTGGGAAGATGGAATTATGAAGTTGCCTGAAAAATGGCAGAAGGTAGCGGAACAAAAGGGTGAATACGTTGTTCAATAATGTTCTTGGTGAAGATGAAAAATGTGTCTTTTATTTTTACTTAAAAACCAAAGGCAGGGGCTTCCTAGGTGGCGCAGTGGTTAAGAATTCGCCTGCCAATGCAGGGGACACGGGTTCGATCCCTGCTCCAGGAAGATCCCACATGCCTCGGAGCAACTAAGCCCATGCGCCACAACTATTGAGCCTGTGCTTTAGAACCTGTGAGCCATAACTGTTGAGCCCATGTGCTGCAACTACTGAAGCCCACGCGCCTAGAGCCCGTGCTCCGCAACAAGAGAAGCCACGGCAACGAGGAGCCCACGCACGACAACGAAGAGGAGCCCCCACTCACCACAACTTAAGAAAGCCCATGCACAGCAAAAAAAAAAGACCCAACACAGCCAATAAAATAAATAAATAAATAGATTTATGAAAAAAAAAAAAAACCCAAAGGCAAAGCAATTATACTCCAATAAAGAGCTTAAAAAAAAAAAAAACCGAAGGCACATTTTGGCCAATCCAAATACTTATGTAATCCCCATTATATTTCAGAAGCACTCTAGTTGACATAGACTAGGTGTACTTAACCCCCTTCATATTTCATATCTTCCCTACTTTCTCAAAAATATACCTCAAAAGCCATATCTCCTGTCTTATTTTTACTTAATCTACCAAAAAGGAGAGGTCCTTTGCATCTTTAATCCTCACAACCCTAAGAGGTAAGTATCATAGGTTCATCATTTTATAGATGAAACTGAGGCAAGCCAGGTTTTGAGACTTGCTCAGTGCCATTTTCAAATAAACGGCAGAGTCAGGCTTCAAACCCATGTGTCAGTCTCACCAATCAACATATCAAGTCTTCTGAAATGATCAACTTAAGAGATTCACCTGTTATTTAAAAAATAAAGAGAAAAAACAATAAAGTAGATAAAACAGATACATATTCATAAGGAAGATCATTTTTAAAGCAAGTCTTCTTAGCATGTGAACTCCTTGCGTCAGGGGTCATATATTTTGAATGCTCTAACCAATACTGAACACGTTGTGGATGTGTAATTAATACTAAGGCAGAAAGACTGTTGAGACAATTATCTTGTGGGAAAATGAATGATGAATAAAAGAATTACAGTTAACCAATAAATACTGTATGATAAAATTTCTTTGACCTTATAATAGTTCACCTCTTTCAAGGTCACCTTTCCCAAGAGAGTTAGACCCTCATTTTCATTCAAGCTCCACACCAATGAGATCACCATGTTACCAAAGGACTGATGTTTTTATAATTCAGAAATCCCATTCTTTTTTTTTTTTTTAAATCCCATTCTTTTTATCCAGGCTACTGACATCCCTGGTTATTCTACATCCTCTAATTATCCATAACACTTCTAAAGCCATCATCTCTTTTTTTTTAATGTTTGTTTTTTATTTATTTATTTATTTAGGCTGCGCCAGGTCTTAGTTGCGGTGTATGGGATCTTTGTTTTGGCATGTGGACTTCTTAGTTGCAGCAGGCATGCGGGATCTAGTTCCCCAACCAGGGATGGAACCCAGGCCCCCTGCTTTAGGAGCGTGGAGTCTTACCCACTGGAGCACCAGGGAAGTCCCTGAACTAATCTTCATGGCAGTCCAGGAAGCTTAGTCCACTGTCATATTTCTGAGTTGTTGGAATTTTCTAAAAAAAGATGGATTATGTATTTCTACCTTGCTAGTAATCTGCCTTAGAAGAATAAAAAGTGCTAGAAAGTATCTTGTTAATTATCTTTCTTAGAATAATATAAAATGCTAGAAATTCTCTTCGTTTTAAATTAGCAAACTTACGAGGTGGCTTTACTTAAAAATAATACTTAAAAATATACTTTAATAATACTTAACTTTAAAATAAATAAACCTGATGCCATTAAGGTATGGTGTCCCTCAATGATGAACAATAACCTTCAACAAGAAGTGTATTTATACTTTATTTCATGATAAATTCCTTATAATGGAATTTGGTGGGGCGGGAGGGGATCTTAGTTCCCTGACCAGGGATCCAACCCGAGGACACAGCAGTGAAAGTGCTGAGTCCTAACCACTGGACTGCCAGGGAATTCCCTTTTTCTCTCCTTTAATCCTATGATCCAGATATATATACCAACTATTCTCAAGAGAGCCAACCATGACCAAGGCCTAGTTAGAGGAGGTAAGAGAAAGGGGAAAAAATAAAGAATGAAGGGGCAGAGAGCAAGTTGAATAGAACTGTAGAAACTATTGAAAGCAGTTTTTACCTGCCTTGAAGAATAGAATTTTTTCAGTTGCCCAAAAAATGGCTGAAATGCTGCACCATGTCATCACTCCATTTCAACTCTAGAGGTAGAGTAAAAAAAAGCAATTATACACACACACATATATTTATTATATATATAAATGAGTGTGAACACATATATACAGTACAATGCACAGTGGTTAATAAATTATGGTATAGTCATTAAATAACATTTTAAAAAATGAAAGATGATTCATCATGGATACATCTCAAAAATAATAGTGAAAAAAAGTTATAGCAGGATAAACAGTATACCACCATTTATATAAAGTTTAAAAACATCAATTTATATTCTATACAATATGTGGATACATGTGGAGTAAAACTAAAAATCTTGCATGGGAATGATAAATACTAAATTTTAAATGATGATTACCCTTGGTATGGAGAGGAGGATGTGATCTGAAAGGGTTTCCTGAGGGCTTTGCTTGTATTTGCAAGTTTTGCTTAAGCTAGGCTGAGTATGCTATCGTTATGATATTGTTCTCTATTACTACCCTGTTTGCCTAAAATATTTCATAATCATTATGCTAAACAAACAAAAAGTAAGTTAATACATGAGTCTATGGCAGAGGTAGTAAAATAAGCATGCCCAAGCAGCTGAATGACAGAAGGAGTGGAGGGGAGACAGAGAATGATTCACATATGACTAAGTTTTCCAGCTTTAGTAACTGGAAAGATGAGCTGGAGTAAAGGATATAAAGAACAGAATGGGTATGGGATGGACAATCACGAGTTTGATTTTAGATGTGTTGAGTTGGAGGTGCTAGCAGGATATTCATAAGATATCCAACAGACTATTGTAAACTTGAACCCATAGCTAAAAAGAGAAGCAAATGCAAGGCAGGGATTTGGGAGCCTGTGAAATAACAGAACGTGTATATATTGCTCTCTGCACCCACCCCCCACCCCCATTCCTGGCACAGAGCTCCTAACACTCCCGTGATTTCCTAAGGGAGAGAAGCACTAGGAGCATCCTTTGTTCCAATATTTGGTCTTTGACCCTGGATCTTGACACAGAGCTCCTAAATCCCTTGGAATTTCCTGGATGATAGGAGTGTCTTTTGTTCTAAGGAGCTGACTTTGAGAGGGCTCCTAGATGGGGGGCCGATCACGATAAAAAGACCAAGCCATGATTAGAAACTTGGAACTTTCGGCCCCACCTGCTATCCTCTGGAGAGAGGCTGGAAAATGAGTTATTAATGAGTCAAGCCTATATGATGACACCTCCATAAAAATCCCTAAAGTACGGAGTCCAGAGAGCTTCCAGGTTGCCAGATGCTAGGCAGGTGGCATGCCAGGAGAGGGCATGGAAGCTCCTCACCCCTTCCCCAGACCTCACCCTATGTATCTTCCATCTGGCTGCTCATCTAAATCCTTTATGGTAACTGTGTTTTCCTGAGTTCTGTGGGACATTCAAGCAAATTATCAAACCCAAAGAGAATGTTGTGGGGACCCCAGTTTATAGCCTGTCGGTCTGATGTACTGGAAACAACCTACGGTCCGAAGTACTGGAAACAACCTAGGACTTGCAGTTGGTGTCAGAAGTGGGGACAGGCTTGTGAGGCTGAGCTTTTAACCTGTGAGATCTGACACTAATTCCAGGCAGATAGTGTCAGAACTGAATTGTAGGACACCCAGCTGATGTTGGAGAATTGGTTGGTGTGGGAATAAACACACACATTTGGTGACTAGAAGTGAAGTGTTCTGAGGATTATGAGTGTGATAGTAAAAATAGACACAGGGAGTTTTCCCCAGGCAAAGCCCTTAGCATCTTCATAGGCCTCTGTCCATTCTCCAAACATGAACAAGTCTCCCATCTTTAAAACACCTGCATATGACTCTTCGCTTTTCTCTAATTATTATCTTCTTTCTTTCCTTGTCCAAGGTCTCAATAACTTGCTCTTTACCTACTGCCTTCCTAATGTAATGCTACATCAGTTTCTATTCCTACCATGCTACTTGAAATTGCTATCTTAAAGGTCTCCAATGACCTCCTTATTGCCAAATCCGTGGATTGCCCCACCCCAATTTTTATTCTTTTTCAGCATTTGACACTATAAACATTTCGTCCTTAAACTTTCTCCTCCCTTGAAAGGTCATCTGCTTCCTGGTTTTCTCTCAAATGAGTATTTCTCTAAATCTTTGCAATGCTGTCCTATAAAACTATCTATGATGAGGGAAACGCTTTGTTTGCACTGTCCATTACAGTAGCCACTAATCACATGTGGCTAGTGAGCACTTGAAATGTGGCTATTGTGACCCAGGAACTGAGTTTTAAATTGTATTTCATTTTAATTAATTTAAATTTAGATGGCCACATGTGGCTACTGTACAATGCAGGTTTAGGGTTTCTTTTCCTCCTCCCAGCCCCTAAATGACGAACGTTACTCCACACTCAGGTTTTGATTCCCTGAGCTTTTCTTTACAAGCTCATTCCCTGGAAGCTCAACCATTCCTGCAACTTCAGCCATCTCTAAATTCAATCCCAAGTCTCTGCAGTTGGCTCCTGTCTCCTGAGTTCCAGTTCCATAACCTCAAGCACTGTCGTTTCCTCTGGAATGTCTCACTTTCACCTCAAACTCAGAAGGTTCAAAGCTGAACCCATAACTTTCTGCAGAACCAGCTCCCCTCTCCCTTGTGATGTTCCTATCTCTGACCGCAATGTCCTCGTTTTCTCAGATGCCCATACATGAAATTGCCTTTGACACATTTCTCTCTCTCTTCTCTCACTGGCAGCCAGTTACGAGGTGCTAACAAGCTTTCATGCAGAATCTCTCTCAGCTACCCTTGAAATCACAACATTTACTGAACCCTGCTCTGTAAGGATACTGCTTGGCCCCTACTGCCAAGAAACAGAGAATCCATTTAAGAAATGAAAGATAAACATACACAAATCCAGATAAAATAGAAGAGAAATAACAGAGTCTAAAATCCACTACATACATTGCTAAAGGAGTATCTCCCAAATTCAGACATCACTGAAGGTCATTCAGCTCCTTTTGAAAGAGATCAAAGGGTGCTTTGCCCTCTCTGGACTTCTGTAGTTCTAGATGGTACTCCACACGTTCCTGCTCCCTTCTTTTCTGCATCTGCCACCAAATTAACCTTCCATTGCCTCAAAAATGTTAGTGATTCTGATGCTCTAAGACATACAAGGGTCTTTCTCAAAACCCCTCACTGCCCTATATGTAATCACTCCTCCCCCTGAAACTACTTGCTCTACCACCAGGCTTGTCCTGCCCTCTCTCCTGTACCCTTGCAAATTCTAACAAGCCTTTAAGCCTCAATTCAAGTCTTAACCTCTTCTATAAAGCCATTGTAATTAGTAATTCCAGCAATTAGTAATTCCCTCACTTTTAACTTTCCGTGACACTTAAACTACGTACCCTTAATATTACGCTTCATTCATGACCACATTGTCACCACTGTTTCAGCCCAAGCATGATGTCTCACCCTTCTTCTGTGACCTGTAAGCTGTGATTCTCAAGGAAGGAAAGGAATATGGTTTGAAAAGAAAACAGCTCTTCATTTGTCCCACTGGGATTTTTTTTTTTTTTAAAGCTAAGACATTAACTTATTTGAATTTCAAATATTAAAGATGTTAGATTTTTATGCTTTACCAAAAGAGACATGTTTAATATAAGTTCAGGAAACAATTCTATTTGTTGAGCAAAGAGAAGATAATTGACAAACATCTATCAAATGGTTCATTGATTTCAGTACACCACGAATTTGGATTCTGTTAGGATGAAAGTTTCAGACATCTTATTTTGATGGAGAAACTGCTAGTAATATGACCTACTCATTGTAAGGGGGCCACAAAAGTATTCACCAGCTGAATAAATCATCAAAAATTATATACATTCCAGTGAGTTATTTTCTTAGTCTAGTACATTAAAAAATACACTTAATATCTTTATTTAAAATATTAATATTTAAATTCTATAGTCAATATCCCTTTCTTCTTCATAGCATTTGAGTTATTTTATTTCTAGCATGCTTACTTACCTAGTGAGTTTTCACTTTTTCACTCTTATTTTGAACACTGTGACTTCATGTTACTGTGAGATAATCTTTCTACTTCATATTTCCTCCACCCTGAATTGAATAAGCCACTTATCTGCTTATGTTCCTAGTCTACTCAAGTCATTTTATTCCTTCTTTGTATTGACTGTCCCTCCCTCTGGTTTTGTATAACAAGCTTACTGCATGTTCCTTCTTCTGAGTGACTGACATGTAAAATGAATAAAATTGGTCCTAATATTGATCCTAGAGCTTTGTAATCCATCCATTCCAAACTATTCCACATTTTGATATCAAAGTCAATGTCTAATCTACTTAAGTAGTTCTTCCCTACACCATACTTCTCTAACTTCTAGATTAGTTGCTTGTATAGTTATTCTTTTCATGGTGCTTTATCCCAAGTAATCGGTTCATGGCTTCGCTCAGCTGATATTAATCGTTAGACCCAGAGGTTATTTCACATAACTGAGGCAGATAAGTGTGAATTCATGCTGACATTTAAAATTAAATCATAACTTTGATACTTTTAATCACTGATTTCCTACAAAATTTACCAATGTCTTATCTTCCATGAAATTTAAACTTAATAATTCTGAATCTTATACTCAGGAGAAAAGGAATAGATAGGAAACGAACAAGAATTTAATGAAGGTTTTATTTATTATAGACATAGTCTATAAGTATTTCAAGTCACCTTTATCTTTATTGATGAATTCAAGCATCTATTAAGAATCAAAAAGAGAATATCTGAACTACAGTTGTAAAAAAATCTAGTAGAGTGGTCAAAAATTCATAGAATTGTGCCTGAAAAGGGTATTTTACTGTATATAAATTATACCTTTTTTTTTTAATGGAAGAAAAAAAATAAATAGAATCTTCACGTTTAAAAAATCTAGTAGAGGGAATTCCCTGGCAGTCCAGTGGTTAGGACTCCGCGCTCTCGCTGCCAAGGGCCTGGGTCTGATCCCACACGGCACATGGCTTGGCCAAAATAAATAAATAAATAAATAAAAATCTAGTAGAATACTGAGAGTGAAAGACTTTATAACAGCATAGGGTAAATCAACTATACTCCAATAAAAATTAGTATTCCAATTTAAAAAGAAAAGAACAGCATAGGGACCTGCACATAGAGGGGTTTAACTAATCATGGAAATTTTTTTGAGGACGAGGTGAGAGTGTATGGACAAAGGCTTAGAAATAAATATTTTGAAAGTAGGTAAAATCCATGGAGAAAGCAATGGCATAGGAAGAAGTACAAACTTTTTACAGCTTATTTAATGTATGCTAAAAGTGAACGCATAAAAAGGCCAAATTTATAACCCCACAGAATTCCCCACAAATATCTCTGAAAACATATACAGCAAGATAATAAAAAGACAAGCAGTGTATATTGTATATTTCGCCTATAGAAAGCCCCTCTCCCAAGCAAACCAGGATGGTTAGTCACCCTACAGTGTTAACATCTAATATTACCATGGTACATCCGTCAAAACTAAGAAACCAACACTGGGGAGTTACTACAACTAAACTCCAGCCTTTACTTGGATTTCACCTGTTTTTCCACGAATGTTCTTCTGTTCCAGGATCTAACTCAGGATACCACACCGTGTTTAACTACTATCCTGTCTTCGTGTCCTCTGGCCTGGGACAGTTTCTCAGTCTTTCCTTGCTTCTCACGACCTTGACTCTTTTGAAGAGTAATTGTATTTTGTAGAATGCTGCCCTCAATTTGGGTTTGTCTGATGTTTGTCTCATGTTTAGACTGGTGTAATGGGCTTTGGGGCCCTAATTTATTTTTAAACTCTGCAAATGTCAGTGCTCATTTTCATGGTTATATTAGTCGTTCACTTTAATTTCCTCAGAACATCATTTTAATTTTTAAAAGGGGATTAAATCATTTGTCCAAGAGTCAGAGCGAATTTTTAATTTTAGAGAGAGTTCTCACATTACTGTTCCACAATGAGCAAACCCAAATTCAGAAAATTCTTATTTAAAATTTGCAAATGACAGAGCTCATTGCCCAGGTTACCTTTGAGGCCATAAGGCTTCTTCCACTGGCACCATCCTCAGGACGTAAAAACATACCACCATTTGGCTAAATAAATAATGCTATGAAGGTTTATTTTTCTATTTATGAAAAGAAAATATATTCTCTGTAGGAAATTTATAAAACAGAGATAATGACAAGGAACAAAAATTAATTGTACCTCCACTGCCCGAGAAAAACCACTGTTTGTAACTGTTAGATCAGTTAGCGCCTGTTAGATCAGATAACCTTCTTTTAGATCATTTTAGTCTTTTTTTCTATCCATCAGGCTTTCTTTTGTAAAAATTGGATTATACTGTTATATGCTAATTTTAAATTTTTGATATAACTTAAAAATTTGATATATTATGCATATCCTTTTATGTGATTAAATACCTATGACATCATTTTTAATACCTGCATATTTCACAGTATAGGTATATTATTTAACATCCTTGTAGTTAAATAGCTACACAGATCCATGATAATTTCCTAAAGTTGAATTTCTTTCTGTGAACTTGCTGTATCAAAGGTTACACACAGTTTTAAGGTTTCTGATATGCACTGCCAAATTGCCCTCCGTAGTGGTTTTACCAATTTATACACTCATTAGCTACTTATAAAAGTAAATACCCATTTATCAACATACACGCCAACCCAGTTTTTATTTTTATATTTAATCTTTGCCAATCTGATCATTAAAAATGTGGCTTTTTTTAAGTTGCATTTCTTTGATTACTAGTGAGCGTGAGCATTATGATATAGTTAGTACCATTTGTATTTCTTATACTCTGCATTATTGTACTATTACCCTTTAGCAAGGTATTCACCATTTTCTTCTGGATTTGAAAGTGAACTTTTTTTTTTTCTTTTTTTCAGCTGGGCCAGGTGGCTTCCATGATCTTCATTCCCAGGCCAGGGATCGAATCCGGAACCCCCACAGTGGAAGTGCTGAGCCCTAACCACTGGACTTCCAGGGAATTCCCAAAAGTGTACTTTCAAATGACATTAAACTTCTCTTGTATATGTTTCAAATATATTTTTCCCAGTTTTTAATTTGTCTTTTAATGATATTTTGATATTCAGAGGTATGAAATGTTCTTATTGGTTTTCTGTCTTTGACAGCTGTTTTTGGTTTGGGGTTTGGTTTTGGTTTGTTTTTAATATTGAGCTCAGTCCTGAATCCTGTTTGTCCCTCTTTAGGGCACCCCACACGAGTCTAGGCATCCTGTAGCACCGCAGTGTCAGCACAGGTTGACATGCTCCCTTTCCTAATGAGGCAATGCCCTGAGTCCTCACAACCCCAAGCTTTAGGAGAGGGAAAAAAAAAAGAAACAAGCAAATTCAAAAGCACACTGCCCTGAAAACTGCCAAATTCAGGCTGCCACCAACCTCCAAGGAAATCAACTCCGAAGACAGTAATAACTCTCAGTTAAAAAAAAAAAAAGAAAAAACAAAGAAAAACACCTCTTAAGACAATTCAGCTCCCAAACCTCAAAATCACCTGCTTTAGCAGCTTTCGTGCTGGGCAGAGCAGGGCTCCCCGGCCCACTGCTTGGGAGCACCCCTGCCCTCAAGTCCTTCCCTAGGGCTCCCGGCTCCCTCTGCACAGGGAGGAGAGCCTGGGCTCGGAACTCAGGCTCAGGGAGGCCAGGAGTTCTCTTCCTGCTTCCCCTTGCCTTTGCCTAAAGTCATAGCAATTTCAAGGCAAATGTCAGGACTGAAAGGTGTTAGAAAGAACCAGAAAGATTTAAAAGCCTTCTTCTCCCCTTCCCCTTTTCTTTTTCTTAAATTGAGAACATCTAAGACAGCAAACGTTTTACATTACATTTAAGCCAAGAAAAAATGAGTAGAAAAGAAAAACATAGGGTGAGAAGAAGGCCTGGTTCACAGACAGTAGACATAGTTGCTTTTGTGTTGTGAATCAAGGGGCCTTGGGAAGGCCTCCTCCTCACACATTCCCCAGAATACCTCCCTACCACGAAGTCACCATAAATGGTTCCTTTCTGAAGCACCTGACCCAATACCCAGATAGAGTGGGTGTTTGTGAGTAACTTTTAGAAATGTAGTAATTCTTGGGAAGTACTGGGGTATACGAACTAGGTGTGGTTGTCCTCAAGTGTTCAGAGATACAGATTGCCCTCCAGAATAAAGGGGTACCATTATACCTCCAGGGTTAAGTTCTGCTTGATTTGCCCTTTGCAGTTGAGAAGGGGATCCTGATGGGGACAAAAGCCCATATAGCTTTGATTAAAGTCAGAGTAGGAACTGGGAGAGGGGGTTGCTGGTGCCTGAAGCACGTGCTTACTCTGCACAATGGGTAATCCAGCCTTGGTTCTGAGGGAGATACCACACTGATGTTCAATGGTATTAAAAATAGGAAAAGGGATGTGGTTTTCACCCCAACCCACTCACTACTCCCAGAAGCCAGTATAATTCCTAAGCTGCAGATCATAACAACTCAATATTCAGCCAACAACCCCAGGTCACATCCCTGATTCTAAAAGGCTCCAGCCCAGCTCCTGCTCAAGGAATTTGTGATAGAGAAATATTTTAACACTTGTAAACTGCCTGCTTTCTAGAGTTTCCTTGTTGGTAACCTTATTGTGCCATCCAGCTTCAATATTCATTCAGCATGGAAGGAGAGTGGAGGGATGTCCCAGCTTGAGCTTAAGCTGGGTTCAGAGCCAGGATTCAGATTCGTCTGGGCACGTCTGATGGGCTTGCCAGGCAGGAGTCTCTCAGCACGAGGGATGGAGGAGGCGCATAGATAATAACATCCTCAGGCAGTGGGCATGGAGGAACACATCACGGGTATCAGAATCACCAGGGAAACTTTTAAAAGTATGTACACCCTGCTCAAATGCATTTCCCCATTCTGATAATGTGTGTGTGTGTGTGTATACATTTTTTACACATGGGTGCACACTAGCAAGGAGCACTGCTTTGGCACCCAAATTGGCCCTCAGAGCCTGTACCAGGAGCACTGAGGACTCCAAAGAACACTGTGTGGCTTCTGTACGTGAGAGCTCATGATGCGCTGACAGCAGGACCCGCCTATGTAGCTCTGAACAGTGATGGCATCCACACTTCACGGACTGTCTGCTTCAGAAACTCTTAAACTGGAGACCATGGATTCCTAGGATTCCAAGAAAAGGCTGGAGGGTCCATGAACTCTTGAAAACTGCCTGCAACTAACTGGGTGTATATGTTTATTTCTCTGGAAATAGGTTCTGTAAGTTTCTCAGATGCTGAAAATAGGATATGATCCTCAAATGATTAAGAACTGGCAAGTGCCAAAAAATATTGGGGTAAGCGGTTTGGGGAAGGCTTAGAAAGCCACTCTAGTAGATTTGGATCAAAGCCAGAAAAATACTGGGGTTTTTTCTTTCAGTTACTGCAACTTATTTTTACCTTGAGGCATCAGAGACCTGGTGAAACATTGAAAATATGAAATCCCACCTATGCTTCAAGCCCACCTCAAATGCCTCCACCTCCTCCCCAGCCAAAACATATTGCTCCCTTGCCTAAGCCTTGTTTGTATACCTCTCGAAACACTGAACACTTTCCCCTTGCATTTGAGATAGGCATGTGCACACATCATGTCTCTTCTACAAACTCTAACCTTTGAGAGTAGGAATCATGTCTTACCCTTCTTCTTTCTGTTACCGCAGCCAACATAGCATGTTTACTTAGTTATTACTGGATGAGGGAATGAACAGATCACAAACCCATCCTATCTGCCAGACTGTTTTACTCTCTCTACTATAAGCAACTAACCCTATTTTCATGTAAATTATGCATTTTGAATGTATTCCTTATAATTTATATTGTTGTAGTTAATTGACTTACTTCTTTACACCTTATCCAATATTTACCTGCCTTATCTGTTTATTTGGTTGTAAATTACTTAGAGGGCAAAGATCATGTATAACTCAAACTAGGTAAACCCACGTACCTCTTGGGAGGAACACACAGGGCTAACCAATGAGTTCAGTGCCCTGGCCAGCATACCCAAGAGGAAATCTTTCATAAGAAGACACAGACTCAGATGGAACAGAAGTTGGTAAAAAAGAAAAAAGCAACTATTAACAGGAACTAAGCAGAAGAGCAAAATCATCAAGTTGTGAAACTGAATTCTAAAGAGGAGATAAACCAAAGAGAGCAGCCTGAACCTGCCTGAGGAAGAAGAGTGTGAACCAGAAACAGCCCTGCCTCAGAGGAGGTGTGGCTGGACAGCAGTTCAGGGCTTTGGCCCTGGCTCCACGCAGGTTTTGCAAGAGCTGCCAGGTTTTTCCTAGCCCTGCTACCCTATTTGGATTGTTCCCTATTCACGTCAGGCTTTTCTTATGTTCAAAAAACTCTGACTGCTGTTGTTATATGTGCAATGATGTTAATGAAGTTGTCTTACAAAGTTAAGTCTGTTTTCAGAGTGGAACACAAGCCAAGCAGAGAATTTTTCGACTGCTCTGAGCACATCCCTGATTATTAGAGAGAGGCACGTGCAAAGACATGGCAGCTCTCTCCTCTCTTTCTCCTCTTTGTCTCAGTTTAATATTTACTTACTTACATATCCACCCACACGTCACCACACCCTTAGTTCCCTACAGTCAAAGTCTGGCAAACTGTGTGATACTGCTGACCATCTCAGCTTAATGACTGAGTCGTTGCAGTATGATTATTCTGGGGAAGTTTATTAACTGATGATGCACAGAGCCATAAATGTCGGACCAACCATTCCACAGGCAAGGGTCACACCAAAGAAAGTGCAAGTAGAGGGAGGAAAGGCCAAGCCAATTAGTGGCTACATGGGTAGTAGCTTAGCTAGTGATTCAGAATTATCCAGAGACTGGCCCTAGGGCACAGGGAGTATTTTGGGGTGAATGCAGTTAGATAAATTAGATACTCTCACACTGCTTATTTAGCTTATCACAAGTTTAAAATATTCATCCGTCATTCAACAGCATATATTGAGTGCCTAGGTGTGAGATCCATCATTAAACAGAAGGAAAATCCCTGCCCTGGTGAAGTTTACATCCCAGCAGCAAAAAGTCCCCTCTGGGCATCATCTGTCAATCCTTGCCATAGTTTTGCATCTTCTCTAGGTCTAAACTCCTAGGGGTCATTATCTTGCTTGTCTCTGTTATTTGCATCTCTGGACCCCCAAATGAGTTTGTATTCAGCTACGTCTTTAGAGAAGCAGGGTCTCTGCATTTCTGGGTCCCAGGTGCAATTTGACCCTCTCCCATGTGCACATTTAAATATGCCATTTTCCTCACCACCTCAGCCTGGCCATTGGAAATCTGTGACTACTGAGAGAGATTTCCAGGACAAAGGTTGGGGAAAATACAATAGATATTCACTTTAACCTACATACTTCTCAGGTGGAAACTGAGACCTAGAAAGGCAAAGTGACTTGCCAGTGTCACACACAGGGACCTGGTCTTATCCCCTGGCCCCTTCCTAGTGCTTTTCTATTATATGATAAATCACACAATTCTTGGGACCAAACGGGCCAAAAGAGCCAAAAGTTACTATAGAACAGAGGTGGAGCAGGATAGACTCAGAGAGCACTCACACTTGAAGAATAATACTAGGGAAGACTGACTATTTTGTTAGACCTGAAATCCACGCAAGCCTAGGTGTTTGAGTACCTTGGTATCACATCCTCTCCATCACCCCAAACAGGATGAAAGCAGGGCTTAGGGATTGGAGTTGGGTGTCTGTCCTGAAAGCTAATGCAGTTATCGGCCGGGCTGTAGATAAGTTAGAATTTCAAAATCTGTGTTCCATAAACTAATTCATGTATGTGTTTTTACAACTGTTTTCTCAGTTTACTAGGATAAGCCAATTTTGAGAGGGTCCAATGTTGTCACAGCTGAGCTGGACTCCATGAAGAGGAAAGAGAATTTTTCTAGATCTCATTCAATATTAGGATGAGGAAAAACAGTTGCTTGAGCCAACAAACATGACAAATATGGGACAGAGGGGGCTGAAGCCATAGGAAGCTCAAGCTTGCTTACCCGCTGAGATTTTCTTTTAAAGAACCCTCACAAAATTGAAAACCTTAATAAGAAACCATATGAGTCAAGGCACATATACCTAACTCATTAGCTTTTAACAGTCCTTACCAGAATAATCAGTGAGCAGCTAAAGAAGAGCATGGGGTTGGGATCAGAAGACTTACACTCTTCATGTGCCAGTTTTATGACTTGGGACAAAAATTCTTAACTTTCCTGAGCCTTGACCTCTCCACCCATAAAGCAGAGACAGTAAAACCTGCCTCATCTTCCTCTCTATGTTGTGAAAATTGAATGAGCAAGCATCTGAATGCTTTTTATAAACTGTAAAGAACTATAAGATTTTAATTAGTATTATCAATTAACATTCAACTTGAAAATTTTCCTAATTAAATTTAGCAACAATATGAACTTGAAACTCTGTTTTGGGGGGCGGGGAGGGGGGAGGAGGGCAGGGGCGGTGGTTGTATGTTACCAACATCAATATTTTAAAATTCAAAGAAACAAAACAAATTCCTACAGGTATGAATAAAAATAACTTTTCTTTCTTTTTTAAATGAAAAATGCAATTTCTTTCCCTTGTCAAGAAGTTGTTGAAAAAAAAAGAGCCACCAGAGTGCATTTTTTAATATACACTTTATAGAGTAGATAAAATATTATTTACTCAATTGCTGAGTGCTGCAGCAAAACGAGAATCAGTATCAGCTGCCCATCCTTCAAAAGGGCTCACACTTTTGACGGCTAGGAAAATCCTGTCTCATCAGATCCTCTACTTTCATCTTACACCATAGAAACGTTTGTTACTTGGTCCCAAATTGCATGAAGACCTTCTCTGCTGAGCTAAGCAAAGCTTTGCCATTTTTAGTACTTCTGATCCCGAAATGATTCTACAGATCTGGCTGCCCAGACAAGCCGACTGATGGGCAGATGTTTCTGAGTCTGCACATAACTGAGGGATGCCCCTTACAATGCAATAATTCTTAAGCCCACATCTGCTGACCTCCAGGGCATAATTATTTTATTTTTAAAATTGCACCCTGTGCAACACAGCCCTTAGGTACTTGTACAGAAAATGAGCACATTATAACAAATAAAGTATCACAGAACAACTAATAGCTTAAACCCATTAAAAATAAAAACCCACAGAATAGCCTTACTGCTGGCCCACTGGGGAGGAGCAAAGGCCTTTAGCCACTAAGACTGGGATGCACTAGAAAGAAGAGACTTTGCTTAGGCAATGCAGGAGAAGCAGGAGTTGGTAGAGGGAAGAGGGTTGGAGGAGGAAAACATAAAGCTTTATTTGGAGCACATTACTTTCCAGCAGGCCCACCAAAGGTCCCTGCTTTTGGCCCAGGCAGTACTGGCCCACATAGGCCCTGATGACCATAGGTAGGTAGGGTCATATTTGGTTTCTTGAGATGTGTAGTCCAACTTTATATCACTAACTGAAGCCTTTCCTGTTTCACTTTCCTGCCAAACTTAGAACCTGATGTCATCTCCCTTACTTTTCAAATAGGAAAAGTTCTATGTTATTTTAAAATTTAAATAGAACTTATCTATTTCATATACACAAATCACAACAGTAAAAGTGTATAAATAAGTGTACACAGGCATATGCAGACACACACGTATACACACACACTCTCACATGTGTATCTGTGAACTTGCCCTTTCATAGATGACAACATAGGATAACATAATTAATCTACTAGCCAAAATACCAAGCCAGTAGGCATTCTTGAAATAAGAGTGTACTCTAACTTTTCTTTAAGCCTCCACAAAGTTTTGCATTGCTATCAAAATATTTTTGGAAATTCTGTAATGTTTCTTGCTTTTCCCTTGGCTTCTTATTTCTGGCAAGGACTAAACCCCAAAATATCTTTCCTCTGGGACACTGAAATAACTGTCCCAAAGCAGCTGCCAGAGCTATAGCTATTCAGAATTTTAGGACAGATTTCAGCAAAGGCCACTTGCAATTTTAATTATTAGAGTTGAAAGCCCCACCTCCTCAGATTCTCCAGGAACAGGTGTGGGGGGGATGATGGGTAGGGGTGGTAATCTTCCTGGATTCTCTCATTTTCGTTCATGACTCTTATCTGCTGTTTCACTTCTGTTTCTTCCGTCCTTTTGTCTTTGCCCCACCCCTCCTCTGGGTTTGATTTTAGATGTAAAGAAAAAACAAACCACTCCCTCTCCCCCCAGTGCTCTGAAGTTGTATTCCTCCTCTGCTGACTTTCCAAAAGCTCCCTTACTATAATGGTGCCACAGAACTGGATTCTTTTTACCTAGGACCACTTCCCTCAAGTTTAAAACAAGTTAGAGGAGCTATCTGGTAGATAAAGAGAGAAAGAAAGAGGTCTCCACACCAAGTACAGCTGCCTGACTGGCCCAAACTGAGGGGCTTCCTGCAGACGAATAAGGTTTGGACCCATTACGTAGCACGCAGGGACCCTTACTGTGTTCGTGTCCAGGCTACACACCTTTACATCAGTGGTTCTCAACCCTGGATGCATCTTAGAATCACCTGGGAATGGTTACAAAAAGCACCTTTGTCAAAAAAAAAAAGACAAAAACAACACAAAAAATAAACAAACACACAAAAAAACTTTGTGCAAGTCTGATGCACTGAATCTGGGCCTGGGCCTGAGAGTCTCAATTCTTTAACAGCTCCCAGATGATTCCATTGTGCAGGAGGGTTAAGATTCAGCTCATGGAAGTTATCCAACCCTGAGCTTACTCCCTTCCTTCCAAATACACCCCAGGAGATTCCTCTGCCTGTTCTCACACCAAAGATTTCTGGGAGCCAGGAAATGGAGTACTGCAGCCTAGGGAATGTAGTTTAGTTTTTGAAGGGAAAGAGGTTGAAAAGAGAAGTGGTGCCAAGGTGTGGAGGAGGCTGGCCTCGCTGGTCCTCCGGGCCCCCTGGATGTGACGGCACACAGCTGGTGTACATGAGGCACCTCCTCTCCCCAGGGCCTGATTCTCTTAGGACTTGGAGGATGAGGTACTTTAGCGTCGTAATTCTCAGTTTCTTTCTTGCCTGGGTAGGAGAGGGGGAAAACTAAGTTGTCTAGGACACTGAAGACTCAGGAACTGTGATGCAGAGACTTGGGAAAAGAATACAATCTCCAGCCAGCAAAAGGGCAATTTAAAAATTGTCACATTCATGCTGAAAAGGTTAAGATACAATAACAAGTATGATTTCACATGCAGATTGTAGCTGGAGAGACACACAGCTGCTGCCGTGACTCAGCCCACTCCTGGTCACAGGGCTCAGCTGGCCCGGGAGAAGTGGCTCCAGAAGCCCCCAAACACGATGGCCACTTCAGACCCTCCAGCTGCTCACCACGCAGTTTGGAAAGAACAAGGAGGCCCCTCCTTGGAGCCCAGAGTTCTCACGAACCCCGGGGGGGGGGGGTTCCAACACCCCCTGGTTGCTAAGGCAACGGGTGGGCACCATCTGATTCTTCTAGGCCAGGCCGGTGCTGGGAGAGGGGCCGGCACTGCTGCTCAGCTCTTGCTCAGAGATTCTTGGCTGTCCGCCGGCCTCCCTCTGGCACGTTTATGGCTGCTGTTGCGCTCTTGGCTTCTTCTGTACAGAGAAGGTCTCCCTGCCTCCACCCGTCTTTCTTCCAATCTCTCTCTCTCTCTCTCTCTGCAGATGTCTCAGGGTTTATGTGGGAAAGCATGTACTTACAGCCTATTAAAGAGACGTTCAAAGTCATGCCTTCCCCTGCAGCCTCTGGGGTCCACCGCGTCAAGGCAGCGTGTCAAGGGGACTGAACCAGAGGGGGTGACTATTTGCATTCTCTGGACAGAGTTGCTAAATGTTTCTGGGTTTCCCCTGGCATGGTTCTGATCAGTGAGCATCCAAAACTCAGGTCCTTGCGCTCAGAAACAATTGTGAAATGCATGGGCAGTGGGATTAATGCAGATGTGCAACGTGGATGAGTTCCAGCTAGGAAGGAACAGGGTTTTACATTTTCTTGTTCAATTAAAATCCTCCCCATTCATACAACCTTGGTGCTTCCAAATTAACAAAGTTCCATTACTGCAGATTTTGGGTTTCTTTCTTCCTTTCTCTTTCTTTCTTTCTCTCAAAAAGAAGTTTAAGCAATGACCAAATGAGAGTGAATGGTCTCTCTTTCAGATAGTGAACCTCCAGAGGCCAGGCTGAGCTGTGCCCCACCAAACCAGCATACGTCAGCCGGTGCTGGTCACCACACTCCTGCCAGACTCAAGCCATCCAGCTGACTCCTCTGGGGCTGGGGGTTGGTCCCTTCTTAGAGCTTCAGCATAATATTTAGTAAACATGTGTACCTCCCAACTTCAAGAATAATTTTTTTTAATGAAATGAAACCACGTAACCTACTGTACTTGCATTCTAATCCAACAGTCAGACCTGGACACTGAATGTGATGTATCTTTAAAACTTATCAGAGTAATCACATACCAAGGAAATGGAAGAGGAATGCCCAAAGGCAGGTCCTCCTAGAGGAGGAGATTGGCAGGAACACCCTGCCTGGAACAAAAACTCCTGCTGCAGGGGTTTCTTGCCCTGTTTTGTTTTTAGAAACCAGAAAAACATGAAATGTAAAAAAGGCTCCAGTTCTAACCTTCCCACTCAGGCCTGGCCCCAGGCAAAACGAGGAACCAAGCCAGCAGGGCCAGGCCAGGCTTCCAGCCCCATCTGCCCCTGTGAAAGCCAAGAACCCGGTCAGGGACACCGTTCTCCCCAGCCCAGAGGAGATAGAGCAGCTCAGGGGCACATGCATTCCAGAAACCTCTGTGTACGGGACAGAGAGCAGAAAAGACAGAGACGTGTATCAAGGAGTCAATATAATAACCAGCATGATAATAATAACAAAAAAAATTATGGCTATGAGGAGTCTTATCTTCTTTCTGCTACTTAGAGGCTTTGTAACCTTGGACAGCCATCTAACCTCTCTCTTTCTTCACCTGTAAAATGTTACAATTATCTACCCTGCCCTTGTCCCAAAGTTGTCATAAGAACCAGCTGAGATCATATGAAGGTTATTTTGAAAACGGTTATGTTGCTTTGTAACCTGTTTAGCATATTTATTGTTTTTAAGACTACATAACCACACATAAATATTACACCCAGTAGATAGTATCTTAGTTATCAATTGATGGCTAAATATGCAGAATTTGGTGGGCACATCTGCTATATTGTATTTCTCTTACACTAGTCCAAACTGTTACTGAGGATATGTAAATCGCCTTATTGCATAAAACCAGTTATCACGGCATTTGCTAAAGTGGGGTTCTACCAGTGATGTGGTCTGGTTTCAAGGGTCCTTAAGGGGTGCTCTGCACAACTCTGAATGGGTGGTGCACCTCTTCAACTAGACCACATGAAAATTATCTCTATTCTCGTTGAGCACAGCTATCTCTGTGATTTGTGAGTAGGCTGCTCAATGAGTTCAAAAAAAATTTCCCTCTAGCTCCAGCTGGCAAGATGTCAAGACTGAAAAACACATTTCCTGGTTCTCTTTCTTGCCCCAATTGGGATGAATGACCCTAATTCTCACCACCCCATTTCCTTAAGGCATTAGCAGTGATTGACTCTCTGCCCATCCCAATGAGGCTCACACTGGCAATTTTAATGCACAGCAGCACTCGTAATAGAGAGAACTATGTTGTGAAACTTCAAATTTACTTTTAATTCCACCTTTGACAGAACAAATTGCAGCCATGGGTTATACTTTGCTATGGCCACTTAACACTAGCTGGAAATCCAGGCACCCTTCACTTTGTAAAAGTTTCCTTCTCTCATTAGCCCCAGATCAAATAGAGGCATCTCCATTTCTATCTTGATGGCTTTCAGTCCACAGAAAGGGTTCATCTTGACAGGGAGGTGGGATAGGAAGGACAGCCAGAAGCCAGTGTCTCTGAGAAATTGGGGACCTAATAGGAGAGAGATGATGAGATAGCCGAGTGTCCTCTTACTGTACATACATCCACAGTGCACTTGTTAAGTACTGCTGAGTGAGGAAGGAGTTTCATGAAACACAAAAACACTACAAGTAATATTCACTCATTAAGTGACCAAGCATCATTTATCTGCTATAAAGTTTCAGAGAAGAGAAATATAACAGCAACATCACCATTGACTATTATCTCTCTTTATTCTCACAACAAACACATGAGGTACTGTGATTCCCATTTTACAGATGAGGTAATAGGAGGCTTAGAAAGGTGGATAACTGTCAGTAGATATTGTCAATAGATATTGGGTGGCAGACCAAAAATTCGAATCCAGATTTATTTGAATCCCAAATTTTTTCTCTTAACCATTATACTCGGCTGCCTACCATTGTCCAGAGGGGTCAGTCAGGAAACCTTTAGGAAGGTGAGGCTTGAATTGGCTCTTGAGGGCAGTGTATGGTTTAGATTCCTTCGATTAAGGAAGAAGGGAAGAGGGCATAATCCAAATTGCCGAGTTTGTATTCACAGGACACAAAACACTGCTTTGTATATGGTATATGCTCAATATCTAGTCAGTGAATGAATGAATGAGAAACAGTATAAATAAAGACAAAGAGATGGGTTCAGGGTTGGAGAGCAAGGGCTGGGAAAGGGAAAATGAGGAAGTGGAAGGGGAAAGACGAGCAAAGAGACCAGATCTGCAGCGCAGTGTTCACTGTGGCAAGGAGCTGAGGTCATCTACGCCAGGTAGAATTAGCTGATGGAAGCCTTAAAACTCTAGGGTGAGGAGTTTGGATTCAGTTCTACGTATGTTATAAAATTAATTCCTAAAGAGGGACCAGATAAGGTGAAAGCCATGATTTAGAAGGATTCATCTGGCTCTCGTGAGCAGCAGGGGCTGAAGGTGGAGGGACCAGAGACAGTGAGACCAGCACAGGATGAACGCTGGGGGACTCACAAGGAGGACCTGGGGGCTCTGACTGGTGAGCTAGGGCAAGAGGCAAACACAGACCTGTGTTTTAGTTAGACAAGAGACCGAGGTGTTTACAGCAAGCAGAGGACGGCAGGGAAACACAGCAGCTCTCTTCATCGCCAGCACACTTCGATATGGAGATACTTTGAAAATATTCAGCTAAGCCTCACTGTACAAACAACGACTTCTAAACATCTTTGGATACCAGGTCAAAGAAATTGGCTACTGGTCTAAGCAAATGGTTACGTGTACTTTCAATGATCTTCGTTGACTTGAGTTTTTAAGTCCTCAAATTGGAGCAGTTCTTTGGTTTAACTTAGGTGGATCCTCTTGCTGATAAGAGTCATGAACCATAGGTAGCCATTTCCACAGAAGCTTCCCCAGCCAGATGGCCAACCTGTCAAGAACGAGGACGGGGCCTTCTCCTTTCGGGAGAACCTCACCGTGGAGTTCACAGAAATGAATATTTCACAAATACACACTATCTTGACTTTCGAGTCACTAAGAGAGCTTTGTTCTTATGGTCTATACAGACTTGACACTCAGCTGCTTCAGGTAAATACTCAAAGAGCAACTGGAGCATCAAACACTTGTGTCCAACATCAGTTCTCTAACTACACCTTGATCACATGCACCCACAGGGGTTGTGCCTTTAAGAAACGCACCTTAGGGTTTCTTAGATGTCAGTAGTATTCTATGAACAGAAGATGTTTGGAAAGTGCAGATATATAGATGTCCATCAATCATTCAACAAACATTTTCTGTGTTCCTGCTGTGTATACATATATATATATATACTAGGCACTGTTTATGGCACTAAAAATACATCAGTGAACAACATGAGTAATCCTTCCTCGTGAAGGTTACCTTCTAGTAGATGGAGAAAAATAAGCAATAAATATAATAAAAAAGTAAATTATTAGATTGGAAAGTGATAAGTGCTCTGGATAAAGGAAAGTGTGATGGTTGCGGGTGGTATCACAATTTCAAATAAGGTGGTCAAAGTAGGCGTCATTGAGATGGTGATATAGATCAGCGACCTGAAGGAGATAATTGTCCATGTGGTCCCTTAGTTATAATACTTAAATTTAAAGTCTTTCTTCAAACTTAAGGTAAAAATAAAACATTAGCTCATGTCTGGTATAGGCAGAGTTGGGCACTGGCCTTCTTATTATGAAACTAATCAGACACATATTTTGTACACTTACATATTAACAACAAAAGCAATTAGAAAACTTAATCTTTCAAAGGAGACCATGTTAAAATACCATCTCCAAAATCTTTCTATGTAACAAAACCCCGCTCGTTAAAACTCTGGCCCCACCTGTCAGTGCCACTCTCTCTCAGGTACTATTCTTCCTCTGAATACTACAATAACAAATGCTCTCTTATCAAGAGTAAAAGCAGAAACCAAATTTTTGTAAGGGATAATTAGTAGCCAACAGCAAGTTTTAGCATTAATGCAGCAGCATATGAACAAATTACAAAAATTTCCTTTCCTAAAGAAACAATCAGCTGTCTTACCAATCACCCAGCAGCCTTTATTCCCCACCTGGTACTATATGTATGGCTTTTATGGGGGATAAAAGAGGCTAAGAATTATGGTTTGAATAAATTTGCTATGTCTAACCAATGATAACAATTCATGTTTAAGTGCATATTGTTAAAATTGTAATCTCTGTTCCAGATCCTAAGCTATTGTAATATGCTTCTTTTCGCGACTTTCGGATTTCAAATGGCTCCCAAATCTAGAAAATTATCTTACTGGTCAGCTAGCCAAGGAGTTGACCTTGAATGAAACCAGTATGGAGAGTGCTCTCATGGGGAACTTTCACGAATTCTGCAGCATAAAGGTGTGTCTGAGAAATTAGCAAATTCACAACACGTGTTTCTGTTACATGATTGTAACTGGGTTTGTGAGTGGTGTTCATGGCTACTAAGTGGTTCTGCTCAAAGATTCACCCCCAGTACCTCCACATATCTGCCTCCTGCCTGCATACCTCTGCTGGTGCATAAATCTTCACTCTGACTTTGCTCAATGCAGCTCAGGCCTTCCCCAGTTCTGGGCTGCCTAGACCAGAGTGCATGGCTGAAACATTTTTGAATACTCATGTGAAAGGAACTCAGCTTCTGCTTTTGGGTCATTTAGTAACACTTGCTGTATTTCCTTTTCTTCTGTTAAGCAATGCTATTTGCACAGGAAAATATAACCAACAAGAAACATTTTTTTTTTTTACCAAGTAATGAAAACAATGATATAAACTAAACTATGTCAGACATTTACATAATCTACTCCATGCTCACTGGTCACATCTGGCAATGTGTTGTGAGCCCTTTCAGAGGAGAAATAACAAAGAACTTAAAAGAACTTTATAGAGATAAGAAAACATGGTTTAATTGTGACTTGATCTGATGAGAAACACTTCCTGCTTCAAGCAAAAAAACTTCAGACTATTGGGCACATTATCGGACTGATGTTGAATACCCTTATTTATTTTCTCCATCTTTTGCCCGATGCTCAATTCCAAGACTTGGTCTAGAACCAATGAATACTTCCCATTAAAGCACGGGCAGGAAATAGATGTTTCTTCCACAGGATGGCTCAACAGGAAAGCTCAGGCACCATCCCCTTGACCTATCTATTCTTGAGGCTCCATTCATGACTTTCTACATGCATCGAGCAACCCTGTATCTCACTATAACCTCAACCATCCTCCTAGTGTGCAGATGACTTAACTGTGACGAGATGAAGTGATCTGCCCAAGACCCAAGTGCCAGTGTCAGCATCGGAACTAGAATTCAGGTCTGCAGACTGCAGAAGTGCTCTATTGCTCAGATTTACACAATCATCACCTGCTTTCCAGCTTCCAGCAACACCCAACTCCCCCACCCTCTAGCAGCCCCCCTCAACACACCTAGCCTGTGCCTCACACACAACGGGAATGTCTCACTGCTATAACATGCATTTGTATCCACTCTCTCTTCTGTCATTCGGTTGAGTGCTGCCTGTCTTAGATGCTGATATTCAAAATATTGTACAACCGGGATGGCCTAGGCACTGACCAATGAGAAGGGATGCTGGCTTCCTGCTGGATCAAGAACCTGGAGGCTCCCCTCCCCCTGCAATAGGCCCCTTTGGCTGCAGGTGCGTAGGGAGATTAGAGGACCCCAGGAACGCCCTGCTTAGGAGCAGCTTCTGAAGAGAAACCTGTAAAGGATCCTGTCTTCTGTCATGCGTGCACCATGTGCACAGTGCTTCCAATTTATTATTCATTCAACAAATATTAAGTACCTACAAGGTGCGGAACCTTATGAGAAAAGCAAAGGCAGTCAGACATGCCCTCATGTCCTACCTTCTTTCCTGGTAGAATAGATAAGAAATGTACCTCAGCAGCTAGAGTAGAAACCAGGAATTTGTCTATGTTTCAGGATAGGTCCAGGAAAATGGGTATGGGCTGTTGACCAAAAAAGAAAGGATCCTTTCTGGTTGTAGGTCATAGAAGGCTTTTTGGAGGGCTCATCTCAGCTGTAGCTTCTAAAGGGTGGGGAGAAGCGATGATCATTTTTGTAACATATAGAAATATTAAATCACTATGTTGTGCGCCAGGAACTAACACTGTGGGTCATTTATACTTCAAAAACAAACAAACAAACAAACTCATAGAAAACGAGATCAGATTTGTGGGGGGAGGGGGAGGGAAAACTGGATGAAAGTGGTTAAAAGGTACAAACTTCCAGTTATAAGCACTAGGGATATAATGTACAAAATGATAAATATAATTAACACTACTGTGTATTATATATGAAAGTTGTTAAGAGAGTAAATCCTAAGACTTCTTGCCACAAGGAAAAAAAACCTTTTTCTTTTCTTTTGTATCTATATGAGATGACGGATGTTCACTAAACTTGTGGTGATCGTTTCATGATATATGTAAGTCAAATCATTATGCTGTACACCTTAATCTTACACTGTATGTCAATTACAGCTCCATAAAACGGGAAGGGAAATGAATGAATGAATGAATGAGTGGTGGGGAGGATTTGGTGAGGAGGAGCTAAAAGGGATGAGCACTCCCAACTGCGGGAAGAAGATAAAGGGCACACGTTTCGGAGAAATGCTCGGGTGGAGAAAGGCAGCAGTGGCTGGACTGAGAGGCGCTGGAGGGCACTGGTGGTGCCTGCACAGGCGGTGCCTGCACAGGCATCTGCTCCGAGTGGCGTCACAGACCAGGTAAGGGGGCTCAGCAAGGACCACGTGCTCCAGATCAAGGTTCGCTGGGGTTCAGCGCATGCTCCCTAAGGGCCCGCTCATTTCTAAACTGGCTAGGCAGCCCCTGCCCCCACCCGTTCTGACCACACTAGAGAACAAATAGGCATTTGCCAAGTGGCCTAGGGGATTACATGCCCTTGCCTGGCTCCGACGGGCCGGGGAAGAACTGGCGACTGAATGCTGCCCCTGGAATCGCTGCCTGGGAACAGGATGCGTTCCCTCAGCCTGCCTGGAGGCAGCCCAGCGCTGAATCTGGCTCCAGTCCAACCCAGCGCGGGAGCCAGGAGGGAGGACGTGGCAGTGGGCGGTGGGTGCTCCCTGGTTCCTAGCACTGACTCAGTTGAGGCTGGAGGTGGGAAAGGGGAGTGCCGGTCAAAGGCAGATCTAAAATAGGAGTAGGCAGACAACACGGGGAGAAGTCATTTGAGAAGAATGATGGATTTATCAGAGTCTGCTGAAGACAAAATTGGAAGAGATTTAAAAGTTGTTTTTACCATCTCCTATAGAATATAAGCGCCCCTCATAATTTTAGATGAATGACAAAAACTAGCTGCGCGCTAATGGGAAAGCGTGGGGGCTCTGGAGTTCCCTCATCTGGTCAAGTTCCTTCCTTGTCAGGAGAAGAGCACAATCCCTATTTACCTAGAAATGATGCATGGGCAGGGAGGGCTCGTGGAGTCACGATGAAGTCTAGGAAAAGGAAAGTTAGTGAACAATAATGTGTCAGTGCTTCTCTATCATAAGCCAAGAACGATGGAGCTTTGTTCTCCATGACTGCTAGAATCTTAAACAAAAATATTTGTAGAGCAAATGCAGGTTAGGATACCCAGCCCCCCTTGTCTGAGGGCTGTGTTCCCTGAGAACAGCCAACTCCCTCTGCTCTTATTCTACACCCACCAATCTGCTTTCTGATCTGCAATCTGGTTTCCTGAATGGACTAGCTTTAGAGCACCCTGTATCCATAACTAGCTCGTTTTCAAATGAAGCCTTTCTCCTATCGCATTATTTTTCATATTGGAGTCTTCAATCATACTCTTAGAGGTCCAGGAATTCTTTAGAATAACTTTAAAATTTTGTGTTTTCATTTTAAAGATAATATAAAAATGTTAACACAAGCATCACCCAGATCACCCCCTTTTCATAGAGTAATGCCATGTAATATCAATGTCCAGACTGGATTTGCATTCATGACTCTTTTGATCAAGTGATCACCTAAGTCTCATAATGTAAGTATAAATACAATGTTTCTCAAAGTGGGATATATTCAAGAGTCTACAAGTTTTCAAGTTTGAGAAATATTTCCTATTATAAATAATCTGACAAGTTGGTATATACATCAGTTTTTTAGGAGTTTGGCTGTAATGAACTAATCCTTTCCAGCCTAATCACTCTGAGTGAAGGGGTCCAGTAGTTATTTGATCTGTAAAGCTGATCTGTACCAATATACTGCCAGTCAGTGAAGCAACCAGCCAGATGGCCTCCTCCCGAAAATCTCCACTGTCTTCTATGTGATAGATGGATTGTAACTGGTTAATAGGACAAACCCACCTTAGATTTGAAATAGAAGATTTTCTGATCCTGGGTAAATCCCTTAATCTCTGCTCTCAATTTTGTAAAATACAGGTGATACTACCACCACCTCTACAACAACAGGGATCTTGTGCTGATAATTTCACACTTTCTGCCATACCAGGTCTGTGTGGCCCTGCTGCTGACACAGTACTCTAAGGGGCTTACAATCTGCCAAGAGACCAGTGAGATGAGGGAGGCATAAGAAGGAATATTTTGGGAGTCATCCCTGAGGTCTGGAGACTACCTCTGGTGGAACTGTGAGAAGTGTCTTTAGGCAAACAGCGCATCTGAGGGACATCTTGGAGTCTGGATGGGAGGAGCAATGAGCCTAACTTGGAGGCAAGTAATGAAGTAACAGGACTCACTGGCTCTTGTAACTGGAAGTGCAGAGGTGGATCAGGCTTCAGGATCAGTACTGCCCTCAGGACCATTTCTTTCTGCTACTCTGCCCTGCCACCCACAGGCTGATTCTCCTCATGGGCATAGGATGGCTGCCATGTGCTTCATTTGGGGATGCTCCTGTTCAGCATTCCAAGGAAGAATTCTAAGGTTCACCCTGACTAGAGTCCTCCTTGACACCTGTCTTCTCCAACATTCACATCCAATCTGTCAGAAAATGGCTCAGGCTTCAAAGTTTATCCAACATCCAACCACCTTTCACCATCTCCAATGCTACCACCTTGTTGCCAATCAACACTTGGATGACCAGAGTCATCTCCTAACTGGTCCTCCCTGCTTCTGCGCCTGTCCCTCCTACTGCAGACTGAACAATACTTTAAAAATGTAAGTCAGATCACGTCACTGCTCAGAATCTTCCGATGGCTTCCCATCTCTCTGGAGTAAAAGTCAATGAACCTGCAATGCCCTGTAAGGACATGATCTGACTCCCCTGTGACCTCTGATCTCAGCCTCTGCCACCTCCCTCCCTTTCTTACTCCACTCCAGCCCCACTGGCCTCCTGTTTCTGTTAACATGCCAGGTGCACTCAGCTTCTGATTGGAGACTTTATACTGGCTATCCCCTCTGCCTGGGACAGTCTTCTTCTGGAGAACCACATAGCTTACCTAAGTCATGTTGTCAGTGAGGCCGACCCAGGACACCCCTTTGAAAACTGTAATGCCCACAGACCCTCTGTGTTCAGTCTTCCTACACTGTTGTATTTGTCTACAGTACTGCTCACCTAGTGTATTTATTGATTTGTTGACTGTTTCCGCCCAGCTAGAATGTAAGGAATTTGTGTCTGTTTTATTGAAGTATCTCCAGACCCTAGAACAGTATTTAGTTCCTAGCAGGTGCTCAAAAAGTTCTGTTGAATGAATGAACAAATTGGACTGGCTTGGATACCCACTCTTCTTCTGAACTCTTAGGTGGGAAATGCTTAAATCCTTAAAGCTAAGAGTACAACCTACCAAGGCTGGACCAAGCTGGGTGTCTCCAGAACGTGGAATTTAAATTATGCTCTAAGAAAGAATCTAACACAAATCAACAGATAACCAGTGAGGTTAACAGCACCTGTGATGCTTATTTAACATGATTATCCTTGGGTCCCACCATAAACTTACAAATCAAAATTTCAAGGGGCAGGGGTCACACATCTGCTTTTTTTTGGTGTGTTTGTCTCTTTTTTCAATCAGCAGCCTCCAGCTGATTCTTCCGCTCATTAAAACAGAATAGTCTGGGGAATACGTATAAATGCTTGGCAGGAACAACCCTGGTGTACTGTGAGACATAACTGGAGTATGGCAAAGAAAACTGAGATATGATAAATGGCCCTGACCTATCAGAAAAAAGAACATATAAACAGAAGAAGGAAGCTGTAATATCACATCATCTGCAAACACTGACATTTTTATTTCTTCCTTTCTGATTTGGGTTTTTTTTGTTTTGTTTGTTTGCCTAATTGCTCTAGCTAGGACTTCCAATACTATGTTGAATAAAAAGTGGCAAGAGTGGACACACTTCTCTTGTTCCTGATCTTAGCGGAGAAGTTTTCAGCTTTTCACCATTAAGTATGATGTTAGCTGTGGGCTTTACCATGTTGAGGTACATTCCCTTTATACCCACCTTGTTGAGAGTTTTTATCATAAACGGATATTGAAATTTGTCAAATGCTTTTCCTCAACAGATTGGGACGATCATATGATTTTTATCCTTCATTGTGTTAATGTGGTTTATCACATTGATTGATTTGTAGATCTCTGGAATAAATCCCACTTTATCATGGCATACGATCCTTTTAATGTCTTATTGAATTCAGTTTGCCAATATTTTTTTGAGGATTTTTGCATCTATGTTCATCAAGTGTATTAGCCAGTAATTCATCTTTCTTGTGGCATCCTTAATTCTGGTTTTGGTATCAGGGTAATGCTGGCCTTGTAAAATAAATTTGGAAGAGTTCCTCCATCTTCTATTTTTTGGAAGAATTTGAGAAGGACTGGTATTAATTCTTTGAATATTTGGTAGAATTCACCAATGAAGCTGTCCAGTCTTGGACTTTAGTTTGTTGAGAGAATTTTAATTACTCCTTACCAGTAATTGGTGTCTTCCAATTTTTTATTTCATCAAGGTTCAGTCTTGGTAGGTTGTATATTTCTAGGAATTTATCCATTTCTTCTAGGCTGTCCAATTTGTTAATGTATAATTGTTCATTGCAGTCTCTTATGCTCCTTTGCATTTCTGTGGCATCAGTTTAACATCTCCTCTTTCATTTATGATTTTATTTATTTGAGTCCCCTCTCTTTTTTTCATGGTGAGTCTAGCTAAAGGTTTGTCAGCATTGTTTATCTTTTCAGAGAACCAGCTCTTAGTTTCATTGATCTTTTCTACTGTTGCTTTTTTTGTTTTTCTGTTCATTTGTTTTGTCTCTATTTTCACTCTAATCTTATTTTCTTCCTTCTACTAGCTTTGGGCTTCATTTGTTTTTCTTATTCTAGTTCCTTGAGGTGTAAAATTAGGTTGTTTATTTGAAACTTTTATTGTTTCTGGAGGTAGGCATTTATTGCTATGAACTTCCCTCTTAGAATTGTTTTTGCTACATGCTATACATTTTGATATGTTACATTCCTATTTTCATTTTCCTCAGAGATTTTTAAACTTTTTAGATTTCTTCTTTGATCCATTGGCTCTTCATTAGCATTTTGCTTAATCTCCACATATTTGTGAATTATCCAGTTTTCTTCATGGAATCAATTTCTAGTTTTATACCATTGTGGTCAGAAAAGATACTTGATATGATTTCAGTCCTCTTAAATGTATTGATTTATTTTGTGACCGAACATATTATCTATCCTGGAAAATGTTCCATGTGCACTTGAGAAGAATGTATATTCTGTTGCTTTTGGATGGAATGTTCTGTAAGTATCTGTTAAGTCCATTTGGTCTAACATGTCATTTAAGACCAATGTTTCCTCATTGATTTTTTTGTCTGGATGACCTATCCACTGATTTAAGTGGGCTATTAAAGTCCCCTACTATTATTGTATTGCTATCTATTTCTCCTTTTAGGTTTGTTAAATTTGCTTTATCTATGTAGGTGCTCCTATGTTGGTGCATAAATATTTACAAGTGTTATATCTTCTTGTTGGATTTACTCCTTTATCATTATGTAATGCCCTTCTTGGTCTCATTACAGTCTTTGCTTTAAAGTCTATTTTGTCTGATATAAGTATAGTGACTCCAGCTTTCCTTTGGTTTCCATTTGCACGGAATATCATCTTCCATCCCTTCACTTTCACTCTGTGTCCTTACATCTAAAGTGAGTCTTTTGTAGACAGCATATAGGTGGATCTTGTTTTTTTATCCATTTAGCCACTCTATGTCTTTTGATTGGAGAATTTAGTCCAGTTATATTTAAAGTAATTATCAATAGGTATGTGCTTATCACCATCTTGTTAATTGTTTTCTGGCTGTTTTTGTAGTCCCTCTCTGTTCCTTTATTCTCTTGCTCTCTTCCTTTGTGGTTTGATGACTTTCTTTAGTGGTATGCTTATATTCCTTTCTCTTTATCTTTTGTGTATTTACTATAGGTTTTTGCTTTGTGGTTACCATGAGGCTTACATATAACAACTTACATCTATAACAGTATATTTTAAGTTGATAACAACTTGAGTTTTCTGCCACCCCTATTTATACAAATGCAAGTTACACTGGATTAAAGGCCACCCTATTCTTAATCAATTCATCTGAAATGAATGACTCTATTTCCAAATAAGATCACATTCCAAGGTACAAGGAGCTAGGACTTCAACGTATGGATTTGGAGGGGACACAGTTCAACCCATAAGACCATCCATTCCTCTCTTGTGATTCTGAGATCACCAAACAACTTTCTGGTTACTAGCATGGTTTCCCATGTATACAGGAGTTAGTAGTGAGGATCCTGGAGGACATATGGGAGTCTCCTGATCACTGGAGATGAATGCCCCCATTGTGAACTGGCATTCTATTCACTCAAGAATCTTCAGTGAGTCTGGCTAGCACGAATCAGTCCCTGAGAATTTCGTCACTCTACTTGCATTGATAATGTTGAGTTTTGGGGACTACACGACTGTGATTACCTCTCATTAGGCCTGTTTGCAGAACTGGCTGGCTTCTCTCTCTGATATTATTGTGTTCTCTCTATATCTACAAGATGGCGCTCCATCTCAGAAGACTCAGAAAAACAGCTAATGAAGCCAGGAGATATGCCTACTGCACATCCCTCACCAGCTCTATTTCCAACCAATCTCCACACCAACCTAAGGTTCCAGGCCTAATATCCTCAAAAATGAAGAATGTCACACTGTGAACACTCATTTAAAAAGGTCTCCACCTAGAGGCTGTCATACAGAGTGAAGTGAGTCAGAAAGAGAAAAACAAATATCGTACATTAACACATATATGTGGACTATAGAAAAACGGTACAGATCAACCAGTTTGCAAGGCAGAAATAGAGACACAGATGTAGAGAACAAACATATGGACACCAAGTGGGGAAAGCGGGGAGGGTTGGGGGGGAATGAATTGAGAGATTGGGATACCAAATTGTACACTCTAAATATACACAGTTTATTGTACGTTAACTGTATCTCAATAAAAGTTCTTAAAAAAGGGGGGGGGGTACGGAGGTACCTGAGTTGCAGGCAGGGATTCCTAGATATTTCACCACAGATAGTTCACCCTTCCCTGGCCACGTCTCCCCTCAACAAGAGTCATTTTGAAAAGGGGTAAACTTCTGAGAGTTAGTCCTGCAGATCAGTGTAAATACATTTATTAATCCAGGAAAATACCTACCTGCCTTTACTACACTTTCAGGCAGGACAGCCCCCCATATCCTTTTTATCTGGGAGGCTCCACCAAGGAGAAGGAAGGTCTTGACTTCAACTTAAACAAATATTCTTGCTTGCCATATCCTTTTCTGGCACCATCAAATATCTTTCAAGTCCTATATCCCTGGAAAGAATACAGGACTTAAATGGAGGTTCTTAGAAGCCCAGACATTGTCATAAACTAGGAAAAATGTTTTCTTAGATTAGCTTAGACATTTTATCAATTAATCTCCTTGCTCTATCCATAGAGAAGGATATAATAAAAATGGACTTAAAATGGCTCAGTTATGGTTGGTTAACCATATAACATGAACTCTGTGGGCCACTAGCACTAACTCTAAGCTTGATAGTTTTAGATCCATGCCAGGTTTCTTTAAAACTCAAGCCGCACACCCAAAACTTGAGTGCAAGGAGATTCCCAAACCCTAGTGGTTGACCCAGAAATTTAATTCAACAAAATTTTAATACAGTAGAAGCCCTCTTAATGAAACACTGCTTAACTAACTCACTGGATTAACCTTCACTCTCTATCCCTCTCTAACCCCCACTGAAGTCAGGTGCACTGAATGCTAGGCGACTACTCTTTAAAACAGTATTTTTCAAACTGTAGGTCTTCATATCAATTTAATGAATTGAAATAAATTCACTGGATTGTGACTAACATTTTTTAAATGAAACATTACAGAATAGTTGAATTGCATCCTTAGAATCAGTTATTTATTCTAAAATGTGTTTATGCCTATTACATAAAACAATGAAATGAGTGCAAAAGAAAAAAACCTCAAAACAAAGAAGTAAACCAGACATAAAAAGCGATATTAAAATGAAGTTGAATGATTTGAAAAGAATATAAAGGCAGGTCACTAAACAATAAATAATAAAAATTGATGTCAAATTAGTTGTGAGCTAGAAAATGATAAAAGATGAAGAAAGAAACTGTAAAGCCTAAAATCTCCCCACTGATATTATTTTACAAGTGTCTTTATGTTCTCTCTCCACTACAGAAAAACAAAGGCTGGAAATCCTAAACCCAATGAATCAAGAGTGGGAATAATGCAAGAAAAAACTATGAGTAATTTTAATCGGAGGACCCACAATGAGCCCAACACCTAAAGACTTAAGAATGAATGTATATGCTTTAAGTAAAAATAAAAAGTTTAAGGTTTAAGATGTTTTCTAAGCCTCAATCATATCTAATAAAAAGGACTTACGTATTTTTAAATTTTGAGCGTCCTTGGAATATGATGGAATAGGACTTGACCATTATAAAGTCACTGCACCTATCAAGGAAGTAAGGAATCACAAAGCATACCCTTAACGTATCAGAGAATGTAATAAAATGACATCATTAGGGCAAAGTATGGAAAAAAAATAATAATTTCACATCAGGAAAAACTACCCACTTATAAGCTAAAGATTTGTAATCAGCCCAGATAAGTAGTTTTCTATGAATCTTTTCCTGCCTCCTCCTTCTCACTGTCCTCTTGCCCCACTAGAACTGGCTACTCTTTTGTGTCCCACTGGCTGCTGTAAGTTTGTCTACTCAGGGACCTATCAGAGCCCCTGAAATAATTCTCTATAACATCATTATTTATATATGCATGTCCATCAATGAGACCCTAAGCTCCTGGGGATAAGGACCAGGTCTTGACTGGTATTCCCAGCATCAGCACAGGGCATGGCATTTGGTAGGTGCCCAGTAAGATTTTGTTGAATGAATGAATGAATGATTGGGCAGATAAATCAAGCTGTTGTCCGCATTTTCAATAAAAATGGAAGGCAACTCTATGTGAAGTAAATTGTAAACCTGAAATTTTTTTTAAAAGGTGTTACAGTAATACAAGCAGAAGGGCACTGGTGAAACTCTAAGCCAAAAAAGAAAATCACTGGAAAGGTCAAAATTCACTAGACTGTTACAGCTTGGTTGAAATAACCATTAAGACCATTTTGCCTTGACTCTGGATTTAATATGAACCCTTCTATGATTTTTGTTCCCTGTCTGGGCTCTTGATCCTTCAAAGGAAGTCCCTAAATAGGCAAGACAAGTATTCTGGTCACTGAAAAGGAGATGTCTTTATACTTCAAACTAATAAGTTGATTTTCTAGTATGAATCAGAAAAGATTTCCTGGTCTGAAAAAAAATAGAAGAAAACTACTGCTTTATTCTTGGGATTTTTTTTTTCCCTCCATCTCTAAGTATCCAAAATATAATTATTTTTATCACCTAAATTATATAAAGAAGTTTTCCTGAGTAACAGAGTAATAAATACCCTGAAAGTATGGCCAGGACTAAAGGGTATAAAGCAGGAGAAAAGAAAACCACTCATAATTCTACTCCAACAGGGTATCAGCTCTATAATTTGTCATTGTCACTTCCAATTGTCTTTTTTACAGTTTATTTTATATAATTGAAATTACTATAATGATACCTTTTTATGGACCTAAACTAACAAGATAACGTCATCTATTGAGTTTTTTTCTATTTACCTTGCCCCATGAAGAGTTTTACTCTTCCATAACTTCAAACTTTCTAGAAAAACCTCTCCCTAGGTATCAGAGAGATTTTATTAATCGTTCAATCCACAAACATTTATTGAATACAAGCTATGTGAAATGTATCAAATTGGTGTCAGAGTACACATAGAAATGTGAGTATATTTAAAGAACTTAAAAAGCAGGTTGAAGAAACAATCCACCTATATGTACACAAAGAAAACATGTCAAGCAAGCCCCTGCTTAATGGGTTAGGTGGCAAAGTAATGGGGTGCATAAGAGGGGATATCCAGGGTAGCTTAGGAGTAAGGGGGCTCATGGCTCTGACAGATAAGACTAGATAAACTCGACATGAATCATTTCACTGAATCCTCCAGTCAACTTTGTAAGATGGGTATTACTATTATTACCTCCATTTTACAGCAGTGGAAACTGCAGTGTAGGCAGATTAAGTTATTTGCCTCAAAGCATAGATCTAGTTAGTGGTGGAGCTGAGATTCAATCAAAGTCTTTCTCCAGAGTTGGACTCTTAGCAATGCCTTCTATGAGATGCCCAAAAGCCCAAGGGAGTCAAAGAATAATGGGAGACATCAATCGTTAGCCGAAACGAAAGTATGAGCTTGTTACCTGGAGTTGGGAGGAGAAAATAATAGGCAAGAAAGGAAAACAAATGCAATGAACATGACTATTCAACGACAGGCTTCCCAGGAGATCATCACGGGCAGGACAGGAAGGAAGGCAAGGTGCCTGGACCATTTTTCAAAGATGCTCAGCACTTCTGTCCTCCTGGAAGATGGGGTTTCCCAGGGGACCGCCTGGGTTTCTGAATTCGGACAAACCGCCTCGCCTTCACCCCACCACTCGGTAGAGGTTTGGGGAGAGGGGTTCCTTCTTCATGGCTGCACACTCCTGCTCACATACCTCGGTACATGCTCGCATTCACACACCTTTACCTAGAGGCTCCCCCCGCACTTCTTCTGCCAGTTTCCCAATTGGGGACACAGAAATGCAGACCTCACTGTCAGAAATGGGAGCCCCTTGGAGGGGTTGGTTGGGGAATTGGAGGAGTCACACTGAATCCTGCGGAATCAGGCTCCCGCCATTCAGGCTTGAACACCAGAAGCGAGGTGCGCTCTTGGCCCCTGCCTTCTACAGAAAGCACCTCGCGGCCACACTCCAGCCTCACGCCCGCCCGGGGCCCCTGCCAGCCGCCCCGCCTTCCGCGGCGGCGGCGCACACTTCCGCTCCCTTCCCCGGGCCGCGACGCCCTGCCTGTCCCCCGGGCCTCCCGGGGACGCGCGGGAAACCGGAGTTGGCGCTCCCCTCGACGTAAGCAAGCGCTCACCAGCCTCCTCGTACGACGTCCGTGGGCCGGGCCCGAACTCTGGCGGCGCGGGCGGGAGGAGGGGCCAGGGCAGCCCCACCCACGCCCCGCCCCGCCCCGCCCCCTCCCGTGCCTCGCGTCCCCCTCCCTGCGCTCCGCTTCCGCCCCCCTCACCTGCCCGCGCTTCCTCTCTCCCAAGCCCCGCTCTCTTCCCACTCTTCTGCCCTCCCTCTCCCTCCTTACCCTCCCCTCCCTCCTCCTTCTCTTCCCTCCTTCCTGCTTCCCTCCCCCGCGCCCCGCAGGGCAGGGGGCACCCAGCAGAGGTGAAGACCCCTTCCCTCCGCAGGGAGCTGGACGCCGAGACCCTTGAGGCCGGGGCCGCGCTGGCCGCCTGTGTCCCGGCGCTCCTGGACCCGGAATCGGCAAACACTGAGCCGGTGACACTCGCCAAACGGGTTAAAGGCGCGCAAAGGGGTTTCAAGGAGGCTCTTTCGGTAAATCAAGTTTTCACACGAGTGGCTACTCCCTTAGGGCCGGGGAAGTAAAAGGCAACATTGCAACTCCTTGGAGAAAATGTTTGGACGCTCTCGGCCCTGAGGCATGGTGGAGAGTGGGGGAGATTTTAGGTGAAGGAGCAAGCAAAAGGCCCCGGTCTGGCCCAGCTCGCCTGTGTCCTGGGCCTCTTCCAGGGGACTTGAGCCCCGGGACGTCCCTGCACGGGCCCTCCAGGCCCTCGGGGTGCTGGAACCATCGTCATTGCCTTCCCCTGGTGATCTTCAAGGCTTCACTGGGAAACAGAATTTCAGGTTGGGGGAAGGGATTGCAACAGCAACCCCTCGGAATTTAGAACCAACATTCTGATTTGACCAAAAAACAAAGTGATGTGCTCAAGGGGGAAAAAAAGAAAAACCAGTCGGAAATACAGGAAGTTCTCCAGATCTGAAGTCAAAAGATGGACTTAAGTCTTGGCGTTGCTTCAGGCTAGTTTTAGGGCTTGAATGAATCACTGAAGCTCTTTGAGACCATTTCTTCATCTGTAAAATGGAATAATAATACCACCCTCCGAGTTGTTGTGAGGAGAAACTGAGGTAATGCGTGGGACAATGTGAACTGTAAAATGCCACACAAATGTGAGCTGTTACATCTTCTGAGATTTATGGCCCAGTGTAAGGAGAAAAGAAAACAGGATAGCTTAACCCCAACTTCAGCAAGACCACAGTGAAAGCCACATTTCCCAACACTGCTTTAGCAATACCCTGGAGGAGACCCCAGGGACCTGTGGGTCACAAAATTCTTGCGAAATTGTCTTGAACTGGGGTGCTTGTATTTCACCATCAGTTTTTAAAAGCTTACCATCTGAGAAGAGGGAATGTTATGAATCAAAGATTGGGTGTCAAAATAGTGAAAATGTAGTTGAGGATTAGGAAACATTGAGTTAAGCCAAATAAACTCTGTTCTTTCTTTGTTGTTTTACTACAGAATTCCTCAGAGCCTTTGGTATGTTATGCTCCAGAAAAAAAACTATTACTGATGGGATCCAAGTGTTTGCAACTCGGCAGCTTTGTCAGCCTTAAGCCTTTACCCAGAGAGACCCCCGTCTTCCTTACAGTGGGCAATAACCAAACCAGAGAGTGGTGCAGACTGCGGAGTCACTGGAACAGACTCTAGGGAACACCTCCTCATATAGTGAGCCCCCTACCACAGTGTCCTTGAGATGGCTTTGTGGGCCCCACATGCCTGCCTCCACCCTGCAGACTCATAACTCATTCATCAACCTTCACCCTCACTCTTCCCAGTCACCTTGCCTTTTACCTTCTTGGAAACCTAATGTTTACCAATGGCGAACAGACATGTGCCCCTTAATGTTAGAAGGCTTTACTGCCAGTGTCATCTTATTTAAAGAAAACTGCCTCCATGAAGAGAGCCCAGTTTCTCCTCTAGGCCCTTGTCCATTCTGCTTCTGCTCCCAGCCAGGCCAAAAATCCTCATCAAGAAGGGAGACCCCACCTAGCCATTGGCTCAGGTCACTGACCTCATCGTCAGGAGAGCCCTGTGGCTCCGTGGATATCGTTGGTCAGGATGAGGCTACCTTGGGCATCATGGTTTTCAAAAGTGAGTTTACTAAAAGAAAAATATTAAATGATAACCCATATGGTTTGTGGATAAAGCAAAATCATGAGGGTTGTTCACAAATGGCTGTAGCTGACGGACCGTTCATCCAGTGAATAACTCACCTGGCATAGAGGAGTGCCCTAAGTGTATGGGGGCGGGGTGGGGGGGGTGGGGAGCGGGAGGGAGGCAGCTGAGATGAGTGAGAAGGGGCTGGGAATCCTGTGTGTCCAGCCTGAGTCAGGTGGGCCCTCCCTCACGTCATCACACCTCCACACTCTTCCTTGAGTGGAACTTCAGCTGCACTTTAACGCTAATAGTGACAAAATCCTAACATTCTTCACAAGAAAACTCATTGGGATTTTCAGCAGGAGGGAAGCAGTTTTCATGACACTCTATCCCACAATTAAGCCACAGCAGGAATTACCCTTGGATGTTTGACTTCATGTGAACGGAGGGGAGGGCCACAACTGTCACTCTGCAGCCATAAATTGCCAATTTAATTATCCACTAATGTCCCGCAAACTGTAAGTCATTTGATATTTTCTCCAAGAAAACATCTCCAAATTGTCAGCAGTCTCCCCTGCGTCCTAATTATTGTGTCACCGACTGTGTTGGTTCCATTTCTTTTTTCCACAAAATGGGTCCCTCAGCATTGGCTGATCACAGTTATCATTTTTTAATGTTCAAATCTGGTGGATTTACAAAGAGTTTCCCCAAAGCCTCTGGCCACTTGGGCCAAATGCATCATTGCAAGATGAAAGGGAATTCCGTCTCAGCCATTTGTCAACACCTCAGAGGAGAAAATGTCAGCAGAACATGACCGTGATCAAAATAGTTATGAATTTGAATTTGGCTGTACTCCTTCTAAGGGTTATAACTGCACGATGTTAATTGCTTATTACCTTTACATTTCATAGTTGGTACATAGTATAATCTTCCTCCAAAATTCTTGGCCTACCAGCTATGGGTAGGATACCACCAAAGGAACCAGAGATTTAGTCTATAATAATAATAATTGCAAAAACAATAATAGCTAACAGTTAACAAGTACTTACTAGATGCTAGTCCCTGATCTGAGTGCTTTGTGTGCGTTAACTCATTTAATCCAACAAAAACTCTGTGAGGTAGTTATTGTTATTATCCCCATTTTACAGATGAGAAACTGAGGCACAGAGAGCTTTATTAAGGTTACGAAGCTGGGCAGTCTGCCATGAGTCCATGCCCTTAAAACTGATGTCCCCTAACAGAAGCAGCAGCATCTTCACTATCATAAAAAATATTTATCGATTACTTATGATGGGCAAGTGAACTGCTTCACAAACATTATCTCATTGAATTCTCGTACAAACCCCGTAAGGAACTGCAATTATTCCCCATTTTGTGGAAGAGAACACTGAGGCTTCCATAGTTGTGTGCCCAACTGCTAAGTGCCAGAACAGGGACAAAGGCTCTGTTGAATCTTTACCATTGTGAGAGTTGCCTGTAAGGAAGGGATTCTGGGACTTCCCTGTGGCACAATTAAGAATCCACCTGCCAATGCAAGGGACGTGTGTTCGATCCTGGTTGCCATGGAGCAACTAAGCCCGTGTGCCACAACTACTGAGCCTGCGCTCTAGAGCTGTGCGCCACAACTACTGAGCCCGAGTGCCACAACTACTGAGCCCATGCGGCTAGAGCCCATGATCCGAAACAAGAGAAGCCATCTCAATGAGGCCACACCCTCCAATGAAGAGTAGCCCCCTGCTCACCAAAACTAGAGAAAGCCCTCACACAGCAACGAAGACCCAACACAGCTAAATAAATAAATAAATAAAATTTAAAAAAAAAAGAAGGGATTCTAATCCTGGAAAAGCAGCAGGCCCTTAATCAAGCCAGTAGCATATCAACAGGGAAATTTAAAATGCCCTGGAACACCCTCTGGAGAAATGGCAGAGTCTATGGCTGGAGGAGCTGGGGCTGAAAATACAAAGTGATCTTGGGGCATCTTATATTGACAGAAAGTAAAGTATTGCTTAAAACAAAGCAACACACAAAAAAGCATGAGGGCATGCCGAAAGGACACAGGAGCAAATCTGAAAGCGCTCCCAATGTCCAAAACTGGCACAATTTGAGCAACAAAATTAATAACAATAGTATTTGATTGTAACTCAAAGAAAAAATAAAGATCCATGAGCCCATAGTGATATAATTAATTGGATTCATTAATAAATCAGAAGAGAGAAACTGTCCTTACAGAAGGATTCCAAGCTATAAATGCGGAAGGAATGAGGCAAGTCAGAAATCATCTTTAAAGCCCCATGATAGTAATTGCTTCAGGCAACATCCACTGAGAAATATGAAAAGTAGTGGATGAAACTTTAAGGAGAAACAGGATCTTTGTATAGCCTCAAAGTATCTGCCCCCAAATATTATTGTAATTAATTACTGTGGCATGTTTAGCATATGTCCACAAAGGTTTGATACTCCTTCCTCCAGAGAAGGAGCTTAATTTCTTTCCCCTTGAGCATGGGCTAGACTTAGTGATTTACTGGTAACAAGAGTATGGAAAAGAAAATTAGTAACTTTATAGTGGCAAAATCTGGCAGACATCACCTTGATCGTGACAAAAGTTCACATCGTCTGTAATATGTCATGTTCATGTCATGAACCCCCTGATACAATGCCATGCAAAAGGCACCTCCCAGTGGGGTCTTCTTCCCAAATATTCATAACCCCAGTCTAGTCATGAGAAAACATGAAACCCAAGCCCAAATTGAAGGACATTCTACAAAACTTACGACCAATGCTCTTCAAAAGTGTCAAGGTCGTGAAAGACAAAGGAAGCCTGAGAAGCTGTCACAGATTGGAGAAAACTAAGGAGACAGGACAAGTAAATCCTACAGAATATCCTGGATTGAAGTCTATTAATACAAAAAAGCAGATGTTAGCAGGAAAACTGGTGCAATCTGAACAAAGTCTGTAGTTAAGTCTCCTGTCAATGCTAGTTTCTCAGTTTTAATAAGTATATCATGATATGTAAGGTATTAGCAGTAGGGGAAGCTGGATGAAGGGTGAAGGGACCCCCCTTGTGAGGGCTACAGGGAGGGAAATACCCAGAGGTTGAGGACTGGAGGGAGGCTGTCGATAATCCCTTGCACCTGTAGGTTGCTTTGTGACTGTTAGTGCTTCCAGATGTTCTCTCTCATACTGGAGCCACTCACCCAGTTTCAGGATTTCCTCTGTTAGCTTTTGAAAGCTTGGAGGGAGATGTGCAAAACAGGGAGTACAGAGTGGACATGGAGACAGCTTGGATTGATGGTAAAAACTAAGAAAATCAGAATGCAGTATGGACTTTAGTTAGTAGTACACCATTATTGGTTCATTAATTGTAATAAATGTGCCATGCTAACATAAGATAGTACGAATAGGGGGAGTTGGGGGGGGGGTGGGTACAGTGAGGATAATATGGGAACTCTCTGTGCTATTTTCTCAATTTTTCTGGAAAATTAAAACTATTCTAAAAAATATAGTCTATTTAAAACGAAAACATTTTAAAAGCCCCGCCTTTGCTCCTAAGGTAAACAGACTATAAAGATTCATTGACGGTTCAGCAGAGCTGCCCTGGTTTGGCTGCAAGGGACTTGGGATGGTACCACAGAGAGGATGGGACAGGTACCACAGAGAGGATAGGACAGGTGGCAGAAGAACCAGAGAGATGATAGAAGGTCATGGAGGAGGGCACAAAATTAGTCATAAGAAAACAGGGAAAGGAAGGCTGGTGGGAGAGCAAATGAAGGACACCCTGTGCTTCAGGCAATCTGTTTTATGTGGCTGCCCTGCCCCATAATTCATTCCTCTTACCTGCTCCTCTTCCTCTTGCACCTGTTGCCTTTAAATAAACGATACGATGATGCTAGATATTCTGTTTGCCCCTTTAGATTCCCTTTCCACCCTTTTCCACACTGCTCTGTGCCCCAGGGGACTCCCTGCCTATAGCGTCCCTGGGGCTTGCCCAGTGAGAAGAGAGGAGAGTGGGGTCGGAGTCCTTAGGCCCCTTCCCCACCTGTGTGCCTCTCTTGGCCAGGTGCCGCAGCAGAGGCCAGAGCCCCGAGCTCCTCCCCACAGCTCTCGCTGGGTCCTGGTCATCACCTCTCCTCTTGTCCCTTCAGGACTAGATGTGGGTATGCTTCCCACAGTGGGTAATTCTGGGGTCCTGTACCATTCCTTGCTGGCTTCCCTGAAGTCAGCCCACATCTTGGTAAATCCTCCCTTTGTTAAACTCTTCTCAGTTACTCAGTTGAATGCATCATCTGTTTCCTGCTGGGACCACAACTGATATGTTGATTGTCTATTGTTTATCTTGCCCTTTAGAACAGAAACTCCATGAAGGCAGAGATTTTGTATGCTTCCTTCACTGCTGTGGCACTCAGAAAACATTTGTTGAAAAAGTGAATGCAAGTTCACTTTATCTATACCGTTTCAAACAGTCGTTACTAAGCTGCATGTGCCTATGGAGCACTTGGAATGTGGCTGGTGAGACTGAAAAACAATTTTAAATTTTATTTAATTCTAACAGCCACAGGTGGCTAGTGGCTACAGCGCCAGTCTGAGGAGATTTCCTGAACTCAAGGCAATTCTCCAGCTACTGAGGTCCACTCTGCCCCTAAATGGGCTGAACAACAGTAACTCAGGGGCCTGGGCTATTTCCCTGGCCCTGGGGAACTGCAACGTTGGGCTTTCCGGCGTTCTCTCTAGGCAGGCAAACTTGGGAACACGTGCCTTGCTTTTATACATTTGCATTTTTATTTCCTTGCAAACTTTCTGTTCCTTGGATAATAGAGTTATAGTGTGCTCACCAGGCCCTTGCAAACTTGCAGCTTACAAAAGAGCTCTGGCCCCTAGCCAAGGGAGTCTCCAGCTGCTGACTGACCCTGCCTGGAAAGTCAACTTGGAAGAGACGCAAATGTCCTAATCCTCTTCCAAAATACTCTAAGTAGGTTTTATCCAGTGACCTGTAAAACCAAATTAGTAAAGGGACACTTTAATTCCAGCTCATTAGAGAGCTTCTAAAATCTTTGAGAAAGCCAACACAGCAAATTTCTGTGCTGGCGGGCTGAGAAACCCATCCCGTTTTCAAAAGCAAAATGTCCTTGCTTTCCCATGGTTTCTCTTACATCATTCAGCATACAGCAGATATTTTCTGAGGCTTTTACAGGGATCCCTGGTGAAGGTGGGAAGCAGTTCTCCAGGAGGAGAGAAATATGGTGGCCCAGAGAGGTCAAGTGATTTTTCCCCAAGTTCTGCCAAGTTTGGTCGTAATTCTGGTCTCCTGACTTCCGTACAGGGAACACTTGCACTGTTCTGATTATTACCCCAGGAGCTGGCTTATTGCACAATATCAGGAAATCGTCCACATGAAATCCTGGCCCACAGAGCGTACATGTTCTGCTTTTTATTCTGCAGCTTTTTTATAAAGTGTGTTTTCCTTTCCCATAATGTCATCTGGAAGCAATTCCTCCCAACAGCTGGATTTGCTTTCACAATTGGTAAACACGTAAAATGGAAGGCAGGGGAAGATGCTGAGTGTCATCAGAGAGCCTTTTCCCCACCCGTTTGGCTCACGTTCTGAGGCTTATCTTGGGTCTCTGCACAAGCCTCATCAAACCCGAGAATGTCTTCAAACAAGAGACCCACCCTGCGCTCCCTCCTTCAGAGGGTCAGCATGTTCTTTGGGGGAGAAATTTTCTGAATGCTTCGCCAATAAAATGGATCAGATGCAGACCAGATTCCAGCTGCCAGGATCTCTGCGCTACATGTGGGGGCTGGCGGAGCAGCTTCCCCCCAAAGTTCCCACCATCCTGGTACAGTCAGAACGTCTGGGGTCCCCCAGGGAGCCTGTCTGAGAGCAGAGCCCTCCCAGCGCTGTGGTCACCAGAGCCAATAAAGAGAAGACAAGAACCCAAAGAGCACTAAGTAGGTCATCAAGGAAGATGAATGTCCCCCAAACGTGCTCTGCAGGAACATTTCCATGCAGACACAAGCAGAAAGGCCGGCCAGTGCTCTAAAATGGTCGAGGCCCAGAGCACAGCTGTCATCTGGGTGTTGGCTCACACCTCTCCACTCTTTTCACCAGCATGGCTAGCTCTGGTCCAAGAGGTCCAGAGGCACACTTATGCTGGAATGTCGCACCAGAGGACGAAGCTCAGGCTCCATGCACTTCCTGCTCTCATGTAAGAAATGCTATTCTTTAGATCAAAGTTTCAAATCTAGGGGAAGTCAGCCTAGCATATGGCTGAACTCTCAGAGGGAGCACAAGAGGATGCCAGTGGCCAGGCAGCTGTATGAAGACATAGGAGAGGGCGTGTGTGACCCGGCCCAGCTGCGTGGATGACCTCAAAGCGGTGCCGGCCAGCTTTGGGGTGGGGGTAGGAGGGGCTTCCTTCTAAACACCACCAACTCTCTAGGTAACTAGGGCCCTGAACCACATGAAGGTGTTTCCCTGTGTTTATGGGCCTTTGACTACAAAGTTCTCCCAGCAGTGATGGGTGTCCCTCCCACTGGACACACAAAAGGAGAGTCAGGGGCAGGGCTCACCAGAGGACCCTGGGGAGAGTGGCTGCCTAGCCCCTCAGTAGAAGCCACAGAGGGAGCCCCTCTGCCTGGACCCTCAGTGTGTGGCGCGCTCCACCCCTCTCAGTTCTGCTTCTCTCCTGGGGTCCCTCTTCTCTCTCTCTCCTCCAGCTACCTCCTTTTCCTCCTCTACGTGGAAGCTGTATCTTTCCTCAAGCCAGGGACAGAAACTACATCATTCATTTGCCCAAATCTCATGGTCTCGTACCTGGAATTTTGAACATCTGTGATGCTGGTTCCATGACAGGTCTGACACCTTCAGACCATGGTCACTCTGGTCTGGTCACCTGGACTGCTCTGGAGGGGTATACAATGTCTGGGATTTATTTTAAAATACTTAAAGTAGGGATTTCCTAGGTGGCACAGTGGTAAAAAATCCACCTGCCGATGCAGGGTTCAAGCCCTGCCCTGGGAAGATCCCACATACCACGGAGCAACTAAGCCCATGCGCCACAACTATTGAGCCTGTGCTCTAGAGCCCGTGAGCCATAACTACTGAGCCCATGTGCCGCAACTATTGAAGCCCACACGCCTAAAGCCCGTGCTCCACAATAAGAGAAACCACTACAATGAGGAGCCTGTGCACCACAATGGAGAGTAGCCCCTGCTCTCAGCAATGAGAGAAAGCCTGTGTGCAGCAATGAAGACCCAAGGCAGCCAATAAATAAATTAATTAATTAATTAATTAAATTAAATACTTAAGGTAAAAAAGCTGAAGAAGAGAATTGATGTGTTAGTCCATTTGGGCTGCTGTAACAAACACTATAGACTGGGTGGATTAAAAACAACAAGCATTTATATCTCATAGTTCTGGAAGCAGAAAGTCTAAGATCATGGTGCTGGCAGACTTGGTGTCTGATGAGAAGCCTATCCTAATTCATAAATGGCTGTCCTCTCACTTAACCTCACACAGTGGAAGAGGTAAGGGAGCTCTCTGAGGTCTCTTTTATAAAGGCACTAATCCCATTTATGAAGGCTCCACCCTCATGACCTAACCACCCCGCCAAATGCCCCACCTCCTAATATCATCACAGGTTTCAACACATGACTTGGGATGGGACACAAACATTCAGTCTATAGCATGTCGCACGGTGTTAATATTTACATTGAGATGATGGGTATATGGAAGTCTTTTTGTTTGTAAAATGATTTTTAAGTTTGTAATGGCTGCACAGTAGTCTATCATACGGTTGAAGAGTTTTTTTTAACTGTTTTTTTTTAATTAATTTTTAACGTTGAGATGTAATAGACACATTACGTTGTGTAAGTTTAAGGTGTACAACCTGAGATTGTACTTTTATATATGTTGAAAAGATTTTTTATAATAAAAAGTATAAAATATAGACTATTTTATCACAACAACTTACAGAATCAAACCCCTGTTTCGTGCCCTTGACGGTGACTGAATTCTGCACTAAGGTTCTTAATCCTGATCATCAAACCAGGGGTCAGGTCTCGGATATAATGGGGAGGTGATGGAGAGGGGCCAGTGGAAAAGGACCCCTATAAGCTTTGACCAGGGGTTGTAGCATAGCTCTCAGCTCATCTGCCTGGTCAGAAGTGGCAGGAGCTTGTCTCCCAGGGCACATGCAGCCTCCTTCACTCCAGCTCCTGCTGGCTTTTAGGGCTGTCATTTCCTCCTGGGCGTGCTATGTTGCTGCATGAGCAGTTCGGGGCCTGCAGGAGGGAAAGCAGGACACAGATCATATGCCACTGTAACTACCAAGTAAAGTTCTGGTGATTCCAGCTCCAGATGGCTCTTGCTGCCGTCACCCCCAGCCTTCTACAGCGTCCCATCAGTGTACTGACTGTCATCCTGCGCTGACTCACTCACAGACTTGTACTCAAGAGTAATCCTCTGCCCGTCTCCTCTCCCCCGGGGGCAAGGGAAAGGCCTCTACTTAGAAGAGTCAATGCAGGTGTGATGCTCATTCTCTTCCTAGCTCTGGCCCTTGCCACCTTCCCATTTCAAGTTAGTCTACGATCTTTAGCCTTAACCTACTGTTGGGAAGGAGATGATTCTTTGCTAGTTTCTTATCTCCTCTTTCTGGCTGAAATGCAGTCTCTTCTAGAAAACCATCTTTTTCCTCCTGCTTTAAAACATACTGGTTATTTTATTTTCCTTTAAGTCCTAAGTATATGTAAGTGCATTTTCCTGATGCCGGGCCATTCCTGGTCCTTTCTCGGTCCCCGCTGCAGCACCCAGCCCTCTGGAGTGGAAAAAGGCCTTCCCTTGTAGAGGTGGTGCCTAGAGAGTGCTCTTGCCGAGAACCTGCCCAAGCTGTTGCCAACACATGTTATAAGGAAGACTGCTCTCACAGAAACAAAAAATAAATTTGAAAAATCCTAATTATACTTTATGAGACTCAATATATGATATTCCTACACTTTAAATAGGTTCTCTCATTTTCCTTTTTTCCTTCCTAGTGGTTTCCATCTCTGTCTCAATTATAGTAAGTTCGTGAGAACTTACATCCTTTCATTTTTCAGATTTCTGCTCATTTTTAGTGAATAATAAGGGTACTGACACTACACAAACCAGGCTGGTGTGACATCACACAACAGCTCAGACATTTCACTTCTCAGTGGGTATGTGAAAGTCCAAATTCAGTCTACAAAAGGAGATTGGAGAAGGTCAATGGATGAAGTTGTAAGCCGTTCAAAGCCAAATATACAAAAGTTGAAAATGTTGCCCCATTTTCAGCCCAGCTGAAATGTAATCTCCTTGCAGGCAGTAATGTTGTCCATTTTGTATAGAGCAGTATCCCAGTGCCTAGAACAGGGCCTGCCACATGGTAGATTAGCTTAATACTTACTGGATGTGTGCACGGTCTGTGCTTTGGAACTCTTGTAGCCACTTTTCACATGCTACCATTTCTATTGCTATCATGTCATCATAATTCAAGATGGAAAGTTTCTCGGAAGCAGAAGTAAATCTTTCTGTCTCATAACACCTACATCACCCATAATTAGGATTCAATAACTGTCTATTGAACAGATAGAAATATGTTCTATTGGGAGCTAGCTAGTGATTAAATAATTTAAAAACAAAATCCCACATAGGTCATGAGAAAAGCCACGGGCCGTGCTGTAGAAATGAATGATTGCTGGAGCCCCAGAAGTTTCTAATGTACTGTGTGGCAAGGAAGTAAATTTCCTACCCCAGAAATCTGGAGAAAGAATTCACTTGAGGATTTAAGTCTCAGAAAAAAAGACTGAGGGAACGAAGCAGAGAAAGGGAGGTCTTTTCCAGGGCTGATAGATTAAGGGTATTTAGATCCCACTTAAGAAAGGAACCAGATGCCAGCCAGGTTTGTGCTTCGGTTTAACCACATTCCCTGCAAAACTTGCTTATGGGAAGATCAGAAGCTCTGGCGATCATTACTGAAGAGGATTCAGAGAAATTATCGCCTACTCCCGGTTGAAGAGAGAACAAGTCCTGGTCTTTTTTTGGTGTCAACCTCTACTGAAATGTGCTGTTGTCAAATCAAAAAGGGGACAGATCTGGAATTTTACAACTCTGATGAAAGTGAAATAAAAGGAAATCTGTATCATCTTGATCAAAGTGTGTGCCACCTGAGTCGGCTCCCTGTCTCGTCCCTTGGCCTTGGTGACTCTCCTGTGCTGGGGGTTAAGGATTTGTTAAGGAAGATGGGTTTTGATTAAGTGTCACATTTAGTGTGATGTGCCATGCTCTTTATCACTGCAAGGGAAGGTTGGGGGCCAGGAGGAGCTTTATAGCTAGTTCCCAATATAAATTAGGAATCTTGGGGAATGGGTGCTTTGCAGTTGGCCTTGATCTTTCTATGGCCCTCTGAATGTGTGTATGTGAGGGTGTGCATATAAGTGTGTGTGTGTGTGTGTGTGTTTGGAGAGATGGCAGAAGAGTCAGTTTCCAGGTGCCTGCACTAATGGGCTGGTTACCCCTCTTGGATTTTGACTTGCAATTGTAACACGAGGCTCCAGCTCTAAATGTGTCCATATTCTTGATGTACCGGGCAAAGGTCTCTGTGCCTTTTACTCTTCTGGAATTTCAGGGTTGCTTAGGGAAATCTCAAAGCCTTCACTCATCCCTCTTGGGGACCACAGCATGAATTTGAAGATGGAGAAGCAGGAGGAAGCATTCCAAGTGCCGCATGCCATTTCTAACCAGAGGTCGGGGTAATGGTTCCCCCAATTTCACCTAAAGAAAGGAGAGTAAGCAGAGCCAAAGGTGCCTCCCTCCAAATCTAAGATGTGCAACACACCTTCAGATTCTGATTCTGGCTTAGTATGGAGCAGTGAGAACACAAGGAAAATGGGGGCAGAGAAAAACCCCAGACTGATGGAGGCTGCTCATCAAGAAGGGGAAAACAGGTAGTAGGGATCTAGGAAAATATCCCAGAAGGGACCACTCCCACCCCAAAGGCACCCCAGCACCAGATTCATCTTCCTAAAATATTACTGGCATCAAGTACCTTCCCGGCTCAAAACTCTTTTCATAGTCCTTCCTTTCCCTCCCGTTGTCTATGAAAGAAAATCCACAGCTCTTATTCTGGTATCTGATGCCACACACCCTGAGCACCACCAGACTGGTCTACTTACTGCCCCCCAAGTGCAAGTGGGGCTGGAAGAGTGTGGCTAGGAGATAGTGTTAGAAAGCCCCTGCTTCCTCCTCACTTTCTAGGTGGCTGTGTAGGCCATATGGCTCTGGAAGAGTGTCTGTGGACAAAGGAAATGTAAGAAAATCTGTAATGTCAAATATTGAACAGAAAGGCCTTCCGTGTTTGTTGCTGTCAGTTCTGCATTAAGGAAGAAGACAGCAAAGCAATGGAGAGGTTTTCATTGTTGGCTTCAAAAGTAATTTTTTTTAACTAGAAAAAAATATTTATTTCTGCTCCTTTCTTACTGTTGAGGACACAGTCTGAAATACATATCTGAAATAATGTGCTGTCACACACTGTTCAAAGGCAAAGCACCATCAGTAGCGCTGATCGGCCATCCAGGGTTCTCAGCATACGGGATCTTGCTTCCTGATTTTACATTAATTTCTGAAAATCAGAAGTGTCATCTCCAAAAAAATGTTAAGGGGGTTGTAAGAAAGATTGTTGCATTTAGTAGTATAGTTGTAGAAATGGAGCATATTTTCTTTAAGAAACAAAAAACTAAGAACATGCCACTTAACATCATCAGTACGTCACCATAGGTCAGCAGGACAAAAATACTGTGATAAGCTTATCTCTTCCATACGCAGAAGGCATTCTAGTCCAAGCTTTATACGCTTCCTATCTTTTCACAGATGCTTCTTCTGCTGCTGCTTTTCATTCTTTCCCACATTTCATGTTAGAGGACTGATACAGCCTTTAAAACTTCATTAACAAGAGCAAATCCCTTATCCACTGTTTTCTTCTCAAAAGGCACACTAACGTTCAGATAGCCCGGCAGTTTTATTCTCATGAATACTCTAGCCATGAAAAAACTCAATAGGACAAAAATCCAATGAACAGAACAAGAAATCTATTGAGTTTTGGAATGTTTGCTGTCCTGAATCAGCCCGGGATTATGAAACCTAAACCTCGGATTGTAAACAGGAAGCTGGCTGCGGTCCCACATAGTATGTTGGCCATTTTCTCCGCAGGCCAAGAACGCTGCAGGCCTCCGAGGCCCATGTTCATCAGTCACGGAGCCAACACTGGGAGGTTCCACAGTGACATCATCAGTTATTCCTCCGGTGATAAGAAGTAAGACGAAACCACTGGAGCGCAGGCCATCACCAGGCACCCAGGGCGGCTTCTTCCGATCAGGTTGGGACATCGGAGCACTAAGCATGGGACTCAGGACAAAGTCTCCGTGTTTTTGGCAGCTGAAGCAGCTCTCAAACCCTACACTCGACCAGAAATCAGCTAAGATAACTTTTAAAAGATGTTACAATTATACAAGTATTAACTGGCAATTGCTTCTTGATAACAAATACATTCATGAAATTGCAAGCACCCCTGTGCTTCTTTATACAGTCACTGGCTGTCTCTGTGACCCATCGCTGACTCACCAGTTCCCCTGTCGTTTGGCTGGGATTCTCATCACAGACACTGCACCAAGGCTTATTTTTTTTCTTCTCTTTTTTCTTTTTTAAAAAAAAATTTATTTATTTATTTATGTATTTTTATTTTACTGGCTGCATTGTGTCTTCATTGCTGCACACAGGCTTTCTCTAGTTGCAGAGAGCGGGGGCTACTCTTCATGGTGATGCTCAGGCTTCTCACTACAGTGGCTTCTCTTGTTGCAGAGCACAGTCTCTAGGCTTCAGTAGTTGCGGCACATGGGCTCAGGAGTTGTGGCTCGCAGACTGTAGAGCACAGCCTCAGTAGTTGTGGTGCACGGGCTTAGTTGCTCCATGGCATGTGGGATCTTCCTGGAGCAGGGATCGAACTCGTGTCCCCTGCATTGCCAGGCAGATTCTTAACCACTGCACCACTAAGGAAGCCCCCGAGGCTTTCTAATACCATCTCCTAGCGACACTCTTCCAGCCCCACTTGCACTTGGAGGTAATCTGGCGTTGTGATGGAATCTGGAGTGGAGTCCCTGAGTCTTCACTTCCTTCTTCTACTCTTTGGGCAGCTCAGCCCGTTTGTGCCTCAATTCACACGTCTATAAATGGCGTTTATCCTAACATAGCCCTGCAACTCACTCGAGATAACCCACGCAAAACACAGGGCTGGGGCCTGGCACACCGTCAACCCACGCAAGTGCTCAACGCTGTAATTGGCCTCCCGCCCGGGGTTCATGCCTCCTGTTACAGCTTTCTTCCTCTTTCTGCTGGAACCACTCAGACTTCACAGCCCCTGCTCTCTCTATCACGTTCATGCCCACCGCATGAGTGCTGAAGTTTCCCAGGCTCTCTCAGCCCACACTTCCTATGTGGCCTCTTCGCAACCATAGCAGTGGCTTCAATCCTCTCCCTCCCTGTATATATTGGTGGCCACCACCTGATTTCTCTATCCCAGCCCCTCGCCTGCCCTCCAGACTGGGGTATCCACGTGGACAGAGCACCTGTAGGTACCAGAGGTCTCACAGTCCATTCAATCCAAACCTGTCTCAGGCTGCCCTCGCCTCCAACCTCCCACCCCCACCTTCTCCAATCCCTGACTGTCTTTTCCACCCCCTCTCTCCCGTCCTGTCATTCATTCCTGTAATCTTCAACACTCTGGAGCATTCATAAGGTTGAGAAAGATCTTTACAAAGTGGTCCCTACTCTCAGGGATCTCCCAGGTCAGGGGCAGATAATTACAATTCAAAGAGGAAAGAGGTTTAACAAAAGGAAGCAAAGGACTTAGGAGAGAGGGTAGGAGGGGGCCTATCTAGCCTCAGGGGTCAGGGCCAACTTCTCTTAAGAGGGCATTTTCAGCAGGAACAGACTTGAATAAATTGTCATCTAGGAGCAGGGAAAGGGTGTGATGGGAGGCCTCTTAATCCATTGCTTAGTACCTAAGGGAAGAAATAAGACCTCCAGGCCTGAGACAGTCGCGCCTGTAGAGACTCTGTCCTACCTTGGAACAAGCATTTATTATTATTATTATTATTGTTACTGTTATGATTATTTATTATTATTTTGGCCGCACCTCCACAGCATGTGGGATCTTAGTTCCCAGACCAGGGATAGAACCCATGGCCCCTGCAGTGGAAGTACATGCGAGTCCTAATCACTGGACCGCCAGGGAAGTCCTGGAACAGGCATTTAAGTGCACGTTTATCTCACAGGAAACAATTAAATTGTTGTTTCTGAGAGGTCTCATCATTTTGCTTTTAAAAATTATATAGCTATCAAAAAAAGAATTGAATATATATAAGCTATGAATTTCTCTCAAAGGTTAGTCAGAAACTCTCAAATATGAGACAAATTTAGCCTACAAATTGATCTCAAATTTAATGACATTTTTATGAAGTCAAAGGTAATGATTGAAGGAACTGACATAATTTACATTTTGTAGCCACTGCAATAAAAATCTCTAAATTTTAATTTTGCACTTTTCTTCTCATCTTTTTGAGCCCATGCCTTCCCCACCCCTGCACCTCCAGGTGTCAAGTGTGTTAGTAGCACCTTGGCACACCTGTAGCCCTGGCGATCAACTTAGGGAATTCACTGGGTCATCAGAGCCAAGCCCACCTCAGCCAGGATGGAGAGGACAGTGGGCTTTACGCTCTCCCCCGGAGGCGACGGTTTTCAGTGCTGATTCCATTCCATCCAGATTGGTGACATCGGGCACCTAGACACAGACTTGCAGGGGTGTAGGGGACCCAAGATTAGCAGAGGGAAGCACCTTCTAAAACTGAGTCACAAGGCTGACTTTTAAAACACTCCCTCCTTTACCAAAGTAATATAGGCTCATTAAATAAAATTGGATAACAAGGGAAAGTACATTAAAGAAATTATATTCCACATAGATCTGTTAGCCAAACGCAAGCATTGCTCATTTTTTTTTTTATCTTCTGGTGATTTTCTCTGCATAGAGTTGTTCCTCTCTCTCTCTCTCTCTCTTTTTTTTTTAATGTAGTTGTCATTGTACTATTTCATATCCTGCTTTTCCTACTTACTGTATTGTGTTTCCTTCTGTCATTACTCACTTCAGTTTACTGTAACAAGTCCATAAAATGTCATCATGGGATTCATCACAGTTTTCTTAACCATTGCCCTATAGTTGAACATTTAGATTGCTTTCAATGTTTTGCTATTATACTTTTTTGTTGTTATTTTCAATGATATTGCAGTTTAAACCTTTTTTTGACACAGGACAATTTCTTAAGACAGAGTCTCAGAAGTGGAATTATTGATTTAACAGATACGAATATTTCTAAGCGTTCAAGTCCATCTTGTTGAATTGCTCCCTAGAGAGGGCTGTGCGAATGTTCACTGCCTCTAGCAATACGTGAAAATTCTAGCTTCCTGATGGCTTCAACTGCATGGCCATTATGACTTTTTTTTCTTTTTCTGCTAACTTAGTAGGTAGAGAGTGAGGTTATTTCTTATGTAAACTTTATAGTGTGGTTTATCATACATTCAGAGACGTATACAACTCACGAGTGAATGTTCACCAAATGAACACCTCTGAGTAGCTAGCACACCGATCACGAAACTGAACATTAGCAGAAGCCCAGAAGCCCCTGCTGGACCCACGGTCACCCTCCTCCACCCCACCCAAGGGTAACTGCCATCCTCACTTCTCACACCATAGGTTAGTTTTGGAACGTGGCCTTATTAAGAATTTTCATTTCCTTGACGACCAGAGGAGCTAACCATTTTTCCACGTATTAGTCGATGAATTGTAGTTCCTCTTTTGTAAATTGTCTTTTCAAGTTCTTTGTTCAGGAAATGGTTGACTCTTAAGCAATCTCCTAATTTGAGTTTGGCTAAAGTTGGACTGTAGTCATCATGACATTGTTCAAAAAAGGAGAAGTGTGTGTATGTGTGTGTGTTTACGCTGCCATGATCTCACTCTGGCAATACTCTTCTTATTTGTTTATGTTTCTTTACTGCAAAGCGAGATGGCGCCTCCTTAGGCAACACCTGGCAGGGGTAACTTTTTGGTGACAGAGCTGAGCCTAAATAGACTGCTGTTCTTTCGGTGTCTGTGAGAATTACAGAAATAGGTCACTGAACCTTTTTAAAAATAGAAGTGACACATTTGGGGGAAGCATTTTTTCTGCTGAGATAGCACACAGTACAAGATGAAATGATCTCTAGAGGATAGATGAATTTAGACATTAGATATTAAAAATAAATATTCTTAATGGCAGTAACTCACAGGAAATATAGTGTCTTTCATAAGAAAGGTCTCTAAACATTGTTACCCGACCAGCTTACATAAAGTTTTCCCACTTCGGTTCCAGTGTGGGTTCTTCCGAGGCGCAAGCAAGTAGCTTGCTAACCCCTGTCCAGCCACACCTGGCAACAGCTGTAGATGGAGAGAGGGGCCACGTCATCAGTTGTGGTCCGTGTTTGTTCCGTCGCCAAAGCCAAGATCTCCTGTCCCACTGGGTTTGTTTTCTCCCCTCTTAAATATTACACAACCAGCTGTTCACCCTTGCGTAGCTCTCCACACTGCAAAACAGGCAGGGACAAGGCCATCTCTTCACCAGGAGAACGAGATGGTACAGCTCCGTTCCGGGCCCTCCAAGGGCTTGACTGATTTGTGGAGGGCCAGCCCCGGTGTCTCCGCCCACAGGCTCCCCAAGAGCTGTCTGTAGGGGCCCCAGGCCTGCCCTGCGGGGGGCCCTTTTCTGCCTGCTCCTGAGACATCCTCAGAAAGCTCTCTCTGGCTGTTGCCCCAGCCCCTGCCTGTCCTCACACACCCCCCCATCCTGCTGCCTTTCAGGAGCTCCGCGCGCCTCAGAGGCAGACATGTATGTCTTCTCCAGGGATTCCCAAGGTGCTGCCCACACCACCGTGCTTGGGCTCCACTCATGAGAGGGGCAGGATCTGTTGGCTGGAAAAGCAGGGCCTGGAGTCACTACGGGAAAGACACTTCAGTTCAGCCCCCAAAATGGCAAGGAGGATACACGAGGAGGTTGGCTACCCCAGGAGTTGGGGGGGTGCACGGCGGCAAGGGAGGAGGATGCAGAGCTGGAACGGGGACACCTGTGTTTCAGGAAAGTCTGGCCGCAGGGAGAGAGAAACAGGGTAAGCGAGCAGTGGCTGTGGGGGGTTGGGGAGCAGGAGGGGACAGAAAGACAGCTGTGAGGAATTTCTCAGAAGCAGAACACAGGCAGGACCTGATGACTTTGACATGGGCACCGAGGAAAGTGGAAGAGTCAAGGATGCCAATGCCGTCCTTTCTAGTGAGAACGTGATTCTTTTATACAACACGGATCCGCTCATGTACCAAGTGCATGTTGAGTGCCTCCCTGTGTCAGACACTGTTGCAGACTCTGGGAATGACATGTTTCTGCCCAAATCACATTTTCACTCTGTTGTGTTGGGGTCGGCAGTGCAGACAACAAACAAGTAAGCAAGTAAAAAAGACGATTCCCCGTGGTGATGGTTGCTCTTGGAAGATAATTTGGGCTGGGGGAATTGTGTGATCAGGCAGGACTTTTCTGAGGAAGTGATATTCCAGCTGATACCTGGATGATATGAAGCAGCCAGTCAGGAGAAGACCCTGACTGGCAAGAACATTCTAGGTAGTCAAAATGCCTCTGCAAAAGGCCACAAGATAGGCATGACCTTGGCACGTTTCAGGAACAGAGAGAAGACCACTGCTGCATGACAAGAGTTTTGCAAAACAAAGTTGTTTTCTCACCCATTTGCTGAGCTGTCCCTGGACCCACACTGCCTCGGGGTTTCATCTTTGCTTTCTAGACACTTCAGACCTCTTCTAGACCCTTCCCACATCTCTTTTCTCCTTCTCTCCAGACCAGCTCCACTAGGAAGGGAGACCAGTAGCCATAAGATCCAATCTGGGGCTGAGGAAGGAGCTAGAACCAGTTCAGTCCTTCCAGAGCCAAAAGGGGAGAGGGCCCTGGGGCCAGCATGGCTCCTTTTTTTCAAGTGGTTCTTAACCATTTTTGAACTAAGAACCCCTTTATCAATCTGATATAAGCTGTGAAAAATACACACATACGTAATTCTGTACATAATTTCAGGGGGTCTAGGGACCCTTAGGAAAGCTCATCATGGACCTCTTCTAGGGTCTCTACTTTGGCAGTTCTTTTTTAAGCAAACCATGTCCATTTTCTCATTAAGGCTGCATCGCTTCCATGAGAGGGAGGATACATGGGAAAATCAGCCTATTACTACAAATTCTTTTGACCATCATATCTTACAGACAGACAAATTCATACATGATAAGATGTAACCATGATGATAGTAAAAATGCATTTATACAGTGTTTTTTACTTTGCACACACATTTCCACTTATATCATTTTATCCCACTGACATCCTTGGCACACTGGTAGGGAAGGCACTGTTGTCCCATTTTACAGATGAGAATACTGAGGAGTAGGAGGCTAAGCAACATGCTTATGATAACAGTGCCAGCTGACAGTGGCTTTGGGCAGGAACCAAGTTCTTCTCACTCCCAGGCCCAGGCTCCCAGGGAAGCACGGGTCAGGGCAGGGGCCATCCTGACCTCTCTGCCCACTGCCTCACCCCAGGGCCTGGAGACACAGAGAAGACAATCTCTACGCACACACACTCTTGGCCCACATGGCCTTCCTGCTAGGAAACAGAGATATGGAGGAAGTGATATGTTCTAACAAGGGGAAAGCAGCACTGAGCTTCTTTTCTTGAAGCACCAAGCTTCAGCCTTGGCTACAGAAGTCAAAGTTGTGTGGATGGAGGGGAACTTCCCACTAGAGGCCTCCTCTTGGCCAATGAAACCTAACCAGTCATTTCCCTTTTCTTCTGAAGACTTAACAGCATTTCCTCCTACAAGTCCCGCAGAAATGAGTCTAGAGGAGCGCCACCTAGTGGCCGAGACCATAAGGATGTCCCCATTACCCCCACACCCACCGCCACTGCCACCGCCACTGCCACCCCGGCCCCAGCACCTCTCCAAGGGGCCACTGTGTCTATCAGAAAAGTGGACCCACACCTCTTACCATCCACCAGGATAAACGCCAAATGGACCAGAAATCTAAATGTAAAAGATGAAACCACACAAGTATTCGCAGAAAACACAGTGAACTTATTTATACCCTGGGTGTGGGAAATGTCTGTCTCTGACTCAGACCCCATGCAATTCCAGGGCAGCTCTGGGTACCTGCTCCTCCAGCTGAGCGAGAAAACGTGAAGCAGGTTTCTGTCCCACGTAGCACCCACCCCTCCCAATGAGAGCTAAGCCACTGTCCCCAACCAAGGTTCCTTGGGTAAAGGAGGGATGTGGAATTTCTGAGAGAGAAAGATGAAAAGCTGATCAGACTGGCTAGGCTCATGGACCCTATCTTCTTGGCAGAAGGGGAAAGAGGTCTCACCATGGTGACTCACGAAAGGGAGACACAATGCCGACATGCACGGAAACCCAGACCAAGCCTAGCCCAACTCCCAAATAAATGCTCTCTAATGAAAACTAAAATATCCAGATACAAAAAAGAAAATATTAACAAATTCAACATTTGTAAAAAAAAAGCTGCTGCATGGCAAAAAAAGCAAACTGAGAGAAAATCTTTGTAACATTTATCATAGATACAGGCTAGTCTGTAATGTTAGGAATATAAGGAACATTTAAATATTGAGAAAAAAAGGCTAAGACTTGATAGAAAATTGGGCAAAAAGTGTGGATAGACATTTACACACATACAAAATATGTAAATGGACCTTAAAATATGAAAAGATGTTCAGCTTCACTCATGATAATGTAGATGCATATCTGAACTACATTAAGATACCAGTCTTTATCAAATGTCAAAAATTCAAAAGTTTGGTAATACACTCTGTTGATGAGGCTGTGAAAAAAAGCGGATTCTCATAATCACTGATGGGACTGCAAAATAGTACAGCTCTTATGGAGGAAAACTGGAATATCTAGAAGACTACATATGCATTTACCCTTTGACCCAGCAATCCTAATTCCAGGAATTCACCCTGAAAGTACACTCCCACAAATATAAAACAATATATTTATAAGGTTATTCACTGAGACATTATATATAATAACAAAATATTAGAAACTACTTAAATGCTTATCCATTAGGATACTAACTGAATAAACTATGATGAGTTCACACAATGGAGCAATATAAAGCCGGAAAAGAGAAATATTTCTATGAATTAACATGTGGTGACTTCTAAGAAATATTAAGTAAAAAAATCAAGGTGCTAGAGAGTGGATATAGTATGTTACTTTTGGTATAAGAAAAAGAAACACAGTGAGTGTAAATCAGAAACTAATAGGACTTTCTAGGTGGCGCAGTGGTTAGGAATCCACCTGCCAATGCAGGGGACACAGGTTTGAGCCCTGCTCTGGGAGGATCCCACGTGCCATGGAGCAACTAAGCCCGTGTACCACACACCACAATAAAGAGTAGCCCCCGCTCTCAGCAACTAAAGCCTGTGTGCAGCAATGAAGACCCAATGCAGCCAAGAAATAAATAAATAAACTTGAAAAAAAAAGGGAAAAAAAAGAAACTAATAAAAATAGTTGTTTATAGTGGTTGGATAGGAATGGAGTGGAATGAATAAAAATGGGAGGAAGACTTCCAAGTATACTTTTTAATATAGAGAGTTTTGACTTTTGAACCATGTAAAAGTTTTATATATTAAAAAATATAAAATTTTAAGAGATTTGAAGAAGCAAATCCTGAAACTAAATGCAAATAGAAACAAAGAAGCCTAACCACATATCAAGTCAGTAATGGAACCTCCCTCCCCCTCAAACACACACAGAGTTAATTTCAATGCTTTGTGAATACTATACTCTGTATACCTTCAGTGGGATACATTCTAAGAACAAATAGAACCACAAAGTCTTGAATTTTTCTTAGAAGTCTTCTTCTTAGAAATGGTATTGGGGTAGTAACTCTGAAACTATTTTGAATATGTTGTAGGACAGAGCAAATTATTACGTATACTGCTGTTGCAGGGTTCTCACTGCGGAGGAAGAAAGACACAAATATGGAAAGGGAAAGTGAGGAAGAACCCCACGGAGTTGGATTTAAATGGGAGGAAATGCATTTTAGAAAAAATGCATTTCCTACTTCTGTCCACTAAAAGATCTATAAGCAATGTTATCCCAGTAACAGTGAGCAAACCTAGGGACCAGAGCCTGGTTTCTGAAAGCCATTCTCCACTAAAAAAAAAACCTTGGAGAGAGGGCTGATTCCAGGTCTGGAGCAGGGAAAATACAAAGTGAGCCAGAAAGTAAGAAAGTGCTCAAAGAACTGATGGAAATATGTCAGGATACAGACCTCAGCTTGAAGGAACTTCTACTAATTTGGGACAGTTTGGCTATCAAAAAGATGTTATGATAGTCGATTATATCACTCAGGCGGCAAGCCTCTGAAGATTAATTTCCAAGATCACTCCTGTGGGCCTCTCCATATGGCCACCTCAACACCTACCCACCCACCCACACACACAGACACACACACACACACACACACACACACACACACACACAGCAACTAACTTCCCCCAGGGCAAGTGATGCAAACAGAGAGAGCTCCCAAAATGAAAACCACAGTCTTTCAATAACCTAATTTCAGAAGGGACATTCCATATCTCCTGCCATAGTCTAGTCTCTAAGGTGAGCCGCTAAGTCCAGCTCACGTTCAAGGGGAGGGGGACACACAGGATGTGAACACCAGGAGGTAGCGACCGCTGGGAGCCATCTTAGAGCCTGCGCATCACACCAAGTAATCAAACATAAGAAAATCACCAATAATGGGACAAACTGACATCATATGCCTCCTGATACAATACAGCAGGCGATACACAATGACACCTATGAAAAACACAAGGGAAAAACAGAGAAATCCAGAATGTGGGATGCTCTACAAGAAAATTTTCTGGACTCCAAAATGTCAGTATCATGAAGAAAAAAAAAGTCAGTTTTAGGTTAAAGAAGACCAAAGAGAAAAGATAACTCAATTAGATCCTGGATCAAAAAACAAAAATAGCTATAAAAGGACATTCCGGAACCAATTAGGGAATTTGAGTATAGACTCTATATTAACCATTAAGTGTATATTAATTCGTTGGGTGTGATAATGATATTGTGACTATGGAAGAGAATCTTTCTCCTTAACAGAAGCATGCCAAAATATTTAGGAGTCTGCAAATTATTTTCAAATAGTTTAGCAAAAAAGCCAAAATACACAAAAAACCCTAAACCCCTAATATGTAAATACATATATGAGTGTATATGTATGTTTGCAAATATGAAGGGTACACTCATGTTCACTGTCCTACTCTTTCAACTCTTCTCCAGGTTAAAAATTTTCCAAATAAAAGGTTATGGGGGTGGGAGACAGCGTGGGGGGGGAGGAGTGGTTAGCAGGAACTCAAGGCAAATCTCCATGAAGACCCTCGGTATCTGCTAGGCTGTCATGAGGATTCCAAGGAACCCATAAGCACTTTAAAGGTCTCTTGGTGGTGCGCCGTGCACGTGTTGGGGGTTCTTCGAGTGAATCCTCACTCCATCATGTGGGTAAAAATGTGGACTGGGGAGTCAGACCGCCTTGCTCTAATCCCTGTTCTGTCCCTTCCTGGCTGTGTAACTTGGGGCAAGTTACTAAAGCTCTCTGACCCTCGGTTTTCTCATTTGTGAAAAGAGAGATCATGCCTAGCCTGCAGGGGTACTCAGTACATAATACTTCTTAGTCCCACCTCCCAAACTGTCAAATCACTCATTCCTGCATGCATTCAATACCATCTCTTGTTATTCCCTGCCGTGGGCAAGGCTCACAAATATGACTCCAGCTACTTTAGGGAACTCATGATCAAATGGTGGCGGTTAGGGCGGGGCAGGGGACACAAATACTAAAAGATAAGTGTGACAGGAGCCCAAAAACTTCATGGTAGGCGGGGTGAGGGGGTGCTCTGGAACGGTGAGCTTGGTGGCCTGCATGGGTAATGAGGAAGGAGAGAGACCTGCACGGAAGGCCCTCAGGGGCAAAGGGTGAAGAGACTGGGACAGAGTGGGCAGGGCCAGGTCAGGAAATGAGCTGTGGGGCCTTGTGAGCCATGTGGGCCCCGCTCTAGAATGATGAGGTGCCCCTAAAGGATGTGTTGCCAAAGATCTTTTATCATCATTGACCACAGCAGGCCTTGATGTTCGGTTCAGAAAGTATATTCAGCAGAGCTCCTCTGTATTATATTCGTTTAAAAAACACTCGCAGAGGGATATTAGTTTAAAAAACACTATATAGAAAAGAAATAAGATAAAATAAAAATATAAAATGCTTGAATTTGAATTCCCTGATGGTCCAGTGGTTAGGACTTGGCACTTTCACTGCCAGGGCCCAGGTTCAATCCCTGGTCGGGGAACTACGATCCCGAAAGCCACAGGGATTGGGGGGGCATGGGGGACACTTGAACTGACAAACAGAAGGAAGATACAGACCCTAACCTTTTCCCTGTTGCCCTTCTCCCAGCCCTCTTCCCAGAAGGGGAAGGGAGAAAGTGATAGAAAGGGATTGCCAAAGAGTAAAGTTTACCTGTTACCTTGTCTGCCACCATCCCCTTATCCAGTCTCTGTCCCCAAGCACCTAAGACTGTTAGGTCCACCCAGCACCCAGCACCCAGGATGGCAGGGATTTCTACTTTCTAAATCCCACATTTCTGTAATGCATTAATATACCCCCTCACTGGGGGAAGCACGGAGAACCCCATCCTGAGCCAGCGCCCCAGAGCTGAGAGCTCCTGGTCTCCTGTCCCAGCGGGCGGGTGCCTGGGCCCTGCTGCCAGCCCGGGCAGAGCGGTGGGGCCCGGGGAGCGCTCAGCCCCGCTGAGGGCGTACGCGGGGAAGGAAGCGTCTTGCCTAATTCCAAATCATTTTTCTAAGAACAAAAACTATGTACAAATGAATATTTCCATCTTTATTTCAAATTCTAGGTTTCAACTGCAATATTAATGCTACTCCACAGTGTAATTTACTTGTAATAATATATCATTATTTCCATTTTACAGTTCTCTTCTTAAAGTAGTAAAGCAAATGTTTAAAACAGCACCAATCCCCAGCCCCACAATTCTCCATTCAGGCTCAGAATTTGTGCTCTCCTTTCAGAATTGCACATAATTGAAAACAATGAAAACCCCCGATGTGCTAAATGCTCTAGTCATTAAAGCATTTTTTTATTTTAGAATAAAAGACCGTTCTCGTGGCTGTGGTTATTATTTATTTATTTATTTTTAGAAGCCCCACACAAGCTGCTTCCTGTTCCCAGACTGACATCTGCTGGGGATGTCAGGCTGACCTGCTTCCCAGGCGGGCCCGCAGCCGGCTGCCACTCAGCCCACCCTGGGGGGGCAGGGGGCTGACCCCAGGGGGCCAGGGCCGTAGAGGCAGGCCAGGGCCAGGGGGCCTCTGCTCAGGACTGCTTTCCCCTCAGCTGAGATCTAAGCCCAGCAACGGGTCCCGGGGTCCCAGTTTCTCTCCTGCTTCTAGCAGCAGGGTTAAGTCCCAGAACGGCACGGTCTCGCATAGGGTCCCTGGTGTTCGTAGCTCCGGCAAGGGGCTGATGGGCAGGACAGAGTTTGGGGGCAGAAATAGGCAGGCAGGCAGGATGGGAGTCCTCTGTGTGACTTTGTAGAGGCAAGCCCTGTTTTCTTGCTTTCTCCAGGATGTCTCCATGTGCATCTTTCTTTTTAAATTAATTAATTAATTGGCTGTGTTGGGTCTTCGTTGCTGCACATGGGCTTTCTCTAGTTGCAGCGAGGGGGGCTACTCTTCATTATGGTGCGCAGGCTCCTCACTGCAGAGGCTTCTCTTGTTTTGGAGCACGGGCTCTGGGCACGCCAGCTACAGTAGTTGCAGCACATGGGCTCAATAGTCATGGCTCGCGGGATCTAGAGGGCAGGCTTAATAGTTTTGGTATATGGGCTTAGTTGCTCCGTGGCATGTGGGATCTTCCTGGAGCAGGGATCGAACCCGTTTACCCTGCATCGGCAGGTGGATTCTTTTCTTTTTTCTTTTAATTAATTAATTTATTTATTTCTTGGCTGTGTTGGGTCTTTTTTGCTGTGCGCAGGCTTTCTTTAGTTGCACTGAGCAGGGCTACTCTTCATTGTGGTGTGCAGGCTTCTCATTGCAGTGGCTTCTCTTGTTGTGGAGCACAGGCTCTAGGTGCGTGGGCTTCAGTATTTGCAGCACATGGGCTCAATAGTTGTGGCTCACGGGCTCTAAGGCATAGGCTTAATAGTTGTGGCACACAGGTTTAGTTGCTCTGCGGCATGTGGGATCTTCCTGGAGCAGGGATGGGACCCATGTCCCCTGAATTGGCAGGTGGATTCTTAACCACTGTGCCACCAAGGAAGTCCCTCCATGTGCACCTTTTTTTTTTTTTTTTTTTTTTTTTTGGTATTGGTTCTTTTTCCTTTGGTAGAACAGCTCTCTGCTTTGGCAACCCTGGGCATCAGATCCTCTAGGGGAGGGTCTCCATCTTTCACCAATTAGATCCCAATTCCACTGGCTTCAGGATTAACAACCAAGGACCAAGTTTCCTTTTCCACCTAGAATGAGGGCCCCTTTGCTTATTTCCCAATTTGTAAGCAGACTCTGTCTCCTCCCTGATATAAACCACGGTGGGGGGGTGGAGATGAGGACATGAGGGGTTGGGGGAGTGGAGTGTTCTTTTCTCTCTCCTGGAGATGTCCTCCAGCCCCAGGGCCCTGTTACACAAAAGGATGGCATTCACAACTGCATCTCTGGCTCCCAGCTCTGGCTTCCTGTCCCATGAAGGACATTTTCTGTAAGATGCACTTAGCCCCCTCAAAGTCAGCACCCTGCGGAGCCAGCCCACAACACACTCTTCTACATACCCGGGCCCTGTCCCAGTACCTCCAGTGGGTCTGCACTCCTACCCCTTTGAACCCTCTTGTCCTCCCATAGCTGTTCCACATCTGTCCCTTCATGACCACCAACCTTTCCCTCCTGACCAATTTCTCCCACTTCAGCCAAACTGTTCACCCCATCCCCAGATGAAACTCTCAAAGGCACCCCCAAACCTACTTAAATATCATTAATGGAACCTCATCATCCACAGAAAAAGCCCAAGCCCTTGGCCTGAACTTCAGAGAGCATGGCCCAGCCCAGACGCAGCCAGGGTTTCCCAAGGCTAGGAACCTGCCCTGAGCATCGGCAAATCCATGGGATGATTTTAGGTGGAATGAGGAGGGAGCATTAAAAAATGAAATGACTGGGACTTCCCTGGCTGTCCAGTGGTTAAGACGTCACCTTCCAATGCAGGGAGTGCCAGTTCAATCCCTGGCCGGGGAGATAAGATCCCACATGCTTCGAGGTCAAAAAACAAAAACATAAAACAGAAGCAATATTGTAAACAAATTCAATAAAGTCCTTTAAAAATGGTCCATATCAGAAAAAGAAAAGAAAAGAAAAGATAAAGAAACGACAAAGTGATTCTACTTTTTAGTCTTTCAGTTATCAATGTCAAGAGAAAGTTGACTTTTTAAAAAATTAACTTAACTTTACAATAGTTTCGACTTTCCAGAAAAGATGCACGAATATCACTTAGAGTTTCTGTGTGCCCTACACCCAGTTCCCGGCATTGTTAACATTGCCAGGGGAGGTTGTGAACACCTGCGGCAGGGAGGGTGAGCTGGACTTTGAATCACATGGTTTCCTTTGCAATGAACATATTTTCTGTTACCTTCCATTTCCAGCAAGTGATACTATTCACCCACATTCTAAAATGCAAAAAACTCTGAAAAATGAAGCTTGTTTTTTTTTGTAAGTTTGGAGCCAAAGTTGATTTGAGGCATGCTATATATAGTCTTTATCTTAGTGTAAATATTCATACATTTCGCTGCAGAAATATTCATTGATTCTTTTGCCCCCTGGTGGGGTGTTAACTAATGTTGAGTATACGCATTATATCACCTTTCTGAATCTGAAAAAAATATCTGAATTTCAAAACACATCTGGCATTTTGAGCTTTCCGTTTATGGTTGTGACATAAAGTTTCTTCGAAAAACAAATTCAAGTTAAAAGAGCAAGTCATTTAAAGAAAAACAGTAAGTAAACTGTAAGTACAGATGACCTGTATTTTAAAGTTTCTCTTTCACTCTTTCCCGCTCTTCATATAAACACACAACTAGCACCAAAAACAAGACAAAGAATCTGCAAGGCCTTCAAGACCCAGACCAAACCCCTCCGCTGGTATTCAAGTGCGCTCTGTGCCCTCCCCACCCCCGCCCATACCTTAGACACCTCAGTTCCCCCAACACACCAGTCATGCTTTCACGCAATCAGCTCCATCTCCCTGAAATGCCTTCCACCGCTGGCAAACTCCTGGCCCTCCCTTCAACCTCAGGTTGGATTGCACGTCTACGGAAAGCCTTCCTTGGTTGCGCCCAGTCTTGCCCTATGCGGTCTCAGGGTACACTGCACAGTGTCATTGGTAAGGAAGTGGTTTGACCCCTAGCTCTGCCCCCTTTTAGGTGGCTGATTTGGGTCACTTAATTATACTCACTGAACTTAATCAGTGAGAATAGGAATGATAGCTACTATCTATTGAACTTCTGCACTGTTCTCAGTGCTTCACATATATAAACTCGTTTCATCTTCACAAGCCTGAGAAGTAGAAGCTGTTTTGATCCCCAACTAACACATGAAGAAACTGAGGCCCAGCGAGGTTAAGTTCCTTTTCCCAAGGTCACAGGAAGCAAGGTTTCTTCCTCCATCCCTCTCACTCCTCACCATGGAGCAGCTGGGACAGTACCTGAATAACGGGGTTACTGGGAGAATAAAATGAGATGATCTCTGCCACTCATACTCCAGACACGGCAGGCTCTTATTTGCTTCCCAGGGGAGCTCAGCGAGGGGCCTACGAGTCCCTGCTCCTGCCCCTGCTCCTCTTTGCTTTATCATCTCCTCATTGGAATCTTCTGGCCTAAGCTCAGTCTGGGTGGGGCCTGCCCACAGCTTCACACTGTAATCAGTGTTTACAATGTTGGCCGCTCCCTCTGAGCTCAGCAGAAAGACATGTGCCGGACTCACATTTGTCTTTCATCTAGCACCCTGCACAGGGTCCAAACCAAAAGAGTTTGGTAAACATGCAAAGAATAAATGATGTATGGATGTATGGATGTATGGATGGGTGGATAAAATAACAAGAAGTGGACACATTTTTGTCTTTAGAATATTCAACATATTTGACATACCGTGACTAAAGCAGAGTGAAAAATAACATTATCCAGATAACATTCTTCCAACCAGACGTTCAGAGACTGAAGAAGAAAGGAAAAAAAAAACAAACAAAAAAACAACCCTTCACACTGCATTGCACTCTGTGTCTGCATTTCTAGTAAAATAATGTGGTAGTGATATTCAACCCTCAGGATTCTCACTTGAGATGGGAAGCCAGGAAGAGAACAACCGGCATTCGTGATAAACTTAAGACATATGAACTGGCATTGAAGAAATGTGATGGTATAATAACACTTGTAAGCGAATGTGAGGCAGAACCATAAGTGGCAGCAAACAGCGGCAGTGGGTCAGCAGGTGCTGAAAGGTGCCGGGCCACACGGGACCAGAAGGGATCGTCACCACACTTCAGCACTGGGAAAGGAGCTCCTTACGGAAAAACTACATAGAGGACCAGATATGACCCAAAACAGACAGTTTATATTTCAATGATGACAAAAGGATGAAATGTCATTGACATTTAATTTATTAGACTACTGTCCCTCTTTTTTTCTTCTCTTCTAAATTTGGCAGAGGAAGGATAACGCATTCATTGATGAGCGCAGTTTTTAAAAGTGTCTAGTTATGGATAAGAGGAAATTATTTTTCCAGGGAGTGCAGAAGAACCCAGAGTCTGGAAATGGTACCCTCGGGTACTGATGTTTAATTTATAAGCTATGTATCTCCTCGCTTACACCTGGCAGAAACAATTAGCACTTGGTAATTTGTTGATCTTATCCAGGCCCTAGGATCTGTTATCATAGCCGCCTCCACTATAAATGCTATGTGAAAAAAACAATGTAGAAATGGCCTGCTGTGAAATCATGCCCATTTAGCCAGGTTTGAGTTTATTTTAGCTTGGTGGAGTTTTTGCATTTTGCGTCACTTCTAAATCAGTACGTTAATTCTCCAAGGGATTGTAAGATGCTTTCAGAGCCCTGTGGGGATCAGCATCCTTTTCAAAGTGCTATCTGCGCCTCAGAAAGTACCAGTGGAAACAAAAGCGAAAGGGCGCCGAAGATGCAGACTTGTAAGAAAGTTTTCAAAAAGCCACCAAGAACAGCAACCTTCCCCAACTCGCCCTCTGCAGCCCAAGGACTCAGTACCTCCAGATCAACTGGGACTCCCCCAGCTGCACCCTCCCTCCCCTTCTGCACCTACGCTCCAGAATGGCCCACAGCGTCCGGAGATGAAAGCCTTCCCTACGGTCTGTGGCCGTCTGCAGACTGTGAGCCCTGAGGCCATCCCGTGGCACTTCCTGGGCACCCGGCAGGGTCCTCAATAGGCCACGTGGGAAGCTGCTGGCAGACTTTGCCTGAAATGTTCCGAAGTTCAAACAGGTGTGATGGCGCGAAAAGTATTTTCGGATATGAACGTCTTCATCCCATCTCCCCCAGTTTCATACGTTCCTCTTCATTTAAGCAAATGAGGGGTACAGTGCTCAATGCCTTAAAGGAGGCTTCTGTTAGGATAGAAAACAAAACAGCCAGCCTTTCTGGCTTTTGTAATTTAAAACTTAAATCCTTAGGAGAATTCAGCCGATTTTCAAGCAAAGACTGGTTGACTAGAGAGGGATCTCCCCAGCCGGGGAAGTATTTGAGCTCAGGAAGGAGAGGAGGAAGGGAAGAGGGAAGGATCAAGGAAGGGATGGGGGAGAAGGAGGCATGGGGCAAGGAAAGGGGGAGTCAGGAAGAGAAGGTGGGAGGGAGGGATCCTGTGTCTGCCTGTGGTGCAACAGAGCCAAGGGAGGTGGCAAAGGAAAAGGTCAACACAGCTCGGAGACCAGAGTTTGCAGCTCAGAGGCTTTCAGGAGCCTGGAGAAGGGGAGACACAAGCCTGAGGTGAGAGGAGTGATGCAGACAGGGGAGCTGGAGAAAGTGCCTCCTGCCTACAGGACGGGATTCCTTTGCTCTGAGTGTCACAAAAGGACCAGCCCAGAACTAAGAACTGGCCCGGCCGTGTGGGTAGGGATGTGGGGCATCTGAGCAGTGCCTGGGTGGACCAATGAGTGAGAACCAGAACCAAAAGGGCACCCCTCCTTCCACCTGGAACCGGTGTACAACCCTGGGGGGTAGGGGTGGTGAGAGAATTTCAGGAAGGAGAGAAGTTATGTTTCGTTTTGTTTTCTCATCAATCTGAAAGAAAGGGATTCAGAATCACAAATTAAATATCTTCTTGTATACTTGAGCCTGTGGCCTAAGATTTGTACCCATGTCGTATGTTTGGGAAATGCTTATTTCATAAAGTTAAACAATTTTCCTTTATGTAGGACTTCTCAGAATTTTAATTTTCTAAAGTAACACATTCTGGACCTCAGAGAAAGGGATTCAGTAGATCACTTGTGTGCTGTTAAGTGATCAATAACCCACTCAAGGGTCAGATCAGGGATTAAAAGTTCTGACCTGTAGCATTTGCCAGTTTCCATGGTGTAAATATTCTGAAGGGCCATCCAAGCTCCAGGGTTCTCCTGGGTCTTTGCTGTAGTTCAACAACTCCCTGATCCCATCCTGCTGGTCCTTCCCATAGGTGGGAGTGTGGTGGTCCAGAGGGCTCTCCACAATCAACTTCTTGGGTACAAATCTCTGCCTTGCAGACCTGACCTAAGACTTGTCCTTTTACACATGTGTCATCAGTTTTGATCAAAGGAAACAGTTTCCTGATTCATTACAGTATTTCTGCATAATTGGGTTAAGTGATTATACCAATCCCAACATCTATGACCTGTGAGGCATAACATAAAGAATGAATAAAGGACGGGGTCCCCATGGTAGCCAGCCTCCAGAATGGCCACAAATGACTCCTGCCTCCTGGTATTCACACCCCTAAAAAGGGCTGATCTGTGTAACCAATAGGATATTTTGCAAATGAGTGTGTGACTTATGAGGCTAGGTCATAAAAGCCCACTGTGGCTTTTGCCCTGTCCTTTCTTGGATCACTCACTCTGGGGGAAGCCAGATGCCACGTCATGAAGACTCTTGAGTAGCTTTATGTTGCCGGTTATTTATTTTTTTAAGTTTTAATTCTTTTTTGGGGGGCGGGGTTGGGCAGAGACATGCTGCATGGCATATGGGATCTTAGTTCCCTGACCAGGGATCGAACCCATATGCCCTGCATTGGAAGTGCAGAGCTTTAACCCCTAGACCACCAGGGAAGCCCCTTGAGTAGCTCTGTGGAGGAGTCCACGTGGTGAGAAACTCCGTAGCACCACCCGGAAGCAGATCCTCCAGTCCAGTCAAGACTTTACTTACAGGACTGCAGCCCAGCTCCTGAACTTCTGACCTGCAGAAACTATGCTTGAAAAAAAAATGTTTATTGTTTATTTAGCAGTTTATTTTAAGCTGCTAAATTTGGAGGTAATTTGTTATGCTAACATAACTAGCAGAGTACCTAATCTATAGGCGCTTTATAATTAGCAGGGGAGAGAAGCTAGGTATGGGTATACACAAATATGTGAAGCCAGTGTATGTATAATCACATACTGACTGTTACAAGCTCTGAAAAATGGAGAGGGTGGGAGGGGAATGAGTTTGTACAGCTGAAAAATAAAGAGCCCCATTTGGAAAGCTTTCAAGAAGTCAATTTTGGAAGAAAGGGAGATTGAAGAAAGGCAGGATCATATTTTGGGGTTTCTCTTTTTTTGGAGAAATCAGATTCCTGAGGAGTTGATGCAAATGTTCTTTGCAAAATGTGAAATTCACTTGAAAATAAAGAATATATCTTTTGAGACTTCCCTGGTGGTCCAACGGTTACGATACCATGCTTTCACTGCAGGAGGCCTGGTTCAGTCCCTGGTTGGGAAACTAAGATACTGCATGATACACGCTGCGGGGGGGGAAAAATATATATATATATATATATATATATATATATATGTATATACATATGTATGTATGTGTGTGTATATATATAAAGTATGTCAACCTGTTTTTATTTTATTTTTTTAAACTTTTTATTTTACATTGGAGTATAGCCAATTAACAATGTTGTTATAGTTTCAGATGCACAGCAAAGAGACTCAGCCGTACATAGACAGCTATCCATTCTCCCCCAAACTCCCCTCCCATCCAGGCTGCCACATAACATTGAGGAGAGTTCCCTGTGCTATACAGTAGGTCCTTGTTGGTATCCATTTAAAATATAGCAATGTGTACATGTCAATCCCAAACTCCCTGACTACCCCTTCCCCTCATCCTTCCCGTCACCCAGCCCCTGTAACCATAAGTTTGTTCTCTAAGTCTGAGTCTGTTTCTGTTTTGTAAATAAGTTCATTTGTATTATTTCTTTTTAGATTCTGCATATGAGGGATATCATATGATATTTCTCTTTCTCTGTCTGACTTACTTCACTCAGTATGACAACCTCTAAGTCCATCCATTTTGTTGCAAATGCCATTATTTCATTCTTTTTAATGCTGAGTAACATTCCATTGTATATATGTACCACATCTTCTTTATCCATTCTTCTGTCGATGTACATTTAGGTTGCTTTCATGTCTTGGCTATTTTTAGACAGTGCTAAAATGAACATTGGGGTGCATGTATTCTTTTGGACCATGTTTTTCTCTGGATATATGCCCAGGAGTGGGATTGCAGGGTCACATGGTAGCTCTATCTTTAGTTTTTTAAGGCACCTTCATAGTGACTGTTCTCCATAGTGGCTGTATCGATTTACATTCCCACCAACAGAGTAGGAGGATTCCCTTCTCCCCACAACCTCTCCAGCATTTATTGTTTATGGATTTTCTATGACAGCCATTTTGACTGCTTGAGGTGATATCTCATTGTAATTTTTATTTGCATTTCTCTAATAATTAGTGATGTTGAAATCTTTTCATGTGCCTCTTGGCCATCTATATGTCTTCTTTGGAGAAATGTCTATTTAGGTCTTCTGCCCATTTTTTTATTGGGTTGTTTTGATTGTATTAAGCCTCATAAGCTGTTTATAGATTTTGGAGACTAATCCCTTGTCAATCACAACATTTGCAAATATTTTCTCCCAATCCATGGGTTATCTTTTCGTTTTGTTTATGATTTCCTTTGCTGTGCAAAAGCTTTTGAGTTTAATTAGGCCTTATTTATTTATTTTTGTTTTTATTTCTCCTTATTCTGGGAGATGGATTGAAAAAGATATTGCTGTGATTTATGTCAGAGAGTGTTCTGCCTATGTTTTCCTCTAGGAGTTTTATAGCATCCAGTCTCACATTTAGGTCTCTAACCCTGTTTGAGCTTATTTTCATGTATGGTGTTAAAGAATGATCTAATTTCATTTTTTTACATGTAGCTCTCCAGTTTTCCCAGCACCATTTGTTGAAGAGACTGTCTTTCCACCATTGTGTAGTCTTGCCTCCTTTATCGTAGATTAATTGACCATAGTTGCATGGGTTTGTTTCTGGGCTTTCTATCCTGTTCCAGTGATCTATATTTCTATTTTTGTGCCAGTACCATACTGTTTTGATGACTATACCTTTGTAGTATAGTCTGAAGTCAGGGCGCCTGATCCTCTAGCTCCTCTTTTTTCCCCCTCAAGATTGCTTTAGCTATTCAGGGTCTTTTGTATCTCCACACAAATTTTAAGATGTTTTGTTCTAGTTCTGTGAAAAATGCCATTGCTAATTCAATAGGGATTATATTGAAATTACAGATTGCCTTGCGTAGTATAGTCATTTTGACAATATTGATTCTTCCAATCCACAAACTTGCTATATCTTTCCATCTGTTTGTGTCTTCTTGGATTTCTTTCAACAACATCTTATACTTTTTGGAGTACAGGTCTTTTGTCTCTTTAGATAGGTTTATTCCTAGGTATTTTATTCCTTTTGATGCATTGGTAAATGGGATTGTTTCTTGAATTTCTCTTTCTGATCTTTTGTTGTTAATGTATAGAAGTGCAACAGAATTCTGTGTATGAATTTTGTAACCTGCAACTTTACCACATTCACTGATGAGCTCTAGTAGTTATCTGGTAGCATCTTTAGAATCTTCTATGTATAGTATCATGTCATCTGCAAACAGTGACAGTTTAATTTCTTCTTTTCCAATTTGGATGTCTTTTATTTCTTTTTCTTCTCTGATGGCCATAGCTAGGACTTCCAAAACTATCTTGACTAAAAGTGGCGAGAGTGGACATCCTTGTCTTGTTCCTAATCTTAGAGGAACTGCTTTCAGCTTTTCACCAATGAGTATGATGTTAGCTGTAGGTTTGGTGTATGTGGGCTTTATTATGTTGAGGTATATTCCCTCTATGCCCACTTTCTGAGTGTTATTATCATAAATGGGTGCTGAATTTTGTCAAAAGCTTTTTCTGCATCTATTGAGATGATCACTTAGTTTTCATTCTTCAATTTTTTGATGTGGTGTATCACACTGACTGATTTGTGGATATTGAAAAATCCTTGCATCCCTGGGATAAATCCCACTTGATCATGGTGTATGATCCTTTTAATGTATTGTTGGATTCAGATTGCTAGTATTTTGTTGAGGAATTTTGCATCTATCTTCATTGGTGATATTAGCCTTTAATTTTCTCTTTTTTTGTGGTACCTTTGTCTGGTTTTGATATAAGGGTGATGGTGGCCTCATAGAATGAGTTTGGGAGTTTTCCTTCCTCTGCAATTTTTTGGAACAGTTTCAGAAGAATAGGTGTTAGCTATTCTCTAAATATTTGATAGAATTCAACTGTGAAGCCATCAGATCCTGTACTTTCGTTTGTTGGGAGTTTTTTAATCACAGTTTCAACTTCTGTGCTTGTGATTGGTCTGTTCATATTTTCTATTTCTTCCTGGTTCAGTCTTCGAAGACTATATCTTTCTAAGAATTTGCCCATTTCTTCCAGGCTGTCCATTTTATTGGCATACAGTTGCTTATAGTAGTCTCTTATGATCCTTTGTATTTCTGTGGTGTCAGTTGTTGCTTCTTTTTCATTTCTACCTTTATTTCACTTTTATTTTTATTTATTTATTATTTTTTGGCTGCATTGGGTCTTCAGTGCTGCATGCGGGCTTTCTCTAGTTGTGGTGAGCAGGGGCTACTCTCTATTGTAGTGTGCCATCTTCTCATTGCCGTGGCTTCTCTTGTTGCAGAGCAGGGGCTCTAGGTGTATGGGCTTCAGTAGTTGTGGCATGCAGCCTCAGTAGCTGTGACTCGAGGGCTCTAGAGTGAGACTTTGTAGTTGTGGCACATGGGCTTGGTTGCTCTGTGGCATGTGGGATCTTCCCGGACCAGGGATCAAACCTGTGTCCCCTGCATTGACAGGCAGATTCTTAACCACTGTGCCACCAGGGAAGTCCCCATTTCTGATTTTATTGATTTGAGTCCTCTCCCTTTTTTTCTTAATGAATCTGGCTAAAGGTTTATCAATTTTGTTTATCTTTTCAAAGAACCAGCTTTTAATTTCATTGACCTTTGCTCTTGTCTTCTTTGTCTCAATTTCATTTATATCTGCTCTGATATTTGTGATTTCTTTCCTTTAACTAACTTTAGGTTTTGTTTGTTCTTTCTCTAGTTGCTTTAGGTGTAAGGTTAGGTTGTTTATTTGAGACTTTTCTTGTTTCCTGAGGTAAGATTGTATTTCTATAAATGTCCACAAAAGAATTGCTTTTGCTGCATCCCACAGGTTTTGGATCATTGTGCTTTTATTTTCATTTGTCTCTAGGTATTTTTTTTATTTCCTTTTTGATTTCTTCAGTGACCTATTGGTGGTTTAGTAGCAGATTGTTTAGCATTCACATGTTTGTGTTTTTTATAGTTTTTTTCTCTTTTTGAGATATAATTAACATACAATAAACTGCATATATTTAAAGTGTACAATTTGATATTTTTTTCTTATTAGTAATGCATATATGGCAATCCAAATCTCCCAATTCATCCCACCCAACCCCCCCACCCCACTTTTTCCCCTTGGTGTCCATACGTTTGTTCTCTACATCTGTGTCTCTATTTCTGCCTTGCAAACCAGCTGATCTGTACCATTTTTCTAGATTCTGCACATATGCATTAATATATGATATTTGTTTTTCTCTTTCTGACTTACTTCACTCTGTATGACAGTCTCTAGGTCCACCCATGTCTCTACAAATGTCCCAATTTCATTCCCTTTTACAGCTGAGTAATATTCCATTGTATATATGTGCCACATCTTCTTTATCCATTCATCTGTTGATGGGCATTTAGGTTTCTTCCATGACCTGGTTATTGTAAATAGTGCTGCAATGAACATTGGGGTGCATGTGTCTTTTTGCATTATGGTTTTCTCTGGGTATATGCCCAGTAGTGGGATTGCTGGGTCATATGGTAGTTCTATTTTTAGTTTTTCAAGGAACCACCATACTGTTATCCATAGTGTCTATATCAATTTACATTCCTACCAATAGTGCAAGAGGGTTCCCTTATAGTTTTTTCTTGTAGTTTATTTCTAATCTCATAGTGTTGTGATTGGAAAAGATGCTTGATATGATTTCAATTTTCTTAAAGTTACTGAGGCTCACCTTGTGGTCCAGCATGTGGTCAATCCTGGAGAATGTTCCATATATATTTGAGAAGCATGAATATTCTGCTGTTTTTGGATAGAATGCTCTATAAATATCAATTAAGTCCATTTGGTCTAATGTGTCATTTAAGGCCTGTGTTTTCTTATTGATTTTCTGTCTGGGTTATCTGTCCATTGATGAAAGTGGGTTGTTAAAGTCCCCAACTATTATTGTGTTGCTGTCAATTTCTCCCTTTATGACTGTTAGTATTTGCCTTACATATTGAGGTGCTCCTATGTTGGGTGCATACATATTCACAATTGTTATATCTTCTTCTTGGATTGATCCCTTGATCATTATATAGTGTCCTTCTTTGTCTTATAACAGTCTTTATTTTAAAGTCTATTTTGTCTGATGTGAGTATTGCTACTCCAGCTTTTTCTTTTGATTTTCCTTTTGTGTGGAATAGCTTCTTCCATTCCCTCACTTTCAGTCTGTATGTGTCCCTAGGTCTGAAGTTGGTCTCTTGTAGACAGCATAGACTCTGCCAGTCTATGTCTTTTGGTTGGTTCATTTAATCTATTTACATTTAAGGTAATTATTGATATGTGTGTGTATTCCTACTGCCATTTTCTTAATTGTTTTGGGTTTCTTTTTGTAGGTCTTTTTTCTTCCCTTCCTTTTTTTGTTCTCTTCTCTTATGGTTTGATGACTATCTTTAGTGTTCTGTCTGAGTTGCTTTTACTTTTGTGAGTGTGTATCTATTATAGTTTTTGGGTTTGTTATTCCCATGAGGTTTTGATATAACAGTCTATATGTGTACAAAGTTGTTGTTGTTGTTGTTGTTTGTTTTTTGTTTGTTTGTTTTTTAAGTTGCTAGTCTCTTTCCCACCTAGAGGAGTTCCTTTAGCATTTGTTGCAATGCTGTTCTGGTGGTGCTGAATTCTCTTAGCTTTTGCTTCTCTGTAATGCCTTTGATTTCTCCATCAAATCTGAATGACAGCATTGCTCGACAGAGTACTCTTGATTGCAGTTTCTTCCCTCTCATCACTTTAAATATATTGTGCTACTCCCTTCTGTCTTGCAGAGTTTCTGCTGAGAAATCAACCAATAACCTTACAGAAGTTCCCTTGTATGTTATTTGTCATTTTTCCCTTGTTGCTTTTAATATTTTTTCTCCATCTTTAATTTTTGTCAATTTGATTACTATGTGTCTTGGTGTGTTCCTCCTTGGGTTTATCCTGCCTGGGACTCTCTGCATTTCTTGGACTTGGTTGACTGTTTTCTTTCCCATGTTAGGGAATTTTTCAGCTATTATGTCTTCAAATATTTTCTCAGGTCCTTTCTCTCTCTCTTCTCCTTCTGGGACCCCTATAATGCAAATATTGGTGCATTTAATGTTGTCCCAGAGGTCTCTTAACTGTCTTCATTTCTTTTCATTCTTTTTTCTTTATTCTGTTCTGCGGCAGTGATTTTCACCATTCTGTCTTCCAGGTCACTTATCCGTTCTCCTGACTCAGTTATTCTGCTACTGATTCCTTCTAGTATATTTTTCATTTCAGTTATTGTATTATTCATTTCTGTTTGTTTGTTCTTTAGTTCTTCTAGGTCTTTGTTAAACATTTCTTGCATCTTCTCAATCTTTGCCTCCATTCTTTTCCCAAGATCCTGGATCATCTTCACTATCATTATTCTGAATTATTTTTCGGGAAGGTGGCCTGTCTCCACTTCATTTAGTTGTTTTTCTGGGGTTTTATTTTGTTCCTTCATCTGGTACATAATCCTTTGCCTTTCATTTTGTCTAACTTTCTGTGATTGTGGTTTTTGTTCTGACAGTTGCAGGATTGTAGTTCTTCTTCCTTCTGCTGTCTGCCCTCTGGAGGATGAGGCTATCTAAGAGGCTTGTGCAAGCTTCCTGATGAGAGGGACTAGTGTGGGTAGAAACTGGATCTTGTTCTCGTGGGCAGGGTCATGCTCAGTAAAACTTTAATCTGCTTGTCTGCTGATGGGTGTGGCTGTGTTTCCTCCCTGTTGGTTGTTTGGCCTGAGGCAACCCAGCACTGGAGCTTACAAGCTGTATGGTGGAGCCTCCTCTGGGAGGGCTCACACCAATGGGTACTTCCCAGAACTGTTGCTGCCAGTGCCCTTGTCCCTGTGGTGAGCCATAGCCACCACCCACCCCCACTCTTCTCTGCAGGAGACCCTCCAACACTAGCAGTTAGGTTTGGCTCAGTCTCTTATGGGGTCACTGCTCCTTTCCCCTGGGTCTTGGTGCACACAAGACTTTGTGTGTGCCCTCCAAGGGTGGAGTCTCTGTTTTCCCCAGTCCTGTGGAAGTCTTGCAATGAAGTCCTGCTGGCCTTCAAAGCCAGATTTCCTGGGGATTCCTAGTCCCATTGCCAGACCCCCAGGATGGGAAGACTGATGTGGGAAGCCTTCGCTCCAGTGGGAGAACTTCTGTGGTATAATTGTTCTCCAGTTTGTGGGCCACCCACCTAGTGGGTATAGGATTTGATTTTATCATGATTGCACCCCTCCTACCATCTCATTGTGGCTTCTCTTTTGTCTTTGGCTGTCGGGCATCTTTTTTGGTGGGTTCCAGCATCGTCCTGTTGATGGTTGTTCAGCAGTTAGTTGTGATTTCAGTGCTCTCACAAGAGGAGGTGAGTGCGCATCCTTCTACTCTGTCATCTTCCAAGTCAACCTGCTTTTAGAAAAGTAATTTACTCTTATAAAAAGTGCAAAAAACTTATCAATACACACAAAAGTTGTTACCAGTTTGCTCTCTACTACCTTTTATGTTGGTTGAGAAATAACAGAATACTTATTTATTAGGTTGGCTTAAATTAAAAAATAAAAAGATTCAGTTCTTGGCGGGGGGGGGGTTGGGGGTGGTTTCCATGCTGGAGAAATGGATATAAACTGAATTAAAGGAAATGAGTTTTATTTAGTTGATAAAAATAAAAGTCCTTCAATCATCCAGAGGCAATAAGTACCTCTTTCCAGTCTATTGTCTTTCATTTCGCTTAGTTTTGTTTTTGTTTTTAAAGAAGTTTAAAACCATAGTGGAAGTCATGTTGATGTGGAATGTTGGCTGGGAAAGCATCTTGGTATCTTTTCATTTTGCCTGATTCTTACTCAAGATATTAGTTTCAAATGGCATGGGAATTTTGCTTAAATCAAATAGAAAATTAAAGCACATGAATTAAGCATCTGGAAGAGAAAGTACTATAAATATAAAGTAAATGCATAAATATATCAAAAAGATATCCAGCCTCACGATAATTAAAGAAATGCAAACTAAATTGCAAGGAGATGCAATTTTTAAGAGCCTGTCAGGTTGGTAAAGACTAAAAAGTTGGATAATACTCAGTAATTGGGAGTAAGGGGAATTGGGCAGATCACAGGCCAGGGGTTGGAATGTAAATTGATACAACCATTTTAGACAGCAATTTGACAACACCTAGCAAAATGTTAAGTGCATATACCCTTTGGCATACCAATTCCATTCCTAGAAATTTATCCCAGATGTGAATATATAAGTACAAGCTCAAGAAAATTCACTGTGGCCTTGTTAGAAATAATGGGAAAATTAGAAATAGCAATGTACACAATAGACGGCAGGCTGAATAAACAAACAAATAAAAGATAACACATGGAATACTTGCTTGTTTTGTGTTAGTAGTGTTCTAAGAGCTCTACATATGTGAAATCATGTGATCTCACAAGAACCCTCACACTTGGTTCCCGTCTTATGATGGTACAGCCATATAAACACCATTCAGCCATCCAAAAGCACAGGAGTAGGTCCAGATGTGCTGACACCAAGACTACTCATGAAATAGAAGGAATAAAAGGAAATTTCAGAACAGGCTATAGAGCACAATTTCATTTATGATTAAAAAGAACAATAAAGTGAGTGTATATGTTTATATTTGTGCAGAAAATGTCTAGAAAGATAAACCAGAAAGAAAGTTAAAGTAGGATCCTCTGGGGAACTGGGACTGATGAAGCCAGAGAAGGCAGGAAAATCTTGCATTTTTTAATTAATACCTTCCTTACTTTTAAATGTATTTTTTTATGTACAGTGCATGTATATATACCTTTTGCCTGGAGTTAGACAAACTGCAAAGTTTGAGGTCACAGTTCCCTAGACTGTCTTTCCTTCTAATACCAAATGCATGTTTTGGGGGAGGGGTTCCCAAGACCACCCTTAAGCTTGATAAATCACTAGAAGGGCTCTAGAACTCACTGAGAGCTTTTATATACATGGCTATGGTTTATTACAGGGAAAGGAGACATTAAAATCAGTCAAAGGAGGAGAGGTGTTGGGCAGAGCCGGGGAGGGTTCCAGATGTGCAGCTTCCATTATCCTGTCCTGTGGAGTTAGGATGCATTTCCCTCCTGGCATCTACATGCACACATGGAGTACTACCCACTGGGGAAGTTCACCTGAGCGTCAGTGTCCAGTTTTTATTTCATTGTGTAGGCATGATTGAGTGCCCACATGGTTGAATTCAGCCTGTAGGTTGATACTGTGTGACCTAAGCCCCACCCTAAATTACTTGGCTGGTCTTTCTGGAGAGGCCAGTCCCACGCTACAATCTGATGTGGCCATCCTGGGCCCTACACAAAGACAGTCCTATCAGGTATGACACTGATTAATCCCATAAGCTGAGGGCAAAGGCCAGACCTCTCTGGGCAAGGCCAAATTCTTTACTGCACATTTCTATAATTAAAACCTGCAATAAACCTGCAATAAACAAAAAATAGCAATATAAATGAAAACTTGCAATAGCTATGCTTTTCCACGTGCTTGTCCATACATAGTATAGTTTCTAAGTTCTGTTTTTATGTAAGAGGATTGATTTGCCCTGAGACTTTCTAATCATGTGGATTTTTGTTCTGTGCTTTCTTAGATTCTATATTTGTCTACTTGGCATTCATTAGTTCACAGGGCTAAAATAACGGCCACCATTGTTGACACCTCCCCTATGAGCTAGCTTTCGTGGGTGCACAAAAATCATATTACAAACCCTCTAACCAAGCATGAGTCCGCATTCCCAACCACCTCCTTTATTTAACTCTCACATACCAAGCCCATATTCCTCTCCCCTAATCACCAGAGAGAGGTAGTGCACAACTAGACACCATCCCTATAGCCCAGAGCCTGCCAACGTTATTTAAACTAACGAATCCTAAGCTGTTTTCCCTGCCTCACTTTGCCATTTCCTGGGGAAAACAATAAAAGTCTGGACCATGTGTTCCCTTTGCTGCTTCTGCCTTCTGACTAAACCTGGTGCTTTCCCGTGGGCCCCTGAGAGGTATGGCAAGCTCCTTTCTCTTGGGAAAGGTAAGTAATCCCTATCTTCCTTCAGCGGCATTAGCCTCTCTGTGATGTCACTCAGTCACCTCCATCAATTAAAATCCTGTGGGTACAATCAAGACAACTTTAAAACCCCACCTCCACGGACCTCGGTTTCAGAGGGTGATAGTCCTTACTGGTTGGCACAAGCCTGGCTCACGCATGCTTGTTGAAGTTAATGAACAAGTTTACAGTCATTGCTCCAGTGACGCAGGAGATGAATTATTCATCCTGCTTGATGCAGTCAGCACTCTACCTGGAATGTAAGAATACATCCCATAAACCACTTGCGGGGACATGCATTGTCCTATAAATTCTGCACTGACTGAGTTTACAGGAAGCATTTATGTCCTAACTTGGTCACTGTACTTTTGTCACTCTTCCCTCCCCTCTCCCCCACCATCACCCCAACTCATTGCGTTAAAAAATAAGCTTGTACCTACTGTCATTAACTACAGCTGCCTTGGCCAACATGAAAGCTAAAACTCAGCATGAAGAGAAAGTTTATTCCATCCAAGCTTGTTGCACGGTTTATTTTAGGCTCTGAGAAAATGCTCGTTTATGACCATTTTTGCTTATTACAAAATGTCAGGGATTTCCAGGAGCTGGTTTTAACTCAAACACTTTAACTGTACTCTCAGGTAAAGATATCAAAAACAGAAAACTTGGTAAACTGAAGATGTGCTTTTGGTAGTTAATTGTAAATGACAGTATCACCATCTTTGATTTGATCCAGCAATCCCCAAAATGAGATTTAGCCATATTCCCGCATTTTCAGGGACACAAGGTGTAAAGATATGAATGGATTGGAAAGGAGAAAAACTGTGATAAGAATATTAAATACAGAATAAATTTAAGTCTCTAGTAATAAAAAGTGGATAAAGTGCTGAAGTTATGGACAAATAAGGTTAAAAAATGTCAAGCCACAGAGGATGAAGAATATTTGGGGTTTTAATAACACAAGTGAGCTTTTATAGCAGCAGCAACAACAACAATAATAATAATAATAATAATAATAATAAAAAACCACAGTGACTGCCTCAGGCAACAGCAGAGGCTGTTTATGGTTGGTTTCTAATAATTTCCAAAGGCTGACTCAATTAAGAATTCAAGTTCTGAACCAGAAAGGTTGAAAAACACTTTAAAGATAAAAACTCTAAAATGGCTATTTGGGAATACTGACATTCTCTCTTCTACAGATCAGTTAACAAAAACTCATTTATTTATATTATTCCACTTAGCTATAGTGTAGCAGAAAATCAGAAGAATTAAACTATTTTGCTTCTTATAATACTCTTGGATCTTTAACTACATTTAACAAGCTACTCAGGAACCATGGTTTAACAGCCAAGTAGAAGATGGGGAGCTGTTTTCGTTGAGTCGGGATAAGCAGTGTTATAGATGCTCTTGAGCACAGTAAGTTCTGTGAAGTCAGGTTTATCTGGAGGCTTTTAGCTGCAAGTAACAGAATACTCAGCTAAAAGTGGCTTAAACAATGAGAGCATGAGAGCATTTAATTCTTGCACAAAACAAGAATCTGGAGGGAGGCTGACCCAAGATGGGCTAACAGATAGGGATGCTTCTTTGCCCATCTCTTGGCTTTCCTTTTCCACAACTCCAAACTCAGTTTTTTACTAAATCGATTTTCAAACAAAGGAATGATGTATAGAGGGCCCCAGAATTCACCCCAAATCCCTCGTGGCAGGATGGAAAAGAGAGCCACAATGTCTTCTTGTCTCCCTCGTTTCATCAGGGAGGAATTCCCCGCTCCCCCCCCCCCCCCCAACCAAAGCTCTGCCAAGCCCCTCTCCCGACCTCTTTACACTTCACAGGCCAGAGCTGGGTCACCTGCCTATCCCTAACCCTGGTGGAGGAGAAAAGAGATTACGTGATGAATTTAGGCCAGTAACAACGCACTTCCTGGAGCTGGGCACACTTACTCTCTGTGGAGCAAATTAAGATTTTGTTGCAAAGGCAAAGGGGGTGTGTTGAAAATGGTTACGGGTAAATAATCAACACTGTTTGTGGTATTTGGAGGCACAAACAGGTGAAAGGAGGGACTTTGGTCCCAATGCCTGAGCTGGTCATCACTATTCAAATCTTGCATACGAAAGGAAACAGAGCTTTCATTTGTTACACAGTTTAAATTGGGTAAAGATCTTAGTCAAACCAGAGATGGGATATACCTTTGGATGAGTTAAGCCACAGGCCAGGCTCCTTCCTCGGAAATAAAACTAGGCCAAATGTGACACAGTTCTTCATTACATGTATTTGCAAGTAAAAAAGGAATGATGTCCAGAGGCCCCTGGAATTCACCCACAAATGATACAAATATAAGAAGCCAAATGGCCAGAATCACTTACACACAAAATTTGACCAAAGCAAATATGCTTGCTTTCATGCTGTGATCAGAAGAGCAGCAAACTGCAGGCTTTGTTCAAAGCAAAGAGAGCAGTGAATTCTAAAGATGAGGGTCTTCCAAGGGGGCCAAAAGATGTTAGTAAACAGGGTTAGTTAATCCACTCAGGCACGAATCGCAAAAGTCCAAGGGGTGCCCTCTGGTCTGCCTGTCATGAGATTTCAAAGGACTGACATGAAAGGATGAACTGTACACCCCCACACCCCCATTTATATCATTGACAGCAGCAGCCGTGACTGCTATTCTCTACTGAGACAAACTTTTTGAAGAGGATAGTTACCCTAAACAGAAACTGCTCAGATTAGGCAGGCCTCACAAGGGAAAGAATTGAGGAATCCTACCACAAAAATAGAAAGATAAAATTCCTTAAACGTTGGTATTTCCTATTCCCTGGCACAAGGTAAAGAGCAGGCTCACAAGGAGTGAGAAGGTGCCCATTCCCCCAGGATGACACTGAGCTGGTGCACTGTCCTGCTGATACTGGAATCCTTTTAAAGTTGACTCAAACCCCAAGTGCTCCTCCATCCCCACAATCCAATAAATGAAGGGTTGATAAAATAAATGGAGGCTTCCAGGATTCTGTGCTAGCCCACGGAAACTTGGTCTAAAAAAAAAGAAGAAACAAAAGCAAAAAAGGCAAGTTGAAGAGAGCTGTGGAAAAGCTTCTACTAACCCTTCAAACCTGCTCTCTCCACACACCCTCTGCTATGGCTTTGATCCAAACATCACCGGGAAAACGAGCTACATTTCTACTCATGTTCTCCCTGTCTTCTCTTCTGTGCCAGCGGAAGAAGCATTCCTGCATCTACCAAAGGCCAGTCCCTCCGCCTGGGTTCCAGATAGAACTCTCCCACCCCATAGCTTCTCAAAGCTGCACTTCTATCCTCTCCTTTCTCTCTTGCCTCATCGGCCTCAAATTCTCCCTTCTCCAAGAGCATACCTACCAACACCCAGACAGGCTCTAGCATTTCCCATCACACAGAAAACAAACCAGACCAAAAAACCAACCAACCAACCAACCAATCAAAAAACCCTCTTGCCTAACATTTCCCTCCAGCCTCTACCCCCTTTCTCTTGTCTCCTTTACGGAAAAATTTCTCAAAAGAGTAATCCAAACGTGTTTCAAACGAAACAGAACTTGTCAACCAGCATTGTTTTCCCCAACTGCTCAGCAGCATTTGCTTTCTTTTTGAAACTCTGTCTTCTCCTGGATGCTCTGACCATACTCCCTTGGTTTGTTCCTGCTTCATGAGCTCTTCTTTCAGTCTGTTTTGCTGATCTCTACTCCTTTCCTTGACCTGTGATCAGACTCATTCTTGGGCCCTTTCCTCTTCTCTTTCTATACACTCTCTCTAGTCTGGGTGATCTACTCTAGTCCCCAGGTTTTAAATGCCATCCATATTGTTGTGATTCTAAATTTATATATCTGCTGCCTCAAACTTCCCTCTGAGCTTCAGATGTTATGTAGCTAGTGGCTAACTTTATATCTACCCATCTTGAACCTACGTTTAAAACATTTTTTAACTGGGCTGTTTTTCTTATTGTTGAGTGTTAAGAGTTCTTTGTATGTTTTGGTTAACTGTTCTTTATCAGATGTGTCTTCTGCAAATATTTCCTCCCAGTCTGTGTCTGTCTTCTCATTCTCTTGAGAGAAGAGCATAAGTTTGTCATTTTAATGCAGTCCAGCTTATCAATTCTTTCTTTTTTTTTTTGATTGTTATCTTTGCTGTTGTATCTAAAAAGTCATCACCATACTCAAGGTGGGCTAGATTTTCTCCTATGTTATCTTCCAGGATTTTTATAGTTTTGCATTTTACATTTAGGTCTGTGATCCATTTTGAGTTACTTTTTGTGAAGCATATAAGTCTGTGTCAGGATCCATTTTTGTATGTGGACATCAGTGGTTCCAGCACTATTTGTTTGAAAGATTTGTTGAAAATCTTTGCTCCATTGTATTGCCTTTGCTCCTTTGTCAGTGATCAGGTGACTATATTTATGTGGGTCTATTTCTGTGCTCTGTATTCTGTTTCATTCATCTATTTGTCTGTTCTTTCACCAATATCACATTGTTTTGATTACTGTAGCTTTATAGTAAGTCTTATGGTCAGGCAGTGTCACCTACATTCAAAACAGATTCTTGATACCCACCCTCACACACATCCCATACCTCCTCCTCCCCCAGGTCTTTCCCATCTCAGTATCCATCGTGCATCTACTTGCTCAGGCTAAAAAGCTAGGAGTCATTCTTTTTTTTTTTTTAATAAATTTATTTATTTATTGGCTGCATTGGGTCTTTGTTGCTGTGGGGGGCTTTTTCTAGTTGCGGAGAGCGGGGGCTACTCTGTTGTGATGCGCGGGTTTCTCATTGCGGTGGCTTCTTGTTGAGGAGCATGGGCTCTAGGTGCTCAAGCTTCAGCAGTTGTGGCTCTTGGGCTCTGGAGTGCAGGCTCAGTAGTTGTGGTGCACAGGCTTAGTTGCTCCACAGCACGTGGGATCTTCCCAGACCAGGGCTTGAATCCATGCCCCCTGCATTGGCAGGCAGATTCCTAACCACTGCACCACCAGGGAAGCCCATAGGAGTCATTCTTGATTCTTCCCTTCCCACTTCTCATCCATTCCATCCGTATGTCTTATGAATTCTTCCTCCAGCAAGCAAGTCAAATCAAGTTGCATCTCTCCATTTCTTCTTAGTTTAAGTCAAGAGTCATCTCATTGGTATCTCTTATAACTGACCTTTCCCATGTTTTCCTCTACAGTCAGTGAGCCCCCCGCACACTCTTGTCTTAAAAAAAGAAAGAAAAAAAAAAGCAGTAGGGATGAGGATTTATGATACACTTTTTATATTCAGCCTTAAATGAAAACACAGCCAGTGTAAGCAAAGTGGGTTTTTATGCACTCTGTTGAAATCAGCTGGGGATGAGAGTAGGCCAAATTCCTTAGGAGAAACGGAAAGCCCTAGACCTGCACTATCCACTACAGTAGCCACTACAGCACATGTGGCTGCTGAGTACTGGAAATGCAGCGAGTTTAAATTGAAGTGTTGTAGGTAGAAAATACACTCCAAGTTTTGAAAACTTAGTATGACAAAAAAAATTGAAACCATCTTATTAATTTTTAGGTTGATTACATGTTAAAATGATAAAAATTGGATATATTGGGTTAAATAAAATGTTATTAAGATGAATTATTATGAAAAATGTGGCAATTGGAAAAATCTGAGTTACATACATGGCTGACAGTATTTTTCTATTGGACAGTAATACAAGCTCGGTGTGGTCCTCTGACCTCTGACATTCCCTTTTCCTGCCCCCAGGATCTCTTTGGCTAAGATGACAGATGGGTCAAGATTCCAGGTAATTTTTATTTTTTTAATTTTTTTATAATTAATTTTTATTGGAGTATCATTGCTTTACAATGTTGTGTTAGTTTCTACTGTACAGCCAAGTGAACCAGCTATAGGTATACATACATCCCCTCTTTTTTGGATTTCCTTCCCGTATAGGTCACCACAGAGCACTGAGTAGAGTTCCCTGAGCTATACAGTATGTTCTCATTAGTTATATTTTATATGTAATATCAATAGTGTATATATGTCAATCCCAATTCCTCCCACCTCCTTTCTCTCCCGCCTTGGTGTCCATATGTTTGTTCTCTTTATCTGTGTCTCTATTTCTGTTTTGCAAATAAGATCATCTATACCATTTTTCTAGACTCTACATATATGCATTAATATACGATATTTATTTTTCTCTTTCTGACTTACTTCACTCTGTATGACAGTCTCTAGGTCCATCCGCATCTCTACAAATGACCCGATTTGGTTCCTTTTTATGGCTTAGTAATATTCCATTGTATATATGTACCACATCTTCTTCATCCATTCATCTGTTGATGGACTTTTAGTTGCTTCCATGTCCTGGCTATTGTAAACAGTTCTGCAATGAACATTGGGGTGCATGTGTCTTTTTGAATTACAGTTTTCTTTGAGTATATGCCCAGTATTAGGATTGCTGGGTCATATGGTAGTTCTATTTTTAGTTTTTTAAGGAACCTGCATACTGTTCTCCATCATGGTTGTATCAATTTATATCCCCACCAACAGTGCAAGAGGGCTCTCTTTTCTCCACACCCTCTCCAGCATTTATTGTTTGTAGATTTTTTAATGATGGTCATTCTGACAGGTGTGAGGTGATACCTCATTGTAGTTTTGATTTGCATTTCTCTAATGATTAGTGATGTTGAGCATCTTTCCGTGTGTTTGTTGGCCATTTGTATGTCTTCTTTATAGAAATATCAATTTAGGTCTTCTGCCCATTTTTGGATTGGGTTGTTTGTTTTTTTGATATTGAGCTGCATTAGCTGTTTGCATATTTTGGAGATTAATCCTTTGTCAGTTGCTTCATTTGCAAATATCTTCTCCCATTCTGAGGGTTGTCTTTTTGTCTTGTTTATGGTTTCTTTTGCTGTGCAAAAGCTTTTAATTAGGTTTCATTTATTAATATTTTTTATTTTCATTACTCTAGGAGGTGGGTCAAAAAAGATCCTGCTGTGATTTATGTCAAAGGGTGTTCTGCCTACGTTTTCCTCAAGAGTTTTATAGTGTCTGGACTTACATTCAAATCTTTAATCCATTTTGAGTTTATTTTTCATTTTTTAATATTTTTTTTTAAAGTGTTTACTTATTTATTTATTTGGCTGCACCAGGTCTCAGTTGCGGCATGCAGAATCTTTGTTGCCGTGTGCAGGACCTTCACTGAGGCACGTGGGATCTAGTTCCCTGACCAAGGATCAAATCCCTGCATTGAGAGTGCAGAGTCTTAGCCACTAGACCAGCAGGGAAGTCCCTGAGTTTATTTTTGTGTATGATGTTAGGGTGTGTTCTAATTTCATTCTTTGACATGTAGCTGTCCCAGGTGATTTTTAAAAATATAAATCAAATTATATATCCCTTTTGTTTAAAATCCTTTAATGGTTATCTATTTAAGTCAGAATCAGATGTCAGAACTTTCTCATGTATGCAAGGTCCTGCATAACCAAGAACCTTTTACTCATTATGCTTCAGCCACTCCAGCTTCCTGTTCCTCCAAAACACCAGGTCCTTTCCAGCCTCACACCCTCTGCATTTGCTGTTCCTTCTGCCTGGGATGCTTGTACCCTACTTGTTTTGATGGCTGCATACTTTTCATTCTTCAAGTCTTGTCTTAAAGGAATACATGAAAGTTATCAGATATGATGGGTAATTCTAGATTCATTTTTACATTGCCTTCAAATCTTTAATTCAGTTATTTAAGTGAAAAAAATTGCATAATAATTAGAATCCCATTTATGTAAAAACATATGTAGATGTATACATATATGTAAGTATAATGATAACTATTTGGAAAGGTACACACCAAACAGTTAATTAAAGGTTCCTCTGTGACCATACTATACAAGTTCTACAACTTACTTTTTCACAAAGCAAAATGAATAAGAAATCTATGCTGCTCATATAGATGTACTTTATTCTTTTTAATGGCTGAAGGTAAGTCTTTTCTATGGATGTATTATAATTCACTTCACCATTTTTCTATATTGATGAATATTTAAATTGTTTCCAATTGTTTTTACTATTACAATTGAATCTTATTATAGCTGATATGGATTTCAATTCTTTGGACCACAGAAAATAATTTACCTTCTCATCTATGGGAATGAGTCTTTTATCATGGTTTCTGAAATAATACCTCCTCCTGTTCAGTTGTGAAATGTGTCCATCTTAAGCATTAACAAATTTTTTGTCTGTGGCTTATACACTGATATTATTGCTAGCCAATATCTTTAAAAATTTAAAGTGTGTAAGCACTCTATGAACACTCAATATTGCAGTAACACTTTGGGCATAAGGGCTATACCAACCAATTATTTGAGGGATGCATTTCTTTTTTTTTTTTAATTGAAGTATAACATATACAGTACTCAAGTCTTGACTGTACAGTTGGATGAAAATTTGCATATATGTACATCTGAGTAACTGTTCCCCAGGTAAAAATAGAGAGTGTGTCCTCCACCTTAGCAAGTAGAGAGACAGCACATTTTTATCAAATAGAATTACTTTTTTGCTGTGCTGCGCAGCACACAGGATCTTAGTTCTCTGACCAGGGATGTAACCCGTGCTCCCTGCAGTGGAAGCACTGAGTCTTAACCACTGGACCGACAGGGAAGTCCCAAGTAGATACTTACGCTGCCTTCTTTTCTTTATATTTCCACATTCTTCACTTCTTTACAGTAAATAGTCCTTTATGATTCTTATGGTGACAATATTTTGAAGGAGAAGAGGGTAAGGTGAAGAAATAGAGGGATCACAAGGCTCTGTTGGGTATTCTCTCACCTCTACGCATCCCTAAGCATTTATTTATTTTTAGAAACTGCTCGTGGACATCCTGGACTGAATTAATGGGAAAATCATGGATTGTGGAAACCTTTCGCTTTTATATGATTCAGGCTGGCAGGATTTTCATTCTGCCCTCCCAAACTTGTTTCTATTCATTAAGGCCAAAATGCATCATTCAATGCAAATAATGCTCTACTGTGCTGGTTTAAAAATTATGAAATCATCTTTTTTTTTTTTTTTACAGAGAAAATAATGAGCTGTGTAATTTGCTTAAGGGATTTAATTTCCTTGTGTCTTTACAAAAAAAGGAATAATAAGAGAGAAATAGGCTGTGGTCAGATCATCAGTGACCTCAATTGCCAAGTTGAGATGTTTGGGTTTCCTTACCCTTTCTTTTTCCTTGGCTGTCCAAGACCCCCTACAGTATTTCAGTTACACTGTGTTGAATAGGATTTTGTGCCTACTCTGAAAATGTAATAACTGTTTTCTTGTGAAAATTAATTTCAACTTTTAAGTAACGAATTTATAAATTAATCTTTGCAACACAGTTTATTATGTTATGACAGTCATTATGGTTAGCACTGCTTAATCTTTCTGCTTCTTGGTTACTTTTTTTTTTTATAATATAGTATTTTTTTATTTGGCTGAGCTGGGTCTTAGTTGCAGCATGCAGGATCTAGTTCCCTGACGAGGGATCAAACCCGGGTGCCCTGCATTGGGAGCCTGGAGTCTTAACCACTGGACCACCAGGGAAGTCCCCTCAGTTACTTCTTATTTATAGGGTAGGTAAATTAAGCAAGGTACTCTGAAATGACACTTTCAGTCTCAGAATTCAATGATTTATATGAGGTCCTGGCATGTTATTAGCAAAATGTCAACATTTATCACTCAGTTCAACTATTTCCCCTTTCAGAATATTCTTTAGCAACATTAAAATATTAATATTTCTTCTACAGGACAGGTATTTAAATAACCCCAGAAAAACATGCTCTATGGTTTTTTTGCGTGTGGTACATAAGGATTGGGCCTGTTAAGAGTGCTTACTTTTGGGTGATGTTAAAGGAATTTACATTTATTGTGTGCCTATTATATATCTAGCACTCTCTTTAGTCCTTTCACACTAAGCCATTTAATTTATGATCTCCATTATACCTGTGAAGAATCTAAGACAGGAGGAGTAATTTACAGAAGGTGACACTGAAGCAGTAGAAGTGGTACCTGACCCAGATTGGATTAGAAGCTCTTTCTACACAATAAACTGTGCTCATAACATAGAACAGAAGGTATAAACTCCAAAGAAGGTATACTGGAGACAAGAACAGAAAATGTCTATATTTACTAGGGTAAAAGCTAAGCTGCTACAACAGACATATGGTGGCTCAAATACAGTAGCTTAAAGAACCCTGAAGTTTATTTCTCTTTCACGTACCAGTCCCAAGGGAAGCAGTCAGGTTCTGGGGTACTCCGCTCGCCAGCGTCCTTCAGAGATGCAGGTTCCTGCCATACTGTTGCTCTGCTGTCCCCTAAGGTGCTGTCATTTTTTTGCATTATTAACAAGGGGTTCCCTGGAAAGAAAGCAGCTCCTGAGGGGAGCACATACCCAAGGTTTAAAGGCCTTCATCCCTATTCCACTAACAAGAACTTAGTCAGGCAACCTACATGTAGCTGCACAGAGTGTGGGTAATAGTCTGCAGCAGGACAACCAGGTGCCCAGCTATAAGTTCTCTTTAAACTATGAAGAAAGAAGAATGCATTCTGGTAGACAACTAGCATACCCTCTTATAATGTCATTTCCTCAGGGTAAAATCAACATAGGATGGATGAAATAAACTGCAAACAACCTTTTTCAAACAAATAGTTTACAGTCATCATCTGGAGAGTAAAGTGTTTTATAAAACAATATCAAGAAGACTAGGAAAATGTGATTGAAACAATTAAATGAAGATGCGATCTACTCCTTATACTCTAAGGCAACCAAGATGGTTTATTTCACCAGAAAAAAAAAATGCAATTTGCATGCAGACCAGAAGGAGAGTCCAAGAATTGAACATTTCACTCTTTATCCTTCTCTCCCACACTCCTGTGGCAAGAGACTGCACTGACCTTAGTGGATGGGCTCTGTGGGGCCTCAAATGCAGGCCACATACACAGGCCCCTTATGACAGGTTCTTCCCTCTTTGGTTGCTTGCCAAAGCATGAAAGCAACTCTACTATCCATATAAGAAAGCAGATATAGAAGTGCTCCTCTGGAATGGTATCAAAATAAGCCACTCTTTAGCTTGGGAAGCATAAATTCAGAGTCAAAGGAAGAGCATTCCAACTCATGTGACCTGAGTTTTTTCATGTTTCACTAAGAACTCTGCTGCACACCCTAGAGCCTGGAGGTCTACGATGCTAAAAAGGTAAATCCCCCTGTTATCTTCCATTTTCATGTGTCTTCAGAAGAAATACCATAATTATTTGTGCCCATCTTTTTACTATGACCATATAGAGGCAGGACTAATAAAATGACCTGCTGACCAAGTAGACAGAAGTATCCTTAATTGGGGACAACCACTAGAAGTCCTGGAAGTGATTTCCTAAAGAACATTTACATTTCTCTCTTCTAATTTTACATTCACCAAGCAACTTACTGTTCTATAGTTTTGTGTCGTGAATGGATAGAGGCTAGAAGGAAGCACTCCAAATATAAGTTAACAGAATTGCTTACATTTACTAAGTACTTACTAGTTACTAAGCAGTTTTAGCATTTTACCGGCATCTCTCACTTTATTGCGCTTTACAGCTATTGTGTTTTTTACAAATTGAAGGTTTGTGGCAATCCTGTGTTGAGCAAGTCCTTCGGTGCCATTTTTTTCCAACGGCATTTGTGCGTCTGTGTCACATTTTGGTAATTCTTGCAATATGTCAAATGTTTTCATTATTATATTTGTTATGGTGATCTGTAATGAGTGATCTTTGATGTTACTACTGCAAAATATCACAACTTATTGAAGGCCTGGATGAAGGTTAGCATTTTTTAGCAATTAAGTATTTTTAAATTATGTACATTGGTTTTTCAGACATAATGCTATTGCACACTTAACAGACTACAGTATAATGTAAACAACTTTTATATGCACTGGGAAATGAAAAATTTGTATGATTTGCTTTGAGTTATTAGATTTATTGCAGTGGTCTGGAACCCACACTATCTCTGAGGTATGCTTATACATATATAAATTCACTTAATCCTCACAACCCCATGAGGGTGGTCCATAATCCCCATTTTATAGCATAAGAAACAGGCTCAGAGTACTCAAGTAACTTACCTAACTAAGGTCACACAACTAGGAAGTGGTGTAGTCAGGATCCAAACCCTGGCCTCCTGAGTATGGGCCTTCACCAACACTTCTTATTTATATATCTGGAACATCTTTTACTATAAATGAAAGAAACTGGCATTCCAGTTTATAAATGAGACTCTTAGAAGTTTGGAAAATGTCACACAGAGCATCAGCTGAGCTGAAAAAATCAAGTCCCTAGACACGTAAAGCCAAGGACCAGATCTGATAGGTGGTTTGAGAACTCTGTAAGTGCTACCCTGGGAGGTTGAGTCCCATCTTTTTTATACTTTCTAATTGAAAAATGGGGCTTTCCACTGAAATACTAATTTACAAGTGGCTTAGGATATTCACAGATCATGAAGGCAAACCAAGAAATGTCAATTTTTATATGGGGTCCCAAATCAGTTCAGACAAAAAGTCACTCAAAAGACAAACCTAGCTCTTTTATTCTATCACTACAGTGTATCTTTACAAGCTTAAAATGAGATCAGTTTTCCTGGCTAATACACTGTGCTGTCAGAAACAACATTTCTGAAATTCCTGGCAAAATAAAAAAAGACCATTACGTGTATTTAAGTATACTAATCAAAAAATATAAAGGACAGGAAAAGAAGAGGTTTTCTGTCTCTGACTCTTTGAATGAGGGGGGACAGAGATGTTACAAAGGAGCTTTGAGAATATAATACTAAGAGACAACTAGAGATAAACATCAATCTGGATTTTGATGCAGGAAAGCTGATTAATGAGTTAGAAAATTTACTCTCCAAATGGAGCTGGCAGATTATAAGTGAACAGAAGCTTCACACAACTATGTTAACAATAAAAGCATTTGTGCTTTTTGCGGGGTTCTGATCTGAGCGATGCCCATAGTGAAATTATGAAGGTAATATGTTAAAACTAAACTAAAATGCTATCACTGACTTTTTTCAAATCAAATCTCTCAACTAAAAATCTGATTAAGATGGATCTACAGTCAGGTTAAAAAATATTCACTTATAATGCTAAAAATACATTAACTATCACCAATATTAAAGGAGGGAAAACATGAAGATAATAGGCATATACCCAGTTATCTATAGGCAAAAGTTCTTGGAATTCTCAACTTTTTAAGAAAATACAAATTTGAACACATGTATGGAATGCTGCAGAACTTCTAATCAAATTAAACATCTTTAGCATTTAATTTCAGTCCCTAATGAAGGCAGTTACCTCAAAACTAACTCCTTTCTCTTATTAATGGTTCTGTTCTGTAATATGCAATTATCACATTAGAAGTTAGAGAAAGTAAAATTATACAATCTTAAAGGCTTTTTAATGAGATTCCAAACTTCTTTAAGAAGTCTATGCAATTTACTTTGGAGAGGACTCAAAAGCAAGAGATTGGATTCCTTCGTATACTGCTGAAATCCCTGACAATCCACTAATCTCAACATTCCTCCAATACACAAATATAACAAGAATTGTCACTGCAAACCTAGTCAACTGCACCTGTACCTGAGTTTCATTTCTGCTTTACTTAGTTCTTTAGAAAAAAACAAAGAAAAACTTTTCACTTAATTTTATTCTTATTTCCCTGCTACAGTTTACTGATTTTTATGTTAGCAAAAGAATATCACTATTTGATTCTCAAAAACAACATACTCATTAAAGGGCTTCTAAATTGTGTTCATTACTCAGCTGAATCTTCTTTAAACGTACTTTCCTCTGTAGAGCAATTTGCTTTTAAGATCATTTCTTTTCTTGCTTTTTGTGCTATATTAAGTAACTTTCAATGTTAAGTTCGTGTGTGTGTGTTTTAAAACTATCTTTTATAAAAATAATTATTATTTATATATTTATTGGCTGCGTTGGGTCTTTGATGCTGCACATGGGCTTTCTCTAGCTGCAGTGAGCAGGGGGTACTCTTCATTGTGGTGGGCGGGCTTCTTATTTTGGTGGCTTCTCTTGTTGTGGAGCATGGGCTCTAGGCACATGGGCTTCAGTAGTTGCGGCACACAGGCTCAATAGTTGTGGCTCGTGGGCTCTAGAGAGCAGGCTCAGTAGTTGTGGCCCATGGGCTTAGTTGCTCCTTGGCACGTGGGATCTTCCTGGAGCAGGGATTGAACCTGTGTCTCCTGCATTGGCAGGTAGATTCTTAACCACTGCGCTGCCTAGGAAGTCCCAAAACTTTCTTATCTTTAATGTAACAAAGTAACACAGCAGAAGCAAGGGCTGGCCTAGGTGGGAGTCTGCACTCCACTGAAATGGTCCTCTGGTCTCAGAGGAGCACAACAGGGCCATGGATGGGGACAAGGGCAGTCTTGCAGGAGTGTGAAATTGGAGAGAAAGGGAGGGCTCAGGGAGGAGGAAACTCTAAGACTGTCATCATGAGAAGAAGGCTAAGTGGCAAATGATCTCCAGAAAACTACTTTATCATTATCTTCTTCCAGGATTTTCTGCTACAATTTTAGAAAGTGCTTAATTTATATATACCAAAATTTCAACTGGTCCTAAGATATTTTAATAGGAAGTATTAAAAAAGTTTTATAATTTTCAAAGTCTAATCTTTTTAGTAATGAACTTTTTACACTCACTACTGAATCGAAACAAAAATATAACCCACCAGGTATGAATGGGTTAGTTTTCACAATAATTTCATAATTTCAAAGGAATGATTAAAAATGAACCTTCTCTTCAATATGGCCAGAACAACAACAACAACAACAACAACAACAACACCACCAAAATCCTTTAATTTTGGAAGCATAATTTTTTTCCAGCATTATTTGCTTTTTGGTCACAGTCACCTATGTTATATCCTTTGTAATATCATTGCTATCATCTTTCAATAAATGTCCATCTACAAATTAACTTTCTTGAGACAAATCCCTGGTATACCATTCTTCCGATTCCTATGAGAGACCCACTTTTAAGATACAATTGCAGCTGCCCCACATGCTAGTGACTGTGTCATACACACGCCTTAAAATTCTGTAATCAGCAACCACCAGGTGCCGTATCGCATTCAGCACACCACAGTCAGTCAATACAGACATCCCCAAACACACCACGGCTGGTTTTGTCAAATGTTTTATTGAGTGTAGACATCTGGAGTACTGTAAAACATGCATTATCTGTAGATTCAAAAAGGAGCAAGCCACATTGTCCTCACTGTCAAATGTGTCAAGCTTGGCATACATGATGGAGATTAATGAAGTATCATGAGAGTAATATGGTTCCTGAAAAGCTTCTACAATTTGGAGTAGGGTCTTAATCACATGAAAAGCAAAGCTGTTCGCATTTAGTGAACTTGCATTTCACTGGAGGTACACAGTATTTTAATTTTAAAACAAATAAAAATAGTTCTGTTTGTAGAAGTTTCCCATCCCCCCAACTTTATTTGCCTTTTCAGTTTTCAGAAATTTTAATTTAAAAAAAAGGTATATGCCTTTTGGAAGCTGTATGTTTATCTGAGCAATAACTAAAATTTATTTTTTCTTCGGTTGCTGAGGCGTATTAAATTTGAAGAAGATAATATCTCCATCTTCAACAATATAATTTCTGCCTTGTTGTCTGTACTTTCCAGCAGCCTGTAAAAAGGAAATACAGAGGAAATGGGTTATTTTACAATTAAATATATAAGGTAAATGGTAGGAGCACATGTGAAAAGTATTACACTTCTTGGGTCATATTAAAGAAAAAAGAAAGAAGAAAAAACACAGGAAGGCACACAAGTTCAAAACTAGACTTGGAGAGAAGCAAAGTATTCCTGATTTGGGCAGCACTAGATTTTCCCTACATACATAATCATAATGTATTCTCCACTAAATTGTTGGTACATAAATGTAATTATACCAATATCATTAACTTTCATTACATGTTGTTTATGGTACATTTCTGATGTGTCTGCAAACATTTGGCAAGTCACTGTAACAAACAGATCAAACCAGGCAGGAAAAAGATTATATAACTAGGTTAAAGCAGCTTTATTTGCTTAAAGAAATTCTTTGGTGATACTGGTAATGCCAAAAACACAGCTTGCTACACGGAAAACTATTATCAACTGTAATGTACAGATTTTAAATTATTTCTTTATAGTTTTTAATTTGATCTTGACGATGACCATACATAGTGGTGTGTACTAGAATTCAACACGAAGGAGTTTACTGACTAAAGGCCCTAGTTATAAGCAGACTCTTACAGGTTGGAACTGCAAAGGCAGATATTTTTTCCACTTGTAAATCAGTCAGCAAAGCAACTGATTCCACCCACTGACATGTAGGTCAAGACAGCAATCCTCTGGTAATTCTAACATAAACAAGCAGCAGTTTCAGAGACCCAGGTATACCCTGTGGCACAGCACACACACTTCATTCTCAGCACAACAGGCTCTTTAACATCTGCACATCCACACTTAACACTGCACACAACCAACCCAGGCCCACATGACCCCACATCAACCACTCAACACTGAGGACTTGAGGATCTTTTGGAAAAAATCCTCAAAAGTATTTTCCTTCTGTTGGAATTTATTGATAACATGAAACCTTTGCTCAACAAGATTAGTATTTCCCTTTGAAGATATTGATGAGAATGTTAAAAGTCAAGTGCAATTATATTAATCAGAAACAAGACTAAGAAAGACCATACATCTGAGGTTAAAATCAACAAACCAGGTCATAGAGCCCCTAGTAAGCATATTTCAATTATCTAGACCACATATTAAAAAAAATCTACTAATAAATAAGTGCTTTTAAAAATGAAGCTAATTTTTAAAAAGCCAATATACCCTAACATTCTAAAAGGCATACCCCCTCCCCACACACACTCATACGACTTTTGTAAAGCTGTGATATATGGAAGGCCATATGCTGCTTGTTTTGAGAATCTAAAGTCCAATGTTATAAAACTACACAGAAAATTTAAGTCCAATACATACTGACATGACATATTAATGTAAGTTTACATACTTTGCTATCACTCAAGTTTACTACTAATTAAAGGTGACAGTGTTCCTTTAAATTCTCTAGAGACCATTTAATCCATTTCCACTGCTATCAGAAACACTGGTTGAAAAAAAAATCAATACCCATTTGTGAATCTTGAGTATGTATTAAACAAGACACGTCTAACCAGTTCATTTGCACTTGAAAGCAGCCATCTGTAGAAGCCAGCTTTGCCTAAGCAGATATGATTGCTAATAATGTGATATCCCTGTAGACTACAAAGCCCACACAGAGCTATTCAGTATATAGTTCACAGCACTGGCATTAAATTAGTTATGCTGTACTGGTGTTCGAAATATATATACATACATACACATATACACAGATCTTGCTCTCAAACCGAAAACCTGCTTGATAATATGCAAGAAAGTATTTGTTGAATAAAAGACATTCATAAATGCTTCATTTTACTTGGAGTTCAAATTTTGAAATGTTAGTTTTGGAGATTAAAAACCACAAAAAATACATAATGGTACTCTAAGCTGAAAAGCCAGAGGTCAATCTTTTCCAATTTATTGTATAAAAGCTCCCAGTCAGTGCTAAGCATTTCTACAAGCAGGCAACATTATTTTACTGTATATTAAAAAAATCTGTCTGTATTGTTAAAGGAAGTATTCACAATTTATATATCTTTCAAGTTTATTACAACATGGACATCTATTAAAGGTTGGTAAGACAGGCTCATCTGAGAGTATAAAAAAGAAGCATCTGATTTCTAGATTCTAGTAACAGAAAAATATTCTTATTTTAACCATCTTTACTCTATGAAAAAAATACACGCCGGCAATGATGTAGCATGTTGAAAAATAACCTGAGATTTTTCAAGTCTAATTAGTATTCTTGACAAAGTTCAATCTTAATACACTGTATTTGCATATTTATCTAACGACACAGATGACACCATCGAAAAGTTAATGACTTTGTTTGGTTGTAAATTGTAACTTCTTTCATTCCTTTTTAAAAAACAAAATGGCTCTCATTCCACACTAAACCAATTATACCAAGATTTTTCCCTTCTCTTCCTGGGGTTCCAACAATTCTATTATAGTCCTGCTGTTCAGTATGATCTTTCCAGTGATACCAATGAGAATAAACTAAACTTGAAATAAACTTTTTTGCATTCCTTTCAAATTAGGAAATAGTAAATTCTTTAACATTTTCTATAGTAGTCTTCAAATAACAAATTAAAGATAAAGAAGGCGTCTTACAATGTCAGTTTAATCCCTTTGACCTATCTATTTATTGATTAGAGATGACATACCTACTGGATTTTGCTAAGTAAACCTAATAAAGTCAAACAAAATCAAGCCTGCAACAGAATTTACATTAAAAGAAATCATTTATTACTCATGTATAACACAGCTTCACTTTTAGTGGATGCAAATCAAATTACACTTAATTAGCTAAAATAAAGCACAATTTTGGACCTGTCCTCTAGTGTTGAGAAAGCAAATCAAGTTCCCAAAGATCTTTTAAAAAAAGTACAACCATGAAGTTCAGCAAGAACAGACTTTATATTGCTTTCCTTGAATTAATGATAAGCACGTATATTCTACTTCTATTTCAGATATTCAAGCATAATGAGTGTAATTTTTCATTGGCCATCGGTGAACAAATTTTTTGAAATTATTTATAACTACTTAAAGCTAGCTTTAAAATTTTTTTTTCAGTTTTAGAAAAACACCGCAAAATTACTGACAACAATTTACACATTTAAAAAATTGTCTAAAAGCATGTAAACATCTACAGCTCTTCAATCAGTTGACAGTAACACTAACACTGACACTCAGTTTAAAACTGTTATGATTCATTTTAATCATGAGTATCTTCATATTGGCAAAAATTATAAAGTGTGAAACTAGAAAATAATTCCTTACTTTGACCGCATTTTCAGAACCTTCCTCTTTAAAATCTTCGTATTTCATTACTTCAGCCATAATGAATCCTTTTTCAAAATCTGTGTGAATCTTTCCTGCAGCTTGAGGAGCCTTCGTCCCTTTCTTTGAAAAGAAAGACCAGAGAAAACTAATTGCATTTAAGATGACTGAAAGCGCAGAGTTTCTTTTCTCTGATCTGCAGTTGGGCTCAACTTAAACTTAGTTTAGTATCAGTTAAGATGTCAGATATACAATTAGAACATTTTCAACACTGGGCACTATCTGTGCAGCAGATTTAGCACAGACAGATCAGTAGATATTAAAAGAAGCTAGCTTTGTTTTCCCTAACAGTCATCCACAGATTTATCGATTTAGATGCAGTGGTCTGGTTTTGACGTAGGTTTCATTTCGATTTTCTATTCTTCACAATGGAAAAAAATAAGGATTTTAAATAGCTTTGAAGCTGAATTATCAAAGGTTTCAAAAAGATAAAAAGCCTTGAAAATTTCAGCTCATCTAAAGAACACATAAAAATCAATATATAAAGGGATATTTTTAAGACATTTCCAACAAATCATACAATCTACGTTCAGCAAATAATTTTAAAATCCTCATAAAATTTTAATAATAAAATTTTGAACACTTTACATAATACACCCTGCCTCTAACCATCATGAAGGAAAATTCAAGTTGATATAGGAAGAGAAATGTCTTATAATTACCCCATATGTTAAATTACAAGGACATACATTCCAGACACACACAACCATGGAAAGAAATTTGAGAAATAATGGTGACCTAAAGGCTGCTTAATAAAGCATGTTAAAGTGATAAGGAGTCTGACACTATAAAGCACAGTTTTTACAATAAAAGATGTATTGGGTTAATATGGCTACTCACTGATGCTTACCTGACTAAATATCTTAGCACATTAAATCATGGATACTTACAATCAGTCTTAAGATAAACCAGCTTTCACATTTTCAAGCCCAGAATATGTTATCTTTCCTGCTGCACATACTTAAGTCTGAAAGTTTTAAGGCTTTAAAATATATAGTAAAAATAAACCCTGGCAATTTGTTTACCAACTCGGATTTGCTTTGACATTATCTTGTAAGTCTATATAAAAGGACCTTAGTTATAAATCAATCAAACTTTTTTTTTTACAAAGAGGAAATCAAAGAAAAGTGAATCTCACATTCACACAACGCATTTAACATTATGTTGAACTGACTCCCTGTTCCTATCCATCTTAAATCAAAATAAATGTAACAATAAATTAAGGTAGTCAGTGAAAACAGAAACCAAAGCAGCCCTAAAATTTATCATGTAGCATACATTAAAAAAAATAATAAAAGAATGAATAAGACACTGAGTATTTCTAAAAGTTCTGACATTATTTTTAGATTCTATAACACTATTTCGGACTACATATATTTCAAAATATTTTTCAACAGTAACTACCATATTACAATATATTTTCATTTAAAAGCAAGCCATTACAGTTCAGTTTCTATTGTCCTTTGGGAATAAATTAGTCATTCTTTCTGGCAGTAATCAGTTATATATCAATATTTAAAATACATATCACATTATTAAAGAAGATTGAATATAAAACATTGCAAAAATAAACACTACTTCTATGAATTCAAATTTTAAAAGCCATGAATTATTACACATTGAGTTTAGCTCTTTGAGCCCAACTGTGTATCTATGAAGAGCATAATGATGTCATATTGCTTTTATTGCTGAAAATGTAATCCGAGCAAAGCAAAGGAGGAAAGAACCACCCGCAACCCAAACAAACTTAGCGAATACAAAATGAAAAGCAACATCAATTTCACTGCAGACAAACCCAGTCACACAGATTAAGCAAGCACAATACTGGTGCGTCTTATCTCTGACCACAGGAGGAGGGTAGACAGATTCTACAGGATGAAGAAATTCAGACTATGTAATAGGCAGAATCAATTGTTACCTGCCTCAATCAATGCCGCTCCACTTTCACTGTTCAGCAGCTCACAAATAATTAAAGTTATCCTGGACAAAAACCTCATCTGTAATGACTAGCTAACCGCCACCATGACAAACTTCAAAGTCAGTGATATCAATCTGAATTCAATAGTGTGGAACTGGATATAGCTGATGAATAAGTATGAATCTTACCCTGATGGTCCATGCACGTACTTCATCTGGGCCTGCAGTGAAAAAGTATTCTAGTTGGAGTGCTGCAAACCCAGCCTTAATGATCTTTGGCAAAGCACTGAAATAAAATGTAACAAATCCACTCAACATATAAGTTGATTGTGCCAGAGATCAGTACAAAGCTGAAATTATTCATTTCAAGCAGAAAATGTTAGAGATATTAGCAAATGACCATTCATCTTTTATAACACATTTGAAGAAGTCAGAAAGCACATAACTATTTCTAAAAAAATCCCTTCTAAAATTGGTTTTAATTGTGTTAGTCTGAACACATCATTTTGAATTGTTTACTATAAAAAAAGAGAAAAATATGATCTACCCATTCTATGATTATATTCCTCCAATATCAATTATTTCTAGGACGGGGGTCACGAAAGCAAAATTATTTGATTGAAATCTAATGTTTAAACAATATATTACTGTTACTCAGAAAAAATTAAGGCAACTGATTCACCCTTTCCCCTCCCCCACTGAACATGACGAAAGAGTTTTGGCGATCATTCTTTCTCAAAAATATACATAACTAATACCTATGTTATAATTAAAACACTGTACGGAGATGACAGATGACAGTTAAAAACTTAATTTAAAATAAATCTTTTCACTCTGTCTCATGGTAAAGAAAGGAGAAGATTCCCTCTTTATAATGGTAATTACTCTGTCATTTATTATTCTATCAGCGCAAGCAATTAAATTACTGCAAGGAAATAGTTGATAATAAAGTGTAGGGAAAATGAATGCTAATTAACCTTTGTGTCATGTTCGCTTCCAGATACTTCTGTCTCTCCTCAGCACTCAATTCTTGCAACTTCAGTTCCAAGGCCCCACTAAAAGGAATGACCAAAGCACCTGGGTCATACTTGTCCACCCACTCTTTAATTTTTATCAACCTGTAGACAAAAAAGGGCACAACATTATCTTGTAGTGCATGCATGACTGTACCACATTCATTATTATCAAGTAGCACATACATATTCATAAGAATTGCACGGTTTTATGATGCCATCTTTTTGTGTATAGCTTTCCAAGGTCAAGGCATTAACAGGCAGCAATTGCTTCAGGTATACGCCATAATATTTTACTGTAATCTAGTTTTACTTTAACACATTAGCTATAGGAACTATTATACAAATATTTTAAAACTTTTTACAGTTACACTAAATTTGTTCCACCTTAACACCTGTGACCTTGAAAGCCTTAATGTTATGATTTATTATTTTCCTTACTTTACAAAGTATATTTTTAAAAAGCAAAAACACAGAGTTCTATATTTATAGGAATCACACTAAAAGCATCAGGTAATTTTGAAGAGCTTTGACAAATAATTTGTTCCACCCAGATATCTATATGCCTGGTTCAGTTCCTTCTTAGACTAACAACACCTTACAGTTGTCACTGGTTTTGAGGGAGACTTTTGCTAATTAAAAAAAAAACAAATGTCCAGAAATGCAGATTTACAAACCTAGTTGATTGTGTACACATTGCTCTTATGAATCTCACTTTCGTAGGAACATGAATAATAGAACTACGGAGGAAATAAAGTCCTTTAATAGCAAAAGGGTTTGGAAAGCCAAATCAGTTAGGAAATTGATATCAAGTGTTACCTGAAAAGACATTATTGAGTGATTTCTCCCAAAGCATGGAGTATTTTAGCCAAGCGGTAGTTAGAACATAAATGAAATAAGTGTAGTGAATATATTAACCCAGGTTCTGATCCTACCACTTTGCTAGCTCTTTATTCCTAGGCAGATTACTAAACCTTTCTAAGCCTCAGTTTCCTCATCTACGGAGATAATAATAGCACATGCTATACTGTAGGTAAAGAACCTAGAAAAGTAAAGCTTGGCATATAGTAAATAAGTATTAACAGCAGTTACTATTGTTAATTTTTATTCTCAGATAATCATAGCATATATGCCTATGATTCTGGAATAGAGTTTAGTATAGAACTGGATATAGATTTCATAGTTCAATGTATATCACAGCCTCACATAGTTCCACTTGTCTCTCATATTTAGACCAAGGTTTTAATAATTATCATGGTAAAAAAGTGAGGCAGGAATCCTTAAATAAACAATGTAAATGTCACTACAGTGGATAAGAAACACAAGAGCTAAACCACAAATTCATCAATACTCACCCATCAAAGAAAATGGCAGGGATGAGAGTTATTAGAAAATTAAGAATATGGTCTACTGAGCAGAACTGGATAAAGGAATGAAAAGTTTACACAATAGTTCATACATGTTTGCTATACAAAGCTAACCTATAATTTACTTATTTAATATTTATCAGTGGTTTTTGATCTTCATAATATTCTTTTCCCCTTTTGGTCACAACCTAAAAATAATGAACAAATCCCTAAGATGTATTTTGGAATAAAGCATGTGTCCTTTTAAATAGGGAATCCAAACCAGCTATTTTCCTATCCAAAATTATGAAGGAAAGGTTAAAGAAAAAAGTAAAAATTTAAATTGATACTTCTGCCTATAATAACGTTATGAGATTCTAACTTATTTTATAGACTTACACTATTCAAACAAGACTGTATATTAAAATTTACCATCAGTGGTTTAGTAACATACATTTACTATACAACTCAAATCAGATATGTAGCTAAAAAAAAAAAGTCACATAACAAATACAGATTCAATGAAAGTAAAATAAAACAAACCCATGTAAAAGGGTAACATAAATATATAATACACATTTTGTTTCATAAATATGGTCAACATAACTAATAAAACTAGAACTGTTACGAGACAACAAGATAAGAAATAATTACTTTGGCTAAAACATCAATTCAGAATAACAATAGTTTTACCCTGTCATTTTAACAGCCTTTCCTGCAGATTCCTCAGAGGGATTATTTGCATTCCTCAGGTGTTCTATTGTACAATTCAGATGAATAAAGACTTACAAATCATTCCTCTACCGCCAATGTGAGACTTTGATCTGGTGAATACACCATTGTACCTTAACTATAATTGGCAAAAAACCTGACAGTGTAGAGCATCACAAGCTTAATAACAAAGGAGAATATCTCAAAGTGTTGACAGATGATCTTCATAATGCAGAAGCAGAGCTGGTACATTTTAGCAATAAATGAGCACTGAGGTCTAAAGGTCTCTAAAGTGACTGACATCAGACCTGCTATAGCCTCACTAAAAGAAAAAGGTACCGCAGCACTCTCCGTAAAGTGAGTTAGGTCTTTGCCTGCAAGCTTCACTTTTGTGACTTTCACTGTCATAGAAAACACAGGGAAGATGAAAAGTGAGTTAGGTTCTTTGGCTGTCTGTTTTACTTTTGTTACGTTTACTATCAAACAAAAGTGAGAAATGTCCCAAAGTGATTTCTAATTACATATTTGAAATAAGCCTTGAGTAATTAAAAATATGACTTGATTTCAAGATTACAGACTGAAATACACACAATATATCTTTAGGTCTGATTGGTTACAAAAGTGTGATAATGAGGCCAAGATCACAAGTTTGAACCCCATTGGGACCAGTTACCTTTTGCAGAAAGATATCTATTCTATTGCTACAAACCATACCCCAAACTATAGTTAGTCATCTCAAAAATGTAAGCTACTGGCACATGAGGGATATGGAAAATCAAGGTGAGCTCAGTATCACTAGTAGAAAAACAATTTCAAATACATTCTGTCAAAGTGACTGAATAGTAATCTCCATACACAAATGTTAGCAAATGTCTAAAGAAAACTATCCAATTGTTAGTAACCAAAATAATAATGATAATGATATTGTCATAGAACATCAAATTATATGAGGGGAGAAGACAGACAGTACACTCCCAAAGAGTTATTAAACTGTAAAGATTTTCACAGCATTCATTTTATAAATTTATTTAAATAGATTATTACACAAAGCTGGAGATTACCGATAAGGAGCCAGAGCCACACTGATTTCCCCGAAGTCTTATGAATGACAAATGGAAAAAGGAACTGCCTTTAGTTGTATTTTTCTTCCTAGTAACAATTCCACAGCAAGCAGACGAAGCAGGGACAATCAGTTTTAAGGCTAAAGGGTTACGCTTTGAGATACACTGGCAAGTTATGATTGGTTAGAGTCTTTGGCAAAATGAGATCTTTAATATTAAACTAGCATTAAATTTCTAAAAGTTTATGGCTCAAATTTACCTTATCTGACCTTCTTATCCAGTCTTGAAATTTGATTTTCCTAGGGTTAATTTACATGGTTTATATTTCTCTTCCCAGATACAAATTTTATCTAAAAAGTGTATTTGTTTCTCTTTAAATCTGCCTGTTCTTTTTTGGTTACATTTTACTCTTGTTTAATGAATTCTTATTCTCCTTCAATATTTTTAAAAGAGTAACTTAAAAGTCCCTTTCAGACTGCTCTAATTACTCCTAGTTTCTTGTGTGTAACCCTGCCCCTCCACCCCCATCATATACCATCTGCTAATGACCTCTCAAAACAGCTGGCTCCTGTGTATGTGCTGTGTTATTCTTGGATGTGTGGTCATTTGGCAGGAGCCATTTGTTCCAAGAAAATCTGTGGTCAGCCCCTGGGCTGTTGACATGGTTTTGTGGTTGTTTCTTCTAGGAAAAGACCTATGGAGGGTCTTGGGTTCTGGATCACTTTGACGCTTAGCGTTTCTGTCTCATTTACTGGTAATGCGAATGAAGACCCTATTCCTCTTATAGTGCTGTCCCAGTTTCTAATTTCCTAATAACGGTTTCTTCCCTGCTCTGGAAGGGGTGGGAGCTGGGGGGTGCATTTTTCTAGTATTTGATCATGGAAAGGACGGCTCTTTCTGGGCTTTATGAGCGAGCCTTATTCCAGCACCTGTAGCCTGGGGCCCGTGCCCTGAGTCTTATTCCTATACGGACACTAAGGTCTCTAAGCCATACAAGCTCAGTTTTCCCTGAGGACCATACACTGTTGAGTTCACTTTCTACTATCACTGAGCTTCCTCTTTGTTTTTGGCACCTAGAGAATCCTTTTTCTTGCTTTCAAGTCCTGCCATGTTCTAAAAATACCACATCATCATCAATACTATCCTTCCTGGCTATTTTCTCTGGTGTTTCTATATATTAGAAACATGAAGGGAGCTTCCTGTATTGGCTCAGTCCACTCTCTTAACTAAAGCTCTCCATACTAGAGTTAAATCCTCCATTTTATTGTGTCCCAGTACAACAGCTTTCAAACTTTTTCTGACCATCACCCATAAAAGAAATGGAATTTATACTTGATTCAAACATATGGTGCATAGACACATTATTTTCATATACATAGCCAAACTGAGACTGGTTTCACAACACAATACTCACCTTTATAACGGGAAAGAGCAATCTCAATGGTACGATGATATCTCAATGGTATGTTATTCTGCGTAAAACTAACTTCTTGCAATTTAAACTCCTGAAATAGTTTTCTCTAATACACTTTAATAAGAATTTTAATTTATTCTTTTCTACACTTCACGTCCATCCAGCCATTCAATTCTCCCCAGCTACTCAAATTCTGATTTTCTAAAAATCCTTTAAAGATGGCCCATTTTAGCATGAAAGCCAAGTTATATTACCATTTACGATATCTTTGTTGAACATTAGAACTCTCTCAAATCTCCTTATTCTACTTTCCAGTGTCAAAGCAGATTTAAAATGTTTAAAATTGTTACATATGGTAATATTAGGTCCTTATACAAACTTGTATGGTTTCCTGTGTCAATCTGGGTCTTAACTTTCATGTTGTTCAAGGCATAGATATACCAAAAATCCAGGGGACACTGATAAACAATGAGGTTATGTCTAGTCTCCTTCCTTGCAGGTTTACTCCCATTTCTATTAAAACTGCTCAAAGTCCCAAATAATGACTTTAAGATATCACATTTTTCTATTCCATTTTCCAAACATGATCACTGCAAATTAATGTCAATTTGCAGTGTTTTAAAAGAAAAAAAAAAAAAAGTAAGGCTTAAAGAAGGTAAGGCTATCTTCTTAAAGATAACATAAACATTATTTAATTAATCCAGTTATTTTACAAATGGCAATAAATGATACTAGAAACCTGCACTAAAATTAATACCACAAATAATATACAGACTGAAATATATACCATAAACAATATTCATTCAAGACCAAAAAATTAGTTCTAGGAAATCCAAATTTCCCAACTCTTTAAAAGTCTTTGTTTGAATAAAGTTATTAGAATGGGGTTATTAAGGAAGCCAGTGGGAAAAAAAGAGGGAGAAAGAAGAAATACCAAAAAAATTCTAGTCTGATTAGTATCCTGAAATCTAATCCCTCTTCTAAAAGAGATCCCCATCTTTGATATATGTAATTGACTTCAAGCAATTCAACTTTGCTTCACAAAGTGTGGTCTCATCACTCTGGTGCTTCTTAGAAATGCAGAATCTCAGAATCTGCGTTTTAACAAGATCCTCAGGTATTTCATGTGCATGTTAAACTTTCAGAAGCACTGAATTAAAGGACTTGGAAAATAAAAGCACATTAACTAAAAACATGAAAATGTCTGCAATAACTGCAGACCAACTGATAACTAAGCAGAGGCTGGCTACCTATCCCATTGATATGAGAGGAATGAGAATAACAGAAGAATTCCTGCTTACATCTCCCAGGCTCAAAACCAAAAGAGCAAAAAGTCACTAGAATTTCAGCAAGTATAAGGAAAATGTTTGCTCTGAATCCCCTGTAGTGTCAAAGAAGCTTTAGATTCACAGTAAAAATAATTAGACAGAATTAGTATGGTCAACAGTTTCTTACTTTTTAAGACACGATTATGCCTCTCTTACTCTAATAAGCCTTAATACCTGGAAAAACATCTCTAGTAAGTTAGCTTTGGAGTCTAGATTCAAATTATAAGAAATGATTTCAGCAGACAGGACTTTGTGAAATCTGAATTCATATCAAGTAGAAGGGATATTACAACAAATTGTTCCCTATGAGGACCTCACAGAATCACCATCTGAAAAACCCCATTCATTTTGCAGTCACCATATTAAAATGGCATTTGTATATATACACACGTGTATATGTGTGTGTGTGTGTGTGTGTGTGTGTGTGTGTGCGTAGAAAAGGAAATAAATTCCAGGGAAATGGACATTCCTTTTACAGCAAATAAATAAAACTTGGTTTTTAGGTTTTCTGTTTCAAGAATTAACAAAAGCTTTTTGACTCTGGTGGTAACTGGAATGTTATGAGGAAATTGAAATGATAGTCATGACAAGCAGACAACCTTAAAAGCAAATTAGAGGGGGTTCCCTGGTGGCACAGTGGTTAAGAATCCGCCTGCCAATGCAGGAGACATGGGTTTGATCCCTGGTCCAGGAAGATCCCACATGCCATGGAGCAGCTAAGCCCGTGCACCACAACTACTGAGCCTGTGCTCTAGAGCCCATGAGACACAATACTGAGCCCGCCCACCACAAATACTGAGCCCGCGCACTGCAACTACTGAAGCCCATGCACCTAGAGCCCATGCTCCGCAACAAGAGAAGCCACCACACTGAGAAGCCCATGCACCGCAATGAAGTATGAGGAGAAACACTGGAAAGAGCAAGAAAGGAAGAATAGGGAGGTTCTGGATCCTATACTTTTGCATTTAACCAGAGCTGAATCATTCTTATATGTTGGACTTTTGCATCAGATTTCATCAGAAGAGTTCTGTTGTTTTTAACAACTCAAGTTCAATGACTAAATGATCCTTTTAAGATGGCAAATTCTACCATTTTACCATTTTATGGCATATGCCACAAATTGAACAAATACAAGTGCTGAAATCTTTAGGCACTTCAAATTTCTGCTTAAATGTTACTTTTCACCATCTTAAAAAAGAAGCTAAATAATAAATAAATAAATAAAATTAAGAAAAAAAAAAAGCCTATCCTTTTCCATTTTCTGTCACTCTCTAGTCCCTCACCTTGACTTATTTTTCTTCACAGCACTTAATATATTATGTTCTTTTAAAAAATTAGTTACTTAATTACTTTATTTATTTGGCCATACCACATGGCACGTGGGATCTTAATTTCCTGAGCAGGGGTTGAACCAGCAGTCCCTGTAGTGGAAGAACGGAGTCTCAACCACTGGACTGCCAGGAAAGTCCCATATGTTCTTAATGTTTATCATCTTCCACCCATTATTGGTAAACCCAATTACTCAGTTATTAGGGCAAGGAACTTTTTGAGTATTTTGTTCACTGCAGTATTTCCAGCACCACTTATGATAGTGCCAGGCACAAACATATGCTCAATAAATGTTGGGTGGATCAATAAATAGGAATGAATTAAGCTGAAAGTTAATCTAAAAGATTAGGTAAATGAACACTCAGAGAAGTACATATGTACTTCCTTAGGTACCTGGCTCTTCTGCCAGAGTCAACCTTTAGAAATTAGTAAGCTATGGTTGACCTGACCATTGGAAGTATGCACATTTACTAGAATAGTGAAGTGAAAAACTATACCAACAGACCATGGGGAAAGTACACCTAATCCAGGTAAGGCTACACAAAGAAAAAATCACAGTATAGTGGGATTATTTTCATTCCTAAGGTAAATCTGTGGCTTGCACTACTGTAATTCAAGTCAGGACCATCAAGGTTCACTGAGAATGTACCAAAACGAGCACCTCCAACTTCAAGATGTTCCCTGAATCTCAGGCTTCTTATCTCTTTCAAGGCTACCGGGTTGGGATCTGCATTCATACTAAGTGATACTTTTGATACTTTAGAGCAGTGTTTCTCAAAATATAGTTCCTAGACCCCCTGTGAATCTAAGGACTTTATAAAAAACCCTAGATTTATGATCATTAGAAGTGGGATTTGCACCTAACCCTTAAAACACTCTGAATTTTGAAGTCTGAGAGCTACTATTTGTGAATCTCTACCATTTCTTTATAATTCTATATTCTAATCTTAAACATTACACATAGAAACATTCTGTAACAATGGTTGTCATGAGGTATGAAACCAGTATTTGTAGCTTGAGACTATGAAACTCTGTTAGCTACAAGAAAACTTCCCAACTATATTATGATCCTATAGATGAGATTTAATTACTTCTGGCCATGACACCCCAGGATAAATTATCTTTTTTTCCATTTTTGTGCAAAGGTTGATTCAATCTATAATCAAAACATAAATTTATAGGGAGAGCCACAAATCTTGATCTAACTATCACAGATACAAATTTTTTAATGTAGATGGTATCAGAAATGGGACTTCCATACCCAGACTACTCATGAATATGAAGAAAGTAAAGAAGACTATCTTTGATATCTTGGGAAAAATAGGGGAGAAGATCCTTGGAATAAGAATAAGTGTGTATGGGGGAGAGGGGGGAGAGCATGTGTTGCAACATGTGTCACTGTGGTAGTGCACCAAAGAAATGCAGTACTATAAAGATGATGAAAACTTCAGAACCCAGTCTTTTTGAGATTGGCCTAAATTTATGAAGGGCTTACAGATGACAAATAAAAGCTAAACTGAGATAGGAATACATTGAACAAAGGAAGTGTACTTGTAACAAAAACTACAAAGCACCATCAACAGAAATTAAATACCAAATTAAATGGAAAGACATCCATGTTCATGGGTTAGAAGACCTAATATTGTTAATAACTGACCTACAGATTCAATGCAATCTATCAAAATTCCAGCTGCCTTTTGTGCAGAAATTGACATGCCCATCCTAAAATTCATATGAAAAATGAAAGCACCCAAGATGGCCAAAACAATCTTGAAAAAGAATAAAATTATAGGACTCACCCTTCCATATTTCAAAACTTATTATAAAACTAGAGTAATCAAGACTATGTGGCACTGGCAAAAGACTAGACATATAGACCAATGCAACAGAATTGAGAGTTCAGAAATATACCCATACAGCTATGATCAACTGATTTTTAAAAATTTTGTAATTGCAGTAAAAAAAATAACATAAAGTTTACCATCTTAACCATTTTAAAATGTACTGCTCAGTAGTGTTGACTATATTCACTCTGTTCTATAACGGACCTCCAGAACTTTTTCATCTCGCAAAACTGAAATTTTATATCCAGTGAATTTTATATCTGCTGTTTTTCACCACCCCACCCCACCTGACCTCCAGCCCCTGTAAACCATCATTGTACTCTGCTTTTATGAGTGTGAATACTTTAGACACCTCTTATAAGTAGAATCATACAGTTTTTGTCTCTTTTGTGATTGGCTTATTTTACTTCACAATGTCTTCAAGTTTAATCAAAGTTATAGCAGATGACAGGATTTCCTTTTTTGTTGTTGTTTTTTTAAAGGCTGAATAATATTCCATTGTATGTAGTATATACCATATTTTGCTTATCTATTCATTCACTGATGGACATTTCTTTGGAGAAATGTTTATTCAAGTTTTTTGCCCATTTTTTAATTGGGTTATATGAGTTTTTTTGTTGCTGAGTTTATGATATGGTCAACTGATTTTTGACAAGGGTACCAAAACAATTCAATGCAGAAATAACAGTTCAATTCAATGCAGAAATAACAGTTAACAAATAGGGCTTAGACAAGTGAATATCCACAAACGAAAGTTAAAATGGACCAAAGACCTAAATGTAAGAGTTAAAACTATAAAACTCTTATTAGAAGAAAGCAGGTGGAAATCTTCACAACCCTAGATTAGGCAACAGTTTGTTAGATATGACACCTAAAGCACAAACAACCGAAGAAAAACTAGACTTTGTCAAAATAAAAAATTTTGTGCACCAAAAGACATTATCAAGACAATGAAATGGCAATCCATAGACTGGGGAAAAAAAGTTTGGAAATCATATATCTGATAAGTGCCAAGTAAAGAGACTATCTAAAAAAATTCAATAACAGATATACAACAAGAATTTACTGTATAGCACAGGGAACTATATTAAATGTCTTATAATAACCTACAATGGAAAATAATCTGAAAAAAAAATATGTAACTAAACTACCTTGCTGTATACCTGAAACTAACATGATACTGTAAATCAACTATACGTCAATAAAAAACACCACAATAATAATTAAAACTTACAACTCAGTAATAAAAAGGCAGAAACCCAATTTTAAAGGGGCAAAGAATTTGAATAGACGTTTCTCCCAAGAAGATATACAAATGGCCAACACTTACTTGAAAAGATGTTCAACACCACTAATCATCAGAGAAATGCAAATCAAAACCACAATGAGATACCATTCTACACCCACTAGGATGGTTATAATTAAAAAGATGGACAATAAGTGGTATATCCATACAATGGAAAGTAATTCAGTCATAAAAAGAAATGAAGTACTGATATATGCTACAACATGGGTGAACCTTAAACAATATTACACTAGGTAAAAGAGGCCACATACAAAAGGCTACATATTGTATGATTCAATGTATATGAAATATCCTCAAGGGACAAATCCAAAGAGACAGAAAGTAGATTAGTGGTTGCCAGGGGCCAGGTGGAGGAGGCAATGGGGAGTAACTATTAATGGACAAAGCGCTTCTTTCTGGGGTGACGAAAATGTTTTGGAACTAGTGGTGATTGGCACATTGTGGATATACTAAGGCCTACTTTAAAAGGGAAAATTTTGTGTATATTAATTGTCCGAAAAATAAAAAACCCAAAGCTAGACTGAGAATTTAAAGATAAAAAACAAAAACGCTAATATTCTGTACATTATGATCTTATAATGTCTAACCTTCCTGCAGAGATAGAAACGATCAATAGAAGAAGCAGAGATTCTGGAGTAAAGCAAATATCAATTCAAATGCCAGCTTAATCACATACTAGCTACAAGAGTCTGGGAAAGTCATTTAAGCTTCCTGAACCTCAGTTTAATCACCAATAACATAAATAATATATCCTCACAGGCTGGGGTATTAAAGTGCCTAGAGCACAAGAGGTCTTCAAAGGTGAGCCCCCAAACTTAGCTGTCTTCTCTCAGTGATTAGGGCCATTCTCAACAGTTACTACAGAATTTTAAAAAACATTAGATTAAAACATTAGATTGCTTGGAAGTAAAGAATGAGAGTTCTTTTAAAAAACCAGGTCTGTATTTCTGGAAAGAAGCCTTGCCTAACCAACTCCTTATAAGACATGAAAGTAACTGGAAAGAATGCAAACACACACACACACACACACACAGAATGCAGGCACAATGACTGCAAATATAGACAGTAAATAACCATGTATGCTGATAAGTATTATGTTAAACCTTGGGCAAGCAACTTTGGAAAAGGAGGTGTAAGGGATGGGGGAGGGAAAAGAGACATGCATAATCTAAGAAGAGCATGATAAGCACTCTGACGGGGGAAGCAATGTGCCACAGGCATGATGAGGAGGGGATGCACAATCTCAATAAAGGAAGATTTTGGCCTCGTTATGATCATGACTTTTTAGAAAAAGAAACCAATACATTTAATGGCCTTTTCAGTCTTATAACTCTAAAAAAAAAAAATAGGAAAAGCAGAAAAGGAAAGGGGTCTTTGTTCAAGACAAAGCTAGGATTTTGTGGGGCCAGTAAAAAGTAGGAAACCCCCAAGGGAAAGATAAATATGGGTCTGTATGTCAGAATCAATCCTTTCCCATATGGATCCTTCTTCCTGAAGTTGTTCTTAATTCAGCCTCTGGAGGGTGCTTCTATATTCTAACGAAGGAGTCCATTCCCTCATGAGCCCATTTATCCAAATCCTCTATTTACCATGTGGGATACATGTGAATTTCATAAAGGAGCAGACACAGAAAGATACAAACCCAAGGCAAACAGTCACTGTAAAAAAGGGAAAGTCACTTTCTGTATCTTTTGAGAACAGTGATTTGGGGACAGTGGAGAAGCAAGAAGCACTAAAAAAAGAGAAGAGCTCTTAATGCAAACTTCAGTAGTTGCAAACAGATACAGGCAACTATTCTTATTAATAGACATTTTCACAGATGCTAAATGGAACCATGTTAGATGAGAAATGAAGCGACTTCTCCCTGTCAGTGGTAAGTAATCTGCGGCAAAACTCCCAACTGCTTCTAAAAGAAGACTTATTCTCTGCTATAAGAATATTCATGTTAACATAATTTGGTATGCGTAGTCTTATACAAAGTGCCAACTGGTTTAGTGGAATATTTTCATACAAGAAAAGGGATAACTAAGAAATGTGGGAGTTAGAATCACAGCTATCAAAATTTGTAGTGGTTTCACAGCTTGTAGTTTGTCCTAGCAAGTAATAATATGTCAGAGTCCATTATTTTACTGAAAAGATATTGTATGCAAAATGAACTTTTGTAAATAAAATACAAAAGTTAATTTATTTTAATGAAAGGAATCTTATAATTAAAGGATTCTCACACATAATCCCTTTGCAAAGGGAGGAAGTATTGAATATGGTTACAGAGTACTACAGCCAGGCAGAGGTGGTATCCTAGCCATGTCATGGAACCTTTCTTGTCTCAGTTTTCTCATCAATAAATGGAGATAATAATAGCATCTACATCAGAGGGCTGCTGTGAAGATTAAATGAGAAAGTGCATGTGATATGTTTAACATGGTATCTGACACAAGATAAGTGCTCAACATATATTATCTATTATTATTTATAAAGTGAAGAATGGCTTTGCCTTTTTTGAATACCTCAATGTTCAGAACATAATTTCTTAAACAGAAGTGTGTTGTACATTTATCTGTGATCTGGCTATTAATCAATTTATCTGAGAAAGCAAGTCAAAGCACTAACCACTTCAAACTTTATTTAAAGGGATTTCTTTTCTTTCTTACTTTCTCCTTAAACTGTCCTATTTGCCGTATAGGGAAATGGCAAGTTTTGCCACTCATTAAAATCACTGCTGAGTGATATTCCGGCAGTTTCTAAGAAGGTCAAAAAACTACCTAGGGTTGCAAATATATAAAAAATAGATTTGAAGTGAACCAGTAGGAAGTATATTTGACTTTGCTAAAATTTCTAAATCAATATTCATCAAAGTAGTCAGTCTAGGAACCACTTGTTCCTTGCCTCTGAGTATGAAAAGCAGCTTCTCACTTCCTGTTCCCTGGCCATACTGGGAGACGCAAAATTAATAAAACCTTTATTCCTTTGCTCCCATTCTTATTTCAGAGGTTTCTCTTTACTGCCTTTACACACTGCCTACTACACTTATCTACTGTTTTAAATAAATTCACTTGAAAAGAAATTTTATTAATGACATATTACAGTTAAAGTATATTCTTGAGTGGTTTCTCTTACTTTACAATAAGATTTCTTCTCTTAGAATATATCAAAATAATAACTATCAATGAGAAATCAAATGCTATGCAATTGACTTAAGCCCATGTTTAATTCTGTTCCTAGTGGAGATGCATCTTTTCTCTAATAATTAGTTTAACAGTCATTAAAGTTACCCTATCTTTACTCTGTAATCAAAGAAATAAAAATTGAAATAATATACTACTTGTTGTCTATCAAATTAGTAAAGATTAAAGCAAGAATAACACCCAATGTTGGCTGAGGTTAAGGAAAATATACTTTCTTGGAAGGCTACAAGGATGTTCACAGTACTTTTTCACCAAAAAAAAAAAAAAAAAAGTCAAATAACCTCAATAGGAAACACTGGGGGATCTGTATAACTGAAAAGGTTAATATCAAAATTATATAAAGGAATCATACAATTCAATATCAAAAACCAATCTGAGTTTTAAAATGGGCAGATAACCTGAACAGACAATTCTCCAAAGAAAAAATACAAAAGGCCAATAGACACTTGCAATGATGTCCAATATCACTAATCATCAAGGAAATGCAAATCAAAACCACAATGACATATCATCTCGTATCTGTCAGAACGGCTATCATCAGAAAGACAACAAACAACAATTGTTGTTGAGGATGTACAGAAAAGGGAATACTTGTGCACTGTTGGTGGGAATGTAAATTGGTGCAGCCACCACAGAAAAAAGTATGAAGGTTTCTCAAAAAATTAAAAATAGAACTACCATATGATCCAGTAATTCTGCTTCTAGGTATTTACCCAAAGAAAACAAAAACACTAACTTGAAAAGATATATGCACCCCTCTGTTCACTGTAGCATTATTTACAACAGCCAAGATATGGAAGTAACCTGTGTCTACTTATAGATGAATGGATAAAGAACGCACGCGTACACACACACACACACACACACACTGCAATATTACTCAGTTGTAAAAAATGAAATCTTGCCATTTGTGACAACACAGATGAGCCTAGAGGCTATTATTATTCTAAGTGAAATAAGTCAGTCAGAGAAAGACAAATTCCTATGATCTCACTGATGTGTGGAATCTAAAAAACAAAACAAAATGAAAACAGACTCACAGATATAGAGAACAAACTGGTGGTTGCTAGAGGGGAGAGTGGTTGCTGGAGGTTGGATAAAATAGATCAAAGGGATTAAGAGATACAAACTTCCAGTTATAAAATAAATAAGTCATGGGGGTGTAATATACAGCATAAAGAATACTTAATAATACTATAATTTTATATGGTGACAAACGATTACTAGACTTACGGTGATCGTTTCATAATGTATTTGACTGACAAGTCACTATGTTGTACACCTGAAACTAACATAATACTGTATGTTAATTATAGTTCACTTTAAGAAATAAATAAAATACAGCACATCAATATAATAGCATATCACACAGTAATCAGAAAAAGTATTATACAATATGTGCAAAAACAATCATGGTGTGTTAAGACTATTGACACACAAGAAGTACTTATTAAATATTTACTAGGTGCTAGCAAAGTGCTGGGTTGGTAGGAATAAATGAGATAAACATTGTCATCATGTTCACAGAGCTTATAAAGTCAGCCTGTTGATCTCTTTAGGTATTTTAATGTATATTTGGATATACCTGATAGGGATCAAGGAGCCATTGATGGCTTTTTAAAATTTTATTTTTTTGCTGCAGTATAATTAACAAAAAAAGTCTTTTGCCCATTCTTAGAATTGGGTTATTGGTCTTTATATCATTCATTCATAGAAATTTAAAAATATATTCTGGATATAGGTCCTTAGTCAGAAATATGCATAGTGAATATGTTTTTCCAGTTTGTGGCTAATCTTAATAATGGTTTTTGGTGAACAGAAGTTATTCGTTATAATGAAATCCATTTTTTTCTTTTATATTAGTACTTTTTCTGTATTTCATCCCAGGTATCTTTGCCTATCCCAAGTTGTGAAGATATTCTATATTTCAATAAAGGATAGTGGGTTGAGAAAATGTCAGAGTGAATATGTTTCAAGCAAATCAGAATGCCTTGCATAGGAAAACAACCTACAAAGTCAAGGATGATAAGCTGGGAGACTATTACCTAACTTAAAAATGAAGTGATAAAGTTTTGGTTTGGGTTAATAAGCACTCTAATAGAAGAGGAAGAAATGAGTAAGGGCCAGATTTAGAAGGAAAAAGATTGAACTTAGTGACTAACTGAATAATATGTATGAAAGAACATATGTTAAAATGATTGGAAGAAATGAGCTTAAAAGAATCAAAGAGTATCAGGGCTACTAACAAAGATAAAAAAAAGTTTGAAAGTAGTTTCTACTGTGGATGTACTGTAGGAAAAAATAAGGAGTTTAGTTTCATACATATTAAGCTTCATAATGATAATGGATTAGCCAAATGGAGATTTCTCGTTGACAGTATGGAATAATGAAACTTGAAAAGGGCTAAGAGGAAAATGTAAGGCTGTAGATCTAGCAAATCACTAGCTGAGAGCGGTGCATCTCAAAGTAACATCCATGTATCAGCAGCACCCAGGAACTTGGACTTGACAGTTTTCGGGCCCCTTCCCAGACTGAATGAATCAGAAACTCTGGCAGTAAAGGCAGCAATCTGTGTTTTAATAAACCCTCCAGAGGATTCTGGTGCACACTAAACTTTGAGAACCACTAGCATATATACAGGTTAGAGTTGAAGGTATGAGAGCAGAGGGCACGTGAAAAAAGTTAACAAGAATCACTCAATTACTAATTGTTAGGAAAGAACCATGGCAGGCAGAGAGAAAATTAGTAAAGAGAAGAGATTAGAAGTGGAAGGCTAATATGTCTGTCACCCAAAAGTCAAGCAAGAGAATGTCATGAAGTTTCTAAGCACAATTTATTCAGAAAGAGACAGAGGTGGTGCACTGGGTAAGACTCTGTGCTCCCAATGCAGGGGGCCCAGGTTCAATCCCTGGTCAGGGAACTAGATCCCACACACATGATGCAACTAAGAATTTGCATGCCACAACTAAGGAACTTGTGTGCCACAACTAAGGAGCTGGTGAGCTGCAAATAAGGAGCCTGCCTGTCGCAACTAAGATCTGGTGCAACCAAAAAAATTAATGAATATTTTTTTAAAAAAGAGACAGAGACAGAAAGACCGAGACATGTACACAGAATGGAGCCTTCTTCCATCTATTATATACCTCTTCTTCACCCTACTTGCCAACGGGGGCATATTGTCTAGTTTTCCTTTAAATAAGGAAAACCTGCAAAGTAACACAAAAAAATACAACTGTACAACTACATTTCTTTTAAAAGGAAAGGAGAAAATGACAGGCATCTTATATATGTAATTTCATTTAATACTTATATAACTCTTTCCAGAGGAAGGAGAGAATGGGCTGTAGTGTGAAAGGCAAGTGGGGTCAAAATAAGTTGTTGTTCTAAAGATTGGAGAAATGACAGCATGCCTATATATTGATGGGAAACAACCACTCAGAAAGGAAAAACTGTTGATGCAGGAGAGAGAGGAGGAACTACTTCAATAGATGAGTGGGGATATATAATCACGTGCACAACTGAAAGGTTGTCTTTAGCTAAGTGCATGGAACAGGGGTCAGCAAATCATTGCATATTTTTGTTTGACCCGCAAGCTGAGAAGGGCTTTTATATTTTAAAATGATTTCTCAAAAAAACAACAACAAAAAAGGAAGACCATTTTGTGGCAGTGAAATTATATGAAATTCAAATCTAAGTGTCCATAAATGAAATTTTATGTACTGCTGTTACAGTACAACAACAAAGGTGAGTAACTGTAATAGAGACTGTGTAGTCCTCAAAGCCAAAAATATTTCCTTTCTGACACATTATGAAAATCATCCGCTGCCCCCGGCATAGACATCCATCCACCTGTGCTCTAAACCTTTGGTGTATCTAACCAGAATAGATAAACTTCAAGTGACCTACATATTTCTATTAATGAAGACTAAAAGTCACAGTTGAAACATCAAGGAATAAAGTCAACCGATTTCATCCAGCCAGCCATTCAATCAACCACAAAATTTACTGAGTCTGGTGCCAAGCACTGGAGACATAAAATGAACAAAACAGGCATGATCCTCATTCTCATGGAAGTAAATTCTTATGGGACAGAGAGACAAATAAGTGAGATTATATAACTTATGATAACTGCTCAGAAGCAAATACACGCGGTGCTTTGAACAAAAGGGAGTCTGGGGATTACTCTAGACAGGGTAGCCAGGGAAGGGGTTTCTGAGGAGGCCAGAGGAGCCAACCATGGTGGGGGAAAGAGGTGTGGTGAACAGGAGGAGCAGACAATTAAATGTCCTTAGATTTCCACAGACAATTCCACATGCCAGGATGGAGAAATTTATACATTGTGAGTAGCACATGCATGGAACACTTTCCCTAATAAATTTTCCAATGGTATTTTTACTACAAAGTATACACAGAGTAATTATATAATGGGTTCAAATGGTTTGGGAACAAAATACAAATTAAAAAAAAAAAAAAAAACCCACAACACTGTATAATTACTTAATTACCCAAGAGATAGGAATGGGTCCAGAAAGCCATTTCTGCTTACCAGGTATATACGGTAAGAGTCTTTTTTTTTTTTTTTTTAATGGGGGAGAAACATTCCACACAATGTTAAGTTTTACAGGATACTGGCAAATGCAAACTATCAAAGAAAGTATAAATGGTAGGCATTTCTTAAATGCTTAAAATAAAATTAAGCTTTTCCTACATCACCACAAATAAATATCAAAAATGATCATAAAAGGACAAACAATACTGGAAACCACAGAATGTGCTTAAGTTATAATTCTTACATAGCTAATACAGTATAACATATCAGTTGAAGCTTGACAAATGATAAGCTGTGGACTTTGGGAAAGAGTTAGTGTCATCTGGTGCTTAATTCTAAACTTCTTATTTGCCATGTACCAAATTAACTATTTAAAACACCACCTGCCCATTTTGTGGGTTCGTTATGTAGTTTGTTTCATGTTAAAATAATCGGTTCTTTCATTACCTTGTTTTTCAGGCACAAATAACTTCCTACTTAAAATTTAAGCAGGTTGAGGGAGCATAAAATAAAATGTTCAGTAGTAATCTTTTAGATATTTATAAAATTATGCAATTCGAGTTTATTTTTCCTTATGAAAAATGATGAAACATGACTTTCAACCATTTGAAAAGGCAGACACAGGTCTATCGAAACGTAAGGTACATTCAATGCAATGATTCATAGTGTCTCTAATAGAAAGATTCAGCAATTCTCAATCGAGACCTTTATTCCTTCTCTGAATAAATGATGCCTGAAATTTTTATTCTTGTTCTAATGGAATTTCAATGGCCTTCACTGCAAATCTACTGGAAATTTTTGCATATTAAGTGGAAAAAATTAAATGATGTTAACCACATTTTAATGTGATTAAGGCTGACAGGGTCATTATTTCTGCTAATCACTCAGTTTAAAAAGCTCAAACAAAACTTTATAACAGACAAGGTTTTTAATTTTCTGTATATCTTGTTGAATTAAAAAAAAAAAAAAGAACCCGAAGAAGAAAAAGGGAAAAAATCGTACTAGAGTCCTTGACAAAAACCAATGAGTATTTCCTACAATTTGCAGATGGGTTTCATTATACTTAATCTGGTGATGTGAAAACAAAAATGCAAAACAATCTTATACTGCACATGCTTCCCTGGTTTCTTTCCCTTTAAACACAAAGATGGTAAGAAAATACACTTTGTAGAATTTTGAGTTCTGTGTTTCCTATTTGCTGCTAAATGGAAACAAATATAGTTTTTTCTTTAGATCTTATAGCAAACTAAAAACAGAATTAATGTATAATACTGCCTCAAAAAATTCCTCAATGTTCTGTGTTTTAGATTAATCTATGCCATTCAACACAGAATATTTCAAATATATCAAAAGAGTAATGCTAACTGCTGTAAGAATAACAGGAATTCTACTTATAGATAATTCATTTTTTCTGTTTTCTGATAAGAAATTTACTTTGGTCACGATCATTCTATACTAGAAACTTGATATTAAATTAATTTCTTAAGATGGCAGGTATATTTGACGTAATTTTGGTGCTCTACTTGCAAAGAATTGTTTATAAGTGTATCATAATATTTTTAAAGTAAAAATGACTTGGAACCTAGCCTAAAAGACTTAGCCAGGATATTCACTAATTTTCTGGGCATTTCAGTATTTTCCATAAAGAATATGCTAGGTACATAACCCATACAACTATATAATGAATGAGTCAAGTATCTCACTGCTCCTTTTGTTGGCTGTCAGCTGCTTAACCAACATGAGTTGTTGAAAATCATCTTTATCTTTCAGCTACTAAAATGGTAATTTCTAAAAATGATTTGAGGACTGTAATTCATTTTGACATATGAAGGAAATATGACTATTCCTAATCCAGGAGTTATAGTTTTTACAGAAACAAAATTAATTATCTTTTAGGAAAGTATGACGAGCAAATGATTTTTGAAAAGAAATACACACCTGAAGTTCAGACGGTCTAATTCATATGATTCACTCCAATCTAGTAAGCTTAAACCAAATTCAATGACTAAAAACAAAACACTTCATACATAAAAAAAGATTAAGTAAATATCTTTTGCATTGTAGTTTTTCTAAAGCTGTATGAAATTGTGTCACTGCAAATAATAGTTAAACCAACAATTATAAAACTTAAGCTACAGGTGCAGTACCTTTATTCAAAACAAAAACAAAAACAAAAATCCCCAGACAAACAAAAAATAAATGATCATCCTTTTCATGGTAAATTACTCAACTGCATGCAAATAGATAAATGAGTTTACCTCACTGATCACAATCTAAGCAGCTAACAAAAGCAGAGCACCTGGCCACAAACAAGTCCTTTGAAATACAATTTAGTATAAAGTTTGAGAAATTGCTGTTCCGCTTTCATATTAAAAATCATCACCAAACTACTTTTCAGCAGGAAGCTCAGCCTTTTGTGAAGAGGATGAGATTAGGGTCTGTAGTGGATTATTTAAATATCAAGAAGTTCAATATTAATGCCGCACTGTAGCCATAATCTTTGGTGTTTGTTGAAAGAATTAATATTGTTGAATTTTTAAAAATTTTTAGCGTGATGCTATGCAATGGTGCATCAACTAGTAACCCTCCAGAATTTCTGTGCTCATCTAAAAAGAGTCCCTGCTGAACGTTCTAATGCATCTTATTGTGAATCTTCAGCAAATAAAACTTCATGTATGAGCTCATGATGTGCTTTGCAGCCAGAAAGTCACAGACTCTGTGGGAAGCTCTTTATCTTCCCAGCAGTCAGTTCTCTGAGAACATCAGTGCAGCTACTGTAGTTACCTGTAGATTACTTGTATTTTCTCACATCTGTGTCCAGCAATCTAAACCATGATGATAAAGGGTCATTAGGTTTTGAGTGAGGAAGGGGATGGACTAGACAATTTGCTCTGATAAGCTCCTGGTTGGGAGCTCCAGTTTAGAATGTGAAATGTTGGTATGTACAGTTTTACACTAAAAAGGAAAAAGAATTTCACTTTTCTGCACTAACAATTAAGAATGATACAGTTTAATATCTCACTATAGTCTACTGATTCACATTTTATTTGGGGGATTTATAATTAAAAGTATTTAAGAGAAATAATTTTCTGCTTGTAAACGCTCTATTAGCCACAAAGAATTCAGGTACAATTACTAAGATAACTGCTGTTTGGAGCACAGCAAAGCAATTTCCCGCAGTGGGACTTACAGTTCAATTTACCAGTTGGGCAAATATTTTGTGCTCTGTAGTGGCCTAGAGAGTTAAAAGCTATAGGTAACAGTTGAGCCATGTTATACCTGGAGAAAAGTTTCTTCAATTCAAATAGATGGTTTAGATTTCGAAGTAAAGAGACTACCCCAAAAAACATTTCCCCAAATTAAAATTATATAATTTTAAAGCTAACACAATATATAGTTGTCACAGAAACCCTGACTGACCTCTTGTCCTCCCCAAAAATAGAGTTCATAATTTAGAACTCAACACTATTTTATTTTCATATTTGTGTTGCATCCTAAATCATTCTGATACTTAATCACATTTTCCTAGTTAGTAATCAGCTGATAGAATATGCTATATTCTTGATTAGATTATAGAATGGGAATACTAATTACTTAATTTCAAATGGCTTAGAATAACTGTGTCAGGTTACAGAAATATAAAAAAGAAAAAATTTTTTTCTGGCATCCTTCAGTTACCACGTGACACACCATATAGACAGGATAAAAAGAAGTGTTTTAGTTTAGCAAAAGAGAGAGTTTAAAAAATGCTTGCTAAATTTGCATTCATAATTTATTTATTTAGGTATGCTTATTTTTGTACAATATTATATCTTCTATACATCTTCCTCCAAAAGGAAATTTTAAGAGAAAATAGCGACTGGAATAAATAAAACACTACCCTGCCTTAAAAAACTGTATTAAAATTACAAAAGTATGTGAATAAAAGCATACATATTTTAAAATAAAATGCCAAGTAGTGATTTTGCTTCTTGGAAATAACTTTAAAATAGTATTCATTTGGACCATTTGAGGGCTTCCCAATGCTGCTGGAGAAGAAAAATAAAAATAACTTATTCTGAAAGTTGTTTGCTAGCACTAAACACAAGCAAGTAATATTTTCTAACAGATCAAAGATAAATGAAGCATTTAAAAACCCCTGTTCTTCCTTTCAAATATATGAATTCTTTAAAATCCTTTTAAGAAAGATCATAAGATGGAAGATATGTCACCAATATCAATATGGAGACATTTCCTAAAATAAAAATTACTGTAAAATATAACATTTGGGTAACTAACATTAACATCCTAAGGCAATATGGGAACACAAATCCATAATAATTATTCATACACCAAGCCACTGTAAACCTAAGTCATTTCTGAAGACCTGAATGTGTCAAGAACTTTGACAATTATGACTGGAGCCAGGAAACTGTAGCAGTGCAGAATTTCTTATGAATTTCTCCAGTTACTTTTTATAAATGCTGTCTTGGATGACAGCTTAATGTGTACCACATGCAATATTTATTCTTCTTCAGTGTCAGACTGTCTAGCCATCCAAGGGAATACAAAGAATGTCACTTATTAGGATAAAAGCACAGGGAAGGTAATCAAGGACATATGTAACATCAGCCAATCATGCCCTATTTCAACATCCTATTCCATTCATAACAGTTCAACAATTATTTGCTTACTGATAACTTGCTTTCAGGCTATTTGTGTTCACCATAATGGTGGTTTGCATTTATTTTGCTCTTTAGAATTGGACACTTGCTGTGCCATACGTGTTTGTCAAAACTTATATATCTTCTGTCAGAAATGGCTTAGTATATCAAATAATTTCTATTTGTCAGGAACTACTAATACAACAATCAGTAACCCTTGATGTCAACAGGGCACTGAAATAATCATAAAACAGCAAATTATAACTATTAAATATTTTACCAAAAAAATCCTATAAGTGATATATAATTATTAACAGCTAAGTCACACTCACATAAGTTCCCCTGCATATAGCTAAGAATATTTAATAGGCATTGCTTTTCCTTTTGTTTCGGTTTTCCAAGATTGTAAAGCTGTTAAGAATTTTGCAATGTAATTTGGTGCTCTCTAAACCATATAGCCAAAATGTCTAAGTAATACCATGTCATATTAAAACATATACTTGGCCACCAATACAAATTTCACTTAATAATAGATTTAAAATAATGTCTGATCATGTATCATAATCACGAAATGGGTAACTGCAGAAACACAATTACTGAATCATATTTCATCATTAAACTTTAACCAGATATGACTTCAACTATTTATTCTAGTAACATTTAAAAGCTTTTGAAAGTACTAATTTCAAGAGATCTAGACAACTAAGATGTTTACCTCTGAACACGGGAAAGGAAACAAATGGTTGGTATTCTCCATATTCTCTTTCCTGGTCTCTTTTTCTCTTCTGTCTCAGATTTGGCCTGAAGTAAAGTTCTACAATGCAAGAAATATCCCGTGCAAACTATTCCATACAATATTTTTTTAAAAAAGACTCAGAAAAAAGAAACAACCCCACTTTTAAATAATAAAAACATTATTATAAATTGTTCTTTTTCAGTCTACATCTACCTGAACTGTCTTGTAAACCACTGATTTTCTTAGCTACATAGTACACGTTACAACGTACCTGCTGACAAGACTAAGGAAAAACCCTAGACAGAGCTGGAAAGGTATAGGGTTTAGTCTTGATTCATGACAGGAGAAACACAGCAAGATTTTCTAACTGCTACTGTTCCACTTAAAAGTCTTGAGCGTTCAAGAAACAGTAAAATCTCCAAATATGAAGTATGGTACTTACATTTCTAAATAGACTTCTAACTGGATCCTAAACTTAAAAAAAAATTTTTTTTTTTAAATTTTGGTAGAGGAAGGAGAGAGGAAACAAAAACACAGTGAAAGGAAGAGAAAATGCAAGTGACCTGATCCTTGTAAATTTCAGAAGGCAGACCATTACAATATTATAGAAAATACAAATATGTCTACTTAGGAGAAATAGAAGAAAACGGGAAATTGCTTCCTTTATTTCTTGAGAACTAACAGGTTGAAAAATGTTTTAAAGACTTAACTTGAGCTCATGAAAGAAAATACAAAACATTCTTTTGCATTTATAGCATGCTTTTCATGCAACCAAAAGTGCAAAAAGAGTTGTCTATGTTGGTTGTATACCAGTGAAAATTACAGAAATGCATACTTGCTGGGAAGCAAACATAACTGCACTGGTTTATGAAAGCAGGACTCAAGTTAGTTAAGAGAAATTATTGTGTGATTATAATCGCCAGACTAACTATAAATCGATCATATATATGCTTTTCTCATCAAATTATGAGAATTAAATTCCAAGACAAATGGACCTATCTACCACAGAATAATTTCACTTAATATACATAAAATATTTTATTTAATTCTCATTATTCTATAACATTCTATTTCACAGGTGAGGAAACAAGGACTGTAAGGAAATTAACTAAACTATCTTGAGTCCTGCTTTCATAAGTAGTATATAAAAACACTACATTTATGTTTGTTCTCTAGTTGGTATGGGTTTCTGTGTAATTTTTACCAGGATACTACCAACACAGACAACTCTTTTTTGCATTTTTTATTTCATGGAAAGCGTGCTACAAATGCAATAAAATGTTTTATACTTTCTCGAGTTTGAGAGAAAGATAGATATTTGGGTAGGTAGTTGCCTTGTGGTGAGGATGAAACCAAACGAGAGAACATGTGTAAGTGCTGACATGCAACAGGTGTTCAACAAATGGCAGTCATGATTTTGCCCCAGACTTGTCTCTATGTGTACATACACATACATGAATATGCATATACAATGTTCTTTCATCTATATTCCTATGTGTTAGTGTAGTATTTGAACAGAATATCACACAAATTATCTGCATGCGCTCTGGCTAATAAAAGAGATATGTGCACATACATGCACAATTCCCTACTCCCAGGAAGGTCTCAAAAACATATCCAAGTTACTGAAAATGCAAGGAAACAGAACAAATCACTCTGTGGTTAAAAACAAACACATGAACAAAAAAAATCAAGTGGTGGAAGAAAGTACTTATCTTAAAAAAGAATTGATAACGTATTTTCCATGTAAAATATATATAAACTATTTTAATTACTGACCATACAAAGGGCTATTGCATTGGCACAGAGATAAGTCCATGAAAATACAGATACAGTTTCAGGTAAAATGTTTATATTACCTTCAGTTAGCATTCTCTAACCAGGTTATAGTGAATTTTTAGTCAAATGTTACAGTGCATGAACTACGGCTAAATGAAATGTAGTGGCAGGGAATGTGGCTTGCACGTGACCTATTTCTCAAGCCTTGTCTACCTTTCCAACATCACCAGTGCCTCGATGCTGAGATACCAGGGCACAGTAGTAAAGAACAAGAACTCTGGGCATAAACTGCTCAGGTTTGAATCTTGGCACTCCTCTTGGGTAAGTTCCTCAATCTCTCTATACTTGCTTTGCCTTTCTTAAAAAAACAATAGTACTTACTCTGTAAGGTTGGTGGGAGTCTTAAATGTAATGCATACAGTTAAGTGTTTAGTACGTGTTGCCTGATGCCAACTACAACTAACACAACAATACTTTAGGTGCATGAACTATCTGCCATTGTTCTATTTCATGATAGTCTCTCATTTCCCTCTTCATTTACACATCAACTCCCTCACCCCAGCAGTGAAGAATTGTTCTTAATAAACTGTATGGTATGCTAGAAGACAGAAAAAAGGAAAATTCTGCTTATCATATTAATATTCAAAAACTGAACCTGGTGTACCCCCGGAAAAAAAAAAAAAAAAAAAAAAACACTGATCCGTGGTTATAGCTGTTTTCTGAGGTCTATTCTGTAGTATTATTTTAGACTTGGCAACTTCATGCAATTTTTATATTGGCTTCAATGAGAACCACTGTATTTTCTCCACCAAAATTTTCATACATGGTATTAACATGTCTAAAAATGGATGCTAAAGCGGGAGCTAAAATATTTTGCTGTAACAATATCATATAGTTAACAAAACTACAAGGCAAGACAAAATGGCAGCAGCTAAAACTTATTATCCTAAGAAGAGCACACAGTTGTCATCTTGAGAATTATTTTCTTTAAAATTAACTAAAACAATTTGATGCAGATGATATATTCTGAGATAAAACATAGCTGAATACAATGTTAATTAAAGCAATATTTTCGGGCTTCCTAGGTGGCGCAGTGGTTAAGAATCTGCCTGCCAATGCAGAGGTCACGGGTTCGATCCCAGCTCCAGGAAGATCCCACATGCTGCGGAGCAACTAAGCCCGTGTGCCAAAAAAAAAAAAAGCAATATTTTCTGAAAATTCACAAATCTGTCTTGCAGTGATGTGTGGCACTGGCACAAATATTCAAGTCAAATGGGTCTATTTCTTCTACTACTATAAGAACTTGGGCATGTTCTGAATCTCTCCAACTGTCTTATCTGTAAAATGGGCATGGTAATACCTATGTTCCATAAATATTCTTAAAATTTTCATATGTTTCATCTATTCTTCTATTAACATCTCACCAATTTTGAAGCTCTAAAGGATGCCTAGCACATAGCGGGAACTTGATAGCAGGACAGAGAAAAGAAAAATGGCACAATTTAAGAGATAACAATTTTAAATATAAATTATGTATGAAAACTACTAGTGACCTTCACATTTCAAACATCCAGATATGTTCTTTGGGAAAAAAATGAAACATCACTTAAAAAAAAAAAGAGCTAAAAAACAATTACCAACAGACAGATGTTATTCGATCTTTTCCTTTTGAATTTCAAAACTGACTAAACCCAAAGATGTTTTCCATGGACTGTTTTTTTAAAGAATTTCTAAGGAAAATGTTGATAATCACCTAGGAATACTGATGAGTACCCTTGGATATTAATGACAAATACTTAAAGTACTAAAAAGGCACTTTTGTATCTGTATTAATGGAGACATAAATTTTACTTATATCTCTCCACTATCTTAACCCATTCCTAAACTAAAATGCAGATCTCTTAATCCAATTATGAAAATGCTTCATTTTAGTAAAAATTCAATTCAAGGCCAAATAATAGTGCCATAAGGGCCATCTCGAGATTTGTCTGAGGATCCAAATGAAGTAAGTTGAAACACTGTAAACTTCTGACAGATGTTGGTTGTTGTTATTCTTAGTAAAGTTCAATCTACTTCTTGGAGGTCATACATCAAGGGATTTTTAAAGGAAGTGATTTACGAGTAGTAGTGTGGGTCAGCAAGTTGCTAGACAAGCATGAAAAAGATAAAATTCAAAATAAATCTCCATAATGGCAAATTTTACTTGAACACACTTAGGATATGTTTTAATATCTTTTTAATTGCAATGTATTGGAGTAAGAATTTATTAGCTCTTTTCAAGTGGTTGTCTTCACCTTTTATATCCTTTTTTGATGTTCCATCACATTTGCCTTTGCATTTGCTGTTCCTCTCCCTCCACCAAGCTTTCCTCAGATCCTCCCTCTCTCATGGTGCACTCCCTTAATTCTTAAAGTCCTCCACTGAGCACCCTAACTAAAATAGCACCCTCCTACCCTGCTTTATTTATTTTATTCATGCATTTATTCTTTCATTCATTTGTAAACATCGAAAATGCTTCTTGGGAATTTACTATGTACCAATTACTACCCTAAGTGATCAAAGCGTATCAATACATATAACAGTCATAACAACTTTATGAGGAAGATAGAGTTATTATTTTTATTTTTAAAATGAGAAAGGCAAAATTTCCAAAAGATAGACTTTAAAAGCCAGATATACAATTCTGGCAGCCTAATTTTCAGAATTCATAAACTTCACCACCACATTATTCATTCAACAAATATCCTCTGGATGCTAAATGCTAATTATGCATTATGCTACATGCTAGGTTTATTTGAAAAAAGGAAGACAGTGGGATTAGTCATAGAGCAATAAAACCATACACGATAGAGAGGGCGGGGACAACAGAAACGGAAAAAAACACATTAAAATGTGAGAAATATTATGAAAAAAGTTTACCAAGAGTGAATAATTAATTTTGAAGAAAAGTATAAATCTCAAATATTAATTCTGATATTTCAAACATATAGACTAGCATAATGATGGTATCATAAACACAGATGAGGAAATAAAAATAATCAAGTGAAATAGTGATATAAGTTAAGCCACTGAGGTTATCTATTTCTTTTTTTTCCCTTCTTTTTCCAAAAATTTTTACTTTATATTGGAGCATAGTTGATTAACACTATTGTGTTAGTTTCACGTGTACAGCAAACTGATCCTAATCATTTCCTGACATTATATTAAATATTTGTTTGCTGGTTGTCTATTATCCCATGAGACTATAATCCTTATGGAGGCAAAGGCTTCCTCTATTCAGGCTCAATGATTATGTGCTTAGAAAAGAAAAAAGCAAGCATAGTACCTATCTCCTCAATGAGCTCACAGTCTTCATAAGAATACATAAATTTGAAATTTATATTCATATTGACAATTTTTATGAAGCTAATTTGTCTTCCTGATAAAGCATTAAAAAAAACTGAGTCAGGTTGCTGTCCAATTTTCCCAGCACCATTTATTGAAGAGGCTGTCTTTTTTCCATTGTATACTCGTGCCTCCTTTGTCAAAGATAAGGTGCCCATATGTGTTTGGGCTTACTTCTGAGTTCTCTATTCTATTCCATTGATCTTCCTTTCTATTTTTGTGCCAGTACCATACTGTCTTGATCACTATGGCCTTGTAGTATAGTTTGAAGTCAGGAAGCCTGATTCCACCTACTCCATTTTTCCTTCTCAAGATTGCTTTGGCTATTTGGGGTCTTTTGCGTTTCCATACAAATCGTAAGATTTCTTGCTCTAGTTCTGTGAAAAATGCCATTGGTAATCTGATCGGGATTGCATTAAATCTGTAAATTGCTTTGGGTAGTACGGTCATTTTCACAATGTTGATTCTTCCAATCCAGGAAATTAGAACACTTCCTAACACCATACACAAAAATAAACTCCAAATGGATTAAAGACCTACATGTAAGGCCAGACACTATAAAACTCCTAGAGGAAAACATAGGCAGAACACTCTTTGACATACATCAAAGCAACATCCTTTTTGACCCACCTCCTAGAATCATGGAAATAAAATCAAAAATAAATGAATGGGACCTAATGAAACTTAAAAGCTTTTGCACAGCAAAAGAAACCATAAACAAGACTAAAAGGCAACCCTCAGAATGGGAAAAAATAATTGCCTATGAAACAACGGACAAAGGATTAACCTCCAAAATATACAAGCAGCTCAGGCAGCTTCATACCAAAAAAGCAAATAACCCAATCCACAAATGGGCAGAAGACCTAAATAGACATTTCTCCAAAGAAGACATACAGATGGCCAACAAACACATGAAAAGATGCTCAACATCACTCATCATCAGAAAAATGCAAGTCAAAGCCACAATGAGGTATCACCTCACACCAATCAGAATGGCCATCATCACAAAGTCTGGAAACCACAAATGTTGGAGAGGGTGTGGAGAAAAGGGAACTCTCCTGCACTGTTGGTGGGACTGTAAGTTGGTACAGCCACTATGGAAAACAATTTGGAGGTTCCTTAAAAAACTACAAATAGAACTACCATATGATCCAGTCATCCCACTCCTGGGCATATACCCAAAGAAAACCATAATCCCAAAAGAAACTTGTACCATAATGTTTATTTCAGCACTCTTTACAATAGCCAGGACATGGAAGCAACCTAAATGCCCATCAACAAATGAATGGATACAGAAGATGTGGCATATATATACAATGGAATATTACTCAGCTATAAAAAGGGATGAAATGGAGCTATATGTAATGAGGTGGATAGAACTACAATCTGTCATACAGAGTGAAGTAAGTCAGAAAGAGAAGGACAAATATTGTATGCTAACTCACATATACGGAATCTAAAAATGGTACTGATGAACTCAGTGACAAGAACAAGGAAGCAGATACAGAGAATGGACTGGAGAACTCGAGGTATGGGAGGGGGCGGAGGGTGAAGGGGAAGCTGAGAAGAAGCGAGAGAGTAGCACAAACATATATATACTACCAACTGTAAAATAGTCAGTGGGAAGTTGTTGTATAACAAAGGAGTCCAACTCGAGGATGGAAGATGCCTTGGAGGACTGGGGCAGGGAGGGTGGGGGGGACTCGAGGGGGGGGTGTCAAGGAAGGGAGGGAATATGGGGATGTGTGTATAAAAACTGTTGATTGAACCTGGTGTACCCCCAAAAAAATAAAATAAAATAATAAAAAAAAAAAAACTGAGTCAGGTACCAATGTGCAGCCCCAAATTTATAGACAGGGGTGAATTGAGAGTTCCTAAGTCAGTTATTTTGAAATATACTTTTCAGCAGAATTTTAAAATTAGTAATAAAAATGGTCACAGATACCAAAATATGTCTCACCCAAACTGTACTATTTTTACTACATGGTGGATTAAGTAGGCTTTTGAGGGTGTTTTATAATCAAATGTTTTTGATGGGGAAATGCTTTCTAGGTCAATTTAGAATAAGGAAATGCAATATTTTGAGTAATGTAACTAGCTTCAAATACAGATATGCCAATTCTACAGGTAAGTTTTATTTCCACTTTGTTCTCATTCTAGTCAGAGCAATAGCTGCCCCCTATGAGAAAGACAACAGCATGGTAAGATCCAGAAAAGACTTATGTTTCAAGAGGTAGAGATATGGGAGTGGGAATGAGAGGAGGGGAAAAGAACAGGTCTTATCTTCAATTTGATCCAAAAAAAGTTTCTCATGAATTGCGTATCTGCAACCTCAGGAACGCTCTGGATTGTCCCACAGTTAGAAAAAGAATCCTACCATGACAAACCTACACATGACGGTTGAGAAGGTACTAGACATCTGACTGGGCCTCTTTTCTTTGAGAATTTGCTATAATCCAATTCAGTAAAATTGTAAAATTCTGGCACTAGAAGGAAACCTTAGAGATGATCTCCTTTAATTCTTTATTAACCTTCACTGCCTCATCTCCAACACACATATATACATTCAAAAACAGAGAAGCTGGAATACAATGGAACTGTTTTAAAAGACTTTTTAAAGAATAAACACCTATTTTTTTTTTAAATTATGCTATGGTAACAAAAAATGATTTACTCTAATAGTAGCCCAGGAGTGACAATGAAATCCTCTAAGCTGCAAATGATGAAGTCACAGGGCCTAACCTGAGAGAGAGATGAGGGCAGAGTCCCATGGAAGATGGTGGTGATATCATGGGAGTTTTATTGCTACCACCACTGCACAAGAGAGGGGTCTCAGTTTGTTTCTGTTTTGGATGACAACTGTTTCAAAGCATAGAATTATCGATGTAAACATATATGTGATACATTTTGTTCCTTTATCCATATAATGGAAAGAAAAACCAAGGGAATGTATCCCAAAGATACATTTAGAAGACTTAACAAGTCTTTTTTCTATTATTGTATTCTTTTTGAGTTATGTTACTTAAATTTAGGAAATATTGTTTATATAGAACACATTTTACGTGAACATTCTGATGAACTGTCTTTAGTACATGAAAGGCTATATAATTTGCCTGAGGTCAAAGAACTAGTTAGCAGCAGGCTTTGCTGGTGGCAGAGTGGTTAAGAATCCGCCTCCCAATGCAGGGGACACAGGTTCAAGCCCTGGTCCGGGAAGATCCCATATGTCATGGAGCAACTAAGCCCGTGTGCCACAACTACGGAGCCTGTGCTCTACAGCCCATGAGCCACAACTATTGAGCCTGTGTGCCACAACTATTGAAGCCCGCATGCCTAGAGCCCATGTTCTGCAACGACAGAAGCCACTGCAATGAGAAGCCCTTGCTCTGCAAAGAGAGAAGCCACCGCACTGAGAAGCCCCTGCTCTGCAATAAAGAATAGCTCCTGCTCGCCACAACTAGAGAAAGCCCATGTGCAGCAACGAAGACCCAATGAAGCCAAGAAATAAATTTATAAAAAAAAAAGAACTAGTTAGCAGCAAATAAGGACCACAACACTAGCATTTCAAATTCTAAAGTAGCTGTATTCTTAATACACCATTCTTTTTTTAAAATTAATTAATTTATTTATTGGCTTCATTGGGTCTTCATTGCTGCACATGGGCTTTCTCTAGCTGCAGTGAGCGGGGGCTATTCATCGTTGTGGTGCGCGGACTTCTCATTGCAGTGGCTTCTCTTTTTGTGGAGCATGGGCTCTAAGCACATGGGTTTCAGTAGTTGTGGCTCACGGGCTCTAGAGCACAGGCTCAGTAGTTGTGGCACACGGGCTTAGCTGCTCTGCAGCACGGGGGATCTTCCCAGACCAGGGATCAAACCCGTGTCCCCTGCACTGGCAGGCGGATTCTTAACCACTGTGCCACCAGGGAAGCCCCACCCCAAGCTTTCTGATAACATACACTACCTAATTTACAAACAGACTATACGCTCCAAGTTTCTTAGAATTTACTTTCCTTACAGAACCAATGCTATTAACCGTATCCAGCATTTTGGTCTAGCTTTCAGAAGTCTATTTAACTTATAATGTAGTTCAACTACAACAATATCTCTGAAGGTACATCTAGTAACTGGGGAACACAGGAGAAACCACAGAAGAGAAGGGCACAGAAAACGATACTGCTCTCCTATCCGGCATTAATAGGAGATATAAGGCAAAACATTGAAAATGCCCCAAACAGCACTTTCTCCTTTCCTTTTCTACAGCCTTCTCCCAGGAGAACATTTATTGAGATCACATATACTGCAGTAAGACTCCATTCTTCAGCCTTCACAAGGCCCTGTCCTATCTCTCTTATCACCAACAGTCCTAAGATTTCTGGGCCTCAACATTCTCCTCTACCTCCACCAACTACAACTCAAAACTCCCATTTTATGAGTGTAGTTCATCTTAACTCACAGTTTTAGAAACAAAATCTGACTCGGCAGTCCTAACATCTGAGACACAGATTTTTAAGAATATTAACAGACCTTGAAGTATTCACCAAAGTGAGTCTGGCAGAGAGGCAGAGAAACTCTCTGTGTACATGAATCACTTGTGATTTGAGGAACATTATATAGCTGTATGCCAAAGTTTGCCTTTCATTTCCTAGGTTATATATGTGTGTGTGTGTATGGGGAGTATATGTTTTAATTTCATGAGAGAATCCTAGAGAATACTTTTTTTTTTAAAGAGCTTTAGTCTCTTAAAGCTAGAAGAAAATCTGCAAAATTTCTCCCTATTATATGCAACGAAATTCTTCAGCTACTTTAAAAAAGTTGAAAGTCCTGACACATTTGATAAATTATACCACTCATAAATCAGTAAGTCAACAGATGGTGCTAATAAAGATAACAACTGACTCTGCCAAAAGTACAGGATCACTTTCTCAAATTCAGTGAATGATCTTGCAAACCGAAATCGCTGTCTATAAACTGTACTGGGGAAAATGGTAAATAGGCCAGGGGAAATTCCTAGCATGCCTAATATGGTGGGTCAATAGCATTATATCCACATAAAAAAGATGTGCTTTCTTCTATAATTACCTTTTTCAAATATGGAATCAGAGGTGTGATTTGGTTTCATTAATGACTACGTGCTCGAGGGCACTAACATCTCTTGATAGGAATATGAAATTGCTGAAAGAGTAACCAAAAACCATTTAACGAAAACGAGGAAAGTTCACAGGTATTATTACATGTACATACATATCCAAATGCCAAAGGACATTTCAAATAAAAAGATTCCTGAATGGCCAAAGGTCTTTTCCCTCCCATTTCTTTCAGTCTTCCATCTTTTGTAATAAGAAGATTGTCTTGCTTTAATATATTCTTTTTAACTCTCAAGATTTTGATCAGAGAAATTAAGAAATAGTCAACTCCACAAAATCCATTCACCAGAAATTATTTGAAATCCTAATTCATAGTGCAGATGGTACTGTTTCAAAGCGTTATTATAATACAAATTAAAATGTAAATAATTGATAATCATCCAGCAGCAAAAACAAGAAACTATAAAACAGAAAAGAGGTCTTAAGAAAATATTTTTTTAAGATTCATTTACAATTTACTTCGGTAAAATTAAGAATATTTTGTATAGGATTTACCTATTTAATCAATCCCATACTAAAAAAAAAAAAGAAAAAAGAATCACTCAGTTTAGGCTTCCAGAATATCCTTGGCCTGTCCTATCACCCTTTTATATCTGGCAAAGAAGCATATAAGCACTAGTCCTCATAAAGCAATCTCCACTAAAAATGATAAATTATAGCTTTTAAATTTTAATTCAACTAAAAAACTCCTCACATGTTATAACGAACTTACTAACATTACATTGTGATTTCAAGTGGTAGGAACACAATTAAAAAAGTTTTCTCACAGCCTTCATAATGTTAGGTACTTCAAGATGAAACTGACACAACATTCCCCCCAAATCATATGAACCACAAGTGATTTTTTTAAAAAATAGAAATTATAATCCCAAAGAAACACTGCATGGATATTTCAGGGCTTTTACTCTGCCAGACTAGTGGATGATAAAGTGAAAAAATCATTAAAAAAAAATCTTATACATGCAAATCTTGCTTTATATACTAGTGTATGTTCCTGAAAACTTCATATGAATTGGACTTAATTTCAAATCTATTTGAGAAGCTTTTTGAACTAAAATGAATAATTTATTTAGGAATAATTAATCATTCCCATTTCATTTGTTTCAAGTAAATCAAATGTGTAACAATGTGGTTTTTTCAAAGCAGCATATCTGTGTTAAATTTCTAGCTTCAATAAATAATCTTGTCAGATATTGATGACTTCTTATAGTAGTGTTACAGAATACATCATGGCATTCCTGAAAGGTCAAGAAAATGTTGTGTAAAGAAGGTTATATTAAACTTCCACAAATATAATTGTGAAGTGGGCTTTTGCTCACGTTAAGTGTATAGCCTGAAAATAATGGAAATCAGTGAACAAATCCTCCTACAGTGATGAATATTGCTCCTATTGGTAAGACATAATGGAAATGTGCTACTACATAATATGTGTTGTGGAGAACAATGTCCAAGGACAAGTTAGGTAGAACAATTTCTGGCAGACCTCCTACTGTAAACAGGAAAATAAAACGTAAGGCTCACAGTATGGCGGATGATCATTCAATATTACCTCCATGGAGGGTTGCCAATCAACTAAATACTTTTACTCCTGTAGGAATAGCAATAATTACAGTAGCTGTGTAAAGTATGCTCGCGTGTCATCATCTATTCTTATTGTGAATATACAATGAGCTCATACAAGAAAGCCTAAAAAACCAATAGATGTTATAGTTCAAACTATCCCTATACACCTGAAAGGCACTTTTTTTCCTGAATAGTATGTAACATATAAATATAGGTTTATATTATATTTTATATATTATACATAAATAAAAATTATATGCAAAAAATGTTCACACTTCTCCCTTTGTAAATAGTTGCTGAGATATGGTGTCTGTAATTCTTATATACAGTTCAAGAAACACCAAACTACGTTTAATTATGTACAAATTATGTGGAAAGCTAACAAAAACAGAAAAGCTGGGGTAGGGGAGACTGAATCGTAGTAAAATAAGAATTAATAAAACATTTTTCTATTTAAAATTCATTTAGTAAACCTGACATATTGCCCTTGATTATACAACAGCTTAAAAGACTTTGAAACTACTTGTCTACCTATCTTGAATCAATTTCAACACTCAGATTGACTCTTTCATATTAGTCGGAGGTGTTCAGTGACCACAGCCCACCAGAGCATATGCAAACCCATGTGTTTTGTTTTTGTAAACACACATTTTACACACACACACACACACGCACGTACATAAGAAGTCTGAATGTCTTAAGTTTTAGTTATACTTTCCAGTAGAATATGAATATGTAGTATAATAAACAACAAAATAAAATTATCCTTTATCGACAGTTTTCAGAAGAATGGGGACAAGAGAACACAAAAATGAAACATAACTGGCAGGTGTACAAAATTAGTTTGTTCTATCGATTTCATAATTGGATAGCATATACCACTAACAGAACAGCAAAGATGCAAAGACTGAAACTTACACCCCTAATTAAGCAACGGTGTGGCAGGTCTAATGTCCCGTACCTGCATAACACCATGACCCAGTAGGCGATCTCAAGTGAAAATTAATACTGCATGTAATAGGATTAGTTATAACCAACAGATCATGTTTAAAATATGAGATCCTCGCGTTCAAAAATCATTGACATCTGCCAAAGACGATGATGACAGCAACACAACAACAACTTCCGCATAGTTTTATTCTTTCAAAGACTAACAATACATAATAATAAAAAAGGGCTCCCTTACAACATCCTGATTACTGTCATCTGATCCCAACACAACTGTAACTAACCCGGCTGCCATGTGAGCTTCTCTTCAGGGGCTAGGTCTTGATCATAAATCAGTGAAATGACTAATTCCACATTGTTAAAACCAGTGAGTAGATGCTTGGAGCCATTCTGGCTTTTACATCTTTCAAAATGGTCAATATACCTACTCAGTAACACAATAGACTTATCTTTCAGAATGCTTCCTTCTTTACTAGGGTTGAAAAATAGCATGTTACCATTTAAATTTAAAGTGAACTTTAGTAATTAAAACGTTCATTACTTTTGAAATGGTGATCCACTAAAATATAGTTTTAGTCTTCCTCTTGTGGCCAGAATCACAAGCTCCTCCTCCTCTTTCCTGACCATTTAAAATAGCTTTCTAGATCTAAAAGACCCATGAAAATATTTATTACTGCTTCCTGCATCAGTCTTAATTTGCTACAGTAACATTACATGATAACCTTAAAAAATAAAACCTTTTTCTTTCGCTAAAGGAGCAACTAATGTAAATGGAGCTGAGATATAAACATTACCAAAAAATAAGACGCTAACACAAATTTAAAGGATTTAGTAATTAAAATATATTTTAACCATTTACATCTGCTTAAAATGTTATAAGTGATGAAACCCTAGTGTTCATATCCCTCATAATAAAAATTTATTCTGCACTTTAATACAAAGGCTATGTTGCATAAACAGAGGATTTAAAGCTGCAGCAGAGTGGCTGAATGAAAGGAAAATGGCAATCTTTCTGGCTCCAGTAGATGCCATTCCCTATCACACAATGTTTCCCACTCATAAATACATGACAAATACTTCCTCAATCATTTTTTACGAGCAGGGATGCACAGGGGGTAGTCAATGGCTAGCTTGAGGGAAAATAGGAACAGCAGGCGGCAGAAACTGTACAGAAAATGGCTATGTGGTAAATTCTCTTCTGGAACATCACTCAGTTACCCAGTCTTTGATCTTTCAGCTACAATTACACTAACTTCCACAAGATCTGACCCCCCCCCCCATCAAACATATACACTACCCCAAACCAGATCATTAGTTATATATAAAATCTAAAATTTGGTTTTATAAATAGGATCATCAATACCTCTACATTTTTATAAATTAAAATTTGCTATTTAGACAAGAGTTTACTTTCAATTGGCTGTAACCATATCATCATCACAACTGGTCTCACAAAAAACATGGGGTGTCTGGCGACAGCTAAATCACAGACTGGCGTCTCCCAAGCAGTCTGTCTACCATTAGGGTCTGGGAAATGGTATTTACTATACAATTAGAGCCAGGGAGTTCTACCTGTAATCATCCAAATACAGGTGTGAGAAGCCCCTTTGGGCAAGGAAACTGACTCATCCCTTTTCATGTAAACTTTGATGTCTGTATTGTTTCACAGAGCCTCAGGAAACCTTACCATTCATACTACAATGAGATTTATTAACTGAAGCCAAATAATATATTTAAAATTCCTTCCCAAAGGTAACAATGTTTAACATATCAATCACAAAATTTATAAGAATTTTATATAAGAAACAAGACAGAACTGTTTATTTTAAAGTTAATTATCTATTGGAGAACACTGACCAGTCAGAACTAAATTTCATGTCAGGTTTATGCTTTCTAGAACATTACCAATAAAGAGGCCAAATTCAGTTTCCTATCAGGAACACAAAATGTCTTATAGTAATATCAACAGGGCATTTTTAGTTGCAGTAATTTCACAGAATTTATTCTAATGATTTATTGGAGTTAACCATCTGACATTAATTATTGTTTTGGCTTCCAGTCTATGAATGTTTATTTTTCAGTTTAAAGCTTCTCACTCTTTGATATCACATGGAAATGAGAATTTTTAATGGAAAATTGAAACCATGTGCATCTAAGTACTTAATGAAGTACAGGGGGAAAAAACGACAATATATTTTAGGAGGATTCAGATACTTTGCTTTGGATAGTTTTGGTTTGTTTCTATGACTTAATAATATAAAATACTGAGGGTCCAGTGAGTACTATGCCAAATGTGTACAGGCCCTTATGTTACATGAACATATGATTTTTTGAAGTTACTAGTGAACAAAAGAAAACCTTGTATATTTCGGTTACATGTCAAAAATGACAATACGTGAATGCATAGTTTTTTATTTTAAAGTGTTTGAAATCTCTGTATATTTCAAAGTGTTTGAAACAAATACCTGATCTTTTCCTCCACCATACAGTTTTTGTTTTAATTAGAAAAGTGTTTTTAAAGCATTCAATCTGGATTTAAAACTGATGCCCAGCTACAATCCCAAATGGATATTTTAAAGTCACATATAATATCAACAAACCTAGAATTCCCTAGTTTAAAAAGTTTTATTGCTCTAACTACATTTATTCTCATTTTGCAAAGGAAAAAAATATTAATGTCTATTCAATTTAAATTTGATAATTAAATATGTATAATTCAATATTGCCTAATGGAATTCCTTTTTTCCCCTTAAGTTCTTTCAGTGTAAACCATTAGGAGACTCATCTCAGAATGTTAAAAAAACTAGGCAAAGCTTTCTCATCCACTGTAAACTTTTTAATAATAAGGAGAAAAACATTAAAATCAAATGTAGCAATAAATACATATGTATGTGTATTTGCGTCTGTACAGATATGGTATGTAGGGGAATATCTGGGGAGAAAAAAACTTACCATTTGTTTTTCTTTCTAATGTAGTCTTTTTCAGAAAGATTAACCAAATAGACCATTGGTTTTGAAGTCAGAAATAAGTGTTTATTCAACACTTCAATCTAGAGTGGGAGACAGAAAAAGAATCCTTTTTAAAAGTTGAGTAAATACTAAGTCACTGAAGAACTTGAAGGAAAACTCTTTAAACAAGTAGCTTTTTTTCATTTTTATAATTCCTGTTTCTAAAAGATTAGTTGTCACAAAATATCTGGAGCAGGGGAAAAGAAAAACTAACAAGCCTGGGAATAAGAAACCATTAACAGAAGTTTAGATATAATAATGTTAAAATAATAACTTTAATTTGTCCTCTAAGAAATCAAAGCAAAGGTAATAACAGATTGCATCTTATTTATAACTTACCTCTTTATCATTCCAATCATGATAGAAGCGTACAGGTTTCTTTTGATCTATAACCCAGGATCTGACTTTGCACATTATGTCCTATACACAATTGAGAAAAAAGTAAATACAAGATGCATACTAAGCATTTACATACTAAATACTAAAATTAAAAGTTCTCAAACCCTCAAAATAAAAATAAAGTCAACTTTCTTATGAAAGGAGAAGTCACACAGATAATTATTTTCAATATCTCATTAAAATACTAAATAGCAATGAAACATTAATGTGGCATTAAAATTTTAACATATGAAATGTGGAATACTAGCAAAATTAGTAACAATCTTAAAAATTTCAAGACAATTAAAACATACCAAAGACTACAAGAGTTAATGATATTTCAATATTATCTAGTGATGTCAACTGCAAGATAAATGTGCTATTAGGAAATGGAGGGGGGAGTACTGGAGAAAGATTGAATTATAATTTTTTTCTTAAAAAGCAAAACAAACAAAATAGATGAAACTGAGCCTATTATTGATGATCTACCCTCCAAAATATTAAATCAACTGACCAAAACCCCTTTTATTCTGAATTAATTTTTTTGCTGACACCTTTTCCCTGCCCACTTCTCCTGTACCCGCTCCAAACCACACCCCCGCCCAACCTGCCAAAGCCTCCATTACACAATGGCAAGAGCCCTGCACTGGTGACCTCCAACCAGCTGCATTCACTTTCAGAACATCTCTCTCTGCTGGAAATCTAAAGGCCTTTTAGTTAGCAAGCTAGTGTGCATTCAGAAGGAGTAACTGCAGGAAGAGCCCAATGTGCTTTGTTTCTCTGGCCTTTCTTCACAGAAAGATTAATCATCTGTGAAATGGAAACGGCAAACAGCAAGTGACACAAACTGAACCCTTCAAGCCTTTCCTCATCAGTTTTGTGGTTCTGAATCTAAAAGCTGCGTGTGGCAAGGCTCTCCTTACAGGCAGGTGTTAATAAAAGGCTCTTGGGTCTGAAAGGTCAAACTTAGCTCTTGCAGAAGAAGTGTGTTTGAGAGTCATCTGTTTTTTGTTGTTGTTGTTGTTAAAGATAACTTATGAATATGTTTTAAATACGCATTTCTCAAAATTTATTGAAATACACAATTATTAGTAATAGATTTCTTAGATTTTTGTTGATGTATTTTACTTTACCATAAATCATTAGTCTTCTATAAATACCCACTTGTTAAATTACCTCAATATTTAGTATACTTTCCTTCCAAATCTTGCTGTTACCAACAGGAAAAATAAGAAAAAAGCCCTATATCCTTAGATCCTGATTTGCAACCCTCCAGGAAAAGGACTTCCCACAGACTTTAGCAAGGAAGGGGCAAGCTAAAAACTTTTAATGAAATCTAACATGTTCTGCTTAAGAATAATCACTTTTACTCTTCTATAACTGAATTTCACTCATAAATGTTTAAAAGTGGCTAATGTAACACCATTTCCTACAAGGAGAAGATCAAAGTGCTATATTACAAATGCATTATGATTAAAAAAGCCCTGTGCAGCCTTGCTATTAACTGTTCTTTAAACCCTAAAAGGCTTCCCATAGATCTCACTTGGCACTGCATATACAACCTTTGACAAGTAATGTAGACCATTTTTATTCATTGCCTAAAATTGTAGGCAATTATGTGCGTCACACTGGCCACCTGCAAATTCTGAATGCCTGCTCCAGTTGTCAGTGCAAAAAACTAATGTCGGAGGGGATTAATCTAGGGGGAGAGAGTCCTCTTTAATGGCTCCAGCAGGTGAAATGGCCCAGCTGGTTACTATGATGAGTGGCCAGAACAGCTTATGTAGAGACACGCAACAAGATTATACAAAAGGAGGAGAAAACAGTGGCACCATCTTACATTTGGTTCCATTAGTTTTTCAATTAAAAAAAGAAAAGAGAAGAAAATAGACAAAGGAAAGCCAAACCAAAAATAAGGCAGGAAATTAAATCTTAATAATATAAAAAGTGTAAAATACTTTTGTAACTATAAACATTTTTACAAAACCAAAGGGCCTCAATAAATGCTGATTGCTAGTGAAGGAATTTCAGTATTTCACTCTCATTTTAAATTAACTAGACCATCACTTCAGACATAGAGATCTTATCACAAAATCTTTTTGACATAGTTTCTTTCCCCCTTCATGCCAACATATTCTATTACAAATTAGGAGCACACAAATTTTAGATAAAAGAGAATTAACTCATAACTAAAGTCCTAAAGCGGTATATTCATAAAGACACGTTCAAATCTTTTCAGAAAAATTTATAGATTATAACCAAATTTTTAAAGTTGAAAGTAAAAATATTTTAAAACTTAAAATATTTTATTTTATACTCAGTACTCTCTTAATTATGCTCACAAAAGATTTAACAGCCAAGGAAAGACACTTTAGATTACTAAGCTGCCAGTCTTACTTAAGACAAATCAAAAATAGAGTGCTCTCAGATTATCTTATGTAAATGATCATTATATGGTATAGTTGCAAAGTGCTGTTTTTCTTACATAAAGTAAAAATTAATTTTTAGTTTTAGCAAAATTAAAGATGTTATGTTCCTTATCCTAATAAGAACCCAATGAATAGCACAGGGAACTCTACTCAATACTCTGTCTCTGTAATGACCTATATGGGAATAGAATCTAAAAAAGAGTGGATATATGTTTATGTGTAACTGATTCACTTTGCCGTACTGCAGAAACTAGTACAACGTTGTAAATCAACTCCAATAAAAATAAATTAAAAAAAAAAGATGTTATGTTCCTTATCTGAAAAACTTCTGATCAAATGAAAGAAAAGATTTGGACTTATCTCTATTCTTAATGGATTGACTGAATTTTTTTCTTACACTTGTATATATAAATACATATATTAATAATTATGGTTAGAACAATATTCCATTGAATTGAATTTGGTTAACTGAAAAAGTAATCTAATACATACTTAACCTACTTTTAACAAATTAGAATACAATAAAAACAAAATAAAAACATCTTAATGCATCAGAAGTTACTTAAGAATTTTGTATGTCTTTAGTAACATCGTTATATAGAAATACAGATACAGGAGGAGGACTTCTGATACCTTTAACAAATTCCTCATTTTCAAAATTAATTCTGTACATGATGAAGATTATGCAAAACTTCCTGGTCATTTGAACTTTTTTGGTTATACTACAACAACATGAGTATACTAACTCAAGGTAACCGCTTAATGCTTAAATGTGGGAATAAATTCTAGATCCACCACTTACCAGGTCTATGACCGATTACTTCACTGATAAAATGCAGATAATGATGTTATCTACCTCCTGGGGGTTATTGTAAAGATCAAAAGAGATAATGCATATAAGGTGTTTAGCATAGTTCTTGGCACAGAGTAAGTCCTCAATAAATGTGACTTGTTGCCACTGTTATTATGATTGTTGAATGATTAAATACCAGTGATCTACAAAATGGCAGTATAGTCTCTTGGGTACTCCTTTATAGCACACATCTTCTCCAACTGTTCACTAGTCCTTTTCTTCAAATTTCTGACAGTTACCAGCAATACTGGCTTTCTTTGTAAAATCTCAATTCAAGCTTCTAGTCTTAACATTTTATAAGGACTGGCTTTTGCTGAATAACTACATTTTAACTGCAAAAACATTTAATCCAAACTCACCTTGAAAACTTTGCTCTTCTGCCCTGACTCTTCTTATTGATAGCCTCATATTTAATTTTAGAAATGCTCTATGTTCTTGACATATTTTATTACTGTTGTTGTTAGTAGCAGCTACAATGTATTTAGACTCAGAGAGGATGTGTGATTTGCCTAAATTTCTATTGCCAGCAAGGGGCAGAGCTGAGATTCAAATTCAGGTCCAAGTGACTTGAAAATTCATGTTCTGTCCAATCAACCTGGCCTGTTTGTCTTCCTTACTGCCTTTCTAATTACTCCTCGTTTAGCTTAGGCATTCCCAAGGTTGTAATTCAAAGTCTTCATTCTCGTTCCAAGATCATTAGGAAAATTCAATAGTCTTACTATTTGGGTACAATATCTGATTGTCAATCCATGTACCACAAAAATAATATTTTCTCTGCAAACACTAACATAACCTTGTTATGTTATATAACCCACACAGACTTTCCAAGACTACCTGACTTCTCTGTCTTGGTATTCTTTAGTTCCCGTAGCAGAAATTATTAATCCATGACCCATAAATGGATTTCAGGAGTTTCCTAATACCCTGAAATTGTGTGTAAAGTCTATGTGTGTGTGCTTTTGAGGGATAATGGCACATACCTTCCAAATGCTTTAAAAAAAGATTCACGATCCAAAAATCCAAGAACCATAGTTATGAGTGACTCCATGGCAACACTCAAATGCTCCAATGACAGCCAATTAAGTATATGTCCTAACCTCAAAACTGGTACAAGAGTGTAAAGCAATTATATTCCAATAAAGAGCTTCAAAAATAAAAAAAATAAAAAAATAAAGTAATGTCCTAGGTTCATGGACTCCCAGACTTGAGGTTCAGAGACACTGACCTAAAACTTGCTTCAGCCAGACTCTGAACTCAAAATTCACCTATTTTTATCAAAACTGTGCTGATAAAAATTCTAGCCACTATGAGGTTTATCTAACACAATTACAGTTAAAATCATAACAGGGTTGTTGGAAAATAAGTTAAATATATCATTATTCTAAAAGAATAAATTGCTTGAGAGTTAAATATGTTCAGAGAGAAAAATATGTAACTTGCTTTACTATATATTTAAATAAACCATAAAGCTACAGTAATCAGAACAGTGTGATACTAGAACAAAAAGAGAGGTATAGATTAGAAACAAACCTAAAAATCCATTAATTGAAGATTTGTTTATAAATTATGGGGCATTCATATAACAGAACAGTTTTTATCCATTAAGACAAGACACACCTGTACATACATCTGCAAGGGAATATGTTCAAAAATACATTGCTAAGTAAAAAAAGCAAGTTCAGAACAATGGAAAAAAGTTAAGAATATGGATTTTGTTGTCAAACAGTTTTGGGCTCAAGTCCTGGCTCTGCCACTTCCTAGCTGTATAACTTTGGGGCAGGTACTTAACCTAAGTTTGTTTCTGTAAAACTGGGATAGTAACTCCAATTCAATATACGGTGATTGTGATGATTAAATGAGAAAATACATGTAAAGTAACTGACACAGTTCCAGGCACACAGTAAATACTTCATAGATATTAAGTATTATTATTTATGGCAGAATGCATAATGTGATTCCATTCGTGGTTCCGAAACCATATATAATACATATAAATAAATGTGCTCATAAAATGAAACTGGATAGATGCCTTACCAAATTGGTAGGAACGGAAGTCAGGATGATTGGATTCCAGAGAGACTTTCCCCTTCTGTTTTTAAAACTGCAATGCTGTTTTATTTATTTTTAACCAATAAATATCACCCTTAAAATAGGAAAAAAAAAAAAAGGTATATTCACAGGGTGAGGGGGGAAAGAGGACTTCATCTGTCCTCTGCCCACCATCTGTAATCCTAAAATTTGATGGCTAACTGGATAGGCTTGGCAGTTTATCAAGGTGACTCACTCTTATTCTACAATAATTATAGCTTCCAAGCCTGATACTTTTCTCTAGCCAAACCCATTACTCTAATACCTGAAGTTAACAGCCAGATGAGCTGACCTATGCTGGTTGGGTGGCTTTAACGCACACAGCCAACAATGCACTCAAACCAAAAGAATGGGGAGCAAGGCCTCCAGCTCAAAATAATCTGGTTAGAAGTTCAGTAATACAGCTTCCTCTTGCTCCAACCAAGTATCCCTTTAAACATCCCAAAACGAGAAAAGTCCAATCTATACTTTCATTCACGAAATAGACCTCTACTGTATTCTAAGTTGAAATTTAGGATCTGCCTGAATCAGAATATTAAGCATTTGTTGCTCTACTAGATGAATGCTGCTGTTTATAGAAACCAGAGTAGTGATCACTGACTACCATCTTTCTATATACTTCAGTGACTAAAACTTCCAGAAAAGAATCAGGCAACATAGAACTAAGACACATGGCAGCAATGCTCTGATGGCTGAGTGAGTGTGTGGGAGGTGGGGGGAAGAATGTCCTCCAAGAATTAAAATGATACATTAATTCCAGCAATAACCTATGAGAATGTATGTTGGCAGTTGTTGGTTTTCAGTTATGTGATTCCCTGAAGTAAATAGTGGAAACTTAAAACAGCAATGGCCCCTGTAGGCTATAAAGTGGCAACCGGGATGGACACTAATTCATTTTTGAGATATAGATCTCAGCAGAGGATTTGACCATTACTAAGAATAAGGCAACTGTCCCTATAATTTCTGTAAATAAGTCTGAATGGGTTTCACCATGTTCAAGGAAGGACAAAGGGAATGGGAAAAGCCCCAAAATCTGATTTTAATAAAAAGGCTACTGAATAAGGAGAGTCATAAAGGACGAGGAAAATGACCATATGTGTGCGCGCACGCACGCACGCGCACACACACACACACACACACGCCACCCTCTTCATTATTTGGCATACTTGGCAGAATGCAAAAAGAGAGAGTGCCTATGAAACAGGAGCATGAGGCCATAAAGAGAGAACAGAGTGAGGTTAGGAAAAAATGGATGAGATGCCAAGAGAGTTGAACTAAGACAGATTTTCAAGGAAACCAAAATCAAAGCGGGAAAATAAAAATCTAAGCTGGAGCTTCACCTGATATGGCAGAATACAATCAGTGGTTTGACGGCCAAACTTGAAAAGGGGTTACACTGAAGTATCATATATATTCAGTGTAATATACATAAGTGTACAGCTTGATGAAGTATCACAGAATGAACATATGCATGTAACTACCAGCTGATCAACCCACAGAACATTATTAGCAATGCAGTCACACTGTTCTGCTCCTCTCTAGAGATAATCACTATCTTGGCTTTTTTGCACCACAAATTAGCCTGTTACTGAAATTTATGGAAATAGAATCATACAATATGTATTTCTTTGTGTCCAGCTTCTTTTGTTTGACATTGTATGTGAAATTCATCCATGTTGTCAGATGTAGCCATAGTGTGTTTTTCTTTGCATGTAATATTCCACTAAAGGAATATACCTCAATTTGTCTATTCTACTACTGATAGACACTTAGGTTGTTTATACTTTAAAACTATTACAAATAAAGCTACTATAAACATTCTTGTACATGTATTTTAGTAAATTTATGTATGCATTTCTCTTCAGCATATACCTAAGACTGGAATTGCTCCACTCTTAGGTCACACGTTTACTCAAACTTAGTAATTGCCAATCAGTTTTCAAAAGCAGATGTACTAATTTACACTCTCATCAACAGTGAGAATTCCAATTCACATTCCCTCCAACACTCGGTACTGTCAGTCTGCTTAATTTATAGTAAGTGTGTAGTATCTCACTGTAGTCTGGATTTGCATTTCCCTAATGATTAATGGGGGATTTCCTCTTTTATGAAGTACCTGTTCAAGTCTTTTGCCTATTTTTCTGTTGGACTTCCTTTTTCTTATTTATAGTTCTTTGCATATTCTGTAGACAAGTTCTTTATTAGATACTGTAAATATGTTCTTTCGCTCGGTAGCTTACCTTACCAAATTTTAGCTTAGCAAAAGTCCTAATTTTTATGTAGCCCAATTTTAAAATCTTTTCCTTTATAATTACTGCTTTTTGTGTCCTGTTTAAGAAAAATACCCGTCTATTCCAAGGTCATGAAAATATTCTATGTTATAGATGTTTTATTCTATAAGAGTTTCACTTCTTACTCTTTGTAAACTTTACTTTTTGTGTATAGTGTGAGGTGGGTGACAATTTATTTTTCTCTCCCACAGGCATATCCAACTGACCCAACACCATTTCTTGATAAAAGCATTCCTTTCTCCATTATTCTGCAGTGCCATCTCTACCACAAATCAAAGTGTATGTGTGTCTGTATACCCACTCTGTCACACTGGTCAATTTGTCTATCCTTGCCTGTCTTAATCACTGCACATTTATAATAGTCGATATAAGGTTCATGCGTACCAAGTCCTCCATGTTTGTTTTTGAGACTGTCTTGCTTACTTTGGGACCTCTGCATTTCCATGAAAAACTTAATTTGTCAATTTCCACAAAAACCAAAATGATGAGATTTTGACTGGGATCTGGTTGAATCTACAGATCAATTTTAGAGAGATATGACATTTTTAAAATATCAAGTCTTCCAATCAAAACATGATATAACTTTCCATTTATTTCTCTAAATAAGTGTTTTATAGTTTTCTGCATAGAAATTTTAGTATAACTTTCACTAGATTTATCCATAGGTATCTGAATTTTTAAAATGCTACTACAACTGGCATCTTTTTAAAAAATTTCCTTTAAGTTCCAGATTATGAGATATAATTTTTTATATTGACCTTTATCCAACAACCCAGATGACTTCATATATTAATTCCAATGGTTTATATCCCAAATTCTATCATGTCTTCTAAGTATACAGCATGCCACCTTTTATTTTATGTTATCTAATATAAGAATTATACAAGACTGAAGAGAAGCAGTGATAGTATGCATGACTGGTTCTGTTCACGATATGAGGGGGAAAGCTTTCAGTATTTCACCATTAAGTATAATCGTTTATGTAAGTTTTTTTGTAGATACCCTTCCTCAGATTAAGGAGATTACCCTCTATTGCTAGAGGTCTTTTTTAAAAATCATAAGTGATCAAATACTATCAAATCCTTTTCCCAGTGTTTAAAGATGATCATGTAATTTTTCTACTTTATTGTGTTACATTAATTTTTAATATCAACATGCTTTGCATTCCTAGAATTTTAGTCATATCATATTATCATTCATATTATTTTTTACTGGATTCAGTTTGTTAATATTTTATTTAAGATTGTGCATTTATGTTAATGAAAGATTTGTCTTTAACTTTTCTTTCTTATATTGTATCAGGACTCTTCTGACCTCATAAAACCAGTTGGCAAGTTTTGTTTTTCTATTCTTTTCTTTTCTATTCTAAAGTTTCTTTTTCTATTCTAAAGTTTTCCTTTTCTATTCTCTAGAAGAAAGTGTGTAAGACTTTAAATGGTATAGTGAAGTCACCTGGGCCAGGAGTTTTCTTTATAATAGGGTTTTAAATTATGAGTTCAATTTCTTCAATAGATACAGAACTAATGAGATTTTTATTTCTCCTTATATTAGTTTTGTTAAGTAGTTTTTAAAGATATTTGCTAATTTCACATAGTTTTCGAAGTACTGTCCTAAGTTGTTTATAATATCCTCCTATTAGCATACTAACATCTGTTAGATCTATGGTAATACTCCTCTTTCATTCCTGGTGCTGGTTTTGTTCTTCCTTTTTCACTCTTTCACCAGTCTTGCTAAGAATTTTTCAATTTTATTAGTGCTTTCAAAGAAGCAACTCTTGGCCTTTTTGAGACTCTTTATTACATGTTTCTTTTCTATTTCATTAATGTCTGCCCTTATCTTTATTGTTTCTTACATCTACTTTCTCTGGGTTCTTTTTCCAGCTCCTTCAGATGGATACTTTGAGAACACGGATTTTACCCTTTCTTATTTTGGATATATACATTTGAGACTATAAATTTATAGAATTTGTATACATCAGAAAATAGGACAAATTTTGAAATGTATTTTCATTCTCATAGGGTTAAACATTTTCTTTTTCTTTTCTCTCTCTCTCTTTTTAATTTATTGGCTGAATTGGGTCTTTGTTGCGCACGGGTTTTCTCTAGTTGTGGCAAGCAGGGGCTACTCTTCATTGCAGTGCACAGGCTTCTTATTGCAGTGGCTTCTCTTGTTGCAGAGCACAGGCTCTTGGCGCATGGGCTTCAGTAGTTGCGGTGCATGGGTTCAACAGTTGTGGCTCACTGGCTCTAGAGCACAGGATCAGTAGTTGTGGTGCACAGGCTTAGATGCTCTGCAGCATGTGGGATCTTCCCAGACCAGGGCTCGAGCCCATGTCTCCTGCACTGGCAGGTGGATTCTTAACCACTGCGCCACCAGGGAAGCCCAAACATTTTATTTTCATTATCATTTCTTCCTTAAGACATAATATCTTTTAAAAGCGTACTGTTTAATTTCCAAACATTTAGAAATTTCCTGTAATCTTTTCATTATTGATTGCTAATTTTAATTCATAGTGGTCAGATAACATATTCTTTATGATTTCAATCATTACAAATTTGTTCATTTGCTATACGGCTAACAATATGGACAATTTTGGTAAACGTTCTGTTGGCACTTGACAAGAATGTACATTTGTGGTTGTTAGGTGCAGTATTCTATATGTCAGTTGGGTTAAGTTCCTTAATCACATGGTTTAAATCTTCTATATTTTTACTAAAATTGTGTCTGTTTGTTCTATCAAATACTAAAAGAAGTATTAAAATAGTCTATCCTGGGGACTTCTCTTGTGGTCTAGTGAATAAGACTCCATGCTCCCAGTGCAGGGGGACTGGGTTCGATCCTTGGTCAGCGAACTAGATCCCACACGCATGTCACAACTAAGAGTTCACATGCCACAACTAAGGAGCCCATGTGCTGCAACTAAGGACCCAACAAGCCACAACTAAGGAGACTGTGAGCTGTAACTAAGGAGCCTGCCTGCCACAACAAAGATCTGGTGCAACCAAACAAATAAATAAATATTTTTTAAAAAATAGTCTATCATGATTGTAGATTTGGGTCTTTTTAAAAAAAAAACTTTTTAGTTCTATCAGTTTTTGCTTTATATGTTTTGAGGTTATATTATTAGGCATATACAAACTTAAAATTATTTTATCTTCCTGGTAGATTGAACATTTAGCATTATGAGATGCTTCCTTGTAACTCTTTTAAAGTCTACTTTGATATTAGTATAATACAGTGGCTTTTTTTTGAGAATGGTGGTGGTTAGGACTTGAGGAGTGGTATCTATTTCTTTATCCTTTAATCTCAATTTTTCTCTGTCTTAATATTTAAGATGTATCTTATAAGCAGCATAGAGGTCAGTTTTAAAAATCCAATCTGACATTCTTTGTCTTAACTAATTTTTTAAAAATTTATTGAGAGGAAATTCACATAAGCATAAAATTAACCATTTTAAAGTAATTTAGTACTAAGCATCCATGATGTGATGCAAACACCACCTCTATTGACTTCCAAAACATTTCAATCACTTTAAAGTAAAACCTCATACTTATTAAGAAGTTTCTCCCCTCCCACTAGCTCCCAGCAACTACCAAGCTGCAGTTCTGTCTCTATGAACTTACCTATTCTGCATATTTCACACATATGGAATCACACAATATACGTGACCTTTATGTCTGAGTTCTTTCACTTAGCATAATATTTTCAAGGTTGATCCACGTCTGGCATCTGCACTCATTTACTTTTCAAGGCTGAACAGTATTCATTGTATGTATATATCACAATTTGTTTATCCACTCATCCCCTGATGGACATTTGGGTTGCTTCTACCTTCTGGCTGTTGTGAATAATGCTGCTATAAAAATGCATGTACAGGGGACTTTGCTGGTGGTCCAGTGGTTAAGAATCCACCTTCCAGTGCAAGGGATACAGGTCTGATTCCTGGTTGGGGAACTAAGATCCCACATGCCGTGTGACAACTAAGCCAACATACTCTAGAGCCTGTGTGCCACAACGAAGACCCAATACATCCAAAATAAATTAAAAACATGCATCATGTATACATATTTGTTTGAGTACCTGTTTTCAATTCTTTTGGAAATATCAATCTGGGAGTGGAACTGCTGCGTCATATGGTAATTCTATGCTTAACTATTTGAGAAACTGCCAAACTCTTTGTCTTTTAATTGGAGTATTACATAACTTTTAATTATTTCATTATTGCCCCCATTGTGCTATTATTGTCACGTATTTTAACTGTACCTCTATATAGTAAAGTCATAAGACATTTTAATTTTTTTACCTTTTATTTTGAAATAATTTCAAACTTAAAGAAAAACTACAAAAATAGAGAATGTCTGTATACCCAGATTCATTAAAGTATCATGTTGCCATATTTGTTTTATCCTTTATATGTATGCATATACACAAGAAAATATAGGCATATTATTATATTCTTATATATACATATTGCCAGAATTCAGTGTAGATATGAGAAATGATGGAAAGAGAATGTGTCAAAGACGATTAAGTTTTTGGTTTTCATAATCTAACAGATAGTGGTACAATTCACTGAGCTAAGAAACCCTGAAGAGAATCAGGTTTGAGGGAAGGAGTTTGATCTTAGATGTGCTCACTTTGAGATGTCTTTGAGAAACACATGAGATGTCAAGTCAGGAATTAAATACACTAGCCTGGAGCTCAGAGAACAGATCAGGGTTAGAGATACAAATCTGGAAGTTATGTGTATTGAAATAGTAATTGTATCAATAGATATGGATGTATCACATAGAAAGAGAATTGAGAGCAGAGATGAGAGCCTAAGACTCAACTTTCAGTAATGCCAATATTTAATAAAAGGTATACGATGAGCCTGCAAAAGAAACTGAGAAGTTGTGAGAGAAGTAGGAGGGAAACCAGGAGATTGTGGTCATGGAATCCAAGGAAGAGCAGTTCAGGAGATCACCCAACAGTGTCCAATACTACTGACAAATCACAATGACGAAAATGTTCCTTGGATTGATTTAACAATGCAAAAGCCACTGATGACCCTGGTAAAACCTGTTTGAGTTTAATGGGCAGATAAACTGGATAGATTGAAGTGAGTTATTAGGAGGTGGAAAAAATAACTCTTTCAAGAGATTTTAAAGAAGGAGAATAGAGAAATTTTGGTAATTGAAGGATGAGAAGTGTGGTATTCAGGAAGAAGTGTTTTTTAAGATTAAAAAAGAAATCTTTAAATAGTTGATAAAAAAGTCTAGTTTGAGAGGGATAAGTTGTATATACAAGAAAGAAGGAACTACTGGTGACTGAAATACAACTTTGTGAATACATTAAAAACCACTGAACTATATACTCTAAAAGGGTGAACTTAATGATGTGTGAATTTACCTCAATAAAATCACTTGAAAGCAACAAAAGGAAACAAAAAAAGAAGGGAAGACTAAGAGTGTCAGATTTCTAGAAAGTTAGGAAGTGATAAGATTCAAAGAATTGGCATAACTAGCCACAGATAAGAGGAATGAATAGTAGGCTTTAGTGTTCGCTACTGGAAAATTAGAGAGAAAATGAAGGAATTCCCATGTCTGATGGCTTTCATTTTGATCTTTGAAGTAGGCGGCAACGGCATCTGCTAAGGGTACGGATGGATGAAAACAGGGAATGGGCATAAATAAGAAGTTTGAGGAAAGTAGGGAAGCAGTTGCAGCAAAGAGCAGGAGAGCAACTAGGAAATCTGGATATAGCTGAGGACCCACTTGAGGTTGGTAATAATGAGTTTATGGGGATACTACCATGTCCTATTTTTAATTTTCTCCATCTGTGTTCTGCTGGTGACAGGCAAGGAGAAAGTGGACAGAGAGAAATATCCAGGAAGGTATGCCTATAGCATATGTACCATAACATAAGTTATTATATGAGTTCATTCCCCTCAGAGCATTTATAAACTGATGATTCTAAAGTAGTTTGGTCTTAAATGACTCTAATCCTTGTAAGCCTTGCCCCAAACACAATACATTCTTTGTGTTATCCCGCTACCTTAAAGAGCTTTGCACTTCCTAATTTCTGTCTTCAAATAAGTAACAGTGAGTACTGAGAACCTATAAGCCAGACACAAAAAGACAAAAATTGTATAGTTTCGCTTATATGAAATACCTAGAGTAGGCAAATTCACAGAGAAAGGAAGTAGAATAGTGGGCTGGGGGAGGAGGAAATGGTATGTTACTATTTAAAAGATACAGAGTTTCAGTCTGGGATGGTGAAAAAGTTCTGGAAATGAGTAGTGGTGATGGTCGGACAACACTGGGAATGTACTTAATACCACTAAATTGTACACTTAAGATGATTAAAGTGGTAAATTTTATCTTATGTATAGTTTACCACAATCAAAAAAAATTTTTTTTCAAGAGTAAGAAGCGTCTGCTTTCGGCTATGTCTTAAAGAATGACTAGGAAACAGGGCTGAAGGGGGGCAAAAGGTAGAGCTGTAGTAAATGAGCTCATGTGAAACCAAAATGTTTAGTTCACTGTTGGGAGAGTTGAGAAACTGTAAGTCAGGCAAGGTCGGATCACAAAGAAATTTGTAAGCCATGGACTGTATGCTGCCAGTATCTTATAGGAAGATGGTGAGGTACTCAATCAAGGGAATAACATTGTGAGACCTGCAGTTTCTAATTGTGGAGAACAAGAGCAAGAATGGAGGTAAAGAAATCAGTTTAAGCATAAATGAGGCCCAAACTAAAGAAGTTTTTAAAATAAGGAGGAAGGAAGAGATATAGGGAATATTCAGAAAATAAAATCAATAGGATGGGATATAAATGGTAAATGAGAGAGGAATCAAAGATACTGATATTCAATTCAAACAATTTGGGTCCACTGAGTTGGAGATCATGAGAACTGAGAGAATATGGGGAGAAAGGTGAATGAATGCAATTCAGTCTCAGCAAGTACTTTTAGTATCATGTTCTTTTAGAAACGATCTTTTTAAGTCATGTAAGAATAGTTCTGGAAAGATATATAAGAATCTAAGGAGGAGAAAATGGTAAATGAGAAGACATAAGTGGGTGGGAAAATTAGGTTTTTACAGTATACTCTTTTGAATCTTTTGATTTTAATGAAAAACACATCTGCTACATATTTAAATATTTTTAATATTTTTTAAAGTTATGTAAAAATCAACTTTAAAAAGTGTCATAAGAATAATGAGAAGAAATCTGCTAATAGCTATATGTTTGGGGGACATTAATTATTTAATTCAGAGAGACTGACAGGAAAAAAAGATCTGTTGATTACAATTCCTGGTTGCCTTATTTAGTTGTTTAATTAAGTGATTGTTAGTTGTATAAATACTTTTTAAGTATGATGATTTCCAAATAACTGATCAATAAAAAATAAAAATTTCCTTAAAGCTTTCTACCTTCATTTTCCAAATTTTGTTTTTCCAAATAGAATGTATACACACTTTAAAATCAACCTTGAACTTGATGCCTTGGTGTTAATGTTATGGCTTAAAGTATCCTCCAAAAAGATAGGTTGAAGTCCTAATCCCTCAGAGTATGACCTTAGTTGGGAATTAGCTAAAGATGCCTATCTGGAGTAGGATGGGCCCTTAATCCGATTATGACTGGTATCCTTATAAGAAGAGGGAAATTTGGACAGAGAGGGAACACAGAGGGAAGGTGGCTATGTGAAGACGGAGGCAGAAATTGTAGTTATCCTGCCACATACCAAAGAATGCCTGGGGCTACCACAAGCTGAAGAAGCAAGAAAGGATTCTCCGCTGGAGGCTTCAGAAGCAGCATGGCCCTGCCAACACCTTGATTTCAGACTTCTAGCCCCCAGACTGTGAAAGAATAAATTTCTATCATTTTAAGTCGTTTAGTTTGTGATACTTGTTGTGGCAGCCCTAGGAAACTAATACACCTGGCTAATTAATACCAATAGTAAATGCTTATCCCACTCTTGACTTCTTTAGTGCCTCAGTTTTAACACAGCAGAAACACCCACTTTATAAAAGGTAACTTTATGTCAGAATTTATGAACATTACACTTAGGAAGATTCTATCTTAGCATTAAAAAGTTGGCTCATGTTTTATGCTAAAGTATATCTAATCCATGTTTTTCCTGCTTATTTACATTAAAAATACAAATGACACCCAAATCTAGAAAGTGGAAACTTCACAGGAAGAGAGACTTGAATGTTAAATTTCTGCAAGATTATCCAGAAAATAAAGACACATTTGAATGAATATTAAGGAATAATCACAAAGTACCTATTTTTCTTATAACTTTCAAGTAGCTTTTATAGTCTAGGATCTACATCCAATTAAAGTCCCTGATTCTGTTAGTCAAGATTACAAACATAAACGGAAGAAAAGAAGCCAATCGCATTTTACACCTTTAGACCATTTGTTAGAGAATACAAGAAAACATTAAAAACAAACAAACACACAATTCCCCTACAAGAACTAATTGATATCATAATCACATAGATTCTCTCTTTGTATTAGGAAAACTAAATTAGAAACAAGGAAAAATATAAAACACCACCAAATTAAACACCAAAGAACAACCAAAAATAAATAGAATGATTAGGATAAAAAGTTCAAATGCACACTGGATGAAGAAATGAGCAGCAGAGACTGTCAGTGCCCTGCCTCTAACCCCTCTGCCCTCACAGATCCAGTACATTCTGATGGCTTCTTAACCGTAAGCATTTGTAACTACCTAAGCACCGTGCTCAGACCTCACAGACATCAGGTGCCAGGCAGTTAGTTAACACTCCCAGGAGCAGCCCATAACCCATGACTGATGGAAATTAGTTAATAATTAATTACCCCAGCTTCCTCACCCTTCCAGTAGAAAAACTATGACACTCTGTCTACACTGTATTCTAGAGGTCCCTAAAAGGACTGACTGATCCCTATCGGCTCAGGGTTTCCCACCTGCTCATATACATACTTTGTATTGGTTTCCTTCTTCTTGGTCTTAATTCCCCACTCCCTAATGTGTGCCTCCTAAGTGAACTCTCAAGGAAACTACTCCCACTCCAATACTTGCTTCAAGGTCTACTTCTGAGCAAACCCAACCTAAATTTAGATTAAAAGGCAAAGAGTTTGAGATATGATTCAAAATGGCTTTGTAACTCAAAAAAAGTCACAGTTGTGAGAAACTCATAAGGAGCTTCTACTTAATTCTTCATAAATGACATTGCCTATTCAAATTCTCGGGTTAGTGAAGATGAAATTGATCCTAAAGCCTATGACTTCTCATGTGTGCATCTCTTTCAGCTTCACATCTCCTACTACATTCCTTTTCCAATTTCGGACAGAAACTTCAAAACTCTTCCTATAGTGCAAAGCTAAAAATTATAGTTTGATGAATACAGGTCAGAAACAGCTAAGGACAATGTATAGGCATTTACCTCTTTTTTCAGAGGCCACCTAAAGGAAATAATTTCCTTAGACCTTTTTTTCTTAATAGAAATTAATAATACCTTGGTATGTAAAGAAGTCAAGTAACAGAGAGGTATAGAGGGTAAACAGTCAAAGCACCCACCCCAATCACTCATTCTCTCACAGCCGCTAGTCCCTTTCCAAACACTGTACTGTAAAAAACTTTTTTTTACTTTCTAAATGTTTACTGTTAAAACATAACAATTAAGTGTATTTCTATACCTCTTTTGATGCACTTATAAAAATACAGCTATCTTTTTTACATAAACTGGATCATACTATAAATATTGTTGTAACAGTTTTTTTAAAGACAAAAAGAAATCATAATGTAAAAATATTCTCTAATAAATCAACTACTTAAAATAACTCATCCTCAAATGCCTTTCCCTGCTTAATGCTGCTTTTATCCCCACGAACTGTGAGATTGTTATGATATCAATCAAATTGTTGGTAAAATTATATCGAGGAGACCTCCATTTTCAATAATAATGAACTGATTCAGAGTAACTGCCTCTATAAAGACAACAATAAAACAGGTCTAAATCAAGAAAATATCTTCTTAATAGTACCAAGGACCTAAAAAGGTAGTGCGGCATTACCAGACCAAGAAAGTGGTAGAGGAAGGCCTAAGACTCTTCTACTCTGGGGTGAGGGTAGAGGGTAGAAGGATGGTGGCTACTCTAAAGCAGTGACCCTCAAACTTTGTCTAGCATGCATAACAGGAGAGCCTGTTAAAACACATCCCCAGAGATTCTGATTAGTAGATCTGTAGCTTGCCTTTCTAAGAAGTTCCCAGGTGATGGTGATGCTGCTGGTCTGAGGACCACACTTTAATTGTGCCTGACCTAGACTAGAGACTGGGACAGCAGAGGATGAGGAAAGTATAAAAATGATGTGAGGAACAAACATAAGACCAGAGGGTCTGTGGGATATAAACCCCTCATTCCATCTTCCCTTCTCACCTTCACCTCAGCAGGTTTGGGATCCCACTGCTGCTTTTGGCCACTTTTACCTAGACTCATCTGCCGATCCTCAGGAAAGAGCTAAGACGTCACAGCTCTTTGATTTATGACAGAGGTAGCACCTCATTGGAGTAGGGAAAGGATAGTCTTTTTTTAAAAATGGTGCTGGAACAACAGGCTTCCCATATGGGGGGAAAAATCAAATTGGATGCCTGCTTTAAACTATTTATAAAAAATAAATTCCAGGTGGGTTAATGAGCTAAATGTGAAAGATAAAACAATAATGCTTTTAGAATACAAGAGATTATCTTGATGACCTTAAAGTAGGAAAGATTATTAAACAAGACAGGAAAACACTAACCTTAAAATTAACACCTGTTCATCAAAAGATACTGTAAAAAGATTAAAAATAAAAGCCACAAAATGGGAGAAGATATTTGCAATCCATTCAAAGCAAATAACTAATATCCAAATTATATAAGTAACTTTCAAAATTATTGAGAAAAAGACACTGGACGAATAGAAAATGAGCAAAATAATTAGAACAACCACTTCACAAAAGAGGAAGTCCTAAAGGGCCAATCAATATTTAAAAAGGTCTCCACCGACAGGCTGTCATACAGTGTGAAGCGAGTCAAAGAGAAAAACAAATATCATATGTTAACACATATGCGGAATATAGAAAAATGTTACAAATCAACCGGTTTGCAAGGCAGAAATAGAGACACAGATGTAGAGAACAAACATATGGACACCAAGTGGGGAAAGCGGCCGGGACAGAATGAATTGGGAGATTGGGATTGCCATATATACATTACTAATGAGAAAAAAATATCAACTTGTACACTTTAAATATATGCAGTTTATTGTATGTCAATTGTATCTCAATAAAAGTTTTTAAAGAAAAAAAAAAAGGTCTCCAATCTTACATAACTAGAGAACTGCAAATGAGGAACATAACCAAATACCATTACACAACTATCAAACTAAAAAGATGAAAAAAGCTGATAATAACAAGTGTTGACAACAGGATAAATTCTCACACACTAGGAAAATAGTGTTATCTAATAAAGTCTAAGATATACACATACTACTGACTTCTATAATAAATATAAGCCTTAGACTACCCTTATATGCATCAGGATGTAAAAGGATGTTCACAGCTGCATTGTTAATAATTATGAAAAAACTTTGAGGGAAAATTCAAATGCCCATTGACAGTAGAACAGATCTTAAAATTATGATATATTTTTCAATGAAATATTTTACATTAAGAACAAATGAATTAAAGACAAATACAACATAAATGAATTATACAAAATAACGTTGAATGAAAATGCTCATATAGATAGATACAACATGATACCATTTATATACAGTTTGCACTCAGGAAAATAATTCATATCATTGTAGATGGCACATACACTGATAAGGATATTATTATAAATTTTAGGATTACGGTTAGCTGTGGGAAGATAGGGAGTTTTAACACTGGTAAGTGATGGAAATATTTTGGGGTGCTAAACGATGTTCTATTTCTTGACCTGCAAATAGGTTTTACTCCTGTTTGTTTCACAACTATTTGTCAAACTATACATATGAGGTTAACGCATCTTTTGGGACATATTTTACAATTTTAAAAATCATTAAAAAAAAAAAACCAACATACTCGCCCTGTAGTTGGACTAATCTGGTTGGAAAACCTGATTTTCAATTTACTAAGTACGAAATCTTGAGCAATTCACAAAACCTCTTAAAACTTGGCCTTCCTCAGTTTTAACACAGAGATAATAATACACATCTTACCTGTTGACAATAAATAGAAATATAAGATGTTCTTGCATTGAAGGATTCTGTACTGTTAAGATGTTAATTCTTTCCAAACTGAGTTACAGACCCAACCACAGTCCTATTTTTGTTAATAACAAACTGAAAAAAATGTTCTAAGAAGCCATTTGTTTTACCATACTTACCAGTATTGGGTTTGCTACAAGATAATCTATAGCATGAATTCACAATAGGGGTAATATTACTCCCAGAGGAGCAAAAATACTCTTGGGAGTGAAAAAAAACTTAGTTATTAAAATGTTTTATGGCCCTCCAAATCTCAAGTCTATCCAAAAATTCTTACTTGTTAGTATTTAATTTCTCTCATTAGGGAGAAATTTAATTTAAATTAAATTTAATTTTTTTTCCTTAGGGACAGTGATAATTTTTTTTTTAAAAAGTTTGAGAAACAAATCTATAATTTATTCTGAAGCAGCTGAATCTAATATGAGGGGGAAAGTGATGAAAAAACCACAGTTTTTGGAAATAAGGAGTAATAGCACTCATTCTAGTTTTCTTTGAGAAGAAAGGCTAGGAAATGGTAGCCCAATAATTTCAGAAGAACATGATGCCTCTTTTCCCCATTTAAGTAAAAGCAAGATCAACAAATTTATATTTAAGACAGTTAATGCTTCTGAAATATATATGGCTGTCAGTAAGTTTCAATTAATTAAGGGATGACTGCATAACGCTTTACTCTTATCAGAAACCATGTTGTTTGGGTCAAAGGAATTGCCTTCAATCCCACCATCTGTCTCAGGATTTTCCTCCCTTTTCTGAAAGGAATATCTTTCATACCCATACGTGAAATCCCTTTTCCGTGCTAAATCTTGTACAATTTCCTCAAACTGCTCTCCTTACTCCATTCTATTTGAATAGGGAAAAAGTGAAATAACATGATATTAAGAAAAGTAAAATGACTTGGGCTTGTTCCAGACTATCAGGGAAATCGGTAGCACAACACAGGTCTCCCTGTTCCAAGACCAGGCACTTTTGACCATAATTTATTGGTAGTGTGCCTATGTTTAGAGTTTGATTCTGTAATTGATTTATTCCTATTAGAGTTCCCTAATCAACTGTGTATTTTCCAAACTTATTAAGAACAAATGAGAAAGCAAAATGATAATCAGTTTCCAAAAATGAGAAAATAAAAAATAAACAAATTAAAAACATATGAAAAGTTAAAAAAGAAAGAAAACTCTTCCTGCAACAAAAAAGCATAAAAAACAAGAACAGATTATGGAAGATGTTAATAAATGAGAAAATATATAATTAAGGCTGCTTTTTAAAGGTAAAAGACATTTGATCATATTTAAACTAAAAGCTTTAAAACTGATTTTGAGATATTTATTACAGTATTACTAATAATCATTCACTACAACATGATAGAAAACACATTTGAATATTAAAGGCAATGACATGTGTTTTCACTCCATAAAGGATTAAAATTATCTGTCTACTTTAATAGTGCATTCATTCAGTCAATCACTATGGAAGACCAATAACTTATATAAATCACTTCTTCAAATCCACAAAACTCATATTCAGTCATCTGTCTAAATCCAGTAAGTTTTCATCACAAAAACCCACATTTCCAACACTAAAACTTGACGATATACATAGTAACCATATAAATACTCAATATTACTGCTACATATGGCTTGCTAGGAACACCTTAAACAGCCTGTCACCAGGATCCCTTGCTGCCAAGAGAAAATAAGGTTTCTCAACAATTTTTTAACAGAAATGATCCATGAATCCTAAAATTCCATATCAATATTAGATATTGTATGTGCTTTATTTTAAAAATTTAATCAAGGAAAATGAACGCGAATATGTAAAGAAACGGTAAATTTTACTTACATATTCAGGTTTTAGTTTTTTATCTCCTCCTCTCACAGCCACTTTTTCTAGTTTATCTATAATGGGCCCAATCATTTCCTCATCTTTAAGCTGAAGCTCTTCATGTATTATTTCTATATCTCGAATAGGATCTACACTTCCTTCAACATGCGTGATATCATCATCTTCAAAAGCACCTAAAATAAATTAAAGGGAAGCAATTCAATAAACAAATAACACAGAAGGTCATTATTAGAGTGAGTCAAGATTCCTAGAAGGTTAACAATTTAATCAAGTTATTCTGAATTCTTACAAGTAGGACAGGGTATTTTTTTTTCCTATTTAGTACTTTTTAGGGCACTAGCAGCAAAACAGTAATTCAAGAGCCTCAACATTTCAAAAACTGATTGAAATAAATAAAACTATGATCTTTACAGAAAGAAAATTATGCTCCAGAACTACTGGTATTTTCAGGTTTGGTACATTAAAAGATACTGTATTCCAGGCATAAGAGCCTGAAGTCCTAAACTGCACTATTAGGGTTTCCAAGGGAAACCGGATTTGGGGGAGGGTGGTGAAATCATCTGGCAGACCTCTTCCCTGCTTCAATCTACTTTATCACTGTGGTTCTGACGGTGATTAGATAATGAACCACTCAGACACACAATTTACACAGCAGCTAATTTCATCGGCCTGATTTGAGGGTATGGTTTTTAGGGGGCTATCAAAGAAGCAGATGAAGGTGCATTTGTCATATATGAGTGACAACCACTCACACTATCAGAACAAAATGGTGCTGGCCCTTATTAGAAACACATGCTATTATCACATATTTAAAGTGCAGTTGAAGCCATAATTTCAAATTGCCAACTGGAAACATAAGGGTAAAACAACCAGACATTACTGAAGCATGTGTACTGACTTTATGCCCTTTTGAAGACATAATGTGGCAACATAATTCAACTGGGATTTACTCAAATTATCAGATAACAGAATCACAAAAATGAACAAATACTAAGAAATATTATAAACAGAAAGCAATGATATACCCACAACAAATAAACACATTTATAGGCAAGTTAATTTAATTAAAATTACCAATTAGATTATATTCCCAAAATGAGAGGTTTTCAAACATAAAGTATCAATTATTTTAGATAGAGGTATTAGGAATCATGAAAGACAGTTTGAGTTTGATAAGAGAAAAAGTGACTAGAACTCATTCTTACATACTAAAAGACAAGACATTCTCATTACAGGTTGCACCATTTTTAAATATAATTTCCCAGATTAAAAATAATTAATCTGTTCATATCTTAATGTGGAAATATTCAGTAATAATAATTTTAAAAGTAAATTATTACAATTAAATATAAGTATTTAAAATAATAAGTATTCTTGGGCAAGCAATTGATGTTACATAGTGCCTGATTCATATGAACAAAATTAGCAAGAAATGAAGAGGTACTGTACATTACATCTTACTGATAAACACACGAGACAATGGTTTAGATAAATTTTTTGAATATCTGAAAAGTATGAAAAAAGTTTCCCTGGAGCACAATACTATTTACTTCTTACCATGATGAGGCAACACAAATAGCACAATAAAATAGGAAAATTGAAAATAAAAGTTAGCTTCCTGGCAGTCAGATCAACAAAGGAAACACGGTCAGTTCAGTTATAGAAATAAAAAACTTTTTATGACACTTAGAATGAAAAATTTCTTGTATAGTCATCTTGATGTAGGGGCTAATGAATAACTATAGTGATGTCCTCTACAACTACCCTATAGTAAATGCCTCAGCAGAATTTAAATGCAATTTCTTAATTTCAGCCCTCAATTTTAACCAAGTGGATAATAGAAACTGAATTGCATTGTTGTTCTATGCCTGAAAGTTAGTGTTCCTGTTTTATTCATCTGTACATGAGGTAGTAACATATTATGCAAATAAATTTATTTTTGAAAATAATGACAAAAATTAAGATAAAAATTAAATGAAGGGAACATTAAAGTTATCCTTCAAAAGTGAATAGCCCTGTAATCAACTGGGGCCAAAAACAGCTGTAAAATATAAGCTTACAGAAAATCTGGTGGCCATTTGGACAACTTCCCATTTCTTAAAACTAAAAAATTAGAGATTACTTTCCAGAGACGTGCTCCTGGGTCAACAGATATCACTGCACACTCACATTACAGCATTCTTTCATATCTTATCTTTTTTAGTACAAGGTTTACTGGTTAAGAATAAGGGCTTTAGGGACTTCCCTGGTGGTCCAGTGGTTGGGACTCCATGCTCCCAATGCAGGGGGTCCAGGTTCCATCTCTGGTAAGGGAACTGGATCCCACATGCTGCAACTAAAGACCCGGCACAGCCAAATAAATAAATAAATAAATAAATAAATAAATAAATAAATATTTGGGGGGAAAAAAGTGAATAGGGCTTTAACAGGCCTGCTGGTCATAAAATCTTAGACAAATCACTGAACCTCTAAGGATCTCATTATCCTATCTTTAAAATGAAGATGTTTCTACCTTTCAGAGGATAGGTATGATTAAATTGGATAAAATACGTAAAGTGCTTAGCAGAGAACCCAATAAATAGAACTCTTTCAGTAACGGGGGCATATACTATTTGTTTATGATGTAAGAATTAGTAATTTAGAAGAAACTCCATAGTAATATACTCAAACATTCATTTTGAGTAATATCATTTCATGTCACTCAATTCACCTTGAAACTGGTTAAAATAAACTTTGAGAGTTTATAGGTTTTTCCCCCACTAATTCTTACTAGTTCACCATAACATTTTTACCCTCGTCCATAGCAAAAGTTATTTATTTCAACTTCACATTAACTAAAACAATTATTATCATAAATGTTACAATTATTATCTCAATTCCCTTTGGGGGGAAATACTTTACTGGTAAAGATCTTGAAGACAATACTATTTCATACTGAATTACTTGATAAGAAAGTTATTTCTCTTTCAATTCTCTTTTAAGCTGTTGATCTTTAATGTTTAACATTTATAAATTTAACTTTTTATCAACAGAACAGGCCTCAGCCTCAGAGCTTCTAAAGGCTAAAAAAAATAAATACATAGTTTTCATTGTATTTATTTTTGTTATCTTCAATTTTGGCAAGTGATACCAATTTTCCACTTACATTAGTGAAAAAGTTTCCTATTTAAATAAAGTCAAAAATCTGAGATCACAATTTTTTTTTGTAAAATCAAGAAATGTCTGAAAATATTAACTCTGGACATTTTGGTGGTGGGATGTCATCTGATTTTTAAAAATGTTTTTGGTACTATTCCGTATAAAATAGGATAATGTGATAGAGCATGTGTGTGCTGGGGGGAGGGGGTGGCACTGCTGGGCAATACTTGAACGAGAACAGTCAGAGAAGCCTCTCTGAGAAGATGGTATTGGAACTGAGACTAGAATGGCCAGAATGAGGGAGTAATGTGAAGACCTGAAGGAAGAGGGTTCTAAGAAGTAGAAATAAGGTCAGTGTGGGTGAACCACAGCAGAGGATGGTAAATAAAGTTTAAGTTGGAGAAGAAAAGCAGTTCACAAACATTTATAAGCCATGGGTGTTCGGATTTTATTCTAGCTATAATGGGAAGCCATTGATTAGAGAGCTTTAAATAAAGGGAACATAGGATGATGATATATGATTTAGACTTAAAGAGGCCACTTTGGTTACTCTAAAAAGAAGAGACTTTTACAGACTCTAAGGGAGGGGACAAGAATGATGGCAGAAAGATGAGTCAGGGGCTAGTTGTAGTGGTGCGGATGAGTGGTAACCTGAAATAAAATTGTTGCTGTAGAGAAGATGAGAAATGTTTGTCCTGGGAATATATTATAGAATGGACTAGATGTAAGATGGAAGGTTATGACTGGAGATCTAAAATTCGGAATTATCAGATGTGTTTAAAGTTATGGGTCTGGATGACATATAGAGAGAGTACTCAAAAACTCAGGTGTCTGATAGAAACAGATTTGGCAAAAGAGACTAAGAAGTGGTGACAAAGTCAGTGAAAAAGCAGGAGTATGCTCTCACAGGAGTAAGGGAAAGAAAATGTTTCAAGAAAGGAGTATTCAACTGTGTCAGATGCTGTTCAGAGGTAAAGAAAATTAAATAGAGAAAGATGATCATTGCTTCTGGCAAAGAGTGTGTCTTTGACAAATACTTTAATAGTTATATCCCTTTCCATTAGAGTCTATTTCTTTCATATGCCAGAGATGAGAATACTATGACTCAAGGATGTAAACATGGACCTATCCTCTTATTTCTTATAATTGAAGAGTACAAAAGAGCTAAATTTTAGTGTTGCTAAGCTCATTCAGGTTTTGAAAATATTCTTCTTTATATATACTCTAAGTGGATTAATTAATTACACCATAAGATTTCTCAATCTTTGAAAGAGATCCTATCAGTCAAGAAGGTGGCCCACTTAGAAATCATAGCCACTTTCAAAGTTTTACACTCTAAGTATGCTGGCATAAACAAACACTGAAACAAAAACTGACCAACTGCAAGCTGGTCAACCAACTGGTACAGAATCACTAATTTCTTCCATACTACTTCAGTTCTTTTTCTCTCTTTCAAACTAAATATAGTATTGTATTTAAAACAGAATATACACTAATGACCCTATTTTTATAAAGTCATTTCTCTTTTAATAACACAGACCAAATGCTAATAAAAATAATTCCTCGGCAATGAGCTACTGAGCAATTTAACCTTCTTTATCAGTTTTATCTTGCTTAAACTTTTTATAATGAACATGCATTGTTCATATAAAACAAGTCATTTTTAAAAGTCATTCTTTTTTAAATACAATAAACAAGTTTAACTTGTAGAAAAATTTACATAAATTTTAGTTAAAATTTTGGTTTTGCAGTGACTAGCCACAAGGAGAAAATCACTATTACCATGAAAATTAGTTTATATCTGTGTATTTCTTTGTATACATATAAAATGGGTGACTGAAAATAATACTAACTAAAGTCTCATTATTAAGCAATGTGTTAAAAGAAAAATTTAACCATAAGCTAGGCTCAGACTGGATTTCATCAAAGATTTTTCACCCAGCAATCCTGCAATGTTTCCTTTCCCAACAAAGCATCTTTTTTAAATCTTCTTGACTTATCTCGCATTTCCAATGCTTTCCTCTTCTCTCCTGCTACCCAGAAGATGACCTAATCATTCTCATTTCACAGAGAAAATGCATGTCATCTTAGAATACCACCCCCCCTTTCTGTTTTTACCCAATCTTTCCTTCTTTCCAGCAGTGAAATGGAAAACGTTACCTTCTACTATTTATGTCCAATCTTTCTACCGTCTCTGCTCTGGATCTTACCCTCTTCCAAGGAAGTTTGCACCACACACTGTTCTTTGTATTTCCTGAGACCTCAATCTATTATGCCTCCCTTTCTTCCTATATTTGTATCATCGCCATTTCCATTAATACTTTCCCATCAATATTTAAGTAGGCTTAAGATTCTATATTAAATCAGTCATCTCAGTCACCCTCAGATATTAATTCCCTTTCCAACTATTGCTTTCTTTCCTCCAGTTTGGAGCCAAACTTCTTGGCTCTGAGCCATACTGGCTCTCACCATTTCTTTACTTTTATACAAAACTTAACCCATAGCAGTTTGGAAAGTGCCTCCACCATGCTATCAGAAATCAATCTCAAAAAGGACACCAATGATTTGTCTTCATGATGCTAAATCAAACAGCTATTCTTCAGGAATCCTGAGTCACCTCTCAGTAGCATCTAACTTCAGAGCACTAATGAAGTCTCTTTCATTGCTTCTTTTCAACTGCATTCTCCTAATTTTCTTCATTTCTTCTCAGGCTATTCCTTTCCTTGCTCTAACCACCCCATAAATGTTTATATCTCTCTTAGCTCTCTTCTCTTAACCCTCTATTACACACTTACTAACAGAATTTCCAGCCCCAACTCCCTTAATTGACCCCAGTATACTTTGAGGTAATAGCAAATAAAATGAACAAAGAAACATATTTTTAGTTATTAATCATTTCTTTTATAAAATCTATTCACTAAGTAAATAAATACAAAATGTCAATGCTCATATTAAAGCCATGACTTTTAAAATTTGTGTACCTCTTTACTGAGAGCCAGTCAAAATACAGAAATAATATTTGACTTGAGATACATCTGATTACCCACATGGTATTGAACACTGCATCACATTTATTTTTTGGTATGATATGGCAGAAATGAGTTGGCTATTTTCAATTATAAATGGACTGAAGATTGACCAATTTACTCATTAATTAATTCATTCAAATCTTATCTTATTCCATAAAGATTTGAGTAAGATAGATAAATCTGTACTTTCAGGATGCTAAATCTAACTGGGAAGGACCTCAGAAGTAAAAATATACTTTGAAAATTCAGCACTTCAGTGAACTGCTTTGCTATATTACTACTTAAATTTGGGCTGTGTTCAGTTGTCAGAAGCAAAGCATCCCTAGCTAGATGCAGAAATAAATTTTAAAACACATTATGTATTTAAGTGTGCAACTTCACAGCAATACTTCATAAACTACCTGTCATGGAAAGAATCTAGAAATATCCACAAATCAATCAATGTGATACATCACATCAACAAACTGAAGAATAAAAGCCATATGATTATCACAATAGACACAAAAAAAGCTTTTGACAAAATTCAACCCCCATTTATGATAAAAACTCTCCAGAAAGTAGGCACAGAGGGAATATACCTCAACATAATAAAGGCCATATACAACAAACCACAGCAAATATCATTCTTTTTTTTTTTTGCTTTTATTGAGATACAACTGACATACAATAAACTGCACATATTTAAAGTGTATAATTTGATAATTTTTTTCTCATTAGTAATGTATATACAGCAATCCCAATCTCCCAATTCATCGCACCCCAATCCCCCCCATCCCCCCACCCCACCCCGCTGCAAACATCATTCTTAATTGTGAAAAACTGAAAAGCATTTCCTCTAAGATCAGGTGCAAGACAAGGATGTCCACTCTCGCCACTATTATTCAACATAGTTTTGGAAGTCCCAGTCACGGCAAACAGAGAAGAAAAAGAAATAAAAGGAATCCAAATTGGAAAAGAAGTAAAACTGTCATTGTTTGCAGATGACATGATACTATACATAGAAAATCCTAAAGATGTTACCAGAAAACTACTAGAGCTCATCAATGAATTTCGTAAAGTTGCAGGATACAAAATTAATACACAGAAATCTCTTGCACTCCTATACACTAACAGCAAAAGAAGAGAAAGAGAAATCAAGGAAACAATCCCATTTACTATCACATCAGAAAGAATAAAATACCTAGGAATAAACCTACCTAAGGAGGCAAAAGACCTGTACAGTAAGTCCCCTACATATGAACCTTCAAGTTGAGAACTTTCAAAGATGTGAACGTGCATTCAGATGAGAAGTCAGAAGAGGACTTCAGCAACTTTGCGATCCTCAGTGAGAAGCTAGAGCTAGATCTGCAAGGGGATGACTTCATTGAACTTCTTGTTGTGCAACACAAGGAGCTTACTAATGAAGATCTGATGGAATTGGAGGCCCAGAGAAGGGATGAAGAGAGACAAGAGGAAGAAGAAGTAACTGAAGAACCAGAGAGATTCATGAAGCAGTAAATGGCAAGAGAATTTTCTTTATTTGGGGAGGTACTGTTAGGTTTTGAGGCACAGGACTCAAATGTAGAATGGTACATGAAGGTTGCAGCAGCCATCAAGAATGCAATCCAGTGCTACTGTGTCACCTATGATGAGAAAAAAAGAGATACTACCCCCACATCACTGGATCATTTTTTCAAGAGGGTAGACAGAATTGAATCCAGCAGGGAACCAGAACCTGTACCATCAATGTCAGGCATGAGCAAAACTGCAGCTTGCCCTCCATCTCCTATTGCTGATGATCCTTCAGCTCTACCATCTCCCACCTCCTCTTCTCCTCCAGTCAGTAACTCTTCTTGCCTGTTCACTAGATTCCAGCCCCTGTATGCCAGCTGTTGTACTGTACTACTGTACTTTTCAAGGTACTGTACTTTAAAAATGTTTTCTTTATTTTTTGTGTTTTTTATGTATTATTTGTGTGAAAACTATTATAAACCTATTACAGTACAGTACTATATAGCCAATTATGTTAGTTGGGTATCTAGGCTAACTTTGTTGGACTTATGAACAAATTGGACTTATGAACGCACTCTTGGAATGGAACTCGCCCATATGTAGGGGACTTACTGTACTCAGAAAACTCTAAGATACTGATGAAAGAAATAAAAGATGACACAAACAGATGGAGAGATATACCATGTTCTTGAATTGGAAGAATCAATACTGTGAAAATAAGTATACTACCCAAAGCAATCTACAGATTCAATGCAATCCTTATCAAATTACCAATGGCATTATTCACAGAATTAGAACAAAAAATTTTACAATTTATATGGAAACACAAAAGGCCCCAAATAGCCAAAGCAATCTTAAGAAGAAAAATGGAGCTGGAGGAATCAGGCACCCTAACTTCAGACTATACTACAAAGCTACAGTAATCAAAACAGTATGGTACTGGAACAAAAACAGAAATATAGATCAGCAGAACAGGATAGAGAGCCCAGAGAGAAACTACAGTCAACTAACCTATGACACAGGAGGCAAGGATATACAATGGAGAAAAGACAGTCTCTTCAATAAGTGATGCTGAGGGACTTCCTAGGTGGCGCAGTGGTTAAGAATCCACCTGCCAATGCAGGGAACACGGGTTCAATCCTTGCTCCAGGAAGATCCCACATGCTGTGGAGCAACTAAGCCCATGCGCCACAGCTATTGAACCGGCGCTTTAGAGCCTGTGAGCCACAACTATTGAACCCATGTGCCACAACTACTGAAGCCCATGGGCCTAGAGCCTGTGCTCCACAACAAGAAAAGCCACAGCAATGACGAGCTTGTGCACCGCAATGAAGAGTAGCCCCTACTCGCTACAACTAGACAAAGCCCGTGTGCTGCAACTAGACAAAGCCTGTGTGCAGCAACGAAGACCCAACACAGCAATAAATAAATAAGTAAAATTTAAAATAATATAAAAAAAAGTGATGCTGAGAAAACTGGACAGCTACATGTAAACGAATGAAATTAGAACATACTCTAACATACATAAAAATAAACTCAAAAAGGTTTAAAGACCTAAATATAAGGCTGGATACTATAAAAGTCTTCGAGGAAAACATAGGTAAAACACTCTCTGACATAAATCACAGCAATATCTTTTTCAATCCATCTCCCAGAATAATGAAAATAAAAACAAAAATAAATAAATGGAACCTAATTAAACTCAAAATCTTTTGCAGAGCAAAGGAAACCATAAACAAAACGAAAAGATAACCTACAGAATGGGAGAAAATAGTTGCAAATGAAGTGACCACAAGGGATTACTCTCCAAAATATACAAAGAGCTCATGCAGCTCAATATCAAAAAAACAAACCCAATCAAAAATGGTCGGAAGACAAATATTGTATGCTAACTCACATATACGGAATCTAAAAATGGTACTGATGAACTCAGTGACAAGAACAAGGAAGCAGATACAGAGAATGGACTGGAGAACTCGAGGTATGGGAGGGGGCGGGGGGTGAAGGGGAAACTGAGAAGAAGCGAGAGAGTAGCACAGACATATATATACTACCAACTGTAAAAGAGTCAGTGGGAAGTTGTTGTATAACAAAGGGAGTCCAACTCGAGGATGGAAGATGCCTTAGAGGACTGGGGCAGGGAGGGTGGGGGGGGACTCGAGTGGGGGGCGTCAAGGAAGGGAGGGAATACGGGGATATGTGTATAAAAACAGTTGACTGAACCTGGTGTACCCCCCAAAAAAAAAAAAATGGTCGGAAGAGCTTAATAGACATTTCTTTTTTTTAAAATAAATAAATACGTTTATTTATTTATTTATTTATTTATTTATTTATTTATTTATTCTATTGGCTGTGTTGGATCTTTTTTGCTGTGCACGGGCTTTCTTTAGTTGCAGTGAGTGGGGGCTACTCTTTGTTGTGGTGCGTGGGCTCCTCATTGCGGTGCCTTCTCTTGTTGTGGAGCACAGGCTCTAGATGCGTGGGCTTCAACAGTTGCAGCACATGGGCTCTTGTTGTGGCTCACAGGCTCTAGAGCACAGGCTCAACAGTTGTGGCACACGGGCTTAGTTGCTCCACGGCATGTGGGATCTTCCTGGAGCAAGGATCGAACCCGTGTCCCCTGCATTGGCAGGCGGATTCTTAACCACTGTGCCACCTAGGAAGCCCCCTTAATAGACATTTCCACAAAGAAGACACACAGATGGCCAACAAACACATGAAAAGATGTTCAACATCACTAATTATTAGAGAAATGCAAATCAAAACTACAATTAGGTATTACTTCACATCCATCAGAATGGCCATCATTAAAAAATCTACAAACAATAAACGCTGGAGAGGGTGTGGAGAAAAGGGAACCCTCTTCCACTGTTGGTACAAATGTAAATTGATACAGCCACTATGGAGAAAAGTATGGTGATTCCTTAAGAAACTAAAAATAGAGCCACCATATGATCCACCAATCCTACTCTTGGACATACATCCAGAGAAAACCATAATTTGAAAAGATACATGCACCCTAATGTTCATTGCAGCACTATTTACAATAGCCAGGATGTGGAAGGAACATAAGTGTTCATCAACAGAGGACTGGATAAAGAAGATGTGGTACATACATACAATGGAATATTACACAGCCATAAAAAAAGAATGAATAATGCCATTTGCAGCAACATGGATGGACTGAGAGATTGTCATACCGAGTGAAGTCACACAGAGAAAGACAAATATTATACAATATGGCTTATATGTGGAATCTAAAAAAAGGGTACAAATGAACTTATTTACAAAACAGAAAAAGAGTTACAGATGTAGAAAACCATCTCATGGTTACCAGGGGTAAGGGGGGTGGACAAATTGGAAGATTGGAATTGACATATACACACTACTATATATAAAATAGATAACTAATAAGGACCTACTATATAGCACAGGGAACTCTACTCAATACTCTGTAATGGCCTATATGGGAAAATAATCTAAAAAAGAGTGTATATATATATACGTATAAATGATGCACTTTGCTGTACACCTGAAACTAACACAACATTGTAAATCAATTATACCCTAATAAAACTTTTTTTAAAAAGACTCTAGAAAAAAAGAAATGAAATTATTATACAAATATATTGAATTGTAAATCACAGCACCAAAACACCCTGTGTCCTATGAGGTAAATAATAAATGTTCTGAACATCTATATTCTAATCCAGAATCCCACCAAAATCACTGAAAGGTTAAAGGCCACACTCCTAAACCAGTTAAAAAATAATTAAATACAATATTAGAAATCAAGACAAGGATAGCCTGCTCAGAAAAATCTCTGTCTTTTCAAATTTCTAATCTGTTCTTCAAAGCAAAGTCTTATCTTGTGTCATAACTATGATTCCTAACTTCCTTATAATTCCATAGCTCATTAATATTTAAAGAGAAGGGAGAGAGCTAAACTTGCATTGGCAATTCACTTAACATCTACAGCTTTATTCGTAAACACTGAAAAATGCCAGTTCCTATTTATTTTTTATAAATGACGTGAAAAAAATTCTTTATTGCATGGGAGAAGAGTAGTTTAAAGGGGTAGTTATAGCCATAAATAATGAAATAAATAAAATAAAAAATAAAATAAAACCTTGCCATTTGCAACAACATGGAAGAATCTAGAGGGTATCATGATAAGTGAGAAAAGTCAGACAAAGACAAAAACCATGACTTCACTTATGTGGAATCTAAAACACAAAACAAAAGAATAAACAAAACAAAATGCCAATAGATTCACAGATACAGAGACCAAACTGAGGCTGCCGGGGGGGGGGCGGCTGGGTGGGTGAAACAGGTGAAAGAGATTAAGAGGTACAAACTTCCAGTTATAAGATAAATAAGTCATGGGAATGTAATATACAGCATAAGAAACATGGCCAATAATATTGTAATAACTTCATATGGGGACAGATGGCTGACTTATGGTTATGATTTTGTAATGCATTTAAACACTGAATCACTATGTTGTACACCTGAAATTAACATAGGATTGTACATCAACTATATTTCAATTAAAAAAAAAAAGAAAACTAAGTTCACTCATGTTCCTTTTTCAGTTAAATTGCTCCCCTCTCCCCAAATAACCACCATTCTGATGCCTATCACTTAGAGCTGATTCTTGAATTTCATATAAATAGAATCATGCAGTTAAAAAGGCAGAGGGAGTTAATGTTATTTACTGCATACTCCAAATGCTATGATTTAGAAGTATAGTTTAAGCCCAGGTTTATAGATGCACTTTAAAACTCTAGTCTAAATCTAGATAAAGCCCCCTCTCATCTTGACAATAAAAGCGATCTGAGCAAAAACAGAATCTAATGCATAGCTGGAACTCAAGCTTGTAATATTTCTTTATCTCTGTTAAATAAGATGTGTAGTTTTAACTACTTTTCTCAAGTTAGAAAGTGGGAGAAGAGCATCTCAATTTATTATATTAATTTCAAAACTAAATTTGCCTTCTTAAAGATATCAGGGAAGAAGGCAAGTTTTGGAACACAGAAAAGAACGAATCATTCTGTTAACAAAATTCTATTTAAAAGGATGTAGATTTAAGTCTAAACCTTCAGAGTTTGAAGCAAATGAAAAGGGCTGTATCAATCAAATTTTAATTACTTGAAGTGAATATATTTATAGACCCTTGGAGATATAAAATATTTTGTAAACATATAAACATGGAAATAGTTAGTCTAGTAATATAAATTGTTAATTACTTGATGCAATAGCGTAAATGGAATAGCATAACTAGACTTAGTGGATTGTAGTTATTTACAATAACAAATCAATCAAAAGTAGCCTTTAAAGTCTTTAACCTTTATTTTTCAGGAGAAAACCTATTATATGAGATATAGCAAAGATAGTCCAGTCTATATTACAGGCTAACTGTTTAATGCTGGAATAGAAAAGAGAGCTACGTATTGAGAAAGCCAAAAATATTTGCTTCTGCTTTGCTTCTCTTGCATCTCCTCTCCCTTCCTCCTCTCTCATAATATGGAAAGGCTCAAAAACCAAAACCTGGCCAAGAGGAAAAAAACTACCATCCCTCTGATATTCAAAAATTGATCAAGGTTTTCAAAAAGTTTAGTAAAATAAAATGCACATGTTGCTGACTTTGAGGGACCAATCTAAAATTAAAGAAATTATAAATGATTCACATAGGACTTCAACACAAAGTAGTTACCTTAAATGAAAACAATCAAACAATGCTAGAAGTAAAGAATCCTTCCCAATACTGAGACAAACAGATATTTAGTACAGGAAAAAATAATAAAATGGGTCAGTCAGATTCTAAGAAACCTTAAAATTTTTCATTTATTATTTTTTCTTAATTTGAAGAGTTCATATATGTGTAAATTAAAAATAATATGCTCTTAAGCAGTGACTCAAAACCAAAACATTAAGGTGAATATACTAAAAGAAGAAACAGACTCATGGATACACAGAACAAACTAGCGGTTACCAGTGGAGAGAGGAGAAAGACAGAAGTAGGGAATTAAGAGATACAAACTACTAAATATAAAATAAGTGAGCTATAAGGATATATATATATAGCATGGGGAAATACAGCCAATATTTTATAGTAACTATAAGTATACTATAACCTTTAAAAATTGTGAATTACTATGTTGTACACCTGAAAATTATGTAATTTTGTACACCAACTAAAAAATAAAATAAAATAAAAATAAAAAATTTTAAAAAACCAAAGAAAACAAAACATGAAGTAGGAAGGATAAGATGAGAAAAAAAGATACAGGTATAAAAACATGAAAAATGTTTAAAAATGGAGCTTGTGTTAGTGTAGCAGCAAGCAAAAAAGCTTTTTGATTATTAATGACACCACTTAACTGATTAGAAGCAACACATTACAATATTATACAGTATAATTCTTTTAAATGTACAGAACAGCAGAAAACTACCTAACAGTTACCAGTATTGTACCTATATTGTAGATAGACATTCACACCATTAAGGAATCTGTAAAGTCACTTAAAAGTTATGAATTATAACCCAGAGTCAACACCTGTACTTAATTATATTCAATTGCTCAAGGGTTTTACATTTTTAGTTGCTGCAATACATCAAATCTTTCCAAAGAAGCAGGCAGAAAAGAAGTACCTTAATGAGAACTAAACTCATCTCTCAACAAGATTTTCACTTCTTATCCTATATAATAGATACTTAGATATATAAAAGGTAAACTTAATCAATGGTATTTTGAATTAATATTTATTGAGATTCTGCTCTACTACCAATGTTGAGCAAGCTGCTTTTGCTGTATTTAATCTTCCCAATAACTATCTTACTAACTTCCTAATTTCTAAAACATCACTTAGCTTTCTGCCACTGGAAAAGGCACTCTATACACTGGCCTTGCCCTACCCTGACTCTCCACAAATCCTCAGCTCAAGTCAAACTCTTATACTGACTCCCTAAGCCCTGAAAGTTCTTAATATTCAACTGTCAGTAAATTTTTCCCACTCCTTTTCCTGGGCCTCAAAGATACATATCCTTTCTTTCTTTAAAAATCACATCCATCCCTAAAATGCATAGCTTAAATTCCCCTCATCAGCACAGCAATTCTGGAGAAGTCTAGGTCTAAGAGATCTCCACCATCCCTGGGTAAGAAGAGGAGTTGAAGATACTTGTTTGGAATAAGGTGTGGTAAAACTGATGGTTTAATATATTACCCTAAATATGACTTCTGAAAAAATCCATTTTTATATCTTTTTAAAGAATAATGTAAGAAGATAAAATGAAAATGGAATAATTAACAAAACTAGAATTCTGTCTTTTTGTTTGTTTTGTTTTTGATTTATTTACTGTTTTGGCTGCATTGGGTCTTTGTTGCTGCTCACGGGCTTTCTCTAGTTGTGGTGAGCAGGGGTGGGGGCTACTCTGTTGCAGTGCCTGGGCTTCTCAGTGCAGTGGCTTCTCTCATCCTGGAGCACGGGCTCTAGGTGCACAGGCTTCAGTAGTTATGGACTGTGGCCTCAGCAGTTGTGGCTCACAGGCTCTAGAGGGCAGGCTCCACAGTTGTGGGGCATGGGCTTAGTTGCTCTTCGGCATGTGAAATCTTCCTGGACCAGGGATCAAACCTATGTTCCCCTGCATTGGCAGGCGGATTCTTAAGCACTGTGCCACCAGGGCAGTCCCTAGAACTTTATCTTTATTACCAGCACTGTAAGCAATGAATAAAGGGTGTCATGTGAACGCTCTGCCATTCAAGAAATAAACTAAGTGACAAATCAGAGCTCTAATTTTTCTAATGCTGGTGCCTAATGACATCCCACACCTTTCAATCAAACTGACCTACACTCAATGCTTTTATTTTACATTTTCAATACTGTTACTCATCGTTCTGCATGGAATATTATTCCTCCCCATTTCTGCCTTCCAAAAAAAGTTACATATCTTTCGTGACCTTAACTAGAAGTCACTGAAATGGTATCTCCGTGATAATGCCTTCTCTAACCATGTTCTGACCTGTAGCATGTATATCTAATATTAGAATATGTGATTCTATCTCCTAGTTATTTAAGCTCAAGGATTCTGTCTTAAATGCCTTTCTGGTTCCCGCCAATGCCTTAATCAGAGCTGATATACAATTAGGTATAAGGTGAAATGAAGAATAAAGGAATCAATGAATGAATGAATGTCTCAAGCGCTTTTTTAGCACTCAGAATGAAAAACTGTTAGAGGGGAACTATAGATTCTAGATGAAGCTAGACATGCAGCACAACAGCAAAGGATCAACTTCACAGCATGCAACATATTCAGCAAGTATTAAGCATGTCAGTCACATAAAGTAACAGAGTATGTAAAGGACAAAACATGGCAAACTGAAATAACAGATGTGAGAAGTTTCTTGTGTTTTATCTGAATTGCTTAGCTATTAGTGACGATATTCACTTAATTATTTTCCGAGGACTTCTTGGGCATATTGCACTGGATTACATATATGGTATAATTTTTTAAATGTATAAATCAAATTAAGAAGAGGGCAAACAAACCTATACACTATAACTAAGACCAACAAATGCAGCCATAAAAGAAAAGAGAGAGAAGGGATTGATTAGCATGAATCAAGATTAAGGAGGGAAGACTTAAGTACAGATGAAGACTCTTAGGGACAGACATTAGCAAAGGGAAACAGAAAATCGAGAGGCAATTCCAGGCAGGATAGAAGTGTAAACACCAGAAATGATAAAGGGCACAGACTCTGGAATCAGATTATCTGGGTTCAAAAGTCTAGATTTCAGACTGTTTGATTCATTAGTTGTGTGATTATTTAATTTCTCTGTGCCTTCACCTACCTCGTAAGATTGTTCTGAAGATTAAAAGTGGTAATATATGTCAAGATCTTAGGATGTAAACACTCAAAATATGTTAGCTATACTTACAAGTGAAAAGCTAAAGACAAGGTATATACCAGGGTTTCTCAACCTTGGCACTACTAACATTTGGGGCCAAATAATTCTTTGTTGCGGAGGGCCGACCTATTCAGTGCAGGATGTTTAACAGCATCCCTGGCCTCTACAAACCAGACGCCAGTAACACATACATACACACCACACACGCAGCAGCGTGCGTGCACATGCACACAGGCACACGCACTAGCTGTGAAGATCGAAAATGTCTCTAGACGTTGCTAACTCACAGTTGAGGACCACCAGTGTACACTAAAAGACAAAGGTTGTGCTTCGTGGCAACCAAAAGATATTGCCGTAAGTTCAAATGTGTAGATGTCAATTGATGAAAAGGTTCTAATGCTGGGCTCAGCAGTTAAAATTTAATCTCCTTGATTATAAAATTCCTATGTAGATTTTCAGAGAAGTGCCCTTGTGATCTTGCCCTTGCTCACTTATTCACTCACACTTTCTTTAAACAATTCTATCAGTTATATACAAGATCTAATAATAGCTTGGAGAGAGACTACTGGTCACAAACAGAGCAGCTGACTGTTGGGTACCAGTTACAGAAATAACATGAAAGTGGTTAAATCTAAAAAAAAAATTAAAATCTTTACAAAGATTTTTTTTTGGGGTCTAATGGGTAGGAAGAATGATATTAAATTGAGAAGAAATGAAATGTGGCCAGTCATAAAATTGGAGCTGTGTAACAGCTAGTTAAAGATACATATTTTAAGAGACATATTTAACAAACGTGTACTGAATGTTAATCTCAAAGAGAATGGTGCCAGGAGCTGGAAGGCAAATTTCAGAGATGAGAAAAAGCTGAATAAGATTAGTTTCTGCCTTCAAAGATGTTTACAGTCTAAAAGGAGAGAGACAGATCAGAATATAATAAATACAAGAAAGTAAATCCAGGACGAAAGGAAGCAGGGAGGGGGTCAGTATTCAGTGCAAGCTGATGGATAAGGTTTCAAACTGGAACACTGGTCTTACAAAGATGTCATTTAAACTTTAAGTTTCATGTGCAAGTTTTGATGGAAGTATAAGTTATTTTTAATCCCATATTTAAGTACACTGATGCTCTGATAAGAGATAATATTGCCTCTGCTAGAGTTTGATACTGGTGTTTAAATGCTTGAAAAATGTAAACATGTGACAGGTATTAATCAGTCAAATAAATGACTGGCTATTAATTTTTTAAATGACCATTTTTAGCTTCATCTATAATATCAATGGATTATGACTTTTATCTAGGTTTTTAAAGATATGATGGGGTGGGGGTGGGGATAGAAGGAATGGAAAAGGAAGGACTCACCAAGAATATTTGGTGTTAGAATAGGAAAATAATGGTTTAACTAAATCCACATTACATGATAGGGATCATTCTTGGGTCCAAACTGTGAAGGCAGACGTCATAAAACCAGATAACATACTTCACAAAATAATTATGCCCTTAAATGCAATAATCCACAGTTCTAAAATGAGAGCAGAAATGCAGAAGGAAGGGTAAGGCCTAGAAAGATTAAGGACAGGCAAGCGACTGAACCTTTGGAAGCAGATTGTGTAAAGCAGGTCACTGCATACCCAGTAGTCTTCCAACCCAATCCACCCTAACTGGCTCAACAAAATGGGTACCAACTACCTGAGAGATTCCTAGAATTCTACTGCTACCCTTAAGTCCTAAAGATCTAGTCATCCCCATCAATAGTTAAGTCAGAGCACACAATCACCACCAGGTGGTGCCAAATCAAAGCCAGTACCAGAATGGATTTGGCTGGGCCTGCACCCTGGCACACCCCTCAAGCCCTGCAACTAGGTGTGCAGGTTCACCTCAGCCATTTCATTCATCTAGCAATAAACTGACCTCATATTTTATGCAACTGAAGCTCTTGGACTCAAGTAGCACATTATAGCAGAGGAGGGATCGTTACTGTGGGGGGATGGGGGGAGGGGGAAGATGAGAACTAGGGCTTATTTAAGAAGACTAGTCACAAGGGGATTTAAAAAAATTTTTTTGCTTTATGCCAGTTTTTATTAATGTAAACTCGGATAAAGCCTTGAAAATAATCAGTAAATCATAAATAATGCCATCTACAAAAAGTTCTGACTAATCAAGACTTTAAATAGTTAAATATGAACACAATTAATGCCTCAAGGCTTTCCCACATGGCTCTACTAATGAACCGTGATCTTCAACAAGAGTAAAAGGATATAATATTGCTGATCCCCCTAAAGAAAGTTAAATAATCCTACAGCTCTTTTGTCTTTAGAGCATAAAACATGGGGACTGCAGTATTAAAGTAAGACAAATCTCCCTATCCCTTCCCCAATGTAAAAAAAAAAAAAATGTTAGTTCCTCTCAATTCCTTTAAGAATCACCTCAAAATATCTAATAAAAGACTTCATGGCGAATTTACTCCTCTCCATCTCCATCTTATCCCCACTACCACCAGATTTTAGCACTGCTTATATGTTATACCTGTCAAGATCTGATGACTGTATGTTATGTATTCATCTGAACAGAACCACTACACTTAGTTACAGGCTATCATCAACCAATTCATTCTCTTGCTAAAATCAAGTCATCCAATTACTCCTTGACTAATCAAGGCTGTTTTGGCTTTTTCTTTTTTCAAAAGGTACTCAACAGCATAAACAGTTCACTTACAAGAAATGGAAAGGGGCTAATCAGCAGAATTATTGTTTTGCTGCTACAATTTGCAGTATTTAAATTTAGTTGCTGATTGGACTGAAAGTTTTATGATATAGCATATGAAACTAGTTTAATACAACTGTGAAGCTGTGTAGCTGTATTGTCTTGCCATGGCTATACTGGTCTACTTTGTGGGATAAACTGCTTTCTTTAAAATAAAGATATTTAAAAAAATAAGTTACAGTATACTTTCCCACATATATTGTTTTTATAAAAGCAGCAAGCTATTAATTTCTGAGCATTATTTCTTAAAGTTAGCAACTCTGTGCATGCATGCATATTGTGTTTGTGACGTGTATAAAACCCACAATTGCTTAGGTTTTTAATCTACATTTATTTTGGCTTCTAAGCAACAATAAACTAAAGAGACATTTGATTATTAGTTCAGAAAATAAGGATTATCTACAATAGGTACATGTTTTAAATAAATACATGTTACCCCTCATAATATAAAAACAAATTATTATCCATCAGTATTGTTAACTCTTATCTATGCAGAATTTCTGAGAGAATATTTAACAGAATGACTAAAGAATAAAATCTAAAGACTAAACTAAAACTTTCAATTTTATTTTCCAATAAAGAGCTTTAAAAAAAACCTGAATTTTATTTATTCACTAAAAAATAAGAAAAGACTTATATGTCAAAACCTGGACTGAAAATTTTGAAGAGAGAGGCAATCCAATCTTTTAATTCAGATTTACCTTGTTAAACAAGGAAAAATATTAACAAAAAGGAGTGCAGGAGGAAGACATGCTTTCATAGTAAAATGAATAGTCTGGTTTTTTTTAGAACCTTAAAACATAACCAAATTCTTTATACATTAAAATAATGTTGTGCAGTAACCATCAACAAGAACTCCTGTAGAGAGGAAAACATAACACCCACACATAAATAGGATTAAAATAATTTCTGAATCTTTTACATATGCACACATTCATTACACGAGTAATACTCTAAAGGTGTATCTTTTGCATGCTAAGACCCATCAAGAAATGAAATTCTAGACAGAATTGTAAAATTATGCTTCCATCATATGTCTGATAGGATCATTCAACATATACTGGGTTGGCCAAAAAGTTCGTTCAGGTTACAGAAAAACCCAAACAAACTTTTTGGCCAATCGAATACATAAACATTTCAGAAAAGTCTTAATTTCACAAATGCACTGACAAGGTATGTAAATGCCAGTACATTTCAAACCAATTCTGCTTAATTGCAAAAAAAACATGCTATTATTTTAATATTTTTTTAAAAAGATTCAATCTGGTTATCTATGCTGAAATTCAAAGACAAATAAAAACTAAAATACATTAACAACAGAGAACTAATATTCATTAAAGCTGAGTATTTTTCAGGGGAGGCACACCTGCCAATATATTAAAAATACGCAAAATCAACTACAAAAGTGATAAATCAAATGCCATGGTAGACTTGACTTCTTGAGACAGCATTTTCAGCCGTCTTTTGTGGCTTTGTTTGGCGCCATAGTCCTTTAAGTTTTGTCTTCATAAAGCCCTAACTAGTTGTAATCATTTGCAGCCTAATTGTGGACATTTATCTGCTTTTCTTATGCATAGAACATAGCTATTAAAGCTGAATGGTGATGGTGTGAAGTATAGGTTAAATTGGGTGAAATTAAAGCAAATTACTCCGGGATGTGGAAATCTGAAAATAGAAACCACCAATGATTTGCAACCCTCTTGATGATCAGCTTCACAGAACCCTAAACGACAAGAAAACTTACATATTTTAAAGTTAACTAGGTTTTTTTAAATAATATGTATAAATGTATTTTTAACTACATGCACTTCTTAGCAATGGTGGAAAGATTATTTGTTTTACTCAGCTGCAATGTGAAAAAGATCTCAGGTTTCTATTTTAAATAGTGCAGTTCATTTCTTAAATAAGATTTCCTTCCCATCATATAAATTTTTACCTATAAGAATTCATCCAACTATATTAAACACAAACTATATGCCTTATCATATATTATTTTGCTAAGTATTAGCAACCCTGAATAAAAGTATTAGTACTAGAGATAATACAAAACTGAAGTACAGTAATAAAAGTAAATTTTAAATATAAGCATAAATTATTATATGTACAGGCTTTTTTATACATATGCCATATATAAATCTGCACGTGTGACTAGCATACAGAAAAAATATACAGAGGCCTAGCTATAAATGTAAACATTAAAATACAAGAATTTTATTTTCATTTATCTAAAATCTTACTGCTTGATCCACAGTTTGGATAAAAACAATAAAAACATATCCATTTGCACCTTGCATATCCTCTCAGGCAAGCAAGCAAAGTAACATAACACAATTTACTAGACCACAATTTAGGCCAGCTTACTCTAAAGCTGGAAAAAAATTCTAAGAACAAAAATGACGTTCTTCTTTTATTTTATTGGCTGCTACATAGAAAGCATATTTAAATACGTGGGGAGAGGTGAAATTATATGATATGGCCCATACCTTCAAGGAGCTTATAGTCTAGTTGGAGAAATAAGACAAGCATATGTAACTAAATCATGGCTGCATGAAGTGGTACCTACCACACAGAGAGCTCCTGATCTTAAAGATAAGAAAGAAAGAGCAAACGGGGGTTGGGGGAGGAGGATCATCAAGGACATGGACCTTAGAGAATAAACTTCCCTAAAGGTACAGCATAGACAAGGGTGATATGCATAAGAAACACGCAGAGCACAAAGAGCAAATCCGTCTGAGGAAAATTTGAGACAGAAAGAAGAGCACTGAAAAACATACCAATGCTTAACAAAGAAGAGCCTTGAGTACTAGGCACGAATGGCTTCTGAGTACCAGGAAGGCATGAATGTTTTATAAGAGGCAGTAACATTATCAAATGCAATGATTCACAAGCAGCAGTACATCTAATTTCTCAATGGCTATATCACAATTAAAAGTGATATGCCAAAGATGTGGTCCCCTGGAATATTAACAATATCTCTAGACCTTTGGTGATCCCCCTTCCTTGCTTCATGCTAGGCTATGAAGGTACTGCCTCACTTAATAACTGTATCCTTATGTACTCATTATCTTGGTGTATCAGAGTTAGCATATTAAAAAACAATGTTCACTGGAATTTTCAGCGACTGGTAGATTTTTATTTGTGTATATTTTTAAACAATAGCAATAGGTACTGCTAAATAATACTGCAAAGTTAATATAACTTAGGTTGGAAATTAAACAAAATGTACAATTACTTTCTGCTTCATAAAAAAATATGCATTTTTTTTTCCTTCATGGTATGAGACCCAAATTCTTGGACACAATCACTATGAGACATAAGAATGGTTGAGAACCACTACTCTTGAAGGAAGAAACTGAGGGAAGGAAAGACTAGAACAGCGATTTTTAAAAATCTCCTAGGATGCAGCTAATTCCCAGCCTTCTCCCTGATTCTGGATCACCAGTGTCCCACCTAGGATTCTGCATTTTAAACAAAACATGTCTGATACAAATGGTCCCAGGGTCACACTGATCAGAAAAAGAGAGGCCCAGCAAGAATTTATTACAAAGGTCAGTTATGATGTGTAAGAGCCTGAACCAAGAAGTAGTAGTGGAGACAGAATGAAGTAGAAAAAGAAAAGCACTTCCAGAAAAGACCAACAGAAGTGATACTGATTATAGCAATAATATAAAACATTACCTCTACACAGGAGTATGGGTGACTACTCAGAAAGATGATCAAAAATTTAAATCAAAAGAAAACTTTTAACCTAAAAAAGCAAAAAAAAAAAAAAAAGAGAGAGAGAAAAGCTTTTCATTTGTAGAACAGAATTCTGTTTAAAAATAGATAAAAAGAAATAAAACTTTTAAAACATGGCATTAAATAAAGTTTGTAGTAACCAATACAGAACACTATGAGTAGGCTTTCATACCATTCTGCTTTATGTTTGGGGATCTCACAAAGTAAAGTAACAGTTTCATTTTCATGAATAATAAACCACATATTTAATGAAGAGGAAACATTTTTATTACAACTCCGGTAATGAAATTTCATCAGAATTATACTGCTTTAATTATAATAATGGGATGTTTTAAACCAGTATCATGAGGTATTACCATGAAAAGAAAGATGATATGTGCCAGGCAAGAATCAAAGTATTAAAGTGAATTAGTTCCTAAAAAAAATTTTTAACTTAAAATTTAACAGGCATTTTCTCTCCTCTCCAATTAGGGGGGTTAGATGATTCTATCTGCCCACAATGAATGGTCAAAGATTGGGCATGTCCAAAGCAGGTCCAAGTGGAGTAAATCTCAAAGCTTTTTACTGGAAGCCTGGGCCAAAGGCACTCTTTTTCCCTGATGGATGTGAACTAGAAACCACGTGGCCAGTGAGGTGCTGGAAGCCATCTTCAGACCACTACAGTAATAAGCCTTAGGATAAAGTTGGTCAAGGCAGAGGGCAAAGACAGAAAGAGATTAAGTCTTTAGGGACAGTTTGGAGTCAGTAGATCAAATACCGCCTGAAACCATATCTTACTTGCTTAATAGTGTAAGCTTATAGATAATATTCATTTTTAAGAAATTTTTGAATGGTTCTATTGTAACTGGAAATATCACAACTCAGATATTATGCTTCCTACCATAGGTAAAACATTATGAGTATCTATTACTCCATATTTAAAAATTAAGGCATCCACTTGGTATAAGGTGTCATCAGGCCAACAGTCCTGGCTTCAGAAATTATGAGTTCTGCCATTAACTTGCCTAAGGTCATGTAGCTAACAACAGTCTTCTTGACTTCTAGTTTCCTCCTCTCTAAACAGAGATGTTATCCACTGGGAAAAAAAATTTTTTTTTAAGTTTTTGTGTGTAGCAAAATCTTTGATACACAGAAGGTACAGAACAAGTGTTGGTACTATCCCCTTTCATCTAGCCAAAGTCTATCCAGTTCAAGCCTTACTTCTCCCTTAAACATAAAATGATTCACTTAAATGAGTTTAAGCCCTCATCAACTGTATTCAAGAGTACCACCTAGCAAAGAAATTAGATAAGCTTTGTCAAATTAAACAATTTCAGTAAAAATGCACCTTATAAGATACTGAGAATGTCCTTCCTCTTTTCATTGTCTAGCAAATAATTTATCACTCATAGCTTAAATGTCACCTCCTAATACTTATCAGAAGATAATATCTGATTTTTTAATGCACCTGATGAACATTTTACTTTGATCCAACTTTAAGAATTTTAATTCATATACTAAAAATAAGCCAATGTACTTACACAAGTGGAAACTGAATTTCCCTCTGCTGAATAGGAAGATATAATAAAGCTTTTGAGAAGCAATTGCCGAGGCAGAGTGAAGACAACTATCACTGTATCACTTATGAGCACGTAGATACAAGAAGCCCTGAGAAGAACCCAACTGTGAGAATGGCAGTACCAGTTCACATACTTTGGAAACATGATCTGAACATGAACTAGAAAATATCAAACCAACCAACCAACCAACCAATCAAACAAACAAACAGAAGAATAGCTTACTTAAATGTGGCTCTGGTCCCTAAGAGGAAGATTGTTTTTATTGCTACTATTACAAAGTACAATACCGGTTGGTCCTTTATCATTTTGTGAAATATCTCCATCCATATATATTTTAAATATCTGCAAAATTCTGTTCTGGAATAATACAGTCTGCTACAAAATTTCTGTTAGTCATAATCATCAGTAGTACCTTTAAAATAATGGGGCACAAAGATGCAGTAAAATACATTTTCTTGTACTAGTGATTCATATACCTATTCCAATTTATGGCCCAAATTTACCATGCTAATAGATATTAATTTAGACTTCCTTTAAGGGAAAAATATTTTAAGGTTCTCTTCCCTTCTCCTACTGTGACTATTTAGTTAAGAATTCATTTACTATGTCTTCTTTTATAATACTGTCATTATAATTGTTATACAAGATAAACTCATATTAAAAGGTATCAACAATCATGTCTTAAAGAATCTTAAGTAAATTTTTTTTAAAAAAGGGAAAGAACCCAAAAGTCAATACAATATTTAGCCTATCCCCAACAAAAATATTCCCATCAGTAAATATAAACCCGTTACAATTTAGTTAGTAACACACTGGACTGAATCTTTTGTATCTTCTTCAATATACCCCCAAAGGCTATCTGAGAGAGAACACTGCAGCACAAGTAAATTCAGAATCTTCAGAAATGTAATACTTACAATTATCAATTATCCACTCAACAGAATTTTATTATATAATAATCAAGTTATAATGATATTATTACTAAGGATAAATACTGTATAATAACTCAGATTTGATTATATTTTGGTAAAACATTGAATTTAACTATAAATCTCAAATACATTCTTCTTGAGGTTGAAAACTCACTGCCTTAGTATGCATGCTATCACTACAGTAAGTAAAGTGTTGGTGTATTACAAATCTTAAAAGAAATTGTATTCCAGTTTTGGTGTGCCACTGAGTTATTAGGTAGCCTAAAACTCCACTCAAAGGGCTTCCATTTTCAATAACCGCATAGTAAAATCCCATTGGAAATCTACCACTCCCCACTCTAGGGGAGAAAAGTGCTATAGAACAAAAACAAGATATAAAAAAAGCAGCTATCTAAAGGCACTGAAGAACAAAGACAGACTGGCTGAGAATACATTCTTAAAGGAGGGGAGTTACATGTAGTGAGTTCCCATTTTCAGGACTTTCAGTCTGAGGCCAAGTGTAAGCAGCATAGCACAAGAAGCAGATAAACTGTCTGGTCTGGGGAACAATAAAAGTAAAGTCAGAGAAATTCTGGCAAGGAAACAATGCAAAGGGACAGGACAGAGTAAGGGAAAACAGAGGGAATCCCCAAATTCTGTACACACATCTCTTTGCCTGATGCCAGAACCACTTACAGGCAGGGCAGACTCAAAGCAGATAGTTAAAGACAAAATATCTGAAATGAAACGGGAGCTACCAACTGAGAAATGGAGTTTATACTTCACATCTAATTGCCTACTAATACAAAGGAAATAACACACAGCAGAAAAAAGCAATGGAATCCAGAATCATAACTTAACATTCACAATGTCCGGGACAGGATACAACCCTAAATTTCCTAAGGAAAATCAAACATATTAAGAGAGAAGAAAACAAGTGAAACTGAACTTGAGATGACCCAGATATTGGAAGCAGCTAAGGAAAATTTTAAGTGCTTATTAAAACTACCTTCAATAAATAAAAAACAAATATGCACATGATGAACAAAAAGTTAAGCATTCCCAGCAGAGAAATAAAAATTATTTTTAAAAAATCAGAACTGACAACACAATACTTTTGTAAAACAACAGCAATAACAACAACAAACCTGTATAGACATAACAGCCAAATTGAGATGACTGAGGAACGAGTAAATTAACTTTTAGGCAAATCAATACAAACTATCTGGTCTGAATAACAAAGAAAAATAGATTAAGCAAAAATGAACAGAGCCTCAGAGACCTATTAGATTATATAAAATGGTCCAGCATGCATGTAATTAGAGTTCTAGGAGGGCATAAAAAATATTTGAAGAACTGAGTTAAAAATGCATGTAAATTTACTGAAAGAAATTTACAGCTCAATAAATACCAATAATAATAATCTCAAAGAAAATCATTAAGGGACACACTCAATGGCAGACACAATGGCAGAGGTATGACACAAATGTCAAAAGAGCAACTCTTGAAAGCAGAAAAAGAAAAATGTTTCAATTAATGGTTGACTTCTCAAACTAAGAAGACCAGAAGAGTGCAACATTTTTAAAGTACAAAAAGGAAAACCAAAACAACCTGTCAACTAAAAACTTTATACCCAGCAAAAATATTCTTAAAGAATGAAGCTGAAATAAAGACATTTTCAGATGAAAGAAAACTAAGAGAATTTGTTGCCAACAGCCTCCCACTTAAGCATACGGAAGACATCTTCAAGCTGAAGGAAAATGACAATAGATAGAACCTCAGGAGATATATTTCAAGATGGTGGAGTAGAAGGACGAGCGATAATAGACAGAACCTCAGATTCTCAGAAAAAAATAAAGAGCATCAGAAATGGCAAATATTTGAGTAAATGCAAAAGATTAATTTTTTTGTTTGTTTTTGTCCCCTTGATTTATTGACAATACAAACATGTTTAAAGCAAAAGCCATTTGTGGGATGCACTACAGGCCACTGAAATGTACACTTTTTTATTTTATGTGAATTTAATCTCAATTTTTTTATTGTTGCATTTATATAAGTAGAGTATTGCATACAACAACTATAGCATAAAGGAAGGACTGGAAGGGAATATGGGTTTATATAGTTGCAAGGTTTTCATATTTTACATGAAATGATACAATATAAACTATGTAAACTATAAGAAACTTAAAGACATCTGTTCACTAACTGTGAAAAATTAAGGATGTGTATTGTAATTGCCAAAGCAACCACTAAAGAAAAAGGTGAAGTCTAGTTAAAAACCAAGACGAATATTAAAATGAAACCCTAAGAAATTTTCAAGTAATAAAATAATACATAGAAAGAGAAACAGAGGAAAAAAACACAGAAGCAACAAACAGAACACAAGGAGAAGCACACAGATCTAAACCTATCAGTAAGTACATTAAACAATGCATTTTAATAGTTGCTGACTATCAAAATTAATAATAAAACAGGACATAACTATATGCTCTGTACAAGAGATGTACTTTAAATATAAAGACATTGATAGGTTAAAAGTAAATGAATGAAAAACAATTAGCATAAGATAGTTATACTGGCTATATCTTATGATTTCAAAATTATAAGTATTCCTAAAGATAAAAGCATATTTTATAATGAGAAAAAGTAAATTCATCAGGAAGGCATATATTCATATATGTGTACATGCTTTATAACAAAACTTCAAAATATAGGAAATCAAAATTGACAAAATTAAGATGAAATAGACAATTCCACAATTAAGAGTGGGAGATTTTTCACACCCCTCTCTTAAATTGACAGAACCAGACAAAAAAAAAAAAAAAAAAAAAAAAAAAATCAATAAACATATAGAAGATATGAAAAATGCTATCAATCAACTTCACTTAAATGACTGATATTTATTGAACAATACACCTAATAATAACAATGTATATATTCTATTCAAGAGCACATAGCTCATTTGGCCCACACTGCACATCAAGTCAAAAAACAGGTCTCAATAAACTTAAAAAGACTAAAATCACACAGAATATGATCCTTGACCACAAGGAAATTAAATTAGAAATCAATAACAATAGGTATACCCCAAACATTCAGAAACACACATACTTCTTAGGAATTAAGAAATTACAAGAGAAATAAGAAACTATTTTTAAATGATAACAAAAATACAACATACCAAAATATATGGAATGCAGCAAAAGCAGAACTTAGAGTAAAGTTTGTAACTTTAAATGATTACATTAAAAAGAAGCTCTAAAATCAATGATCTGTAAAAAAAAAAAATTAAATTAAATTAAATTAAAAATTTTAAAAATAAAAAAATAAAAAATAAAATCAATGATCTGAGTTCTCACTTTAAGAAATTAAAAGGGAGGTGAATTCCCTGGCAGTCCAGTAGTTAGAACTCTGCACTGCTGAGGGCCCCAGTTCAATCCCTGGTCAGGGAACTAAAATCCCACAAACTGCACTCAAAAAATAAATTAAATTAAAAGAAAGGAACGAAGGAAGGAAGGGAGGGAGGGAGGGAGGGAGGGAAGGAGGAAGGAAGGAAGAAAGGAAGGAAAGAAGAAAGAAAGAAATTAAAGGGGAAAAGCAGATTTAAATCAAATAGGTAGAAAGTAAATTTGTCAGTCTAGATGAAATCATCAAAATGCTAAAAAGACACAAATTACCAAAATGGAACCAAGAAATAGAAAATATGAATAGACCAAGTCAATTAAAGAAACTAAACTTGCAGACTTCCTAGGTGGCACAGTGGTTAAGAATCCGCCTGCCAATGCAGGGGACACGGGTTTGACCCCTGCTCCAGGAAGATTCCACATGCGACAAAGCAACTAAGCCCATGTGCCACAACTATTGAGCCCATGTGCCGCAACTACTGAAGCCCACGTGCCTAGAGCCTGTGCTCTGCAACAAGAGAAGCCACCGCAATGAGGATCCCACGCACTACAATGAAGAGTAGCCCCTGCTCACCACAACTACAGAAAGCCCATGTGCAGCATCGAAGACTCAATGCAGCAAATAAATAAATTAATTAAAGTAAATATATTTAAAAAAAAGAAACTAAATTTGCAAATAAAATTCTTACCACAAAGAAAACTCCAGGCTCAGATGGCTTTGCTGGTAAATTCTATCAAACATTTAGGGTAGAAATAACACTAATCCTCCACAAAGTCTTTCAGAAAATCAAGGAAGAAATACTTTCCAACTCAACTTATAAGGCTAATATAACTCTCATATCCAAATCAGACAAAGATCTGAAGAAAAAAAAAAGGAAAGAAAAGAAAACCACAGAACTGATGATCCCTGATTAACACAGATCCAAAAATCCTTTAAAAAATATCAAATCAAATCAAACATAACGTAAAAAGGACTATTCATCAGGAATAAGTGAGTTTATCTTGGGAATATGAGCAGCTTATTATCCAAAAATCAGTCTATGTAAGTCATCATATTAATACAATAAAAAAGAAACACCATATAATCATTTCAAAAACAAAAAGAAATGCATTTGATAAAATCCAATACCCATTCAGGATAAAAGCCCTCAGCCAACTAGGAATAGAAAGGAACTTCTTCAACCTCATTAAGGACATATACAAATAACCTACAATATCATTTACAATGGCAAAAAAAAAAAATTTCAGGATAAATTTAACAAAATATGTACAAAACCAGTATACGGTAACCTACAAAATATTGTTGATAGAAGACCTACATAAATTAAGAGATTTACTGTGTTCACAAATTGGTAGTCCCCATACTTACTTTCAATACAAAGTCAAAAATCAATAAAAACTCAGCAGGCCTTTTTTTAATTTGTAGAAATTAATGCTGATACTAAAATTGATATAGAGAACCTAGAAAAGCCAAAACGATCTTGAAAATGAACAAAGTTGCAAGACCCATACTATGTGATTTTAAAACTTACTAAAGCTACATTAATCAAGACTGTGTATTGGCTGTGGAAGAACAGATAAGTAGACCAATGGAACAGAATATAGTCCAGAAATAGACCTACATTTGACCCCAAAACATGGTCAATTGATTTCCGACAAGGTGCCAGGTTAATTCAGTGAGAGAAAATATCAGATGATTCTGGAACACACAACTAGCTATCTATATTGAAAAAAATTAACTTTAACCCCTTACCTCAAGCCATATGCAAAATTAAAATGGATGACAGACCTAAATGTAAGTACTAACATTACTAAACTTTTTAATGAAAGAAAACCTTTGGGACACTGAGTTGGGTAAAGATTTCTTAAACTGGGCACAAAAAGCATTGACTCACTGGAGGAAAAAAATGATAAAATGAAATCATAATGAAAAACTTTTGCTCTCTGAAAAACACAATCAAGAAAACAAAATGCAAGCCACAGCCTGGGAGAAAATTTCACACAATATATATTTGATAAAGGACTTGTAGCCAGAACATACAAAGAACTCTTTCAGCTCAAAATAACACAAATGGTTCAATTTAATATAGGCAAAAGGTCTGAACAGACACTTTACCAAAGAAGACATACAGATGAGCGTGAAAAGATGTTCATCACTAATCACCTGGAAAATAGAAAGTAAAGCCACAATGAGAAACCCTTTAGAATGTCTAAAGTTTAAATGACTGACAATATCAAGTGTTGAAGAGGATGAGGAGTATCTGGAACTCACCTATTGCTGGTGAGAAATCAAAATTACAGCCACTTTGTTTTGTTTTGGCCATACCACACAGCTTGCAGGATCTTAGTTCCCCAACGAGGGATTGAACCTGCACCCTGAGCAGTGAAAGCATGGAGTCTAAACACTGGACCGCCAGGGAATTCCCAACAGCCACTTTGGAAAATAGTATATGGCAGTATCTTATAAAGCTAAACATATACTTACCATATGCTTCAGCAATCCCACTTCTAGGTATAATATTTATCCAAAAGAAATAGAAACATATGTTCACACAAAGACTTGAATACATATATTCATAACAGTAAAATTACAAAGTTAGAAATTCAAACATCCATCAACTAATGAATGGATAAGCAAACTGTGATATATCGATACTATTATTACCATGGCAATAGCAAAGAACAAGATATTAATACACAAGATGGATAAATCTCAAAAACATGCTGGCTTAAAAAAGTCTAACACAAACATATCATATGATACTATGTGAAATTCTAAAAATGATAAAACTATAATGATAGAAAGCAGATTAGTGGTTGCTAGAGCAAAAGAGTTGAAGGAACTACAAAAGAATATGAGGAAACATTTTAGGATAATTAAATGTATTTATTGATTGTGATGGTGGAAACAACTGTATTCAATAAACAAAATTCATCAAACTGTATAGTAAGCATGGGTGATTTCATTATATGCAAAATACACCTCAATAATTTGGGGGAAAACTTCTTATAGAGAGAAATAATATATAAAATCATCTTTGATACGATTTCATAATTGATTACAGAAGTTGAACATTCTAGGCTCTTAGGAAATTAAGATTGAGTTTCACCTATTTTGAAATCTTAATATGGGAGAAAAGCAGCTTACAATGATTTGCTGTCAAACGAATTTCAAAAATTATTCTGGTCTCAGGTTTCTAGAGATAAAAGTGAAAGGCAATAAAAAATTTTTAGTAAAAATAGTAGAAGAAAAAATTGTAAACAATATCAATTTAAAACACATGTTGTCATGGGGATATGTGTATAAAAACAGTTGATTGAACCTGGTGTACCCCCCCCAAAAAAAAAAATAAAAAAATAAAAAATAAAACACATGTTGTCACAAGCAATGAATAATAAAAAAATTTGAGAGGAACAATTTGCTACAGAGGAATTAATTGCATTCTACTCCTAATAACTTTAGGACTTTCCTAGATTCATTCTCTATGATTTGAGGGCTTTTCTAAACTCCTTCTCATGTGATCCTGTGGCTATACGAAGAGTCTCTTGACATAGCACTTAGGACATTAAAAGCTGAACATTTTACCACGGTCCTGGACCTAGAAAAATAAAGAGCTTCTTATCACAAAAGGTGGGTGCGGGGTGGATTAAAACAAAGAAAACAAAGTATGTTTCTGCAAAAACTTTATTTTAAAAAGGAACCATTTTGTTTTAGATGTCAAACTCATCAATACAAAATTTTGTTTTCAAAAGATTTCCTCAATGAAGCAGTTCCTTTCTGTGCTATTTAGTTCACCGTACTTTCATAAGCCCCAGGCTGAGCAAACCATGATTGAGAGAAGCCATCTTATGCACATTGCTGTTGTCCCACATCATTCAGAACAAACCTTTTTAGATCGTTAACTACCACAGGAGTGCTGATTACACAGGCACCAGCAATTTCCTAACCAATGACCACCTGAACAATGATGTGTTCAGCTTCTCAGACCCTGCAGCCTTTCAAAGGTGAATCATTTCAGTTTGGAACTAGATCTCCATAGCAACTTCCCTTTGAGGGTTTTAGAATCACCATCCAGTAATTCTATGATCATCAAGCTCAACCATTCCCAATGGTTCTTTTCACAGCAGATGGAAAAGGAAGCCTTGAAATTTTACAGTCTATTTCAAGCAATTCATCTGGCAGCCTATTAGAATTCAAAATATTTCGACCTTCAATCACAAAGCATGTTATCTGAAGCTGTGGTGATCTCAAGTCAAGACAAGCAGACGTTTTAGTCTAATCATCCATGATGAGAAGAGACTGACAAAAACTCTTAATTCAACCACCATCAAAATGCTTATTTTAACCGCATGAAAGTCTTTCAACAGGCAATGAAAACACACCATGTACCATTTTATCACAACCTTCTGTTCAAGGAAAATATGAATTCTGAATATTGACATGGATCTCTGCGCTTCTTAGACTGCTTGGAACAAATATGTTTCTTAAAAGTCAGCATAAATCCAATTTAAAAGCACTACTATTCTCCACCTGCAAAAGCCAGAAACCATAAGCAAATGGCAATGGACTTATGATAAAGTCATCCAGTTTAATAAAATCAAGTACATCTGGATCATTTAAATTTTTTTTCAGGCAAGCCCTAACATGCTTAATCAGAAAATATGAATTCCCCAGGAAATTAATATCAATTAAGAGAAAAAGACAGATCTTAAAGAAAAGTCTTAATTTACAAAAAGTCATTGACTTACCCCAATTTAACCGATTCTCTAATGGATTCATAATACACTAATCCTCCTTCTTTAAAATACTGGATTCAATCACATTAAAAAGCTGTACATTTCAAATTGCTAATAAATTCAGTTGTTTTATCCAACCCTTTTATACTTGAAATATAAATTATATGTAATAATTTCATTAAATAAATAATTTTCAGAATTTGTTATACATGTAAACCAAATATAGGTATTTCTCAGTTTTCTTAGAGATATTTAGTGGCATTTTAGAAGCTTATACAAAAATTTTTTAAATGCCTATTTTCTAATTACTAAACAAATCAAAACAGTTTCCTATGAAGAAACTGTCCTTAAACTGACTTTAAGGACAAACTAAATTAAACACCAGTGTAAAAAAACAAAACAAAAACAAACACAACAACTATACTCTATGAATCTAAATCAATTCAAAGCAGAGGATTTTTTAAAAATATCAGAATATAAATATTAACTACTTGTGCATTGCCTCAAATGTAACATGGAACATGGAAACATATATAGTTTTCCAAATGACCACCACTGAACTTATAAGCCAATTTCAATTTATGAACCCACCTCTTTCCACAAAGGAACACTATAAACAAACACCAGTTCCAAAGCCTCATGCTTTGGAAAAAGATCTAAATTATTTAAATTTAGTAAGCAAGAAAACTTTTAATAGATTTACTCTACTTCCTTAAGACAGAAACACAGACATAATCATATGATTACTTTCTGCATAAACTGTGCCAGATAATTTAACTTGTCTTTATATGAGCCTATGAAATAAGTATATGTCAAATCAAATACATATATATTTTATTTTCTGCCTAATATCTTTAACCTAAAGTTTATGCTTAGTTTAAATATTTAAACACAAAAAGAAAAGATAGCAAAATTATTTTATGTTGTAGAATTAGTTCCCCAAAACTTGTACAAGCTAGATAAACTCCTGACTTCTAAAAACTAGTACAAATTTTTAAAGGAAAAATAAGCAACTTAACTTATTTTAAATAGCAGCAACATTAAACTATCCTTCTAAGGAATATCTCCTCTTATTTTCAAAATTTTCACTTCTATCAGGAAATACAGAAGTGTGAGGAAGATGCCAGAACATTATGCCTTACTTGCCATATTTGGATTGGCAAATATAACTTAAATTTAAACCAAGGATAATGCTTAAAATAAAAGGGTAATGAGCAGATTATATGCACATACATTCATGCATTTTCTATTTTTAACTCTAAGTACTGATATTTTATTTTACTCCATCTGGGGGGGGTAAAACATAACCAAGAGGAACATAAAAAAAAAAACTTACTAATAAAATTCTCACTAATACACCAAATTCTCAAAGTGCAATTCAATGGCTACAGTATGACAATAATGTAAAAAACTGCAGACTATTAGCACAACACATCAAAGTTTAACAGAACAGAACTTTCTCAAAGTAGTTATACATGAACATGATTACATAATACTATCTGAGTTCAGTTTATTAAATATTTTAAATTTTATGTCCATATGCTGGATATTCAAATATGTATCTTTGTTGGCCTACAAGGCTCTTTTAGGGGGACCCTATCTTTTTTTTTTTTTAATTTTTTTTATTTATTTATTATTTTTTGGGGGGTACACCAAGTTCAATCATCTGTTTTTATACACATATCCCCATATTCCCTCCCTTCCTTGACTCCCCCCCCTCGAGTCCCCCCCACCCTCCCCGGCCCAGTCCTCTAAGGCATCTTCCATCCTCGAGTTGGACTCCCTTTGTTATACAACAACTTCCCACTGACTATCTGTTTTACAGTTGGCAGTATATATATGTCTGTGCTACTCTCTCACTTCGTCTCAGCTTCCCCTTCACCCCCCCACCCCCTCCCAAACCTCGAGTTCTCCAGTCCATTCTCTGCATCTGCATCCTTGTTCTTGTCTTGTCACGGAGTTCATCAGTACCATTTTTAGATTCCGTATATGTGAGTTAGCATACAATATTTGTCTTTCTCTTTCTGACTTACTTCACTCTGTATGACAGACTCTAGGTCTATCCACCTCATTACATATAGCTCCATCTCATCCCTTTTTATAGCTGAGTAATATTCCATTGTATATATATGCCACATCTTCTTTATCCATTCACTTGTTGATGGGCATTTAGGTTGCTTCCATGTCCTGACTATTGTAAATAGTGCTGCAATAAACATTATGGTACAAGTTTCTTTTTGGATTATGGTTTTCTTTGGGTATATGCCCAGTAGTGGGATTACTGGATCATATGGTAGTTCTATTTTCAGTTTTATAAGGAACCTCCAAATTGTTTTCCATAGTGGCTGCACCAACTTACATTCCCACCAACAGTGCAAGAGGGGCACCCTATCTTAACTAAAGAAATACTTAAAAATCTTCACTATCAATAATTATGGAACCTCTAAATATTTTTACTCAATTATCTGTAAAACAGACAGAGGCTCACATGGGATACCAAGGTTAAATAGCCATTTCTGTTGGTGGTAACAACATTATAATAAACTTCCATTTATTGAATAATTCTGAGTAATTATGAACTCCATCATTTGTCTTAATTTCCCCATTTGGCTGTGAGTTTTTTAAGGACAGATATATTATGAATTTTACTAACCCAGCCCTAAGGGCTTTACATCTGACATTGTAGGTATTTAACAAATGTTTGCTATCAGTTTATTAGATAGCAGTGATGGTTACAACTCAAAAGCTCCATGTTCCTAAAACATTCTGGACTGGTAACTAAACTTATGTTTCACTTGCCAGTCACATAACAAGAACCAGAAAAAGAAAAGTAATTTGCTATGAAACTTTAATGAAAGAGAAAATATTTTGATATCTTTATTTTTCACATTTATTTTCCTCTTCCCTTCCAAATTTATAAGAAACCTACTCCTAACAATAAGCTAACATGCAACTATTGAGTTTAGAAGTCTAGTGTAAACTTTATTTTATAACATATAATCAAGCAACAAACTGTAACTGAAGCACACTGAAAACAGCAGTTACTAGCTAATAAACAATAGCAGAAACACTTCCTTCAATGAAGGAAAAAAACCTAAAGACTCCATAATAAAATATAATTTGTTATAAATATAATATTTACATAGAAAAAATTTACATTCAGTATAACACTACAACTATAGAATATATCCATTTTTATTCTTATCACTAGCCTTATCAATATTCTTATCAAATGCACACATTTTAATAACAAAATATTGGGAACAATTTTAAGTAAAATCAAACTATTCAACTTTAAGTCCAGAATCAGAAATCCACCCATATAATCTGAGTACAAATTTTGGGGGGGTGTGTGTTAGCGCTCTATTTCTTCTATATCTTCAATCAATATAGCAAACGTGTAGTTACCACAGTACTTGACCTCTGACTCGGGCAGCAATCTGGAGGAAAATACCTCTAGCAAATGTGTTACTCCTCAGATAAGATAGCAGGATGCGGTATAATGGCTAAAACGTCTTTCCTAAAGACAGTCATGCTACTTCAACGATATTCTAAGTCTCCAAAACTCTGTGGACACAAAACTTCAAGAGCACCTTTTTCTATTAGACTATCTAGCCCTGACAGAATATTAAAGTATGAAAGTGTAAGTTACATCGGAATTTTGGCAACCTGGGAAAAGATACAAATCTAAAATAGTAAAAGCATTTAAGAGGTGTTCATAATAAATGCTAAAGCCTTAAAAATAAACAAATATTAACAGTATGTTCTGGTTAAGGAAGCAGCTTACTAACAAGTAACAAAAGCCTTTAAAATGTGTACACTCTTTGACTCAGTAATTTCCACTTTTAGCAATCTACCCTAAGGAAAAAAAACTCAGGCAAGTGGACAATGGTGTATATAAGGTATACACAAGGATGTATGTACAAGCATCACTTAGCATGCATTCAACAAATATCAAGGCGCACCCACGTGCATGCTATCCTGGAACGTACATATTAATAAGGAGAAACAGGTAATAAGTAAATGGATAACTGGCTATTATTTAATCAGAGAGAATGATGAAAAAGGAGCATTTGGCAACATGGAGGTCATTGGTGACCTAGACAAGAGCACTCTTAAATGCTCTTTTGGGGGCAAACCTCAGCAGAGCAGGCTTTAAAAAAAAAAAAAAAGAATGGAATACAAAGACGTGGACACAGTATAAACAACCTCTTTTCAGTTTCATTGTGGAAGAGAACAGAGAGTAGTAGCTGGAGGGGGTCATTATACCATGTTTGCATGGAAAAAAATCAATAGAAAACATGATACAGGAAAGGGAGGGCATGGCAGCAGGATCACAATCATATGTGAGAGAGAGGGAAGCAGATTTAATGTACAAGTTGGCCTTGGCAGGGACAATTCACCTGTTATACTAAAAGGAAAAACAGAGTATATAATACAGGTGGATGTAGAAGAACAGAACTCAAAAACACCAGGCCCTACTCCGCCTCAGGGCCCTTGCATTTCCTGTTGTGCCCTAAATATTTACATAATTTGATCCCTTACCTCCTTCAGCTCTTTACTCAAATGCCAACTTCTCAGTGAAGCCTTCCTTTGCAAGTGTTTAAAATTACAACCCCCACCCAAACACTTACTACCCTTTCTGTACTTTATTTTCCTTAGTATTTATTACCATCAAATATAAAACATAATTTTCCTTTTTAAACATTTTGTTTACTGTCTATAACAAATCTCTAAAGATACAAAAGTCTGACATCTCTTTAATAAAATGGGACACTACTTCAACAACAACAAAAAAGGGTCAATCTTTGCTAATATGACTACTATATCTGCATATAGCATACTCTGAGGAAAAAGTTTATTTCACCATCATCAGTTCTGAGGGAGAAATCAGTTAAGTAAGCCACTGGCATCAGAATGAACTGGCCAGTGGCAAAGTCAGACTACTGATATTCCAACCATCAGCTGTGCAACAGTGAGTTGGAACTGAGACTAGGAGAGTCCAGTCTCTTATGGGTTTCTTCAGGTATTCAGGAAGTATACACTAAGGCAGAGAAAACAGGGCACTACATGATCTAGACTAGGAAAAAGAGAATCTTAACTTCAAAATCTGATTACAACATATACCATTAATAGTTTTTATCTTTTCATACCACCTGTTAAGTACACCAAATAGCTATCATATCCCTCTATTTAATGATAACTAGGTTGTTCTCATTGAGGTAGAGACAAAAGAACTGGTGGCACTGATATATAAGATGGAAAAAAAGGAGGTGGGGGAGAAATGGTTTTGACCTGAATACTACTTCTTATAAGCTGAATGACATTAGGCAAGTCAAAATCTAGTCTCAGTTTTTTTGTGGTAAAATGTACTTTCCAAGTCTTAAGATTGTTCTGAAGATTAAATATGATTCATGTAAAAGGCCTAGCACAGTACTGGCCCTATAACTAAATAAATGGTACTCAGTTAAATCTTCCCATTAATACTACCAGAAATGTTTAGGTCTCCAGAGACAGGGAATTTAACTTTGATTTCCAGATCAAGATGAGAAATAGAAAAAAAAAAATGAGGCATCTGGAAATGGACACAAGTATATTCTCTCTGACTGCATTTATTCCTCTTTGTTCCCAATTAGTAGGCTATACTCTATGTAATTAAACAAGGAAATTCCAGGACTTCCCTGGTGGCACAGTGGTTAAGAATCCACCTGCCAATGAAGGGGACACAGGTTTGATTCCTGGTCCAGGAAAATCCCACATGCCACAAAGCAACTAAGCTCATGCCCCACAATTACTGAGCCTGCGCTCTAGAGCCTGCGAGCCACAACTGCTGTGCCTGTGTGCTGCAACTACTGAAGCCCACGCACCTAGAGCCTGTGCTCCACAAGAGAAGCCACCACAATGAGAAGCCCATGCACCACAACAAAGAGCAGTCCCCTCTCGCACAACTAGAGAAAGCCCACCCACAGCAACAAAGACCTGAAGAAGCCTAAATAAATAAATAAATAAATAAATAAATAAATAAATAAATAAATAAGTAAGTAAGTAAGTAAGTAAGTAAGTAAAATATTAAGAAAAGAGAAAGAGAGACAGCAGAGAGCTAGCTCGAGCTCTCTGGTTCCATGCTGACTAGTCAGCTCCCCATAGAATCAAAGAAAGCAGAAAATTTCAAGTATCCAAAGCTGGTCTGGCAGGCATCAATTCTGATATCTATCAGATTAAATTTAGTCTTCAAAAATGGTTATTTTCCCATTTCCCTTTTATTGTGGGCTAGATTTGACTTGCTTCCGAAGAAAAGGAAAAATATGAAAAGGAAAAAACAATAACTGTACACTGAAAAAACCTGGCAAACACCACCTTCATCAAGTGATAAAGGTTTACATATCCCTGATGTCATGAAGATACTATGTATTCCTGGATATGATGTGAAGGGCACTTTCCTCTGTGGTATTCTTTCCAAAAACCCATAACCCTGGTCTAATCATGAGAAAAATATCAGATAAACCCAATTTGAGGGAACTACAAAACACTTCAACAGTCCAAATTGTCAAGGTCATGAAAAAGAAGGAAAGACTAAGAAACTATCAGAGGAGATCAGAGAAGACTAAGAAAATATGACAAGTAAATAAAATGTGGTCTCCTGAATTGGATCCCGGAACAGAAAAAAACATCAGTAGATAAAATGGTGCAATCCAAATAAAGTCTGGAGTTTAGTTAACAGTAATGTATGAATGTTGGTTTCATAAATGTACCATGTCTTATATACTTAGTTTTGACAAATGTACCATGGTAAAAAAGGGGATACTGAAACAATGATAACATAAGAGGAAACTGAAACTGGGTGAGGGGTATATGAGAACTCTTGGTGATATTTCTGTAAAGCTATACTAATTCGAAATAAAAAGTTTATTTACACAAAAATGGGCATTGATGGCATGGAAAGATATTCAGGATATTTTAAATGAGAAAATCAAGTTTCAATAAAATAAGTATAATATGATCCTACATTCTTTGAAAATGGATTTTTTTATTATAAAACTAATGTGTTGATGGTTGTATGACATTGTCAATATGCTAAAAACACTGGATCTCAAAAAAAAAAAAAAAAAACTAATGTGTTCAAATATTTAGAATACACAAGTGTATTAGCCAAAGTAAAACTAGAACACAAAGAGAGCCAAAAATAGAGTGAATTAACAAGCAAAAAGTTTATTTTTTTTATTTATTTATTTTTTTATTTATTATTTTTTGGGGGGTACACCAAGTTCAATCAACTGTTTTTTTTTTTTTTTAAACCTGAGTATTTTTATTATTATTTTATTTTATTTTTTTGGGGGGTACACCAGGTTCAATCAACTGTTTTTATACACATATCCCCGTATTCCCTCCCTTCCTCAACTCTCCCCCACCCTCCCCGTCCCAGTCCTCTAAGGCATCTTCCATCCTCGAGTTGAACTCCCTTTGTTATACAACAACTTCCCACTGAGTATCTATTTTACAGATGGTAGTATATATATGTCTGTGCTACTCTCTCACTTCGTCTCAGCTTCCCCTTCACCCCCCACACCCCCCCAAAACCTTGAGTTCTCCAGTCCATTCTCTGCATCTGCATCCTTGTTCTTGTCTTGTCACGGAGTTCATCAGTACCATTTTTAGATTCTGTATATGTGAGTTAGCAAACAATATTTGTCTTTCTCTTTCTGACTTACTTCACTCTGTATGACAGACTCTAGGTCTATCCACCTCATGACATATAGCTCCATCTCATCCCTTTTTATAGCTGAGTAATATTCCATTGTATATATATATGCCACATCTTCTTTATCCATTCATTTGTTGATGGGCATTTAGGTTGCTTCCATGTCCTGGCTATTGTAAATAGTGCTGCAATGAACATTACGGTACATGTTTCTTTTGGGATTATGGTTTTTTCTGGGTATATGCCCAGGAGTGGGATTACTGGATCATATGGTAGTTCTATTTGTAGTTTTTTAAGGAACCTCCAAATTGTTTTCCACAGTGGCTATACCAACTTACATTCCTACCAACAGTGCAGGAGAGTTTCCTTTTCTCCACACCCTCTCCAACATTTATTGTTTCTGGATGTTTTGACGATGGCCATTCTGATCGGTGTGAGGTGATACCTCATTGTGGCTTTGACTTGCATTTTTCTGATGATCAGTGATGTTGAGCATCTTTTCATGTGTTTGTTGGCCATCTGTATGTCTTCTTTGGAGAAATGTCTATTTAGGTCTTCCGTCCATTTGTGGATTGGGTTATTTGCTTTTTTGGTATTAAGCTGCAGGAGCTGCTTGTATATTTTGGAGGTTAATCCTTTGTCCGTTGTTTCATAGGCAATTATTTTTTCCCATTCTGAGGGTTGCCGTCTAGTCTTGTTTATGGCTTCTTTCACTGTGCAAAAGCTTTTAAGTTTCATGAGGTCCCATTTGTTTATTCTTGATTTTATTTCTATGATTCTAGGAGGTGGCTCAAAAAGGATGTTGCTTTGATGGATGTCATAGAGTGTTCTGCCTATGTTTTCCTCTAGGAGTTTTATAGTGTCTGGCCTTACATGTAGGTCTTTAATCCATTTGGAGTTTATTTTTGTGTATGGTGTTAGGAAGTGTTCTAATTTCATTCTTTTACATGTTGCTGTCCAGTTTTCCCAGCACCACTTATTTAAGAGGCTGTCTTTTTTCCACTGTATACTCGTGCCTCCTTTGTCAAAGATAAGGTGCCCATATATGTTTGGGCTTACATCTGAGTTCTCTATTCTATTCCATTGATCGTCCTTTCTGTTTTTGTGCCAGTACCATACTGTCTTGATCACTATGGCCTTGTGGTATAGTTTGAAGTCAGGAAGCCTGATCCCATGCACTCCATTTTTCCTTCTCAAGATTGCTTTGGCTATTCGGGGTCTTTTGCAAATCGTAAGATTTCTTGCTCTAGTTCTGTGAAAAATGCCATTGGTAATTTGATCCGGATTGCATTGAATCTGTAAATTACTTTGGGTAGTACAATCATTTTCACTATGTTGATTCTTCCAATCCAGGAACATGGTATGTCCCTCCATCTGTTTGTGTCGTCTTTGATTTCTTTCAGCAATGTCTTAAAGTTTTCTGCATACAGATCTTTTGCCTCCTTAGGCAGGTTTATTCCTAGGTATTTGATTCTTTTGGTTGCAATGGTGAATGGGAGAGTTTCCTTAATTCTCTTTCTGCTCTTCCGTTGTTAGTATACAGGAATGCAAGAGATTTCTGTGCATTAATTTTGTATCCTGCTACTTTACTAAACTCATCAATTAGTGCTAGCAGTTTTCTGGTAGAGTCTTTAGGGTTTTCTATATATAATATCATGTCATCTGCAAAGAGTGACAATTTTTCTTCTTCTTTTCCAATTTGGATTCCTTTGATTTCTTTTTCTTCTCTGATTGCTGTGGCTAAAACTTCCAAAACTATGTTGAATAATAGTGGTGAGAGTGGACACCCTTGTCTTGTTCCTGTTCTTAGAGGGAATGCTTTCATTTAGAACAATGTTGGCTTTTGGTTTGTCATATATGGCTTTTATTATGTTGAGGTAAATTCCTTCTATGCCCATTTTCTGGAGAGCTTTTATCATAAATGGATGTTGAACTTTGTCAAAAGCTTTTTCTGCATCTATTGAGATGATCATATGGTTTTTATCCTTCAATTTGTTGATATGATGTATCACGTTGATTGATTTGCGTATATTGAAGAATCCTTGCATCCCAGGGATAAACCCCACTTGATCACGGTGTATGATGTTTGTAATGTGCTGTTGGATTCTGTTAGCTAGTATTTTGTTGAGGATTTTTGCATCTATATTCATCAGTGATATTGGTCTGTAATTTTCTTTTTTTGTGACATCTTTGCCTGGTTTTGGTATCAGGGTGATGGTGGCCTCGTAGAATGAGTTTGGGAGTGTTCCTCCTTCTGCAATATTTTGGAAGAGTTTGAGAAGGATAGGTGTTAGCTCTTCTCGAAATGTTTGATAGAATTCGCCCGTGAATCCATCTGGCCCTGGGCTTTTGTTTGTTGGGAGATTTTTAATCATTGCCTCAATTTCCATACTTGTAATTGGTCTGTTCATAGTTTCTATCTCTTTCTGGTTCAGTCTTGGAAGATTGTATTTTTCTAAGAATGTATCCATTTCTTCCAGGTTATCCAATTTATTGGCATATAGTTGCTTGTAGTAGTCTCTCATGATGTTTTGTATTTCTGAGGTGTCCGTTGTGACTTCTCCTTTTTCATTTCTAATTCTGTTGATTTGCATCTTCTCCCTTTTTTTCTTGATGAGTCTGGCTAATGGTAGTTTATTTCTCTTTAACTTCAACCTTGAAAGGAATGGCCCAGCTTAGTGAGGTAGCTCTGCTCCTTGTAGTCATTCATGGATCCAGGTTCCTTCCAAGACATGGCTCAAGCATCCTCTAAGGCACCACCATCATCTGCATGGTCTAACCACTTCCAATTAAACCAGCGTAAAAGGAGAAAAGCAACTACTAGAGGAGGAATAGCCAATGCCTAAAACTCTAGGACAAGTATCACATATCACTTCTTTTCACAATCTACTGCTAAAAATGCAGACACATGTCCATTCTCACAGTGGGTTTGGAAATGTAGTAAAGATGGAGGGACATGTGCAAGAAAGGAAAATGTGGATTTTTGTGAATAACTAGTAACTGCCACCAGAAAAGTTAAATGCAAAATGAAGAAATTATCTAGCAATCTCCAAAATACCATTGTTAACATCTGAATACGTTTTTGAGACTTTTTCCCTAGGATTTAAACAAAACCAGAATACCTACTTTTTCACTTCATGTGTCACAGGAACCTGTCCACTTTAACATAAACTGCATACTATTCCATTGAATTAGTGTACTATATCTAATTTCACTTAACCTATATTTTATCCATTTTTTAAGACCTTCCTACAGTACCTAACAAAGAATCAGGTGAACAGGTTGATTTTTTAAAGTATTCTTAAAATACAAACAACAATCAAAAATATAATGAAAGAGAAGACCACATTTACAATACCAAAAGCAACAAAAAAAAGATAAAATAACTAGAAATTAATTTTACAAAAAATGTACAAAACCAACACAAAGGGGACCTTTCCAAACACTTCAAAGGTAGACTTGAACAAATAAAAGACACATGTTTCTGAATGAAAAGATTATAAATTCTTTTTAAATTAACTTATAAATTTAATGTCATCATAGTAATAATGCCAACAAGATTTCTTTTTCTGTGATGAGGAAAGCTGATTATTGTTTATACAGGAAAAATAAATAAGCAAGACTAGCCAGGGATACTATGAAAATGCAGGGAGCCCTACCAGATACTACAATATATACAAAGTCTTAATGATTTAAAAAGTGTCGCATTAGCAAATAAGTAAACTGACTTACTGATGAAACAGAATAAGATTTGAAATAGAGTACTTATAGGAATCTAGCATATGACAAAGGTGGCGTCTCAAGTCGGTAAAGGATAGACTTTAATAAATATTATTTGACAACCAAAGAGCCATTCTCCAAAAAAAAGGAAAAGAAATATATATACAGTAGAATCGATGTGCTGCAGTGCACACAAAGATAAACTCCAAATGGATTACAGATTTACAAGTAAAAAAGGAAACCATAAACATGCTGAAAGAAAATATAAATGAATTATTTTATAACCCTGAGTGGAGAAAGGCTTTTTTTCTTTTTTCCTTTATTTTTGGCCACACCAGGCAGCTTGCAGGATCTTTGTTCCCCAACCAGGGATCGAACTCGTGCCCCCTGCAGTGGAAGCACAGAGTCCTAACCACTGGACCACCAGGGAATTCCCTGGGGAAGGCTTCTTTGCTAATACCTTAGCTCAACTACCAAAAGAAATTTGTGTAGCAAAATGGACCATAAAGAAATACAAATGACAAATTGGGAAAAAATATCTGCAACTCATAGATCTAATATTCACAACATAAAGAATTGTTAGTTATTGTAAAATAGTCAGTGGGAAGTTGTTGTATAACAAAGGGAGTCCAACTTGAGGATGGAAGATGCCTTAGAGGACTGGGGCGGGGAGGGTGGGGGGGACTCGGGGTGGGGGGAGTCAAGGAAGGGAGGGAATACGGGGATATGTGTATAAAAACAGATGATTGAACCTGGTGTACCCCCCAAAAATAAAATAATAAAAAAAAAAAAGAATTGTTAGTTATTATGGAGAGAAAGAAAAAAGAAAGAAAGAAAGAAAGAGAGAGAGAGAGAGAGAGAGAGAGAAAGAAAGAGAGAGAGAGAGAGAAAGAAAGAAAGAAAGAAAGAAAGAAAGAAAGAAAGAAAGAAAGAAAGAAAGAAAGAAAGAAAGAAAGAAAAAGAAAGAAAGAAAAAAGAAAGGGGGAGAAGAGAAAAAAAGAGGGAGAGAGAGAAGGAAGGAAAGAAGGAAGGAAGGAAGGAAGGAAGGATGGAAGGATGGAAGGAAGGAAGGAAGGAAGAACCCACTAGGAAAATGGGCAAGCAACATAAACAGGCAAACCGAAGAAAAACACAAATTGCTATTAAACATATAAACAGATGCTCAAATTTCACTTAAAATGAGAAAAACAAATTAAAAGCACACCCATATACCAATTCTCTCCTAATGACCTGCAAAAATCTGTAGGTTTAACACATATTCTGCTAGCAAGGTTACAGAGAAATAAGTATTTTTGTACATTGCTGGAAGCAGTACAATAACTGCACAACCCCTAGGAAGGAAAGAAATCTGGCAGTATCTACCATAATTACCAATGCATTTTCCCTTTAATTCAACAATTCCATATCTGGGAATCTTTCTCTCATAAACTTACATGTTTATGAAATAACATATGTACTAGATTACTCATTGTGGCATTATAACATAATCAGTGTAAAAAACGGGAAATAAGCCAAGTATCCAGCAATACTGAAACTTTTAAATAAATGATGACCTAGTCACACAATGAAATATAGTGTATCTGTGAAGCATAATGAAAACACCTCTGTGCACTGATTTGGAGAGCTCTCAAGGACATTTTAAATGTCAAAAGCAAAGTGCATCACAGTTTATATGGTAAGTATTTTGTTTAGGAAAGGGAAAGAAAAAAAATATTTAATTGTATTTGCTTGTATTTGTATAAAGTAACTACAGAAGAATAAGCAAGAAACTAGTAAAAATAAATACTATAGTTGGAAGAGGCATGGTAGATAGAGACAAGGTGAAGACTTTTCAATGTATATCTTTAGATATTTTACTTTCGAGCAACATATATAATTACATATTCAAAACAATTACTTTGGGATTTAAATTCGTATAATATTTCTCAGTATTTAGTGTTTTATATACATTACATCTCATTTAAACCTCACCATGTAAACCAGGCATGATAATAATCTCCACTTCACTCAAGGAGCCTGTTACTGCTTGTACAAAACTAGTTAAAAACAAAACTGGAATTGAAAACCACAAATCTCTTTCCAAATATTGAATTATTTTCAAAGGCAATCAGTATTATTTCAAATTATTTACATGAAAGTTACCAATAAAATATTAAGCACAGATTTTGACCTACAGCACATTAGTATTTACAAGTAGTGTGCAAGCATTTTTACTGTAGTACAGTCAGCAGTATTCCAAAGGGAAAAATATAGCTAGCCCTAGGAATGGATGTGTACCTAATAACAAATTATATTTCACAAATGAATTCTGAAAACTTCCTACATTAAAAAATAACTCCTAATCCAAGTTACTTAGGTAACTGACAAGAAAGAACAGCTTTAATGTGTATTTACTGCGATGCTTTTTTTCCTTTATTTCAGATTGGTGTTTCTGAAGCCTGGAATACAATGTACCCTTTTATCTCTAGTCATACCAAGTCAATTTTTATTCCCTAAAATGAAAATTATTCCTATAAGTAAATTACTATTTAACACATGGGTATCACAGGACAGTATCTGAATTCCTCCTTACGCAGGTAAATGAGTATCTAAATTCTAGATGCCCAATAGGTCCAAAATCTTCCTTGATCACAGCATACACGTACACATAAATGAAACTGTAGTTGGAAGTACTTTTGCCAATCCCTGGTTTAGACTATCCACATTTAGTGTGATTACTGATATGACGAGATTAAAATCTACCATCTTACTGTCTTCCATTTGTTCCATCTATTCTCTGTTTCTTTATTCCTCTTTCTCTACCTCCTCTTGTGCTCAGGATTGTTTACAATTCCATTGCATTGCCTGTATAGATTTATAATTTATGCCCCTATTTCAAAAACTTTAGTGGTTGTCCAATACACATTTTTAATTAATCTGAGGCCACCTTCAAATTTTATACCATTTCATGTGTAGTACAAGGACTTACAGAAACATCATACTTCCGATTCCTCTGTTCCATCTTTTATGCTATTGTTGTCATATCTTTTACTCTTAAATGTGCCATAAACATATAAGACTATTTTTGGTTTAGACCATCAGTTATCTGTTAGAGCAGGGGTGAGCCAACGATAGCCCATGGGCCAACTCTAACCCACTGCCTGTTTTTAGAAATTGTTTTATTAGAACACAGCCACATTCATTCACACTACAATGGCAGAGCTGAGCAGACGCAATAGACAGTGTGGCTCTCGAAACCTAAAATATTTATTGTCTAGCCTTTTATATAAAAAGTTTGCTGACCTTTATCTCAAAGAAATTAAAAATAAGTAATAACTTTTATTCCATGTCTAGTGGTCTTTACATAGATGTAAGTTTGTGCAGATCATATTCCTTCTGCTTGCAGAACTTGCTTTAACATTTCTTACAGAGTAGATTTGCTGTCAATGAATGCCTAGTTTTTGTTTGCCTAAGAAAAACTATTTCTCCTTCACTTTTAAAAAAATTTTTATTGGAGTATAATTGACTTATAACGTTGTGTTAGTTTCTGCTGTATGGCAAAGTCAATCAATTACACATATACATATATCCACTCCTTTTTAGATTCATTTCCCATAAAGGTCATTATAGAGTACTGAGTACAGTTCCCTGTGCTATACAGTAGGTCCTTATGAGTTATCTATTTTATATATAGTAGTGTGTATCTCCATCTTTGAAAGATATTTTCATTGAGTATATATTTCTAGGCTGCCAGTATTTTTTTTTCATTTAGCACTTTTTAAATGTCACTCTGAAAATTAAAAAAGTAAAAAATAAATGTCACTCTACTGTCTCTAGACTCCCATGTTTTTGATGAAAAGTCAGCCATCAGACAAAATCTTACCTTTGTTTTTTGTGTATGTTTCCTTTGACTTTTGTTTTCTGAATAGTGTGTGTGTGCATGCATGCGCACATGTACACACGCGTTACGTATCCAAGTTGTTATTCTCTGAGATTCTTGGATCTGTGTTTTTGTACCTCATTAATTTGGAAAATTGTCAGTCATTATTTCTTAAAATACTTCTTTTACCTCATTCTGTTTACTTTCTAGCATTTCAATTATGTGTAAGTTAGACCTTTAGATGTTTTCCCACTGGTCTTCAATATTCTCTTTTTCTCTTCAAGTTTTCTTCCCTTTGTGTTTCAGTTTTGGTAATTTCCATTGACCTATCCTAAAGTTCACTGATCCTTTCTGTCACTGTGCAGAATCTACTAATGAGACAATTGAAGATATTCTTGTCTCTGTTACTATGTTTTTCCTTTAAAGCATTTCCACCTGATTCTTTTTTTTTCCATCTCTGCTGAAATTACCCACCTTTATCATGCATGTTGTCCACTTTTTCTGTTACAGCCTTTAACATATTAATCAATCATAGTTATTTTAAATTCCCTGTCTGTCCCAAAATCTGTATTATATCTGAGTTAGTCCCAATGAGATTGCTCTTTCCCTGAGTGTGATTTTCCCTGCCTTTTTGTATGCCTGGTAATTTTTTTGTTGAAAGGGGAACATCTTGGGCAGGACAGCAAAGCCTGAGGTGAAAAGTTTTTATGTCTGAAAAAGGGTAAGCTTTTTTCTTCTCCTAGGCCTTTCAGGTGGGGAAGTGGAGTCTAGTTAGTTAGGTGTCGAGCTGGGTTTGACATTATCTCTATTGTTACCCTCAGGGCACTACAGACTTCAAATTCCTGTAGAGATGGAAGCTTGGCCTATCAGAGTAGTGCCTATTCTATTCTGAGTTTATTCCTTCCCCTGCACTGTGTCTCTTTATCTATCCTTTTTCCTCTCCTGTACCTATTCTGCTATTATTCATTATCAGAAACGTCTTAGTTTGGTGGTAGAAAATGGTTGGGGGAGGATACATCTTCTGCTGTTCTGAGCAAGCCTTAGCCTTAGTCATGTATTGTGTCTCTGGGTCTTGAGGCTGTCGTTTTTTTCAGTTTTCCTTCCCCTTGATCTAACCTCACAGTTGTGGGTTCAGCATATTCCTGAGAAAGTGGGTGTCCCCCCCTCCCTTCCCCCAGCTGCAATGAATTTCATCAACGCCCTAAGGCAGAGGTGCTGGTTGCCTCCTTCTCCACCACTCCCACTGTCCATAGATAAAGGCTTTTGTTTTGTGGTGGAGTGAGAGGAGAAGGATCCTGTCCATGCTGTCCTCCTCCCTAGGGTGTGCATCACAATACTTCTTAAGGCAGCGGTCCCCAACCTTTTTTTGCACCAGGGACCAGTTTTGTGGAAGACAATTTTTCCACAGATGAGCCGGTGGGGGGATGTTCAGGATGATTCAAGCACATTGCATTTATTGGGTGCTTTATTTCTATTATATGAATTGTAATACATAATGTAATACATAATGAAATAATTACACAACTCACCATAATGCGGACAGGAGGCAGAGCTCAGGTGGTAATGCAAGCGATGGGGAGCAGCTGTAAATACAGATGAAGCTTTGCTCGCTCGCCCACTGCTCACCTCCTGCTGTGTGGCCCGGTTCCTAACAGGCCACCGATGGGTACCGGTCCGTGGCCTGGGGATTGGGCACCCCTGTCTTAAGGCTCTTTCCTAACTCCTATCTCTTGGGGTTCTTATCCCTCCCCAGGGTTACTGGAGAAAGACCACACATAAGGGTACAGGGTTCTCCCTGTCCCTCAATTTCTTATATTCTCACAGATTTCACGTGTTCCTGTCAGCCTCTACTTGACCTTCACTAATTTGTGCACAATTCTAGCTGAACTCTTCTTACTGGTGTCCAGCTGTGTCTACCTCAGGTAAGTGAGTGAGTGTTCATGTCCCCTCTTCCCCTGCAGGTATTGTATATCCTTAGGTTTTGAAGTTAGTCAGGTTCTTTTTCATTGTAAGGTAGGAGTAACACTCCTTCCAGCTCTCTACATCCAAAAGTTCTTCTAACTTTTTAAAACCCTCTTTTGGAATAAAAATATTTCCTGATGACTGTTCTCTATTTCCAAGATTTAAAAATCCCAATGTGTAAAATAACATGCATCCAATTCTTATTCAAACGTCCTACTCTAATTAAACTCATTTCTCTCTTCTTTTTTTTTGTTCTTTTTTTTATTTTTTTATTTTTTTGGGGGTACACCAGGTTCAATCATCTGTTTTTATACACATATCCCCGTATTCCCTCCCTTCCTTGACTCCCCCTCCTCGAGTCCCCCCACCCTCCCTGCCCCAGTCCTCTAAGGCATCTTCCATCCTCGAGTTGGACTCCCTTTGTTATACAACAACTTCCCACTGACTATTTTACAGTTGGTAGTATATATATGTCTGTGCTACTCTCTCGCTTCGTCTCAGTTTCCCCTTCACCCCCCGCCCCCTCCCATACCTCAAGTTCTCCAGTCCATTCTCTGTATCTGCATCCTTGTTCTTGTCACTGAGTTCATCAGTACCATTTTTAGATTCTGTATATGTGAGTTAGCATACAATATTTGTCCTTCTCTTTCTGACTTACTTCACTATGTATGACAGATTGTAGTTCTATCCACCTCATTACATATAGCTCCATCTCATCCCTTTTTATAGCTAAGTAATATTCCATTGTATATATATGCCACATCTTCTGTATCCATTCATTTGTTGATGGGCATTTAGGTTGCTTCCATGTCCTGGCTATTGTAAATAGTGCTGCAATAAACATTATGGTACAAGTTTCTTTTGGGATTATGGTTTTCTTTGGGTATATGCCCAGGAGTGGGATGACTGGATCATACGGTAGTTCTATTTGTAGTTTTTTAAGGAACCTCCAAATTGTTTTCCATAGTGGCTGTACCAACTTACAGTCCCACCAACAGTGCAGGAGAGTTCCCTTTTCTCCACACCCTCTCCAACATTTGTGGTTTCCAGACTTTGTGATGATGGCCATTCTGATTGGTGTGAGGTGATACCTCATTGTGGCTTTGACTTGCATTTCTCTGATGATGAGTGATGTTGAGCATCTTTTCATGTGTTTGTTGGCCATCTGTATGTCTTCTTTGGAGAAATGTCTATTTAGGTCTTCTGCCCATTTGTGGACTGGGTTATTTGCTTTTTTGGTATGAAGCTGCATGAGCTGCTTGTATATTTTGGAGGTTAATCCTTTGTCTGTTGTTTCATAGGCAATTATTTTTTCCCATTCTGAGGGTTGCCTTTTAGTCTTGTTTATGGTTTCTTTTGCTGTGCAAAAGCTTTTAAGTTTCATGAGGTCCCATTTGTTTATTCTTGATTTTATTTCCCTGATTCTAGGAGGTGGGTCAAAAAGGATGTTGCTTTGATGGATGTCATAGAGTGTTCTGCCTATGTTTTCCTCTAGGAGTTTTATAGTCTGGCCTTAACATGTAGGTCTTTAATCCATTTGGAGTTTATTTTTGTGTATGGTGTTAGGAAGTGTTCTAATTTCATTCTTTTACATGTTGCTGTCCAATTTTCCCAGCACCACTTATTGAAGAGACTGTCTTTTTTCCATTGTATACTCGTGCCTCCTTTGTCAAAGATAAGGTGCCCATATGTGTTTGGGCTTACTTCTGAGTTCTCTATTCTATTCCATTGATCGTCCTTTCTGTTTTTGTGCCAGTACCATACTGTCTTGATCACTATGGCCTTGTAGTATAGTTTGAAGTCAGGAAGCCTGATTCCACCCACTCTATTTTTCCTTCTCAAGATTGCTTTGGCTATTCGGGGTCTTTCGCGTTTCCATACAAATCGTAAGATTTCTTGTTCTAGTTCTGTGAAAAATGCCATTGGTAATTTGATCGGGATTGCATTGAATCTGTAAATTGCTTTGGGTAGTACAGACATTTTCACTATGTTGATTCTTCCAATCCAGGAACATTGTATGTCCCTCCATCTGTTTGTGTCGTCTTTGATTTCTTTCATCAATGTCTTAAAGTTTTCTGCATACAGATCTTTTGCCTCCTTAGGCAGGTTTATTCCTAGGTATTTGATTCTTTTTGTTGCAATGGTGAATGGGAGAGTTTCCTTAATTTCTCTTTCTGCTCTTCCGTCTCTCTTCTTAAAAAAGATGAATTGAATGGCTAAGTATAAATTTTCTAAGGGAAGAGGGCAGACTTTTTCTACTTTAAACCGCACCCTTTAGTAAAATTAAATATGATCACAAGAATTTGTCTTCTGTGGCTTGCTAATATAAGAATAAAATACACGCACACACACCACAATTCTCTGTGTAATTATCATCAGCTGGTATTCTGCAGTGTGGCTGGTGATAAGTTTTTACTCCGTGTGAAACACATGAATGTGCACATACACTTTCTCTCTTTTGCCAGCCCTCCTGCCCCCCCACCCCCCAACTCTCTCTGGTGGCAATTTTAAAACTATAGGAATGCTCCAGCTCAGAAGGGACCCAAAATACAGGCTTCTGTTTTAGTTAGATAGCCTATCTGAATCCTGCTGTGCTTCAGGTTCCATCTGGATTTCGCTCCTGTAGTAACAACAGCATTTGCAAGAAAATTTAGTAAGCATCTATGAGTCTGCAATGTAAAATCCTATCATAAATAATGACTTCAAGGCAGGTAAAAGAAAAACTTTATATGCTCATTGCCACCACTTAATTATTACTATGCCAAAAAAAAATCACTGTTTTAATTTTTTATTCAGCTATCACAGGCACAAATTTTCCAGTTTCCAGCATGAAAAAAAATTTGTTAATATACTGTCTTCATATAGTAACTAATCCAAAATAGAAAACTATCCTTGCACCAACTGAAGTCTCAGGGACAGATGCACTGATTAGAGACTTCAATAGCATAGCTTATGCTGTCTGAAAGGGCTTCTGAGGCAGATGTTCCATCTTATGACTCATTTGATCATTTACTTATATACTAATGTCCACCATACTGCATCACTTACATCAGAGCAACCATGAAGTGAAAAAGAAACTCCAAATTTTGTTCCTGCAAATGTAAGTTCCCATTTAGTTTCAGATTGTTTCTGAAAAGAACAAAAAAGTCTTATTTGTGAGTTTGCTGTAGTAGTTCATTTAGAGTTTATGTATACAAACTATTGTCAAGGTGTAGGAAGCCAATTACACTGCAGAGACATACCACTGGCTACCCTGGAAAATGTACTTATACTATACTTTACCTTTATAATATAACAATAGCAGCATTCCTAAAGCTTTTTACAAAATACAAGATAAATTTGCTTTAAGTGAGTAATTTTATTCCATTAGTTCTGAAATCTGTTCACTGAAAAAATTATCTGGATAAAATACTTGTCATTTTAAATAATGTCAATATATAAGTGCTATTAACTTATTTTAAAAAATTATAACCAGGACTATTTAACAAGATAACAAAAAGGAAATATTCAGATTACTTAGAATCCACTGGTAAAGTTATCTAAGCCTCCAGACTGCTGTGTAGAGTTAATGTTACTGTAAGTATAAAAGAAGTTATCTAACGGTCTAAATATTTATTCTAGTATCAATCTTAAGTCTTAATCAAGCAGTTGTACTTTGTTCTTTTTTAATAGAAGAAAATGAATAAATGACTGCAAAACTTTTAACTAGGAATTTAAAAATTAGAACAATACTACTAAAGTGACCATGAATATATCATATTAGAAGTATGAAACTTCATTTGAAAATCAAATCATATGAGAAGGATTATCCACAGACATGGGGTTTTCAACATGTTATCTCTTTATGTGATATTTATTGAAGACAAATTTTTAAATTGAGAAAAACCTTTTATACTATAACCACCTTCTTACTTGCTACCAAAATAAAGGGGAAATTTTTATGAATCTGTCATGTTAAATAGTAGTCAATAGCTGCATACAACCAGTAAACAAATTCAGTTCAAGGCAGGAAGAATTAAATCACTATTTAGTGGTTGCAATTTAGATTATTCTAGCGTGTAATACTTTAATTATATAAAACAAAGCTGATGTCACAAATACAAAAGAACTTATTGCAAAGCAAGTATCACAAGTAATTTCTATGCTGCCACTAATGGCTGACAAGTGATGAGCACTTTGTTCAAATGTATACACTAGGCACATAAGACAACAGGTGGCTTATAAAAAGAAAATACTGAAGTGAAGCTCTTAAATTGTCCATAATCAACATTTTTATAATGTTTTGCCAGAATATCTGCATTAATCTTTGAATAGCCAAAAGGTTTCTTCTACAGGGAAATATAGTATTCCCAACATAAAAAAGGAGAAGTTGAACAAGACAAACTAGGATTAATATGGGCTAAAAGTATTTATATGAGACAGTGTATTAATATATTCCCATTGTGTTGATATATTACCAATGTATGTCACAGTTTAATAATTTAGGTTAAAATACTTTCAAAAATTTTTAAAAATCTATTCTTATTAATTGATATCTGGGTACTATTACTCAGTGCTGGAGAAACATCTCCCCATAAAACCAAGAAACAAACACCCAAGCTCTTTAGGCCTAATTAGCTAGCAGTGTTAGAGGTGTTTTCTCATTGATGGAAAAAAGTGAAACAAATGGCAGTGTTCAAAATGACTAGCATTCCTCACTACCACCACCACTCAACCTAAAAATCTAAACTTTTACTGGAGCATTAGAAGCTATGTTGTTTTGATGTTGTTTTTAATAATGCAAAGTAGAATGAAATAAAACTTCAAGTTTAAGACACAGGTACTCACTACCCCAATTCTCCCACCACAACGAAGTAATCACAAAAAAGATTTGATTAGGAATGGATTATGACTAGAAGATTTTCCCACTCCCAAATGTTCCTATACACAAAGGATCCTTATTTGTCTTAAATGATTTTAACTGTTCTAGTTTAAAGAGCAACAACTGGGGATGGAGAAGAGTAGGCTTAAGTCACTAAAAAATGAGGAAATAAATAAACAGGCAAGTGGGATTTACAACATCCCTTACAGTCACATTAATATCAATACAACCAAGGAATACTGAGTTATCTCTAAAACTCACATTACAACTGTTTAATTCTGGGATATATATGTAACATCCAATTTATTTACACACTCTAGCCAAATATTCATTTGTAGGCAAGGTGCCTGATATATGCAATGTCTATTATTCAAAGCCTTTTAAAATGACCATGTAGCTGAAAGCTCTGTACATATGCATTAAAATTTTGTATGCGATCCTTGCAAAACAAAAATGGTAAAGTTGAGTGATAAATTATTTTCATTTATCTGGGAAGAGTGGAACTTGAAGAAATCCAGGTTGTATTAACAAAAGATGTAAGTAGATTCGTAAAGACTAACAAAGACTTATAGGCATTTTCAAAGAATTTAGAACAGTGGTTCTCAAAGTGTGGTCCATGGACCCCTGAGGGGTCTGCAAGTTCAAAACATTATATAGTAATAATAATAAGATGCTATCTGTCTTTCTCACTGTGTTGATATTTATAGCCATGATACAAAATCAATGGTGAGAAAACTGCCAGGACCTTAGCATGAATCAAGGTAGTGATGTCAAACTGTGCTAGGAATCATTGTATTCTACACACACACACACACACACACACACACAAACAACAATCAAGTTGCACTTAAGAATGCCCTTAATGAGAGTAAAAATTATTAATTTCATTAACTCTCAACATTGGGTACACATCCTTTTAACATGCTGGGTGAGGACACAGAAATACACATAAAACACTTCTGCTACATACCAAAGTACAATGGTTGTCAAGGAAAAGCATTTGAATTGCAAGCTGAACTAGCCACTTTTTCTGCGGAACATCATTTCTACTTGAAAGAACAACTGACATTCAAACCATGGTTAGTATCTAGCAGCCATTTTATTACAAGTGATAAAATTCAGGCTTTCAATTGAAAATTAAAATTTTGGAAAATTTGTTACTGCCACCATGACACTGACAGCTTCCCATTATTTAAAGATTTTTCTTATGAGATCTGTGGTAACATTAACAGATGTGATTTTGAGCTATTGTATAATGAAAGGTGTCACACTTTAAAAGATCTGTATCACTCACTGAGAATTGGTATTTTCCCAATAACTAAAGGCATGCATAGGTAGAAGAGTCATTCAAAGTACAAAATAGACCAATGGACTTTAATGTGAGAGAAAAAAAAGTCCATTGCTATAGTTGTAGAGTCTACATTTCAATTAACTTCTAATAAGCTTTCATTTGTCAAGCTTTGCTGTATCAAATAATAATATTCACAATTATCTGAAACGGTTATTAAAATGCTCTTCCTTTTTCCAATCACATATCTGCATAAGGCCAGATTTTCTTCATATATCTTACCCAAATCAAAATACTGCAACAGATTAAATGTACAAGCAAATATAATCCAGCTATCCCCTACTATGCCAGATATTAAAGAGATTTGCAAAATATAAAACAATTCCACTCTTATTAAATATTTTTTTAGAAAATATTTTTCAAAAAATATGTTAACATACGAATGGGTTCAGGGATTTCCTAGGTGGCGCAGTGGTTAAGAATCCACCTGCCAATGCAAGGTACACGTGTTCAATTCCTGCTCCAGGAAGATCCCACATGCTGCAGACCAACAAGCCTGTGCGCCACAACTATCGAGCCTGCACTCTAGAGCCTGTGACCCACAACTACTGAGCCCATGTGCCACAACTACTGAAGCCCACATGCCTAGAGCCCATGCTCCAAAACAAGAGAAGTCACTGCAATGAGGAGCCAGCACACCACAATGAAGAGTAGCCCCCACTTGCCGCAACTAGGAAAAGCCCCTGTGCAGCAACAAAGACCCAATGCAGCCAATGAATGAATGAATTAATTAATTTTAAAAGAGGAGTCAAGAAACAATAGTGCAAAAAACACATATAATGGGTTTATCACTATTTTAAAATGCGTTAAGAAGAAATAAACTTTTAGTCTTAGTTTTAATTTCTAATATGGTAAATATTATTGATATTAACCTACATAAACACAAGGTTTTGGTATACTTAATAATTTTAAGAATATAAGAGTCTTGAGACCAAAAAGTCTGAGCACTGCTTCTTTGGAAGTTATTAATCCCAACTCCTTTTAAGATATTTTCCCATCTTTCCATATGGAGACAAGTGGCTGGAAAAACTGCATTGTTTTTATAAAAAGTGAATTTCTCTAGGGGATATAAAAAGAGATAGCTGAGTGAGAAAGACTATAGCAGTTGGAAAAAGGAACCAGCGTTCTTTGGCCATTTTGCTATTTCCAGACCTGGGGCAGAAAATAGAAGAGATAAGCCAGGAATATCCTTCATATCATACCAGATAGCATAAAACTATCAAAGACTACTAGTGTGGTAGCAAAAGAGATTCAAAAGGTATCACCAATCACCTTCAGAGGATGCTAATGAACCAATTCATTATTGTGCCAACTTTATTCTAGGAAAATGCCAATATATCCCATTTTTTGGTATTCCACCCAAATGTCCAAGGGGCAGGGAAAAGCTTAAGTCAGAAAAGTGTTTCAATGGAAACCTTATTTAGTAAAAATAAGATCCTGTAACCTTTAAATACATTTTTTAATTCCAGATAAAATACTGATAGATTGATGCTAATTAACAGTAAGCATCCACTTTCTAAGGTAAGCTGTATTTCGCTTACCATACATAAATTACCTTCAAAGAAACCCACACAAAACATCTATCTTTACAAACCAAGCAAAATTACAACTTCTCCGACTAAACGTGATCTCTTTTTCCCTCTGAACTCTCTCTCTAAGAAGTGCTTGTGAACATCAAAGTAATTACCATGAGCACTTTAGGTTCAAAAACAGAATGTGAAGATTTTCTTGAAGTAACTAGGTTCTAAGGTAAAGGAGACTAAAGACTTGAAATGTGGGGACCATGAACGTTATAGTCAATTATACACAACATATGAGAGAGAATGGTTAAAAGGAAGAGCTTTAGATCAAAGAGCCCAAATTCAGCTTCCAGTTCTGCCATTTACTAACTTGAGTGAGTTACTTATCCTCTCTAATTGTTTCCCTAGTACGTAAAATGGGAATAGCACTGCAAACTTCAAGTAAACCTTGTGAAAAACTAAATGAGGTAACAGATGTAATAATAAAGCTTTAAGACACTGCCTATAACATATTAATCCCCAATAAATAAAGCTTCTGATAATAGTATTTGTTATTCTTCATGTCGTGTAAAGGGAAATAAAGGAGATGATGGGAAAATGTTGGGCAGAACAGCTCCTTCCACCACTATCAAGGGATATCATCATCAGTCCAATAAAGGTTAGCTACCACTCTGCCTTAGCTGGTATGGGGCAGTTATCAAAAAAGATACGAAAATACAATATACAAACATGAACATATATTTTCAGACACCAGGGTTAAGTATACCATCTGAAATAACATTAACTTTGTTTCCTTTATTAGATTTCCTAATAAAATATTAACAAGTCATTTAGTGAAAAACTTAGTGACATTTGTAACATAATCCTTCTATGTAAATACTCAGTATAAATCTCCTATTTGCAAGTAAAATAGGTCTGTCTCCTAATGCCTCTTAAAGCAAACTTTAAAATTCTCATCCACGAATTACAATGTTAGCAAAGAAAGGCTGACAAAAAGAACAGAAAGGGATTATAACAAAGAAGGATTAAAATTCAAATTCAAATTATAGTCTGGTCTTAATTTACATCAAATTTAACTCAGAGATTAACCACAAAACCCTGCCAAGAACAGCAAACCAGGTACAAACCATCCCTGTAGTAAAGTCCAGGGCATCCAGGCTCCTCCATCCTCTTCCAACTACTATTATTTAGGAACAGCCCCACTCTTGGGGCTTCGCCAGCTGTTTCCTTATCAAAGTCACTCAGCTTTTCCCCTTTACTCTCCATAGGGTAAACAGTCACCATGTAATCTTATTTCACTGATTTATGTACACTTGAAGTTGTTCCCAAAATAAGCTGTACAACTGGTGTTTACAGTTGGTTAAATGGGGTATGGTAATTTCTACAAAAAGCAAATTCAAGAAACCCTACTGAAAATCAACACGGCAATGGCTAGCAAGAAATGAAAGGTAAAAGAAGTGCATCCTTTGATTCATTAATTTCCCTCCAATAAATATTTCTTAAGCAAATAATACAATAAAGGTGAAAAGATATATGAATAGTCCCTCTCTGAAGAATTATCTATCATAGCAGAAAAACTGAAAACATATTCAGTACCTAGGAAATGATAAATCGTAGATCACTGACAATGAAATATTATCCTCTCATTAAAAACTATTAATATTAAAGCTATTCTAAAATAAGAAAAATGTTTTATGATATAATTTTGAGCAATAAAATAGCTTTAGGAAGCAAACATAGGGTAGCAATTAAAGTATGGGTTTTGCTAAAAATCTTGACTCTGCCACTCAGTAGCCATGTGATTTTTGAAAGTTATTTAAACTCCCTGAGAACCAGTTTCCTCATTTCTAAAATGGGCTAATAAGATCTAATTCATAGGGTTCTCGGGAGAATCAAATGACAGTACTGTGAAGCACCTGCTCCTAACCCAATAAATTCCTTTCCCTATTACTCAACTGATTCCTTCCTATTACTACAACCATGAGTTTATAAATAGCAGATCATATCTAAAATGGTGATATATAATGAGACTGTGGTTCTATACTTAAAATCATAACCTGCCATAAATTTCCTTAATGGGGCTTTATTTCCCTCATTTCTTTAAAGTAAAATATCAACCCTTGGTCTGACTATAACCCCTAATATAACACTGCTTCAATTATTTTAAAAAATCTTATTCAAAATAACTTTAATTAGGGTTCTTTCCCAAACATTTTACTCACAGTACACAAATCAGAATTCAGTCTGAATATACAACGATGAGAAAAACAAGTTAGGAAAATGGGTGGAGTACATTCAATCCCCTGCATTTTCACACTAAAGTTTTATTAATATTTGAACAACAAATTTATTTGGGGGGTGAGGGAGAACACTATTCCCAGAAAGCTATAAATTAACGTATAACCATTGTTTCAGTTCTATTCACCTGACAATCTGGCATGCAAGAGAAGACCTTCACAGCTGGCCCTAAAGAGAAGGTGGATACAGTTGTCCCTCTCAATTCAGGGAAGAGGAACAAAACCATCCTTCCCTGACCCAACTCTGTACCTATGTGATGTGCAAAATATCGAAACGTCTGGTGGAACAATGGGGTCTTTTTTAGGTCCCAATGGCAAGAACTGAGTCAATCAAATCCAGGCCGGCCAGGCAACGCTCCTTCCTCCCTCCTACATCGGGAGCAAGGACAGCAAAGACAGGGTTAGGGTGGGAGGAGAAGATGGACCAGAAAGGAGACATCACAGACCTGGACAAGATAATTCCAGGCTCACAGGCAGTTGAGAGATTCTGAGGAGACACCTTAACCTCATCAATGGAGAGAAGAGTAATCTTCCAGTTTTAAAGGACTAGTGCTGCTACACAGCCTGTAACCCTTAGAGGAAGCCCTGCCTTTCCCTCCACTGCCTAGGCTGGCAACCCATAAGCTCAAAATTTTAAGTCACTGATGCAGGAAAACTGTATCGGGCCCACAATGGGTGGTTTATGGGTATCAATGTAAAATTTGCAAAGGGACAAGTTATAAGGAAATTGAAGACTCACACTGTAATAAAACACAAGTGCTCATCTGATTCATTCATGCAAGTCAAGTATAACAATGAATACACTGGTTTTCAAAACCAAATCAGTCTCAAACTTACATTTTTAACTTAACATAATGTCAGTGCTCTGACAACTAAGAAAAACGTGGTGCAAAATTTAATGTTTAAAAGAGCAAGAGACTCTCCAGGACCTTAGAAGTTTCCCTTCCATCTCTGAGTAATTTCAACTCAGACAAGAGTTTCAAAAAGAACCATATAGTTGCTATTCTGAGCAGAGGGGACAGGAAAGGAGACCTCTAAAACCTGTCAGAAAAGACAACTGAAAAAAAAGAAAATGAGAATGCCTCAAGCACCTAAAGTAGATATAAGACCACCATGAATATGAGGCTATTTTCAAGCAATTAAATTGTAAACAGCTAGTAGATTAAATAGCTGCATACAGTATTACAATGCAAACTATAAGGAACTGTTTCCTACTGCTGCAATATTTTCCACAGTAAACAGAAGTCGGTTATTAGAATGCATTGTATATGTAGATGAGAACCACTGCATAATTACTTAACCCATTGAATTTGCACCGAAGAAACAAACAAAACATATGTTTTTTGGTCAGACTGTTTACTGCAATCCAATACTAGATTAATTTAATAAATACTGCTGAAAAAGAAAATTACAGGACCCAAAGAGAAAAAACTCCAATTATTTTAGGATACAATCAAAGACAGCTTTATATTGGCAATTTGTGTCTAGGCAAAAATGTGTGACTCATTTTAAACTCTTAAATGACGTTCTTATGAGGAAGGGGGGAGGTGGTCTCTTGAAAAACAGTAATTTATGTTCATGGTAATTAAAGGTGATTTACAAAACATATAAACACCTAACTTAACCTAAGCGGGGTGGGGGGTGGGGAGAGGGAGGTGGTGGCAATTAAATGAAAGCATTTTTACCTTCTCATTTAGCAGTTAAATAAAGTTGTAGTGCCTTAAGGGCTACAATTCCATATAAACTAGAAAGGCAACTTAAAATCTATTTCTTCCATCAATGTTACCTTCATCCCTTTTTAGCAAACACAGGCAACAAAACTAAAGGAGTGCTCTGGAATCTTATGGTTAAAGCTCTAACTAAGCAATTTAGACATATGAATTTCAAACAGATACAGAAGAGCAGTAATACCAAACAGAATGAAGATGCATTTGTCATTAATAACAAAGGAGAAAGGATAAGGGCTTTTATTTTTCCTGGCCAAAAATTCTAACCATCTGCACAGAAATCACCTACATAGTTAATATTAATTCTATCTCATAAGAACTTGTCTGTCCAGTTTAAGAGAGGTAAGCCCAAAAGAGAAGTAAAATCAGTCAAGGGTTTAAAATCATACTGGGGGGGAGGCCGACAGACATATTTTCTAAGAATTATAAAACTGCATCGATCTTTCAAAATAAAAAGAAATGACAGCAAACTACAATTAGAAATTATTCCAAAAAATTGAAATGCTCTACTTACTCAAGTAGACTCCTTTTTTTAAGGAAAATAAACACTGCAAAGTAAATTCAAACAGAAACTAAACTCTTCCATGTAATCAGAAGAAAAGAAGCGTACATCCTTTCAGATTTTAAAAAAATGAAAAGCAGTTACTTCTGAAGACTAGAAACAAGGGACAAGTGAAATTTTATTGTGAACACCTTAATTATTTCCTATTTTGTTTATAATAACCATATATCATTTAGAATTTTTAAACATAATTTTTTTTTGCAGTAACAGCATCTGTTTAGCCATTTATAATCAAAAGGTAAAGCAATGGGAGTTTCCTGGTGGCACAGTGGTTAAAAATCCACCTGCCAATGCAGGGGACATGGGTTCGAGTCCAGGAAGATCCCACATGCCGCAGAGCAACTAAGCCCCGGCCCCACAACTACTGAGCGTGTGTTCTAGAGCCCACGAGCCACAACTACAGAGCCGGTGCGCCTAGAGCCTGTGCTCACAAGAGAGGCCACAGCAATGAGAAGTCTGCACACCGCAACAAAGAGTATACCTCTCTTGCCGCAACTAGAGAAAGCCCGCACACAGCAATGAGGACCCAACACAGCCAATAAGTAAATATTTAAAAAAAAAAAAAGGTAAAGCAAAATCTGATAAAACCAAAACTGCCTTCTCGTTAGCTATGATGGAAGGAGGGCTGTGGATAAACACATAATTAACTTACAATTTTATGTGGACTATGGAATGACACTCATTTTTTTCTAAAGCACAAGTTTTTGTACCTAAATTGCATAAAATTCAATCTGTTATAAGGGAATACTTTTTGATACCAAGTAGATGGCTACTGATTATATCTCAAACACCAATGGGCTGGCACGGCTAGCAAGGGTTTCCCTTTGCTTTGACAAATAAATAAAGGAATTTTGTTTAGATGACTCTGCACTGGGCATATCAAAACAAGTGGTGTAAAGACAATACAAATGTTAAAGAATCTATTTAGAACACTATGCTTCTTTTCCCATTACCATTCTTATTCTTGGGGGTAAAAATCCAGATGAAATGAAATACTGAGTTCTCAATGATCTTAGCTCAATCTTTTCACCGTTCAAAGCCCAGCTCAGGTTAGGAGGCCAATTCCTGGCTCTACCTGGCAATGGCACAGATAAGGCTTTCGCAGGCTCCCAGGGTAGAAAAAGGAAGCTGGCTAACATTCCCTTACCAAGAATACATGGAATGGGGAAGAGATAACTACACAAAAAGGCATTAGCTTGTTATTAGAACAAAGAGGTATAAAGGCATTCCTGCCTTCCCCACAGCCTCTTCTCCCCTCAACACACACACACACACACACACACACTCTCACTACATAACACTAAGGTATCTTAGAAATGCAAGTATCATTTTATGGCAGAACATACCATACAAATATAATTCTGTGGGAGCTCTCAAGGAAGTAACTTCTTTAACAACAGAACCCACTAATTTAGTTATCTGAGAGTAAAATCCTTAACTAAATCATCCTGGCAGAACTACCCTGAGATTAGCCCATCTTAAAAAATCAAACATTTTACAGAGATAGCAGCAGATCACCGACAACTCCTGAATCACAACATTCTAAGCCAAAGCTATCTTCTCCTTAATACAGAACTCCTGAGAATTTTATTTGAATCATTTGTGCGTACCTTACATTTGGTATTTAAATAAGAAAATTCCTCATGTTTTAAAAAATCAGAACACGTTTACTTTTTAAAAAGCCAAGGGTCTAAAATATAAAAGGAAAGTCACCCATCTCTCTCTCCAACCCAATTCTATTCTATAAAAAACCAATCAACAATTTGATGTCTCTCTTCAAACTTCTCTCTATGAATATAGTGTAGTGCTAAGCTATCTAATACTGTAGCCACTAGCCACACGTGACTATAAAGTACTTGAAATGTGGCTAGTCCAAATGGAGATGTGCTCTAAGTATAAATTACACACCAGATTTCAAAGACATGGCACCAAAAATATATCAATAATTTTTCATATTGACTACATGCTGAAATAATATTTTTGATAGATTAAATATATGCTATTAAAGTTAATTTCACCTTTTACTTTTTTAATGTGGCTATAAGAAAAATGTTAATTACATATGTAGCTCACATTATATTTTTATTGGTCAGCACGGGTACAAAGGCTAACAACAGTGCAGGTTTTGGACTCAGACTTGCCTTACTGAGTACTACTCCCAACTATACCATCTACCAGCTATGTAACCTTGGACAGATGTTCTACCGTCTCTGTACCTGCTTCTGACTTGTTTTGAGAACTGAATGAAATTCCTCACATAAAGCACTTAGCACAGAGCCTGGCACATAGTAACTACTTAATAAATATTTGCTGTCAACAAAAGAATAAAACTATAACCTAATTCTTTCAAAATCACTATACAGCACCTGTCTCTTCAGAAGTCTCCAGATATGCCCATAGACTATTGTGCAGAGCAGGTAGTCTCTGAAAAACAACGTACACCAAGCACTTGAATTTTCTCTCTCTCTCTTTCTCTCTCTCTCTCTCTCACACACACACACACACACACACACACACACACATGGATCTTGAACATATTTACTGTATAGATCCTAAACAATTTTTTTTTGGCCACACCACACAGCCATGCAGGATCTCAGATCCCCCACCAGGATTCGAATCTGCGCTCCCTGCAATGGAAGTGGAGTCTTAACCACTGGACCACTGGGGAAGCTCCAGTAGATCCTAAACATTTAGATCTTAAAATGTACAAAGGCAGTGTGGTACGGTGAAAAAACTGGAAAGGAAAAGAACTTAAAGAAGAAAGATGGGAGAATTCCCTGGCAGCCCAGTGGTTAAGACTTGGTGCTTTCACCGCTGGGTCCCCAGTTCGATATCTAGTCAGGGAACTAAGATCCTGCAAGACATGCAGCACAGCCAAAAACATAAATAAAATAAAGACGAAAGATGGGCTCTATGCCCAATTTACTAGCTATGTACCCTAGGGAAACTATTTAGCCTTTCTCTCTCAATATCCTCATCTGTACAGCTGGGATAATACCAATCCTGCAGAACTGTTAAAATTAAATAGGATAATATATTAGAAAGAATCTACCATAGTACCTAATACACACTAGGTACTTAATAATCACTTCCCTTCTTCTGGAAATCAAAATAAAACGCCAACAATTCAGACACATGCTAATAATGTTAACATTGAATTGCCTGCCATGCCATAACTGCCAAAGCCTGTTCATACCTTGAAGAGGTAATTTAAAAACATGCTAGCTCTATAGTCATACCAGGTTCCCTACATTTTATCCCTTTAACAAGCAACTGGAGAATAGAACTCTGGACAGAACAGGGCATCGTGTATCCCATCCTCTCGTCATTCCCACCAACATAATACATGCACACACACAAACACACACCAATTTAGCTGAAAATAATCAAACTGTATTTGAAATTTTGTTTCCTATAAGTGATTACATACTTTATAATTAACAATTCAAATCTGAATCTCCTATATTTCTAAATTGGGAACAAAACTGTCCCATACAGAGTGAAGTAAGTCAGAAAGAGAAAAACGAATATCGGATATTAATGCATACATGCGGAATATAGAAAAATGGTACAGATCAACCGATTTGCAAGGCAGAAATAGAGATACAGATGTAGAGAACAAACATACAGACACCAAGGTGGGAAAGCAGGGGTGGGGGGGTGTTGGGGTAGGATGAATTGGGAGACTGGGATTACCATATATACATTACTAATAAGAAAAAAACATAAAATTGTACACTTTAAATATATGCAGTTTATTGTATGTCAATTATATCTCAATAAAAGTTCAAAAAAAAAAGGTACTCCCCTCCCCCCCAAAAAACTGTCCCATACCTCAGAAAACAGAACTCTTGTTTCCAGCCTACAAGGTCATATCTCTCAGTAGCTGTTGAGAAACTAACAAGTTTCATCTATAAACAGCTTGACAGTAGGTGCAATGATTCAGCCAAAGGTGCTGTCCTTCAGATAACACACAAACACCTTAGCTTCCTGTTGAAAAATCACTTCAAAACCTCTAACACTAGCTTTAAAAAGCTAAGGATTCAGTGAAATCAGTAGCTTCGTCAGGTTCAAAGCTTTAAAAATCTAATAATAGGAAGTTATATTGCTTCTAAAACAAGTCATATTGGCTCACGAAACCTTAGAGAAAAAAAATTAATCATTTTTCAAAATAAAACAGCTGTTAGAAATTAGTGTATGTATATGAATTTTAAAAGAATTTGCTTCCATTGTATGGTTGCTGTTTCCCTATTCTGTATTGAATCTTTGGCAGTCTTACTTCAGGAGACTTCTGTTTATGGAGATGTAAGAAAAGCCTATCATTAAGTCCTATCCCTTCTTCACAAAGTATCTCAAATTTGCATTCCCTTCAACTGCCACTGACAGTTTTCTGAAATCTAGTCATTATTTCCTCCATGAAATACTATAAAAACCTCCTGGCTGTTCTTTTTGCCCCAAACTTCTTCCCACTAAAAGCCGTTCAGAATGTGTTGATACATAGTTGATAGAGCATCAACACTGTTAACTAAGTGACATAATCCTGCATAGTACCCGTGAAGTAGATAAAATCCAAATTTCTAACTTAACAAAACTACAAATTATCAATATTGATATATCCAATAGGGATGAATCTCACGGGGGTGACATTATGGTGAGAGAAAGGAGGAAGGCACAAAAGAATATAGAATGTGCGATTACATTTATAAGAAGTTCAAGAAGAAGCAAAACTAATCAATGATGACATAAGTCAGAACAGTTATTACGCTGAGTGGGGAACTGACTGGAAAGGGTGACAGAAATGTTCTCTACCTTGATCCATACATAAGTGTACGTACACGTACAAATGCATCCAGCTATGCACTTCAGATTTTTGCATTTTATACACTTTACTGTATCTATTTTCTATTTCAATAAAAATAATGGGAAATAAACTAGAAGAAAACAGTTGTGAATATCTACCTGATCATGGGAAGGATAGGAACCTTCTAAGTATAAAGGTAGTAGAAGGAATCAAAGGAAAAGACTGATAAAAGTACTTTCAACAAGGATGACACATATAATTAATATACTCGCATGTGTCTGCATTATATGAACAAACTCTAGAACAGGGATCAGAAAACTAAGGCTTGTGCCCTATTTTTGTATAACCTTAGAGCTAACAATGATTTTTATACTTTCTGAAGTGTTGCAAACACACACAGGTGCAAAGAAGAACATGCAACAGAGCAAAATGTTTACTATCTGGCCCACTAAAGAAAAAGTTCCCCAAGCCTTGCTCTAAAAAGTAACGCAAGAAAATAATAAATGACATCACTTTTAAGGGCAAAACAGAGAAATCAGAATGTGAGTAGGAACAAGATTTCTCAATGTATACCCCAATGTTATAGCAGTTTTCGTTTTGAACCATGTAAACGTTTCACCTATTCCAATATATGACATATCTAAAATTATTCAAAAAATAAAAATTTTAAAACACTAGCATCCCCTTTGGAGATAGAGGAGAACAATTTGGATGTATCTGACAGAATTCTAAGTGTATACACCCTTTGACCTAGTAATTACACTTCTAGACATCTCTTAGAGACATACCCAGACATGTACCAAAACAAAAGCAAACAAAAAAAAACCTGTATAAGAATTCTATTAGCAACATTCTCTGTTAAAAAAAAAAAAAGTCAGGGGGCTTCCTAGGTGGTGCAGTGGTTGAGAATCCGCCTGCCAATGCAGGGGACATAGGTTTGATCCCTGCTCCAGGAAGTTCCCACATGCCTCAGAGCAACTAAGCCCGTGCGCCACAACTATTGAGCCTGTGCTTTAGAGCCCGTGAGCCATGACTATTGAGCCCATGTGCTGCAACTACGACTACTGAGCCCATGTGCTGCAACTACGACTACTGAGCCCATGTGCTGCAACTACGACTATTGAGCCCATGTGCTGCAACTACAACTATTGAGCCCATGTGCTGCAACTACTGAAGCCCACGCGCCTAGAGCCCGTGCTCCGCAACAAGAGAAGCCACGGCAATGAGGAGCCCACGCACCACAATGAAGAGTAGCCCCACTCACTGCAACTAAAAAGAAAGCCCATGCACAGCAAAAAAGACCCAACATAGCCAATAAAATAAACAAATAAATTTATAAAAAAAAGTCAGAAATGATAATGCCCATACATTATGCTAAGTGAAATAAGTCAAAGAAAGACAAATATTATAGGATCTCACTTACATGTGGAATCTAAAAAAGTCAAACTCAAAGAAACAGCGAATAGACTGGTGGCTACAGAGAGTAGACCCCAGGGGCTGGGGTGGGGGAAACAGGGAGATGCTGGTCAAAGGGTACAAACTTCCAGTTACAAGATGACTAATTGACAGTACTATATTGTATGCTTGAAAGCTGCCAACTGAATAATATTAAGCATTCTCAACTCACACACACAAAAATGTTAATTATGTGATGTGATGGATGTGTTAAACTAACCTTACTGTGGTAATCATTTCACAATATATACATGTATCAAATCATCACGTTGACAATGTTATACATCAATTATATCCCAATAAAGCTGGGAAATAAATGCCCACAAATAGGAAGTACTAGTTCAATAAATTCTGGTACTTCCATACTGTGGACAATGTTGCAGCAGTTAAAAAATAATGAAGCATGAAATAAGCCAGTCACAAAAGGACAAATATTGTATGATTCCATTCATATGAGGTACCAAGAGTAGTCAAATTCAGAGACAGAAAGTAGAACAGTGGTTGACAGGGGCTGGGGAAAGAAGGGATTGGAAGTTACTGTTTAATAGCTATGGAGTTTCAGTTTGGGAAAATGAAAAAGTTCTGGAGATGGACGGTGGTGATAGTTGCACAACATGTGAATGTACTTAACATCACTGAACTGTACACTCAAAAATGGTTAAAATGGCAAATTTTAAGTTATGAAGTTACAATTTTCAAAAATTTATAATTAAAAAATATGTAGAAAATAAAAATCTAAGTTCACAAGAAAAACAATGAAGCAGCATTAAAAATAACAGTCTATACACACTGACATAGAACGATCACTTATTTAAACTCCAAAATAATTCTTCAAGCACATATTACAGTCCCCATTCTACATGAGAAAACTGAGGTTCAAAGACACAGTGTTACTTTTTCACAGTTACACAGCTAGAAAGTAGGACTGAGAGTCACACTCAGGTTTGATTCTAAAACCCACATTCCTACTTTACTCTAGGCACCAGACTGATATAGCAGAAAAAATAAAATAGTTGCTTTATGCTAACATGATTCTGATTTTTTCCCTTTCATTATTATCTTTAATGTCATTTAAAAGTAACTAATTTTTAACAGACCACTTTGAAAAGCACATCCTGAACATCACACATCTGCATTTCTGCTTCAAAGTGAATGAAGGCTAGTTTTTTTGTTTTTGTTCACAAAAAAGCTAACTCAGCTTATTGAATAACTAACCTATTAAGGAAATGTGGATAATGTGCTTCAAAAAGAATTTTTAAATGAATAAACATGGTATTTAGCTTTTTAAAACAAAATCTTCAGAACAAAATTTTCCATAAAAGTGATATATAGTAACTATAATGGATATCTGTTTTGTTTTTAAAAGCAGTTAATCCATTAAGTAATTTTTAGAATGTTAATTTCTAGTTATTTTTTCTCAAACACCGGAAACTGTTATTCTTTCTTTCTCAACGGCATGATCAAATGAGGAAAACCAAACCAAAAACAAAAAAAAAGGAAAATTATGAATTCATAAAGAATTTCTGTTCTATAGTTAACACGTATAACTAGCAATGTATAGACAGACATACCCATAGCTAGTCAGAGTTGTCTATGCAAAATTATAGGTGCCACTTATGGCAAAAATATGGAGAAATTTCCACTTTTTAAAAGTTTTTCAGTTTTTTAAATCATGCAAACCATTAAAAAAAAAGTTCTGTATGGTTCAAAAAACCTGAACAACAGTCAGCTGTAGAGTAACACATCTGGACTAAGAAATAATTTCTGCAGAATTTCAAACATTCAAAATACTTTTGGAAAGGGGGAATAATTAAGTAGGAAGATGATTATTTAGAACATCACCAACATTCAAAAACAGTTTGACAGACCAAAGAAAAGAATATATATCTCAGATAAATAACTACAGGCATATGAAAAAATGCTCAACATCGCTAATTACTAGAGAAATGCAAATCTCAACCGCAATGAGGTTTCACCTCTCTCCGGTCAGAATGGCCATCATCAAAAAGTCCACAAATAATAAATGCTAGAGAGAGTATGGAAAATAAGGAACCCTCCTACACTACTGGTGGGGATGTAAACTGGTACAGCCACTATGGAGAACAGTATGGAAGTTCCTTAAAAACCTAAAAATAGTTACCACATGAACCTGCAATTCCACTCTTGGGCATGTATCTGCAGAAAAACATAATTTGAAAAGCTACATGCACCCCAATGTTCACTGTAGCACTATTTACAAAAGCCAAGACATGAAAACAACCTAAATGTCCATCAACAGATGAACAGATAAGAAGATATACTGTACATATATATATACACACAATGGAATACTCAGCTGAAAAAAAAAGAATAGAATATTGCCATTTGTAGCAACCAACATGGACAGACCTAGAGACTATCATACTAGGTGAAGTAAGCCAGACAGAGAAAGACAAACATCATATGATATTGCTTATATGTGGAATCTTAAAAAAAAAAGAAAAGAAAAGATTCAAATGAACTTATTTTCAAAACAGAAATAGACCCACAGACAGAAAACAAACTCACGGTTACCAAAGGGGAATTGGAGGGGAAGGCATAAATTAGGAGTTTAACATATACACACTCCTATACATAAAACAGATAACCAATAAGGACCTACTGTATAGCACAGGGAACTATACTCAATATTCTGTAATAACCTACAAGGGGAAAGAATCTGAAGAAGTATACACACACACACATATATGTATATATATACACACACATACATATGTATATATGCATGTATAACTGAATCACTGTGCTGTACACCTGAAATTAATACAATATTGTAAATCAACTATATTTCAATAAAAAAATTTTTAAAGAAATTTAGAGACCTCAAAATAAATTAAAAAATAAAATGAAAAACAAATGTATGAAAAAAAAATTTAAAATGCTACTCAACTGAATAACTCCTGTAAACACTTTAATCTGCCCCCCCCCGCCCCCCAGCCAAGCCTCCATTCAAAACTTTATACTTAAGTCATCAGAGAAGAAAGTCCTTAATATATTGGACATGGTGAATCCCCAACTACTTTCCAGGATCTCTTCCATCACTCCTACTTCTTGTCATTCATCCTATCCATGCTGACAATTCTTTCACTGCGCTAGGGCCTTTGAAACAAGCCATTTACTCTGAATAATCAATCTCTCCTTTCCTCCTTCTGCTAACTTATTAGCTCTTACCCAATCTTTACCTCTCAGCAAAATCATCACTTCCTCAAGGTAACACCACACACCCACTCACACACATACTGTTTCCCTTCTCTGTACACAACTGGAGAATGACATCTAGTGTTTATGCGACCATTTATTCAGTGTCTGTCTCCTCCACTGGATTGTAAACTCCATGAGGGAGAGTCATTTCTGTTTTTATGCACCATTACATCCCTTAGCATCTAGCACACTAAAAAGAAGTGCTCCACAAATAATGTGTCAAATGAATAAGACAGAGTGGTCTAAAGATTTAAAGCCATTAGGAGGTACAAACAACTAGGTATTAAAATAAGTAAGTTACAAGGATGTAACATACTGTGCAGGGAATATAGTCAATATTTTATAATATCTTTATATAAAGTATAATACATAAAAATATTGAATCACTATATTGTACACCTGAAACTAATATTTTGTAAGTCAACTATACTTCAATCAAAAAAAAAAAGTGTTTGTTAAAATAACTAGATTCACAAGGTTAAAAAAAACATCTAAAGCCAAAGCAAACCTGTCAAAATAACTATTCACATTTAAAACAAATATAAATTTTTGATACAAGGTATATATTTACATCCATCTAATAACCAAGGGAAATAAACAAGGTGAGGGGAAAGTTAATTTTTAAAGATCAAACTGATGAAGAGAAACATAGCATTAATAAAAACTCAGTAACAAACCACAACTTGCCATTAAAAATTTTTTCTCTCCCTTTCCAGAAGTTCTAATGGAAAGCTTTAAAGTGCCCTGAACACACTAATATATGTCATCCTACACTGTCCCTTTCCTTAGTAGTTTAAACCAACTGTACAAAACAAAAATAGAGAAACTAAAAGATATAAACATAAAAAATGAATTTTTCCTCACCAAAATAAAAATGAAGAATTAAAACAAGTTTCAAATGGCTAAAAAGCAAATAACTAAACAATTCACAGGTATGTCTTTTTTTAAAGTCCAAATCCAATAATGTAATTACACATTTATTAATATAATTAATCAATGTTTATTTCCACCACTGGACTAGAAGCTTCATAAAACCTGACAATGTATTAGATTCTGCTACCCACTATATATTCTCAGCACCCAGAACAGAAAACATTTACTATCTAATTAACGAATATTAAATATACAAACAAATGAACTGCGTTTCTGGTGACTTTAAGACATTTGAAGAAAACAACCTTTGTAAAGAGTAATATTAAAGATAAATTTTTCTTTCACAATCACATTTAGTAATCTGCTGAAGATGAAAATATACCATAATTTGAAATTAAAGAATTCTCACCTTCCATAGCTTCAGAGTAATCACTTTATCCTTTTATTCTCTACAAGTCTTTTTTACTGCCTGTAATTCTACAAAGGTTTTTTTTTAATTCTTGTTATAAATATATCATTCTGTGCTCTGTGCACTATACAATATATACCATATTTCATCAATTCTAAGATGTATGTTTTCACAGTTTAATATTTTTGAAATAAATCACTATAAGAAAGCATGTTAGCCAGTTTAATTGGATCTTTTTTCCTTTCTTAACAACAATATCTTTGGCCTGAGTGCAGTGCAAGTAAAGTATGTATGCCCCTAACCAAACTTATTTTCCCCCTAAAGGTTAGAAAAACATATCAGATGAATATTATACAAGAGACAACAAAACCAAAGACTTTATGACATATACTAATGGTTTCAGGCTATTCTCAGGAACTTACCATCACCCTAAACTGCTCCAGTTCTGAAAATCTGAAGTCAAATATCCCTCTCTAACCACCCACTTACAGTCAACATACCTGTTTCTGAACCTCATCAAGAAATAGATTCATGAGTCTTCCACTTTTCAGTCTTTTCCTACTTTCTCTGCTACCCTATGGTAAGCTCTATCCCACTGATCAGTTCAATCACCCACACCCCAACCTTCAGTTCTCTTGACCTCATCCTCCTGTCACACCTGCCCTATTAATACTACTTTCTTAAAGACATCCCTATCTGGATGTCCCAGGTACATATTCAAAACATTGTCCCAAAGTGAACTTATTAACTCTCTCCCAAGACTTGCTACTCCTTCTATATTTAACATCTTAGTGAGTAGCATCAAGTCATTCAATTGGCCTGGTCCAGAAACCCAGGAGTCACACTTGATTGTACCCGCTCTTTGAAACTCTCACATCGGTCACCAGAACCACTGAAGAAACAAACTGTCAGGAAAACAGAGGCTTCCACCAATGTATAGACATTAGGTAACACTACTCAACATAACTGAATCCCGCCCCCCCACACACACACACAAACATATAATCTTATTCTTTGCCAAACCCTTCCAGAAGGTGTCTCCAAACCTTCATCCAAGTAAAGCTTCCTAGACCAGTGCTTCTCAAACTATCTGTCATGGGCTTTTGTAAAATATCATAAAAATGAATTACTAGGCAAATGAATTTTTTAAAAGACATACATAAATATACACACAATATTGTAATTAAATTCAAATGACCAAAAAATTACTCAAATTGCTATAAAATTTTCTAAATGCTCATTCTCAATTGCTTATAGTTATCTGTCAAAGGCCAGTAATAAACAAAAGCACTAAACCAGACCCCACCTCTAATCTGTTTCCTTCGTTTGCATTAATTTGCTCATTATAATATGATTACCATAAAGTACAGTCTTGACCTGAGCTTTAACCTAAAACTTTCTATTTTGTCAGAGAATTACTATGCCTTTGGCTCACTTTTGTAGTCAAAAGAACACAAACCAACACATAATTCTACTTATTTTCTCTTTGCTTTATATCCCTCTCTCCATTAAGGACTAGCTGATCTACAGTTTCTCCTTAATCTTTTCATCTCTAGTAAATAACCTGGATGCTTTTCTCTCCTCTGAAATAATAGAAACCCCACCTCTATCAATTCTGCCTTTTCAACACATGGAAAAGCAAAAATGCAGAAAAATTCCACAAGTTAAGAAAATTTCAAAATGCCTTTACAATCAGCAAAATTACTTCTGCATAGAAACGCTTCTCAATGGGTCTAATCCAGAATGGGATAAAATTCAATTAGAAAATGACAGCAACACAACATATACTTGCTATGGAATAAGCTTCATATGCAGAGGATACTTAACCACATTAAGTCAAAATTAACAAACAAATCCACAATTCACCTTGTGAAGCTACGCAAATCTTATTTTATTAACTATTAATTTTATTTGCACAATAATGGAAAGAAAACACAAATCATGATGAAATCAATCAACTAAATAAACTGTACTTACGTGTTAGATGAAAGATTCCATCACAGGCACTAATATGAGATAAAAAGGCATTTCCCAGGCCTTGCCCATTGTGAGCTCCTTTCACAAGGCCAGCAATATCCACTACATTTAGAAAAGCAGGAATTTTGCTGAAAAACAAAAGATGGTTTTTGTATAGAATAGTACTAAGAACCTGTTTATTAATCAAATGGCTTTCCCAATCATGTTACATGAATTAATTCTTTCCTTTCTAGGATAATGTTTATTAGACTTGTTTAAAAAAATTTAAACAAGAAATAATCTTTTGAAACATTAGGTCTGGGACTTCCCTGGTGGCCCAGTGGTTGAGAATTCTCCTGCCAATGCAGGGGACATAGGATCCACCCCTGGTCTGGGAAGATCCCACATGCAGTGGAACAACTAAGCCCGTGCGCCACAACTACTGAGCCTGCGCTCTAGAGCCCACGAGCCGCAACTACTGAGCCTGCATCTTGCAACCACTGAGCCCGCATGCCTAGAGCCCATGCTCCACAACAAGAAAAGTCACCACAATGAGAAGCTTGCACGTCGCAATGAAGAGTAGCCCCCACTCGCCACAACTAGAGAAAGCCTGTGTGCAACAACAAAGATCCTACACAGCCAAAAAAAAAAATAAAAAATTAGGACTTTCTTAGGGAAAACATTTTAAGCAGAATGGATGTTTTTATTGTGTCTCTAAAAACTAAAACTCATATCATTAATTTTATTATACTGTTCCACTGGCACATACACACGTACACAAAAGTAGAGGAGAACAGTTAAAGAGATACTGATACCAGACAAGGTAATCATCATAAAATGAGCCAATTTACTCAACAGATATTTTGTGCCAGGAACTGGACAAAGTGCTTTACATGTGTTATCATTCCAAAGTTCAAAGCAACTCTATAATGTGGATGTTATTTATTAAACCCACTTTAGAGATGAGGAAATTAAGCCTTAGAGGAGTTAAGATATCTGTTGCACACAGAATCACTCAGCTAATAGTGACAAAATACTTCAAATATAGGATATCTGGGTTTGCATTTAATCACCATATAGGTTTTACAGCCCCAAAATGCATGTAATGATGTGAACCAAATATCAGCATAGTAATAACCTAGTTGTTAACAACAGCAACAGAATTGGACAAAGTAAAGTAACAGTTAACACAAGTTAGAAAACAGGTTAAGAAAACCAGTCAGCCATGTAGAAATGGAGTAAATAAAGCTACTTACAATGTAATATGACAAAGGTATACAGAATATGTATTTATATATCCTTTGTCAATTTCCAAAGAGTATTTATTTTTCAGAATGTCAATCTTATTACATGATAAAATACAACATAAAAGTTCTCCAAAATAATTCCCTATTATCTGCATGGAAAATGAGTCCTTTTAAAATAATTGTTCCATAAAAAATTTTTATACAAATAGAAATTACTTGATAACTGTTACCAGCAAATCCAAAGAAAACATACATAAGATGTGGTTAAGTTTTTGGTGGATGCTGTGGTTGCCTCTCCAGCATCCTCTGCCACTGCTCCTGGTGACTATGTTGACTGTCATGTGACCAGCCATACCACCCCAGGGTAGCCGGAGCTTTGAAGAAGCTGGCTCTACACCTAACTCTAGAAGGGGGCGTGTAGCTTGTGCCTATATTAAGCAGTTTAATCTCTCCCCCAGGCACAAGTAATGATTCTAGGACCTTTGCCTTGCCCCATTTGCCTAGAAAGACTTCAGAGATTTGCCAGAGAGGATTAAGAGGGTCCTTCAATAGAAGCTCATCAGTCCTCTAACAGAGCTTCTAGAAGAAAACCCCTCTTCCTTCACTTTGAACATGGATGAGAAAGAATACAGTTCCAAGATCTGAGAGGCATCCTATGACTAAAGAGGAAGGCAATCTTATGACCAAGCTGATAAAGTAAAATGGAGATGGGGAACAAAGCCAGGTCCTTGATGACAAAACTGAAACAGACACTAAATACCATGCTACCTGTTACTAACTCAATAAATCAATTTTTAAGTCAATAATGTTAAGTGCAACGAAACTCATCTAAATAATATAATTTCTAACAACAAAACATATCACCATATGATAAATATAAATTACAGTCGCATAGATATGAGTGGAAAGGCCCTGAATTTGAAGTAAGAAGCCTTGGGTTCTAATCCTGACTGACATTAACTATCTGTGCGATCTTGGGCAAATCATTTCACCTTTCTGGGCTTCAGTTTCCTATCAGGAGGAAACCAGACAAGAAAATCTACAGCTCTGAGATTCTGTTTTCTAACGAAAATGAGTTCCTTAACTCTGATTCTTGATTTAAGGTCAGGATAAAGGTTTAAACCATTAATACGATATTTCAAAAAATAAAAACTTGAGACCTAATTCAAAGATTTTTTTATATATTGTACCAATGATTTTTAAGACTACTCTACGTTTTTAGACATTACAAAACTTTCTTGAGACTAAAATGATAAGGTTAAAAATCTTTTTAATCACTATAATAATATAATGAACACAGGATACCAAAAACATTTATAAGTCTTTCTTCAATAGAAACAGATGAAAATGATGAGGAGGATTTTTCTTCTATCAAACAAAAAACCTGAAAACTTGCAATATAACAGATAAGTTTGGGGTTGCAAGAAATACTATGAATTACTGTCAATTCTTCTTTATTTGCTTGACCAAAAAGAGGCAAAATTAAGTTATGGAAAAAATGAAGATGGGTTCCCATTCAATCTTTTTATCTCCATAAAGGCATTTAATCAATGTTTATCAGTAAAGGAAAAGCCAGAGAAATTTTGAGAAATTAATTCCCTCACTGCCTAAAATTTCAACAAATTTGAAATTCAGGAGCTTTATTATTGCTGTTGTTCTCGTCATCTCTCTGAAAAATTTCAGAGATGTCACATGACCACAAAGCCCCGCAGTGGCAAAGACTCACACAAGGAGAGAGTCAGAGTGGGCAGAGAAGGCAGCACAACAGCAGCTGGGGCCTGTACAAGGAAGGCATCTGGGCAGCAGAGCAGCCCAGCAGTAGGCAGGGCCCAAGCCAGAAGAGTGTCCAAAATGGGCAACAACCAGGTAGGTTCAAGAGATTTGCAACATGTAAAGGGACTGAGCAAATAAGCACATTATTGGGACAAATGAAGAAATCTAAATGGAATCTGTGAATTAGATGATAACGTTAGATCACTGTCAATGTCCTGATTATGATGGTTTACTGTGGTTATGTAGGAGAGTGTCTATATTTAGCAAATACAAACTGAGGAATTAAAGTGCAACGTGGCATCATGTCTGCAAGTTATTTTCAAAGGTTCAGAGAAATCCGAGTGAGAGGCATACAAGCATTCTACATATAATTCTGCAGCTTTTATATAAAATTGAAATCATGTAAAAATAAAAAGTTTTTAAAAAGGATGCAGAAGTCAGCTTGAGGAGCCAATTGGAGGGATATAATTTGAGCTATATCCAATGATTGTGACAGATTATAAGCAAGTGAGTAACACTGATATGAATAAATATATGAATGAATAAATGAAAACAAGAGAGCTCTTCTTACAGCAGAATGCCAACTAATAAATGAAGAAGAAATGGTGGAATTACAAAAGCATCATGTGACAATCATCATAGTAACAATTCATCAAAAAACCAACAGATGCTAAAACTAGAGGATGAAAGTAAGAGAAGTAAATAAATTTGGTATATATTCTGTAGTTAGAACTCATAGGAATTGCTGGTAGATTGGAAGCAGGGATGAGGAAAGAAAAGAATCAAGGATAAATCTTGGGCTTTAACAAGAAATAATAGTGCTATTTATTTTTTATAAATGTCTTGAGGAAGAACAAATTTGACAATAGGCAGGGTGAAATCTAGAAGTCCATTTTGGACATGTCAAGTCAGAGCCACCTGTTCAGTCATCTAAGTTTCAATGTTAAGGAGGTGGTTAGATATATGTCTGGAGTTCAACAGAGTTAAGGGCTAGAGACAAAAATTTGGGATTTATCAACCCATTCAAAATAGTGAAAAACTAAAAGCAAACTAAATTCTCAATAATATGGAAATGGTAAATAAACTGTGTACATTCATATAACTTAGTATTAAACTATTATATTAGAAATTATTATTTAAATCTGTAATTTTAATCTAGAAAAATATTAATAATACCCCAAGTAAAAAAATATCAAAAAGTATGGAAGGATCTACCTCCAAGGTATTTAAATCTATTATATCAAGGTAGAAGTATAGGTGATTTTTACTCCTCTCTTTATACATTTCCATATTGTCTGAACTTCCTACAATAAAACTGTATCATCTTATTTTTTCTAATTAAAGATATAATACATGCTTATTATAAAAACTTCAAACATAGAGAAATACAAGAAATAAAGAAAAAATGACCTAAAAATCCCATTCCCCAGAGATAATCATCAATTAGTTTGTGATCTTCAGTTCATATATTTTTCTATGAATACACACATACATGTATCATTTTACTTGAGTGGAATCACATAACACAGACTAATTACTCCCTTCACTTCACACTCCCCAGAAAAAACTAACTGCAACGTTAACAGTGGATATATCCTTCCTCACCCTTCTCCAGTTTCTACATTACTTTTATAATCACTCAAAACAATAATGCTATATTAATTTTGAAAAAACAACACAAGCCTTCTACATGATTTTAAATATATCACCTACATATATTTACTCAGTCTATACAGGGCCACCACATGAACAATGGCATAAAGATTTTTCTTACCTTGCTGGTTTGTGGTACTGGCAAAGAAAGTCAAACCTTTCATCTGGCACAGGTACTCTGCTCTCATTAGGATCAATAGTGCAGAATGGGAAGTTTTCTGCTGAAGCTTGACTATTAGTTAAAACATTGAAGAAAGTAGATTTCCTAAAATGAATAAAAATTATTTCAATCAATCCTTAGGCTAACACTGAGAAACATTTATCTCACTCTAATTTCAATGTTCAAAATCCAGGAGGATTATAAAACCAATCCGGAAAGGTTGGGGGGGGGATACATTTTTACTAACAGAAATGAATGAAATTTACAACAATGTAGCTTATGATTTACAATTAGGTTATGCTCCTATCTCAGTCTATTTGGAACATGAAAAGCATCTCCCCACAGAATCTTTGTTATAAATGGTAACTAGTTTCACATCACACCACAAAATCTATTTTACTCCTAAAGTACCTGGAATACCAGTATCATTTCACCTATATCTAATAGAATCTTCTCTGGCATAAATGTAGAGGTGTGTATTTAGTTAGGTCAACTACTTTCCAAGCCTCCTGAATTGGGAGACAGATGCTAATTGTCTAAGAGGAAATGGGAGTTTGGAGCTCAGACTCCCTACCGATTGGTAGTGCATAAGGATTACTGGTAATCTACAACTGTGAATTGTGGATTATAAAAGTCAAAGTGTGAATTTTTTCCAAGGTATAACTTTAATCAAGGAAAAGCTATTAATAATGAATAAATTGTTCACTAATTTTCTATTCTCTGATTCTTATCAGGTAATACACACTCCAAGAATGCCAACTTGTATTACTATTCTCTCTTTTCCAAACACTTAAGGTAAAAAATGTCTATTAGATGAGATCTAACCCTATATTCATCATTAGTTCTTCCGATTGAACTTTTAAATCAGAGAACCAGTCCTTTTAAAAAAAAAAAAAAAAAAAAAAACCTCTGAGACCCTTTTGAAAGCATAATGAACAAAAGGCAACAAGGGAGGCTTACCTAATGAGAAGTATGGTTTAGCAACGATATATTAACTTGAACCTGCCCATACATCTTTAAGATACTGTTCTTATATCACATTTAGACTAAATATTCCAGATTAAAGTGAAAAAGTTTCCAAAAAGAGCCACTTAAATCATTACTGGTTGCTTAGAGCACCACTGGTCAAATCAGTAGCTTTCAAATGCTTGTCTATAATAGACTTAGCTGAGAATTTAAAGGCATGCACTACCAGGCCTCTTTCCAGATTTGGTGTATGCCCCAGTATTTTAACTCAGCTAACAACGCACTGAATAATACTGACTGTTGTAGAATTTATATTGGTAACCTCTAAAAGCCTGGTAACAATCCCAGCACTCTCAGAATGATAATTAAGAGGAAATCACTAGTTCCTATAGAGCTAGCTTTTCATTTCAATACTGTTAAGATAAATGTCACAGTACTTAAATTAAAAGTCTGTATATTTATCAGGTTATAGTCCATCTATTTGAAGAAAGACCCTGAAGATTAATACATTTTAAAAATTAACATATATAATAAGGCAGATAATTTTTAAAAAGAGAACGTACATTCAGGCTATGATCTTTAAGTGCTATGTCCATTAAAAATAACGAGGATTTCTTGGAGAAATGAATAGTTCCAGGTCTGGGACCAGAAATATACAAGATGAATCTCAAACAATTTTTCCAAGGGAAAACAAGGAACCTATTAAAGGCCAGAGAGACCTATCAAAAGCACTCTGGAGCCAATTTGAATAGGCCCATGGGCCAAAGATGGGTCAATATGAGCATCTTTAAGATAGCTACAATGGACTGTAACAAACCAAATACATACCCATGAGCTATTAATAATTCTCAATAAAACAAAATCAAAAAAAGAAAAAAAAACCCTCTCTGGCTACTTTTCAATGATGCTAGGTGATTAATTGATTATTTCGATGATTGTTAAGTAAAACATTCATTGTCTTTCCTATATAAACTCTTTGTTAGAGTAACAAAGAGTTGGTGAAGAGAAGATTCTTTTATAGACATATTCCAGCCAATAAATGAAAGAAGAATAAAAAACTCAGAATAGCACCATTTTGCAACCATTAAGGAACTAATGGATTTGGGTAATTATCACCAATGACAGTTAACTGCCCCCCCCAACCCAAAAGTACCTCCTAACAAAATTATGTACACCATCTTTCAAGTATTCCTGACAAAAATTATAAGATCAAAAATTATCTGATACTTATCTGATCAAGCCTTTAGATATGACTATCACTTAACAGGAAATACAGAGAACAACATATTAAATGACACCACATAGATGCAACTAACAAAATTCAGACTTTGGAAAATTCTGTAAGACAAACAACCAGATTTCTCTAACAAGTCAACTGGTGGAGAGAGGAGATTCTGCTTCTGGGTGAGATGCAAAAGCTAACAGCAGACTAGAACTCTCACTCAGAACCAGAAAAGCCATATAAATACAGAATATAGAAAGTATCTATTTGAAGGCGCTAAGAATCTGGAAATGGGACATTTGCCCATTCGAGGCAAAGTAAGGCAGCCAAGAACCCAGGCTTTACACTCATGAAAGCTGATGTTGTAGGACAGGGAACCCAGCAACAAATTAGGAGAAGACTTGGAGGATGGACCTCAAGAACAGACCAGTTTTCCCCTCAGGAACAATCCACAAGTCCTTATTTATTGAAAATATAACTAAAGGAAATTCCCTGGACGTCCAGTGGTGAGGACTCTGTGCTTCCACTGCCGAGGGCAGAGATTTGATCTCTGGTCGGGAAACTAAAATCCCACAAGCTGTGTGGTGTGGCCAGACAATAAAAATAAAAAATAAAAATGTAACTAAAGGACTGTATACCTGCAATGAAAATGTTACAAAATAATGGTACAATAAAAATACTTCAAGGAAAATTTAAATGTATTAATTAATCCACTTATAGGACATCTGTGCCCCTCTTGGGGGACAAAAAAAGTACAGCTGTATTTTTGTACACTGCAGATAAAAACCTGCTCGTCGCTATCACCACAGTCACAGTGATTGTAATAGAAAAAGGCCACAGGGAGTTCATGGAGTTATTTTCAAATTTATTGGTATTGTTAAATATTGCATTTTGACTGCCTACATGGACAAAAAGATGTTTCATAATAAAGAGAAAAAGGTTATCCCTTAAAACATATATTATACAGTAAAAATATAAAAAAGAAAGCCCCATTATCTCTTAGGCCAAAAAAATTCTGACATTCAGTCAAACTAAATTGGAAGACATCTTCATTTTCACAGATCACCTTGTCTTGGACATGATCTTAAATTTCATAAAGTCCAAGTCATCTGTACCTTCCAATAGCTTTGTAAGTACAAAAAAGTAAAAAGGAAGAAGGAAAAAGAAAATTTTCTAAAGATTATTAGTACAGGCTTCAGTGGCAAGTTAAGACATTATGATCTATTCAAATCTATTAAAAGAGGAGACTTGCAAAAGCAAAGAATTTTAAAGTTTTGGCTTAAATTGGAGTGTTAACCCCATAAGGCTTTTTGTGAAGTAAGGATTTTATACACACACACACACATTCTAATCCCTTAAGGTTATTTCTGAAGCTTGAAAGTATAAGATTCGAAATCGTAGGGATCTCTCTTATGCAAGAAGAGGTTTACAAATGGATGGCTAGTGGGAAGCTGCAGCACAGCACAGGTAGATCTACGCTTTGTGATGACTCAGAGGGGTGGGATAGGGAGGGGATATGGGGATGTATGTACACATATAGCTGATTCACTTTGCTGTACTTGTACAGCAGAAACAAACACAACATTGCAAAGCAATTATACTCCAATAAAGATCTGAAAAAAGGAAAAAACAGGTTTACGTAAATATTATTTCAGCAATGATATCATAAAAAAGAGGGGGGCTAGACATATTGTATGCCCCCTCCACTTAAGACCTAAATACTTTATTTTTGAAATTATATATTTTACTGTAATAAATAAATCTGACTGAATGTTTTATCTAAAACTTTATGCAAAATTACAACATGTATAGGGAAATCAGGATACCAATGCAAATTCCTCCAGCATTCTGAATTAACTATTCATACGACACACATCCAAAAGCATGGAAAAAAGTAGAATGTTCTTTCAAAATGTGTTGAATTTAGATATAACTAAACTGTTAAAAAGTATCTAGCTGCTAGATACAGAAATAAAAATTACAGAAACAAATTCCAATGTGTGTATACATGAGTTAATATAACCACATATGTTTCCTAACTCTAGCAGGTGAGAGGACCTACAAGCAGTAACACCCCAGCAGTAGGATCATATCTAGAGCCCAGATCTTAGTTTCTAAATACCATTCTTCAATAAAAGAAACCAAGGCTCTCTGGAGACATGGCTGGGACAGGAACAATACAGTATTAGCCTGAAATGTATAGTGTCAGAGAGTAAGGAAATGCTTGAAAAGAGAAGGAAAGGAAAAACAACAACAACAGGAAAAAAAGAAAGGGAAAAAACAAAAAGAGAGGAAAAAAAAAAGGTGGAGGTATGTCAAAAGGACATAAGAGGCAACATGAAGAAGCTTCCAATGACCAAATCTGAACAATCTGAGCAACAAAATAAATACTGGTAATAGTGGATTAAAACCCAAAGAATAAAAAAAATTTCACTGAGTCTAAATAGAACTATATAAATGATTGAATAAATAACTAAATGTAGGGGAAAACACAAATCTTCCTTACAGACGAATTCCAAAAAATAAATGTAAAAGGAATAAGGGAAGTAGAAAAATTACCATTAGAACACCACACTAATAAATGTTGCAGGCAAAATCCACTAAGGAGTGATAAAGTTTAGCTGGGGAAACTTTAAGAAGAAACAGAATATTTAAATAGCCTCAAAATATCTTTCCCCCATAGTATTAGTTAATTACTGTGGTGGTTTTAACAAATGCCCACAAATTCTTTGATACTCATTCCTTCAGGAGGTGAAGCTTAATTCCCCTCCCCTTGAGCATGGGTTGGACTTAGTGACCTGCTTCTAATGAACAGAATATCAAAAAGAAAAAAAAATAATTTTACAGTGGAGAAATCTGGTGGACACCATCTTAACCAAGTGATCAAGGTTAACATCACCAGTCATAAATCATGTTGCTATCATATAGCTCCTCAATATGACACAATGAGAAAGGCACTTCACTTCCATAGTGTTCTTCCCAAAATCCATAGCATGATTCCTGATATCAAAATATATTATAAAACTACAGTAACCCAAACAATGCAAAACTGGCATAAAGATAGACACATATACCAGTGGAATATAAGAGAGAGCCCAGAAATAAATCCTCCCACATACAGTCAAATAATCTTTGACAAGCGTATCAAGACCACACAATGGGGAAAAGACATTCCCTTCAATAAATGACACAGAAAACTGGATAGCCACATGCAAAGGAATGAAGACCTTTACCTCACACCATATACAAAAATTAACTTAAAATGGATTACAGACCTAAAGGGAGAGCCTAAAACTATAAAACTCACAGAAGGAAATGTACAGGAAAAGCTTTGTGACACTGCACTTGGCAATTATTTCTGAGATATGACACCAAAAGGACAGGCAACAAAAGCAAATTCAGAAAAAAAATGAGACTACATCAAACTTAAAAACTGCACGTCGAAAGAAACAACAGAGTGAAAGGCAACCTATGAAACAGAAAACAATAACTGCAAATCACGTCTGATAAAGAGTTAATATCCAGAATATATAAAGAACTCCTATAACTCAACAACAACAAAAGTAACTTTAAAAAGAAATATTAAAAATGGGCAAAGAACCTCAATAGACACTTCTCCAAAGATAAACAAATCACCAAGAAACATATGAAAAGATGCTCACCATCACCAATTATCAGGAAAATGCAAATCAAAACCACAATGAGGCCTTTCAGCCGGAACTGCCATCTTCCAGTAATTTGCCAAAATGACCAACACAAAGGGGAAGAGGAAGGGCACCCACTACATGTTCTCTAGGCCTTTTAGAAAACATGGAGTTTTTCCTTTGGCCATATACATTGGAATCTAAAGAAAGGTGATATTGTAGATCTCAAGGGAATGGGCACTGTTCAAAAAGGAATGCCCTACAAATGTTACCATGGCAAAACTGAAAGAGTACAATGTTATCCAGCAATGCTGTTGGCATCATTGTAAACAAACCACTTAAGGGCAAAATTCTTTTTTTTTTAAGGGCAAGATTCTTGCCAAGAGAATTAATGTGCGTATCAAGCGCATTAAGCACTCTAAGCACTCTAAGAGATAGCTTCCTAAAACATGTGAAGGAAAATGATGAGAAAAAGAAGGAAGCCAAAGAGAAGGCTACTTGGGTTCAGCTGAAGCACCAGCCTGCTCTACCCAGAGAAGCATACTTCATGAGAACCAACGGAAAGGTGCCTGAACTGTTGGAGCCCATTCCCTATGAGTTCATGGCATAACGGGTGTAAACAAAATAAAAGACCCTAGACTATTAAAAAAAAAAAAAACCCACAATGAGGTATCACCTCACACCCACTGGGATGGTCACTATCAAAAAAACTGAAAACAACAAGCGTTGGCCAAGATGTACAGAAACTGGAACTCTGGTACACTGTTGGTGAAGTGTAAAATGGTGCAGCTGCTATGGAAAACAGTATGAAAGTTTCTCAAAATTCTGAAAATGGAATTACTATGTGATTCAGCAACTCCACTTCAGAGTATTTACCCAAAATAATTAAAAGCAGGATCTCAAAGTGATATTTGCACACCCATGTTCACTGCAGCATTATTCACAATAATCAAAAGGTGGAAGCAGCCCTAATGTCTATCGACAGAGGAATGGATAAAGAAAAACTCCTCAGCATGAGAAAACGTCAAACTGGAATTGAGAGACATTATACAAAATACCTGATTAGTACTTTTCAAAAGTAAATAAAGTGTTTTGTGACCTTTAAAAGGCCTGTACTGGAAAAGAAAAAGGACATCAGTGGGAAAACTGCTGAAATCCAAATAAAGTCTATAGTTAATAGTAAATAATAAATGAGAAAAAAAAATTCTGAAATTATATAATACAGCAACAGTGACCAGAATTCTGAAAAAGAAACAATGAAAATTAAACGATTTAACAGAATGTAAATTATGAAGTACTTTTAAGGCACACAATTACTGTTGATAACAGGAAAGAGTCAGTGGGAGAGCAGATCAGTTGTCCAAAAGATTATTCAAAACACATTGAAAAAGAAACCAAATAATTCCCAAGCCACAAATTTCCATGAAGGAGCAGGCATCCCGCAATACTGACAAGTATACAATAACATTTAAGTTCATTTAAATAGTATTTGAAATTTTGCTTCCCCTTCTATTTATGAAACTGCCCTCCTGACACAAAGTGCTAGGAAATCAGATAAAACATATGAAATAACAGTTTTCAAACAGAGGACAGTATGCAGCACAGGAGACTGTGTTCCCTGAAAGAACAACAAATGAACTAAGCTCTAAAACTGCCCTAGCCTACTGCCTACAAAGCCACAACACAGGGAGGGGGAACCAACAGAACCTGGCAGTCATGCCAAGTTAAAGAGACTGAGATGAGACTTTGAGGACAGTATACTAGAAAGGAAGCAGCTGCACAGAGAGAGGGCTCTGGAGATAAGCAGAAGGTATCTTCAAGAATATGGCTGGGGCTTCCCTGGTGGTGCAACGGTTAAGAATCTGCCTGCTAATGCAAGGGACACGGATTCGAGCCCTGGTCCAGGAAGATCCCACATGCTGCGGAGCAACTAAGCCCATGCGCCACAACTACTGAGCCTGCACTCTAGAGCCCGCGAGCCATAATTACTGAGCCTATGTGCCTATGTGCCCGCACACCAAGAGCCTGTGCACTAGAAGAAAAGCCACTGCAATGAGAAGCCCGCACACCACAACAAAGAGTAGCCCCCACCCTCTGCAATTAGAGAAAGCCCACACGCAGCAACGAAGACCCAACGCAGCCAAAAATAAAAGAAATAAGTAAATTTACAAAAAAAAGAATATGGATGAGTAATATTTGTACATGAGTACAAATATATGGAGTATAGTCTCCAAAGGCCAGGAGAAAAAAAACAACCAAAAGCAGCACAGTGAACAATTCTCAGGTTCACACAGAACTTAGAATGGTTCACATGCCTACCAGCCAGAGCAGAAAAAGATATAATAATATATGGAACTTGGATAAGAGTCCTTGAAGAGTCACATCTTAGTATGAAAGCTAAAGTGGCACCACAGCAAAATATACTATGAACTCATCATAAGAAAAAATAATAAAAAGCCTCAAAACAACCAAAATGATACACAAAAACTAAATTCCAGAACAAAATCCAACAGTCATTACAGGAATACTATAACATTCAGCACTCAACATAAAATTCAGCATCTGGAATCCCATAAAAATTAAGAGGCATGCAAAGAAGCAGGAAAATACAGACCAAAATCAGAATAAAAGTCAATAAATACAAACAAACCCAGTAATGATAGAGATGATGGAATTAGCAGGTGAAGACCTTAAAATAAATGTTATAGATCTTTTTAAATTTTTCTGAAGGATGTAAAGATAACTATGAAGACAATGAGGAATTAAGTGAAAATATGAAAACTATCCAGACAGAACTACTACATAAAAAATACAATACCTGAAAAAAATGACATTGAAATGAAACACACTGGATGTGGCTAACTGCAGATCAGACACTGCAGAAAAGATCAGCGAACATGAAGACAGAGCAATAGAAACTATCAAATGAAGCACAAGGAAAACTAAGATTAGACAAAAAAATAACCAGAGCTTCAGGAGACTATTATTTAGAGGATTAACTTATATATAATTAGTCTCTAAAGGAGAGGAAGGGAAAGGGGGAAGGGGGAAAAAAGCATTTGAAGAAATACTGGCCAAATATTTTACAAATTTAATGAAAATCATAAAATCACAAAACTAAAATCTCAACAGACCCCAAGCAAAAGAGGCATGAGGAAAACAACACCAATACATATGAAAATCAAATTTCTGAAAACCAGTAGTAAAAAGTTTAGAGAAAGCCATAGGGAACAACAACAATAACAAAAAAAACATTATGTACAGAGAAACCAAGATAATAATGACAACAGACTTCTCATTAGAAAGCTAGAAGCAAACAGAAGATACCTTCAAAGTGCTGAAAGAAAAACTGTTCCTGGACTTCCCAACGAACATCTTTCCAAAATGAAGGCATAATAAGCACAGGAAAAGATGCTCAACATTGTTAGGCATCAAGGAAATGCAATTCAAAACTACAATAAGACACCACTTCACACCTTGGCTATAATCAAAAAGATGACAACAATCAAAGAGACCGCAAATAACAACCGCTGGCAAGGACGTGGAGGAAAAGGAACCCTGTATACTGCTGGTGGGAATGTAAACTGGCACAATCACTGTGGACAACAGTATGGAAGTTCCTCAAAAAACTAAAGCTAGAACTACAATGTGATCCAGCAATTCCACCCTTGGGTACATATCCAAAGAAAATGAAAACACTAATTCAAAAAGTTACATGCACACCAATGTTCATAGCATCATTATTTACAATAGCCAAGATACACACACACACACACACACACAGGAATACTACTCAGCCATGGAGGGAGGGAGGGAGGGAGGAATTTCACCATTCGCAACAATGTGGATGGACCTAGAGGGTATTATGCTTAGTGAAATAAGTCAGGCAGAGAAAGACAAATTACTGTATGTTACCATTTATATGTGGAATCGAAAAAACAAATCAGTGAATATAACAAAAAAGAAACAGACTCACAGATGAAGATAATGAGGAATGAAAAAAATATAAAAACTATCCAGACAGAACTATTGTATAAAAAATACAATATGTGGGCTTCCTAGGTGGTGCAGTGGTTGAGAATCTGCCTGCCAATGCAGGGGACACGGGTTCGATCCCTGCTCCAGGAAGATCCCACATGCCATGGAGCAACTAAGCCCGTGCACCACAACTACTGAGCCTGCGCTCTAGAGCCCGTGAGCCACAACTATTGAGCCCATGTGCTGCAACTACTGAAGCCCACGCACCTATAGCCTGTGCTCCGGCAACGAGAGAAGCCACGGCAATGAGGAACCCGCACACCACAACAAAGTGTAGCCCCCACTCAGCACAACTAAAAAAAAAAGAAAGCCTGCACACAGCAAAAAAGACCCAACACAGCCAATAAAATAAATAAATAAGTAGATAGATGGATAGATAGATAGATAGATAGATAGATAAAAATACAATATGTGAGATAAAATGAAATCAAAATGAAGATATAGAGAACAAAACAGTGGTTATCAATGGGGACAGGGAAAGAGGGCACTGGCAAGATAGGGGTAGCGGAGTAAGGGGTACAAACTAATATGTATAAAATAAATAAGGCTATACTGTACAGTACAGGTGATATAGCCAATATTTTATAATAACTATAAATGAAGTATAATCTATAAAAATTTTGAATCACTATCTTGCATACCTGAAAACTAATATAATATTGTAAATTAACTATACCTCAATCTAAAAAATGTTTAATAAATTAATAACAAGCATTGGTGAGAATGTGAAGAAAGTAGAACCCACATATTTTACTGGTAGGAACACAGAATGACACACTGGCTTTGGAAAAGCTTGGCAGTTCCTCAAACAGTTAAATACACGGTCACATACAACCCAGAAATTCTACTGCTAGGTATACACCCAAGAGAGATGAAAACATGTTAACACAAAAACTTGTTTATTCCAAAGCTGGGACAGAGAAAGTACAAAATAAGCATGGAACACAACGTGGACAGAAAGCAGAAAATACTCAAAAAATAAAGGACACATCAAAAGGAATACGAGTGAACAGGAAGGCTCCCGATGGCCAAATCTGGGCAATTTGAGTGACAAAATAAATAACAACAGTAATGCATTATAACCAACAAAGTAAAAACTGATCCTGATACAAACAAATTATAAGTAATTTACAAACAAATTATAAGTAATTTACATGAATAAATGGGGGGGTTCTTATTTACAATAGAATTCTATACAATAGAATTTCCATTGTTCCTTCTATAAATTGTTCCCTCTATAAATGTAGAAGAACAATACAAATTTAAAAATCACCACTTGGTAAACACCACAATAATAACTATTTCAAACAAGAATCATTAAGACATGCCAAAATTGGGGGGCGAAAGTATGAGAAATACAACATTTACATAATTTCAAAGTATCTCGCTACAAGATATATTTATTAATTGTAATGGAAAATATAGAAATTTGTCACACCTTCTTAGATCAGTGATCAAAGTTAACATCACAGGAACAAATCAACATTGTGTGCTTCCTGATATAAGGTACTAAGAATTTAAGAAGCACGTGTCACTTCTGCATCCAAAAATGCATAATTTGAATTCAATCACAAGGAAATGTTAGATAAACCCCAAGGTTTAAGGGCCCACCATAGTGGTCAGCACTCCTCAAAAGTGTCATGGACATGAAAGACAAAGTGAGAAACTGTTCCAGATTAAAGGAAACTAAGAAGACAGCAACAATTAAATGCAACATATACGTAATCCTGGATTAGATCCTGGACCAGAAAATGGACATTAGTGAGACAACTGGTAAATCAATGCTAAGTTCCTGATTTTTATAACTGTCCTATGTTAACATTTAGGGAATGTAAGCAGACCTCATACAGGAATTTTTTAAACTAGCTTTGCAAGTGTGAAATTTTTTAACTGTGAAACTACTTCAAAAACAATTTTTATTTATTCTTAAGCAAAAAATCACACAGACTAGGAATAGGTAATTCTAATACATATCCAACAAAGAATCCATATCCAGAATAAAAAACACCTAATCATTACTAAAACAAAACAAAACAAGAAACAAACAAACAACAACAACAGAAAAACACAGATCCTTCACAAAAGATGTCCAATAAACATATTAAAGGATGCTCAAAATCATTAGCTATCAGAGATATGCAAAATGATCATGAGATATTATACACAAGTATGGCCAAAATGAAAAAGAATGATAATACCAAGTGCTAGTGAGGATGCAGAGCAATTAGAACTCGTTTACAGCAGCAGCACTATAAAATAGAATGAAGACTTTGGAAAATCATGTGGCAGTATCTACTTAAAGCTATTTAACTCCTAGAGGTGGGGAGTTCAGGGGATAGAGTGAGTGGGGTAAGTGTATACATTCACCCAACAGAAATGAGTTCTTAGATCTACCCACAAAAAGACATTGATCAAAGCAGCTCTACTCATAATGGGCAAAAAATGGAAAAAACCCAAGTGCCTATCAACAGCAAAATGGGTAAATATATTGTATATTCTCTCAGGTATGATGTTGATGTATAAAAGATATAATGAGTGCATAATGTGTGATTCCATCTGTATCAGTCAAACTAATCAGTGTGGTGATAGAAGTTGGAATATGGTTATCCTAGGAAGGACAGTACTGACTGGGAAGGGGTACTGGGAAGGCAACAGTACTGACTTCCACAAGGAAGTCTTGTGGCACTGGATTTGTTCTAGATCTTGATGTGGGTACTGGTTACATGGGTGAATTAAAACGTAAAAATCTGATATGTACATTTAAAGTTTTCGCATTTTACTGTATATGTTATACCTCAAATTAAAAAAACAAAAACAGACAAACAAAAAAACACTGGGGCAAAACAAACAAAAAAAAGATTCACTATAGATACTGCCCTGAAAGAAAGCCCACTTAAGAAGCCTCTGGAATAATTCAGGTAAGTAATGAGTGGCAACGAAGATGTGAAGATAATAGATCAGAGGGATATTCAGGCACCAGGTTTGGTGCCCTACTGAAAAATACAGCTGAGGGGAAAGGATGCAAAGATAAATCTCTCAAGTATCTGGGTGGAAAGCAGTATTATTACCCAAGACAAGGAATGCAAGAGGTAATGAGCTCAGTTTTAGACGTGTTAGGTGGAGACATTTAACTGGAGATATTCAGGGCAGTTAGATACACAAATCTGGAACTCAGATGCAACCTGAGCAGGACATATAACTTTAGAAAAGAGAAGCCAACAGACAATTAAAATCAGGAGGATGAGACAGCCCAGGGAGAAAGTATAAAAGAGAAGTCAGCCAAGGACAGAAACCTAACATTAAAGAGTAAACACAGGAAATGTAGCAAGCATAAAAGACTGAAGGAAGCTAAGAGAGGTGGGGAGTTACTAACAGTGCCAAATAGGGCAGAGAGGTTAAGTAAGTTAAGGACAAAAAATGAGTACCAGCTCTGGCAATCAGATCACTATTGCCTTTTGCTATAGTTTTTGTCAAAAGGCCTTCTGACACTTTTAAAAAGCCTTAAATGACCTAAAAAAAATAGTTAAAATACACAATTTGCACCACGCTGTACCTTCATTTCCACATCAATTTCAAACTAGTTCATGCAAGCTATCCGCAAAAAACATATTATTAATAGTCATAAGTGGAAGATACTGTTAAGAACTTATAACTATAAAATGGGCAGAAGATCTAAATAGACATTTCTCCAAAGAAGACATACAGATGGCCAACAAACACATGAAAAGATGCTCAACATCACTAACCATCAGAAAAATGCAAGTCAAAGCCACAATGAGGTATCACCTCACACCAGTCAGAATGGCCATCATCAAAAAATCTAGAAACAACACATGTTGGAGAGGGTGTGGAGAAAAGGGAACTCTCCTGCACTGTTGGTGGGAATGTAAGTTGGTACAGCCACTATGGAAAACAGTATGGAGGTTCCTTAAAAAACTACAAATAGAACTACCGTATGATCCAGTAATCCCACTACTGGGCATATACCCAGAGAAAACCATAATCCAAAAAGAAACATGTACCATAATGTTCACTGCAGCACTATTTACAATAGCCAGGACATGGAAACAACCTAAATGCCATCAACAGAGGAATGGCTAAAGAAGATGTGGCACATGTATACAATGAAATATTACTCAGCCATAAAAAGGAATGAAATGGAGCTATATGTAATGAGGTGGATAGACCTAGAGCCTGTCATAGAGAGTGAAGTAAGCCAGAAAGAGAAAAACAAATACCGTATGCTAACTCATATATACAGAATCCAAAAAAAAAACAAAACAAAACAAAAAAAATGGTACTGATGAACCCAGTGACAGGGCAAGAATAAGGATGAGGATGCAGATGCAGAGAATGGACTGGAGGACACGGAGTTGGGGGGCGGGGGACGAAGGGGAAACTGGGACGAAGTGAGAGAGTAGCATAGACATATATACACTACCAACTGTAAAATACATAGCTAGTGGGAAGTTGCTGTATAACAAAGGGAGATCAACACAATGATGGGTGATGCCTTAGAGGGCCAGGAAAGGGAGAGCGGGAGGGAGTCACAGGAGGGAGGGGATATGGGGATGTTTGTATAAATACAGCTGATTCACTTTGGTGCACCTCAAAAGATGGCACAAGAGTGTAAAGCAATTATATTCCAATAAAGAGATTAAAAAGAAAAGAACTTATAACTATAAAAGAAAAATATAATCTATCCCAAGGATAGAATATACATAATTGCCTATTGTTTCCTATATATTTTATATATATATAAGGTATTTTATATATACATAAAATAAACACTATTCTGTATAAAAAGTCAGTGGCTTTTCTGTACATGAAATTTTTTATAATCAAATATTGGGAAAAAATCTGGCCAGCATGAAAAATAAATATATGCATAAAAAGAGCCAGTTATTAATTGAGCACCTAAAAAATAATCTTCTTTCAGTGAGTTTCTTGAAGCAATCAAGAATGGAGCCTCTTCAGTAAGAACAAGAAGCTAAGAATCAGCTAGGAAGAATTCTCCAGGAAACAAATGGGTGTCATACAAAACTATATTAGGAGGGACTTCCTAGGTGGCGCGCTGGTTAAGAATCTGCCTGCCAACGCACGGGACATGGGTTTGATCCCTGCTCCAGGAAGATCCCACATGCCGGGAAGCAACAAGGCCTGTGCACCAAAACTATTGAGCCTGTGCTTTAGAGCTGGTGAGCCACGACTATTGAGCCCGTCTGCCACGCAACTACTAAAGCCCGCGCAACTACTAAAGCCCACGCACCTAAAGCTCGTGCTCCACAACAAGAGCCCACGTGCTACAATGAAAAGTAGCTCCCTTTCACTGCAACTAGAGAAAGCCTGTGTGCAGCAACAAAGACCCAACACAGACAATAATTAAAATTTATTTAGAAAAAAAAACCTATATTAGGAAAATAGTAGAATGCAATGGATTAAATATGGCCACACATTCTTTGCCACTCCTCCCATCAAGAGGATGAGTCAAAAAAAAAAAAAAGAAGCTGAGTCTATTTCCCTTCCCTCCATGTCTCTGTGCTGGTGTCACAACTTGCTTTGACTAAAATAGGTGGAGGCATACCACTGCCGCCTTTCGCTCTCTTGGGAGTCAGCTATGCTATAAAAAAGTTTGGGCTGGAGACCACTTGGAGAGAAAGAAGCCAGGCAAAGGAAGAACGAAATACCCCAGACTTCCAGCCAACCATGATAAGGCCCCAGCCCTGTGGATATGGCCATCTTGGACCTTCCAATTCTGACTAGCCACCAGATGAACACAGCCACAGGAAGAATCTTAAGTGAGACCAGCAAGAGACTCACCCAGCTAACCTACAGAATCATGAGAAATAATAAATAGTTATCATTTTAAACCACAAACTTTTGGAATGGTTTGCTACATAAAAATATATAACTAGGACTTCCTAAGTGGCGCAGTGGGTAAGAATCCGCCTGCCAATGCAGGGGACACGGGTTTGATCCCTGCCCCAGGAAGATACCACATGCCGTGGAGCAACTAAACCCATGCACCACAACTACTGAGCCTGCGCTCTAGAGCCTGTGAGCCGCAACTACTGAGCCCATGTGCCACAACTACTGAGCCCATGTGCCACAACTACTGAGCCCATGTGCCGCAACTACTGAAGCCTGCGTGCCTAGAGCCCGTGCTATGCAACAAGAGAGGCCACTGCAATGAGAAGCCCACGCACCACAATGAAAAGTAGCCCCCACTCACTGCAACTAGAGAAAGGCGGTGTGCAGCAACAAAGACCCAACACAGCCAATAAAAAAATAATAAAAACAAATAAATTTAAAATATATATATATATATATATAACTAAAACACTGAACATAATTTTCCTGCGATTTTTATTTTAAGCATTTCCTACAATATTTTCCTCAACAACAGTACACAGCTTTTAAAGACTCTGCGGTTGGACCCTGGCAAACTGGGAAAAGGCAAGTTGTAGGAACAACCAAAGGACATTCCCAGAAGTATCAACTAAGCAAGACAAATACTCCCCTGGGGCAGCTGCTGAGTATTGGAACAGAATATACAGTTGTCCCCCAATATTCATTCTCTCCTCCTTCCATAAGCAACAGAATTTTTAACTGAACATATGTCCATCAAAATAAAGACTACATGTCCTAGCCTTCCTTGCAAATAGACTCTTATGACGAAATCTGGACAAAGGAATGTTACCAGAAGTATACTGTGGCAACTTACAGGAAAATAAATCCCTCTCAGACTTCAGGGCAAGTCATTTGGCCCTGTGACCCTTTGGATAACCAGCTGTCTGGAATTCACAACACTTTGGACCATGAGAATGAAAGGCCACTCCCTTGGGATTGCTGAGGCATGAGGTGCAAGGAGCTACGGTTTCTAAGACTTCATAAAGCAAGGTCAATGTAACAATCTATGACTGCCAAATTTACACTTTTACATAAAGAGAATGAGAAGACAAGCCACAGACTGGGAGAAAATGTCTGTAAAAGATACAGTTATCCAAAATATACAAAGAATTCCTAAAACTCAACAATAAGAAAACAAATAACCTGATTAAAAATGGGCCAAAGACCTTAACACACATCTCACCATAGAAGATATACAGATGGCAAATAAGTATAAGATGCTTCACATTATATGTTATCAGGGAAATGCAAATTAAAACAATGGAATACCACTACACACCTATTAGAATGGCCAAAATCCAAAACACTGACAACACCAAATGCTGACAAGGATATGGAGCAATGGGAACTCTCATTCATTGCTGGCAGAAATATAAAATGGTACAGCCACTTCAGAAGCTTCTTAGAAAACTAAACACACTCCTACCATACAATGCAGCAATCATGCTCCTTGGTATTTATCCAAACGAGTTGAAAATTTATGTCCACACAAAAACCTACACATGGATGTTTATAGCAAGTAGGGGTTTTTTTTAATGAATTTTTAAAATATTTATTTATTTATTTGGCTATATGGCAGGTAGTTTTATTCATAACTGCCAAAACTTGGAAGCAACCAAGATGTCCTTCAGTCAGTGAATGGATAAATAAACTATGGTGCATCCAGACAATGAAATATTATCCAGCACTAAAAAGAAATGAGCTATTTAAGCCAGGAAAAGACATGGAGGAAACTTAAATGCACATTACTAAGTAAAAGAAGACAATCTGAAAAGGCTACATACTGTACCATTCCAACAACATTCTAAAAAAGACCAAAGTATGGAGACAGTAAAAAGATTAGTGATTGGGGAGGGTATGCGAATAGGCAGGGCACAGAGGATTTTTAGGGCAGTGAAACAACTCTGTATGATACTATAATGGTGGACAAAGGTCTTTATATATTTGTCCAAATCCATAGAAGATAAAACACCAAGAGTATACCCTAAGGTAAACTATGGACATTGGGTGATGTGTCAATGAGGTTCATCAATGGTAACAAGTGTACCATTCTGGTGCAAGATGTTGATAACAGGGAAGGATATGCATGTATAAGGGCAAGGGATATACGGGAAATCTCTGCACCCTTCCCTCAAATCTGCTGTGAACCTAAAACTGCTCTGAAAAAAAATAAAAAAAATCTTTAAAAAAAGAACAGTTTCCACCAACAATGTCCAAGCTTCACATCCACTGGCCCAAGAGGAGCTAATTTACAAAGGGTCAGTCAGGTAAGAAAAAGAACAAATCTAGAAACCAAGCCTTCATACCCTTGTTTTAGTATTCTTTCTACTTCACTTCATTACAAGTGGCCATCAAAACATGCCTCCTTATCATTAAACCTACACATGGGGCCGAGAACTTCTTTTTCTGATTCCGCCCCCCCAGCGGTCCAGTCGTTGCTCCTCAGGGACTCTAACACCTTCGGTCACCCGGACCAACATCTTTGCCCCAATCAAGCCTTCAGATGACGGCACTTCTAGCCAACAGCTTCACAGCAATCTCATGAGACACCCTGAGCCAGAGTCACTCAGGTAATTGACTTGCTGCTGCTTCCTGGGTCGGCCGCGTCCTCTCTTCTGAGGCGCCGGGGCGGCAGGTTGTCCCTGGGCTGAAGTGGACGGCTGCCCGGCGCCTTCCCCGCGTGCGCTCATCCTGCCTCCCGCCGCCGCTCCCGCTGCCGCCACCGCCGCTCCTACCGCCGCTGCAGCCACTTCGCCTCGGCCGCCCCGAATCTGCCCGGCACCTTTCGGGAGATGGTGAGTGCCTCCCACGGCCCAACTCAACAAGAAGCCAACAAGCAAGGGAACTTGGATGACTGAAGCCACCAGCATCAGCCTCCAGAAAACGCAAAGCTGGGAGGAGAAAGATGGCGGCGAAGTAGAGGGATGTGGAATGCATCCCTCTCCACAGATGTATTGGGAATGCACCGAAGGAAGCAATAATTCCCACAGAGAACCAGCTGAACACCAGCAGATGGCCTCGGACACCAGAAAGGACCGCAAGGAGCCCGACATAACCGCTAAGTTTTTGGACAAGCAACCCCAAAAGTTTGGACAACCATGAGGAAACAAAGAAACACCATGCAGGCAAAGGAGCAGGAAAAAAACCCACAAGACCAAATAAATGAGGAGGAAATAGGAAAAATGCCAGAAAAAGAATTCAGAGTAATGATAGTAAAAATGATACAAAATCTTGATAACAAAATAGAGAAAGTACAAGAAACAGTTCATAAGAACTCAGAAAAACAAACAGCAATGGATAACAAAATAACTGAAATTAAAAATACTCTAGATGCTATAACCAGCAGAATGACTGAGGCAGAAGAATGAATAAGTGAGTTGGAAGATAGAATGGGGGAAATAAACGCCACAGAGCAGGAAAAAGAAAACAGGATAAAAAGAATAGAAGACAGTCTCAGAGACCTCAGTGATAACATCAAACGTACCAACATTCGAATTATAGGCATCCCAGAAGAAGAAGAAAACAAGAAAGGGTCTGAGAAAATATTTGAAGAGGTTCAAGTGGAAAACTTCCCCAACATGGGAAAGGAAATAATTAACCAAGTCCAAGAAGCACAGAGAGTCCCATACAGAATAAACCCAAGGAGAAATACACCAAGGCACATATTAATCAAACTAACAACAATTAAACACAAAGAAAAAATATTAAAAGCAGCAAGAGAAAAGCAACAAACAACATATAAGGGAAAACCCATCAGGATAACAGCTGACCTTTCTACAGAAACTCTGCAGGCCAGAAGGGAATAGCAGCATATACTGAAAGTCCTGAAAGAGGGAAACCTACAGCCAAGAATACTCTACCCAGCAAGAATCTCATTCAGATTTGAGGGAGAAATCAAAGGTTTCCAGACAAGCAAAAGTTAAGAGAATTCAGCACCACCAAACCAGCCTTACAACAAGTGCTAAAGGAACTTTTCTAAGTAGGAAACACAAGAAAAGGAAAACACCTACAAATACAAACCCAAAACAATGAAGAAAATGGTAATTGGAACACACATGTCAATAATCACCTTAAATGTAAATGGATTAAATGCCCCAACCAAAAGACACAGACTGGCTGAATGGATACAAAAACAAGACCCTTCTATATGCTGCCTACAAGAAACCCACTTCAGACCAAGGGATACATATAGACTGAAAGGAAAGGGATGGAAAAAGATATTCCATGCAAGTGGAAGTCAAAAGAAAGCTGGAGTAGCAATACTCATATCAGACAAATTAGACTTGAAAGTAAAGACTATTAAAAGAGACAAGGAAGGACACTACCTAATGATCAAGGGATCCATTCAAGAAAAACATATCACAATGGTAAATATCTATGCCCCCAATACAGGAGCACCTCAATACATATGGCAAATGCTAACAGCTATAAAAGGGGACATCGACAGTAACACAATAGTAGTGGGAGACTTGAACACCCCACTTACATCAATGGACAGATCATCCAAACAGAAAATAAATAAAGACACACAAGCTTTAAATGACACATTAGAGCATCTCAACTTAATTGATATTTATAGGACATTCCATCCAAAAATGATAGACTACACTTTCTTCTCAAGTGCACACGGAACATTTTCCAGGATAGAGCACATCTTGGGGCACAAATCAAACCTTGGCAAATTCAAGAAAACTGAAATCATATCAAGCATCTTCTCAGACCACAATGCCATGAGACTAGATATCAATTACAGGAAAAAAAACTGCAAAAAATACAAACACATGGAGGCTAAACAATTCACTCTTAAACAACCAAGAAATCACTAAAGAAATCAAAGAGGAAATCAAAAAATACCTAGAAACAAATGACAATGAAAACACAAAAACCCAAAACCTATGGGACGCAGCAAAAGCAGTTCTAAGGGGGAAGTTTATAGCAATACAGTCCTACCTTAAGAAACAAGAAAATGATCGAATAAACAACCTAACCTTACACCTAAAACAACTAGAGAAAGAACAAAGAAACCCCAAAGTGAGCAGAAGGAAAGAAATCATAAAGATCAGAGCAGAAATAAATGAAAAAGAAAGGAAGGAAACCATAGCAAAAATAAATAAAACTAAAAGCTGGTTCTTTGAGAAGATTAACAAAATTGATAAACCATTAGCCAGACTCACCAAGAAAAAAAGGGAGAAGATGCAAATCAACAGAATTAGAAATGAAAAAGGAGAAGTAACAACAGACACCTCAGAAATACAAAACATCATGAGAGACTACTACAAGCAACTATATGCCAATCAATTGGATAACCTGGAAGAAATGGATACATTCTTAGAAAAATACAATCTTCCAAGACTGAACCAGGAAGAAATAGAAACCATGAACAGACCAATCACAAGTACAGAAATTGAGGCAGTGATTAAAAATCTCCCAACACACAAAAGCCCAGGACCAGATGGGTTCACGGGCGAATTCTATCAAACATTTCGAGAAGAGCTAACACCTATCCTTCTCAAACTCTTCCAAAACATTGCAGAAGGCGGAACACTCCCAAACTCATTCTACGAGGCCACCATCACCCTGATACCAAAACCAGGCAAAGCTGTCACAAAAAAAGAAAACTACAGACCAATATCACTGATGAATATAGATGCAAAAATCCTCAACAAAATACTAGCTAACAGACTGCAACAGCACATTAAAAAAATCATACACCATGATCAAGTGGGGTTTATCCCTGGGATGCAAGGATTCTTCAATATACGCAAATCAATCAACGTGATACATCATATCAACAAATTGAAGGATAAAAACCATATGATCATCTCAATAGATGCAGAAAAAGCTTTTGACAAAGTTCAACATCCATTTATGATAAAAGCTCTCCAGAAAATGGGCATAGAAGGAATTTACCTCAACATAATAAAAGCCATATATGACAAACCAAAAGCCAACATTGTTCTAAATGAAAGCATTCCCTCTAAGAACAGGAACAAGACAAGGGTGTCCACTCTCACCACTATTATTCAACATAGTTTTGGAAGTTTTAGCCACAGCAATCAGAGAAGAAAAAGAAATCAAAGGAATCCAAATTGGAAAAGAAGAAGAAAAATTGTCACTCTTTGCAGATGACATGATATTATATATAGAAAACCCTAAAGACTCTACCAGAAAACTGCTAGCACTAATTGATGAGTTTAGTAAAGTAGCAGGATACAAAATTAATGCACAGAAATCTCTTGCATTCCTATACACTAACAACGGAAGAGCAGAAAGAGAAATTAAGGAAACTCTCCCATTCACCATTGCAACCAAAAGAATCAAATATCTAGGAATAAACCTGCCTAAGGAGGCAAAAGATCTGTATGCAGAAAACTTTAAGACATTGCTGAAAGAAATCAAAGACAACACAAACAGATGGAGGGACATACCATGTTCCTGGACTGGAAGAATCAACATAGTGAAAATGATTGTACTACCCAAAGCAATTTACAGATTCAATGCAATCCGGATCAAATTACCAATGGCATTTTTCACAGAACTAGAGCAAGAAATCTTACGATTTGTATGGAAACGCAAAAGACCCCGAATAGCCAAAGCAATCTTGAGAAGGAAAAATGGAGTGGGTGGAATCAGGCTTCCTGACTTCAAACTATACTACAAGGCCAGAGTGATCAAGACAGTATGTACTGGTACAAAAATAGAAAGGAAGATCAATGGAATAGAATAGAGAACTCAGAGATAAACCCAAGCACATATGGGCAGCTTATCTTTGACAAGGGAGGCAAGAATATACAACGGAAAAAGGACAGCCTCTTCAATAAGTGGTGCTGGGAAAATTGGACAGCTACATGTAAAAGAATGAAATTAGAACACTTCCTAACACCATACACAAAAATAAACTCCAAATGGATTAAAGACCTACATGTAAGGCCAGACACTATAAAACTCCTAGAGGAAAACATAGGCAGAACACTCTATGACATACATCAAAGCAACATCCTTTTGGACCCACCTCCTAGAATCATGGTCATAAAATCAAGAATAAACAAATGGGACCTCAAGAAACTTAAAAGCTTTTGCACAGCGAAAGAAACCATAAAGAAGACTAAAAGGCAACCCTCAGAATGGGAAAAAATAATTGCCTGTGAAACAACAGACAAAGGATTAACCTCCAAAATATACAAGCAGCTCATGAAGCTTAATACCAAAAAAGCAAATAACCCAATCCACAAATAGGCAGAAGATCTAAATAGACATTTCTCCAAAGAAGACATACAGATGGCCAACAAACACATGAAAAGATGCTCAGCATCACTAATCATCAGAAAAATGCAAGTCAAAGCCACAATGAGGTATCACCTCACACCAATCAGAATGGCCATCATCACAAAATCTGGAAACCACAAATGTTGGAGAGGGTGTGGAGAAAAGGGAACTCTCCTGCACTGTTGGTGGGACTGTAAGTTGGTACAGCCACTATGGAAAACAATTTGGAGGTTCCTTAAAAAACTACAAATAGAACTACCATATGATCCAGTAATCCCACTACTGGGCATATACCCAGAGAAAACCATAATTCCAAAAGAAACTTGTACCATAACGTTTATTGCAGCACTATTTACAATAGCCAGGACATGGAAGCAACCTAAATGCCCATCAACAAATGAATGGATAAAGAAGATGTGGCATATATATACAATGGAATATTACTCAGCTATAAAAAGGATGAGATGGAGCTATATGTAATGAGGTGGATAGACCTAGAGTCTGTCATACAGAGTGAAGTAAGTCAGAAAGAGAAAGACAAATATTGTATGCTAACTCACATATACGGAATCTAAAAATGGTACTGATGAACTCAGTGACAAGAACAGGGAAGCAGATACAGAGAATGGACTGGAGAACTCGAGGTTTGGGAGGGGGCGAGGGGTGAAGGGGAAGCTGAGACGAGGCGAGAGAGTAGCACAGACATACGTATACTACCAACTGTAAGATAGATAGTCAGTGGGAAGTTGTTGTATAACAAAGGGAGTCCAACTCGAGGATGGAAGATGCCTTGGAGGACTGGGGCGGGGAGGGTGGGGGGGACTCGAGGTGGGGGGAGTCAAGGAAGGGAGGGAATACGGGGATATGTGTATAAAAACAGATGATTGAACCTGGTGTACCCCCCCAAAAAAATAAATAAATAAATAAATAAATAAATAAAAGAAAAAGCTAGCACTAAAGCAAATAAAAACATAAATAAATAAAAATAAAAAAATAAAAACAGCTGACTGAACTTGGTGTACCCTCCAAAAAATAATAAATAAATAAAATTAATAATAGTAAAAAAAAAAAAAAAAAACAAGGTTATTGAGGTCTAACTTATATAATTATAAAAATACTTTAAAAGTTCAAAAAAAAAAAAAAACCTACACATGGTACTAAGGGCAGAAAAACTATCCATTCACAGATAATTACTGAGTGCCTACTAAGTTCCTAACACCAATCTAGGTGCTAGGAATATAACAATAAATAAGAACAAACAATCCTTGCCTTCATGGAATTCAAATTCTAATGAGAAGAGGGCACAGATGTTAAACACTGATTAAATTAGATGATATATATAACGTGCTCAGAATAGTGATAGGCGTACAGTAAACAACTGTTCAAATAAATATTAACTATTGTTAGCTATAAATATTACCTCTTTGTTTCTAGGTAATCAGCCTTATAGCTACTAAAAAGCAAACCTTCTTATTCATCCAGTTCTCTAAAAACCAAGAGATTCTTTAGATGGTTTCTGCATTAAATGTCCTTACTTTGATCAGCAGACCATCCTTCAAAGAACTGTCCCCTCTCCCCAATCCATTTCTTTATGGGCCTATCCAGAGGTAGACATGCCCAATCAGATTTCCTTACACAGGAATCTGCATCACTGGAGAGGCAGCAGGTGATAAGAAACACCCAGAAGTTCAGTTTACATGGCTGAGCTCCATATGGACCTATCTCTGCCAGCACTACCCAGGCTCCTGTCCCTCCTGAGGCCTGGGTGTTCAGCTTGTCCTTCAATGCTCTCCTTCCAATTAGTTTCTTTTTCTTGCTTAAAGCAGAGAGAATCTGTGTTGCTTACGAAGAACTCTATCTGATACAGTTAGGCAATGTAAGAACATTCTAAAAAAAGGAGTGTTCATAACCAAACAAAATTGCCAAAACTCATCGAACTGTACATTATTAAAATGAGTGAATATTACCATTTACAAAGTATATGTCAATAAAACTGGGGGAAAGTGGGAGGAGTGTTTAATTTAAAAGCATAAATAGCACATTTATACTGGATAATAAAATATTTTAGGTTATTTTCATATATATTGACTTTATTATGCTCTATCCTAAAAAACTCACATCGGAAACACTTTTTAAGATGGCCCATTTTAAAGTAGTCCCATTGAAAGTCAAGCTGCATTGACTGCAATGATTCTAGAATGAGAGAAGTATGTTAATACCTAAAAACTATGTCTTGCTTACTAATGCAATAAAGCTCACAACATACATAATGATCATATCTTGCTTTCAAGTTTATTGACAGCGCCCTACAGTACTTTGCTTAATTATTTGTTTTGCTTATATTCCCACTCTCTATTTAGCTTTACTTTGCAAGCAGCCTATATCACAGCAGGAAACCCCCTCAAAATGCAAACCTCTCCAGCTCCAGACTGAAATTAGGACAGCTACACTTGTCATGTTTTACATTACAAGAATTTCAGAACTGCCTTACATGGTCACACCATGCTCCACTCACTAAGCAATCTCTATGACAGGGGCTCCTAGAAACACATGAAAGAACATGGTTGTCCGACCTGCCACCAGTCTAAAAGCCTAAAGCACATTCCAAAATACCTTCCATCACCTTAATAAATCCACATTGGACCTACTACTCCTTAGTACATCCTAATCACTTCTGAGACACTTTACATTTTAAGGTTAGTAAAAGGTATTAAAATAAAAGGGCAAATAATGAAAAAAGCAGACTTTGAACACCCAAGTTGCCTGTGTACAGATTTATATAATAAACCCCACAAATATTTCCTAATTACTGTCTTATTTGCAATAATAATTCACTTTAATTTTGAACATTAGAAAACTCAAAATTTTATCCTCACAGCTTTCAGATTTAGCCACTTTACAACAGATACCATTTTATTGCACAACCTCCAATATTGAGTTCAAACTTGTCACCTTCTTTTCCAGTAAAAATTCAGCCCTCAGTTGATTGAACCTGGTGTACCCCCCAAAAAAATAAAATAAAATAATAATAAAAAAAAAAAAAAAAATTCAGCCCTCTGATACCTGATCTCCCCAGTATCTAATCAAATTTATGATGGGGCTTTTAAAACTATTTTCTAAAGTATCCTACTGCATGGCCTCTGGTAGCCAGCCTAGGTACCCTACATAGCCAGCCAGCAGAAAAATCTAATTTAAACACTAACTCCACATAAATTCAATACTGTGTGTCTCCCAACAGTGTTTCAGGCAAACTGGAGATGACCTGGTTCAACTTTATGTTTAAACTCCCATTGCTTCTTCCTCTGAGTTTAGCAAAACAAACAATATAAGTAACTCAAGTTTCAACATAGTATCTGTGTAGAAAACCAAAAATAAGATACATCGAAATGAAAACCTTGTTTTGCAACATATAGCCCAGCTTTCTAGCCTCTTTTCTTCTATTTAAATTTTAATTACCTCATGAGTGCTCATTCCTAAAACAAGACCCAAAATATTTACAAAATGTTGAGAAAAGCCCAACATTCACCTACCCAACATTTGGCAATCCAACAATACCAATTTTCAAGGAGGTTCCAAATCTTCCAATGATTGGGGGTGGTTTAATTCCATCACCTCCCTTTTTGGGGGGCATCTGAAATGTCAAAACAAACATACATATGAACAAAACTTTGTACTGTCCCCATCGACCACAAACACATTTCATCCCATGACATATACTACTGAATAACAGATTAAGAATAAAATGTACTGTATATATCAATCCAAAACTGACACACTCTTTCAACAAAAATGAAAACAAAAATGTTCTGTTAATAGATCTGATTCTGATAGTAGTCAAAGCAGTCACTCCTGAGAAGTCCTTGAAAAACTGATCTAAAAATATGTGGCACCAGAAATCAAAAATAAAATTTAGCTCCCAATCTTCCATCCAGACTGTTCACAAAACATTTTTCTTAACCTGACGTTACATGAATGAAAGCATTTGGAAGCAGAAGCACAGGTAAGTGTCAAAGAAAACCCATTTTAGAACCACTAGCAACCGAGTCACCTCCCACCAAACCATTCCCTTAATCTGGAACCTGTTCTTTCCCATTTCGCCCACAAACACCACTTTTCACATGAATGAACACACGCCGGGATCAAGGTCTTTCCAACAAGTCTGTTCCACCTTTGGCACTGTAGGTACGACTCACCAATCCTCATAAGGAACCTCCGGAATTTACCCTTTGGTTATTTCCAGTCGTAAATGGATCTACTAACCCTTTTTATTTCCAGGTCGAAACTTTCTCGGTCCCTGACACTCTGGCTGTAAGTTTCCCCGTAGAGACTTGACCCCACTTCAGTACTGCAAACGGAACTCATGAGGACTGCTGAACTGACGTTTTATAAGCCGGGAACTAAAACTATCCCTGTCTTCTGGCTCCAGGTGAACCTCCAAGGGCCACGTTGAGGCCATGCTCGTGAAGTGATAGTCCAGCCTCTGATCCCTGACCTCGACCCCGAGAGCCAGGAAACTCCCTTCTCAGGATCTTAACTCACACCTGTTCCCAGCCAAACCCCAGGTCTCCCAAGCACAACTGCACGAGCACTGACTCTCCAGTCCTCTGGCCTCCTACCAAGGGGTGGCCGGCCGCCCAGCCACGGCGGGATCCCACCCACCATCTTCCCCCTCTGGCCTGGGCCACTGGCCGTCCCCGACTCCGGAGAAGGCTTTCCCCAGAACATGCCAGGGGAGGCGTGGGCCGCTCCCAGGACGCGCGGCCTAGTCCGAGAGCGCCTCATTCATCCACACGCTCCACGCCGCCCGCTGCCCTCGCTCCACGCCGGCCGCCCGGCCCTGGCCCGACGCCGGCCTCACAGCAAAGCGCCAGAGGGTAGCAGACGCGCCGCGGGGCGCGCCCGCAGGCTCCCTGAGGACCTCACCGTGCTCGGGGCGGGCGATGACACGGGGTCTCGGCGGCAGCGGGAGACGGGTCCTGCCGGCAGCGGGAGGCGGGGAGGAAGGAGGAGAGAGCGTAGGCCCGGCCCCTCCGCCGAGCTGCACGCACGTCGGCGGCGGCGGCGGCAGCGGCGGAACGGGCGGGCCGGGCGCCGAGCTGCACCTGCGCGCAAGCCGCGCGCCCCGTCCCGCCCCGCCCCGCCCCGCGCGCCCGCCCCGCCCATTGGTCTGGCCGCCGGGAGGCGGGAGAGGGTGGGAGGAGCCGCACGGCGCCTGGGCGGGCGGGAGCTGGGGACCCGGGCGGGCGGGAGCTGGGGACCCAGCCGTGCCGCCCTGACCCCGTGGCACCCAGAAGCGCACGTCGTCCGCCCTCCCTGCACGTGGGGCTTCTCGGCCCGGGATCTGCGCTTCCTTCCCGCTGCGCGCCCCGCGTTGCGCGCACACGCTCGCTCGCCGCCCTGCGGCCCCGCACTTCACCCTCTGGTTCTTCAAGCACCCTGGGCTCGACCGCCAGCCCAGAGGCGGATCGCCTGAGGTCGGGCGATCTGCCGCGCGAGCCCTGCTTGGCCACCAACTGAGCGCTCGGGGACCATGGCCCCAGCTCGCCTTCTTTTCCTGTAACTCTATTCAGTCACTCCAGATGGTGAGAAGCTGTTAAACTTTCTTAACGGAGAAAAGGGCTGAGGGAAGCTTGTCATCTAAGGAGTCCTTCGTCGCCTTATTGTTCAGGCGTTCTACGGGCGGTGGATCCCAGAATGCGTTTAACACAGCCAGCTTCCGCACACACTCCACCTTCTTTTCCTCGGGAGGGTTAAGAGCAGGGGCCTTTGGAATTTGGGATACGTGGGTTCCAATCTGGATTCTGCTACTCATTAGCTGTTTGGCACTGACCGAAATAACCTCTCTGGGCTTCGGTTTCCTCCGGGGTAAAATGAGGCTACCGAGACCCACCTTAGGAAGTTACCGTGAGGCTAAAATGAGATCATGTGTGTAAACCTTGTAGCAACAGTACCCAACACAGATAGGAAAGGCTCATAAATAGTAATAAAGGCTATTGTTAATATTAGGGCCTCATCTCATCTCACCCCTACTTGACTACACCGTGAGCTCCATCTGTAGAAGGAATTCATTCATTTAGGTCCTGGCCTTCAGTCAGCATTCAAGTATTTGCTACATTGAATGCAAAACTTGTCCAAAAATTATGACGCTTTTTTTAGAAGCTTCATTCAAAGAGACTAGTTTCTAATAAAGGAAAAGATCCGAGTTGGCTGGTATGCCCGTTTTACAGATGCAGGAACAAGATCAGAAAGGTTATATAATTTGGATAGTCACACAACTAACTGGTAAATGGCAGAAGCCAGATTTCAAGCGCCAATCAAACTGAAAAATCTGTTCCCTTTCAGCCAAAATTCTAATAGGGACTTCTTATAAGCAGCAACTGAGCTATTATTTATAATAAAATTGCATTAACATTTTCCTTAGCCATATGAGAGTGATCTACTAAGTTAAAAAAAAAAAGGTTTTTCTATAAATTTGGAAATTCTGAAGGACAAGGGCAACTTAATTTGATTTTGGTTTTGTATTATTTTTTCTTTATATCATTGATAAATCTGCACTGTTTAAATTCAATCTAGCTCCCTTGTCACCAAAACCTTGTATTTATAAAAACAGGTATGAGTACACGCTAGCTACGAATCAGAAGGAAGCTAAATAGCCCACATTTTGTACCCACCATCAGTATAAACTCTTATGAATAGCCCTAGCAAAATAATTGCTAAATCATTTACTGTTTTAGTAGTGAAGTTGTGAAGTTCTATAGTTGGCTTTCACACTGCTGCTTGTGAAAAGAGAGGAATCATTATTTAAAAAGCTCAAGAATCCCAGAGAGCCCAATCTGTCCAGCAACCAGCCACTCCCATATTGATTGAAAACGTTCGCCAGTCGTGGAGTAGCAGAATTATCTTCAACTTATCACTGTCTTTAGGCCAAACCTTGCTCTTCTTCAATCTCAGTATCTCTGCGATCTACCCCTTACCTTCAATTCACACTATCAAGACCTTGAGTCAATTACCTGCTTCTTTATTTGCAGCTGTATCTTTTACTTGCACTTTTCACCGCCTTTGAAGTGCCTTAACAAAGCAGGTCACACAGATGTCAGTGAGCTAGGCAGAGTTTCAGGATTGGACAATCACTACTGCTAACAGTTGCCCGATAATAAGACCCATTTCCAACTCACTGGGGGAAATGTGACTCACTCACAGTCACTGGTGGTCAATTCATATTCATGAGAAAGAGGATCTGATTGGCCTTGTTTGGATAAAGTTCTACCAAGGGTCCAATCAGCCTTGGTCAGGTGGGTTGGGGTCACATAGTAGAAACATCTCTGTGAATGACCTCTGTATACTAATGAAGCAGGCCTGTCTCAGAGAAAACCCTAGCAGGTATCTTCTATTCTACATGATAAATGAAGACTCAGTAAGACAGACAGGATATTAAGCATTAATACTGACACCAAGCCAAAGAAAATGACTTGAACAAGGAAAGCTTGTCCTTGAGCCTTTGCACAAAGGGAAGACTATTTAGTACCTGTTGGGCTCAGTGATTAAGTGAAGCCTAGAGGAAAGAATCAGAAGTGATCTAGAATGGAATTTTTTTTTTTTTTTTGGCTGTGCAGATTCTCCATTGTGGGCTTCTCTCGAGTTGTAGCATGCATGTTTAATTGCCCTGTGGTATGTGGGATCTTAGTTCCCCGACCAGGGATCACATCCACATCCCCTGCATTGGAAGGCAGATTCTTAACCACCAGACCACCAGGGAAGTCCCTAGAATGGAAATTGAGCAAAAGATCTCTGTCAGAGGAGGCATGAGAATAGACTATCATATAAGCTCAACATAAGGGTGCTGCCGAGGAAAGATTAATGGGATGAAGATAAGCAGACAAAGCTCATGTTATTTGTTCTTTGTTATTATTAGCTTTCAGAATTTTTCTTACCTTACCAGGCGTCAGTCACTGACCAGGAATCAAGTGAGTTGACCAAAGGTCACAAAGGATCTAGGGAGTGGTTTGGAGTCAGTATACAGACTAGCTCAGTTGGAAATCCAGAGATTTAGTGATCTTGTACAGAAAGCTAAGGGACAGGAGACAGGAAGAGTTTATAGAGAGGATCAGAAGGAAAGGAGGGAAGTGGAGGAGTGACGCATTTATCATGGGCTGGCAAGGCTGGACTACACGTATTGGTCAACCTCATCCATATCTGTTACAGGTAACAGATAACAAAATAATAGTAATAACTATGCTAAAAGGGAAATTGAGTCCTGATAATAACTTTACAGGGGAAGGGAACAGCTTGCAAAAAAGTAAGTACCCTGGGGGTGGGGGTGGGGGGAAGTGGGGACATGTTGGTCAGAGGGTATAAACTTAGAAGATAAATAAGTTCTGGGGACTTAACGCACACGTTGTGATTATAGTTAACAATACTCTGTTATACACATATACTTGAAAGTTGATGAAAGACTAGATCTTAAATGTTCTCATCACAAAAAAGAAATGACAATTGTGTGATGGAGGTGCAGTGAAGAACAGGATAAACATGGTCCTTACCCTCGAGGAGTTTGCAGTCTAACAGGGCAGGCACACAGGTAATTACACAAATAACTAAGAACTTGGTAAAAATCTATAGAATACCTAAGTACTTTGATTACAATTTCACAATTTAAAATACACCACCACCTTGATTTTTACTTACTTGCAGGACTTCTGATATTATGTTCCAGACAGTGCTTCATCATCCCCTTTCCCTGTTCCATTACCAGCAGTACTCAGACCCTGTCAGGCATCAGCAAAGAAGCAGATTTTCAATTTTCAGTCTTCCACTTGACAGATCGTAATTTTGAATCTTTGAAATTTGACCATAAGTTACCTGTGAAGTAAAACATTTAATCATCTGCTCTGTATCATGGAATTGTTCATAGTGTTTGAAAGAATGCTGATTGATTAAAGAGTCCGTTGTTATCGCAGAAACTGCTAGCGTTTTGTTATCTAATCTCTATTGTAATTCATGGATAGATTTAGGAAGTCTTAAAAGCAAATTTTACATGCTGTTTTCTCAGAGGCAACATAAAAAGGCATACGCTAATCTAAAAAAGTAGATGCAGTATTAATGTATTAGCTAGGATGCTTTTAGCTGCAAGCAATAGAAATTCTGACTCAATGGAAATTTGTCTTATGTAACATAAAGTCCAGAGAGGAAGAACTTCAGGATTGATAGATTCTGCAGCTCAACACTATTTTCAGGAATCCTGGTTTTTTCTGTATCACAGCTCTGTCTTCTCTGGGCATCCTCTGGTTTCATCCTAAGACTAACAGCAAGGACTGCTGTGGCAGTTCTAGGCAACACCCCGAAAAGACAATATTCAGAGGGGATAAGGGGAAGAAACCATTTCTTCCCGTAACTCTTTCGTAGGAAAAAGGGAATATGTCCTAGAAACCCTCTAGTAGACTTCTTTCACTGGGCAAAGTGGGGTCTCGTGCCTGTACTCGAACCAAACACTGGCAGGGGAAATGGGGTTAGCCTGAGACCATTCAGCCCAACCTTGGGACTGGAGTAGAGCTCAACTCCCTCTGAGGCACCTGACTGTGAGGGCTATGGATAGGTCTCTGAGCAAAATCGGGGTTGTATAAGAAAAGGGCACCTATGTCCACTTATACTTCCTGAACCATTGTTTCAAGATAACAGCTTGAGCACAGAATGATAATCCTGAAAGAAATCATTGGCATTGGTGGTCATCTGATTCAATGTACATAATTGTAATAAACATTGATACACCTAGTTCACTGAGAAAACACTGAAGAAAATTGATCATCTTCTGATAACACTTAATGGTGTTATATAATGAGAGGATGTGAAAATAATATTTTTATTAACCTTTACAAGATACTTAGAATTCCAGTCATGAGAAGTGAAGATTACTTACCAAAATGTATCACAAGAGTCCCGTCAACTGAACTGGAAATTGGGGAATCTTGCCCGTAGCCCTAGGTCACCAAACTTATGGCCTCTCCAATTAGCACCAGCTCAGGATAATATTTCACCTTCATTACAGTGTGGAACCTGTGTGGTTCATTTCAGAGAATATTTATATTAGTCAGGTTAGGCTAGGTTATAATACAATAACAGACAACTCCAAAATGTCAGGGGTGTTACAGAATAAAATGGTTCTCTTACCTGAAGTCCCCTGAAGATCGGCTAACTGTCCATGAGTTGGCTTGGTACTTGCAGCCTGCATCAGTCTCTAAATCCGTCCATACCAAAGTGCCTCCCCCACAAAGTGACATTTCATTGGCCAAGTGAAGTCACATGGCCACATCAAACTTCAAGGGGCAGGGGATCCTTGTACCCAGCAGTAGAGGAGAATTAGATACTAATAAGTAGTGATAATGCCTGATACAATATTCACAATAGATTCACAAATAGATTCTATGAAGGACATTCTAAATCAATTGGCTATTGTCAGTACATGAAATACTGCAATCAAGTCTGCCCTTCTTTCTAAAATATTTCTTATAAAGAACTCATGACTAATGTTACTTTGGTGGTGCCTCCTCATCCCATGGCCTCTTCCTTCTAAGAAAGATCAATCCCCCTCACCCAAATGAGGGGGCAGGCCTAGGCCTTCCTATTTACAGCACATGAATTTTAGCCTCAGCCGATTGTTCTAGCGGTGGGTGAAAGTCCAGTCCAAGCTGGGCTATCAAGATTCTCTCTCTTGAGAAGCTGGACTTTGGACATAGCAATAAATACTATTGACTGCTTAAAGGGAACAAAGAAGCAGAGCTATATCAGACACTTTCTTGATAGTACAGACAAAGCTCTTTGAAAGAAAGAAAAGACAGGCAGGCTGGAAAAAAGCGTAGCAAATAAATCACCCACATAGTCCTTTAATCGCAAGTTCTGACTTTCAAGTTACAGTCTAGTCCTCCTAAAGCTCTGTATACCTTCTGACTTTGGACTCTGTGAGATAGCCCTGTGTTCTACCAAAACTTCAATCTTCTGTTTAAATTGGTTTGCAAGGGGTTTCTATTTCCTACAGCCAAACAATGGTTGCAATAGACAAAGCAAAGAAGAACTTATACTTTCCTGAAAATGATTAATGAACATTAGGAGCCCATTGGTCCAGAGATCCTCTTACCTGTAGTTTTAAATTATAAGACATTATTTCCCAGAGTGCATTCTGTGCAACAGTGATCCTCCACACTGCTCTGTGGAACAACAGATCTAGGATCAGATAAGTTTAGGAAGTACTGCGTCTTGCATGCCCCTCTGGGAGACTGTAATATACATTAGTATATTTAAGGGTCTGAGAAATTCTGCAATAACGAGACCTGTTAAATCTCTTTAACCCAACATTACCAAATGGGTACCTGCATTTTCATATAATACACATTAAGGTCCATGAAGATCTCACATGCCGTGGAGCAACTAAGCCCGTGCACCACAACTACTGAGCCTGTGCTCTAGTGCCGATGAGCCACAACTATTGAGCCCGTGTGCCACAACTACTGAAGCCCGTGCGCCTAGAGCCTGTGCTCCACAAGAGAAGCCACCACAATGAGAAGCTCACGCACCGCAATGAAGAGCAGCCCCCGCAATGAAGAGCAGCCCCCACTCGCTGCAACTAGAGAAAGCCCACTCACAGCAATGAAGACCCAATGCAGCCAATAAATAAATTAATTAAATAAAAAATTAAATGTAGAATTGCCATTATGATTCAGCAATTCTACAAAAGAATGGAAAGCAGGCTCTTGAAGAGGTATTTGTATATCCACATTCACAGTAGCATTATTCACAATAGCTAAAATGTTGAAGCAACCCAACGTCCATCAACAGATGAATGGATAAGCAAAATATGGTATATCCATACAATGGAGTATTATTCAGCCCTAAACAGGAAGGAAATGTTTACATAAGTTACCACATGGATGGACCATAAGGATATTAGCTAGTCACAAAAAAACAAATGCTATACGACTTCACTTACATAGAAAGTAGAGTGGTGGTTTCCAGGACCTTGGGGGAATGGTGAGTTATAGTTTAATGGGGAGTGTCAGCTTTACAAGATGAAAAGAGTTCTGTGTGTGTCTCTAGATAGAGCTAAGATACTTATATCTACCTGTCTACTAGAAGGCCTAAAACACTGACTGATCCCTAGAATACAGATTATGATCTTGAAATGCTATTTCCCTCTTAAAAAAACCCAGAAGTTTCTTGAAGAAATGACTTCAGATTTGGGACAACACTGATTCAAGACATCAGGCAACAAGGAAGTTATTACAGACTAGCAGGGTCAGACTTCCCTGGCAGTCCAGTGGTTAAGACTCTGGGATTCCAATGCAGGGGGTGTGGGGTTCCATCCCTGGTCTGGGAGAGGCAAACAAAACAAAACAAAACAAAACAACCAGACTAGCAGGGTTGTATCAAAAGTATAAGCTTGAATAGTTTCCTCCCAGCCAAAGATGAGACCATATGAGCTTTGATAATAATAATTGCAATGAACTGAAACCTAGAAAATGTTTAAATTCATGACCCCATACTGATATTAGATTTTTTTAAGAAGAATTGTCTTCAGAAAATAAGGAACAAATTAATTTTCTCAAAAATTGGTAAATAAATGGAAAGAATCAAACATTTATGCTCCTTTCCTAAAGGAATTTTACTGCTGAGTATTCAAATGATAAGGGACTAATATTCCAACTAAAGTAAAAAAGACATGATAGAATTAGAATATCACTATTTTGCAACCTTCAAAGAACAGATATAGGCATTAATTATCAACAGGTGCTGAAAATACAAAAAGAAACATGAGACATTCCGTGCCTCCTATGATCTTGCCAAACACCACCTAGAGAATTACCAAAGAGATTGAATCTGAGTCTGATCCAGTCTTGAATCCAGCTACCAATGTGCAGGAATTACCCAGGGCAGGGGAACATGACTAACTCTACATGAGTATGCAATCTGCAAAATCCAGACTGTAGGGTATATAGGTCAAATGACCCAAGTTCTTCATCAGATAAATTATAAGGAAAAGAAAGGAATAGGGAGAAAACCTATATATTAAAAGTTTTTTTAATTTAATGAGCAAGACTACATTATAGTGCTGAAGAATATAGATTTATGAAAAAACTTTTTTAACACAAGGAAATTACTACAAAAGTCAGAAGAATGGCTACTAATGGGAGTACAGAAGTAATTTTAATTGGGATGGAGCAAAGTCTTAACATGGTTCTCCACCCTGAACTAGGTGGTATCATCTTTTAATAATTCATTAAGCTATACATTTGGTATATGTGTTCTTTTCTGTTTGATTTCATAATAAAAATTCATTTTTTAATAAAAAAATACACATTAAAATCTCTTGGAGCATGTGCTCTGAGATCAACTCTGAAATTTACTATTAAGTAGTGATTGAGGAGTACTTTTTTCTTTTTTTTTGAAGTTCATTTGTCTCTTTTTTTAATTAGACTACATATAAGTGATATCATATAGTATTTGTCTTTTTCTTTTTTTATAAATTAATTTAATTTAATTTATTCATTGGCTGTGTTGGGTCTTCATTGCTGCATGCCAGCTCTCTCTAGCTGCGGCAAGCGGGGGCTACTCGTTGTTGTGGTGGGCAGGCTCCTCATTGCCGTGGCTTCTCTTGTTGCAGAGCACAGGCTCTAGGTTCAGTAGTTGCAGCACATGGGCTCAGTAGTTGTGGCTCACGGGCTCTAAAGCGCAGGCTCAATAGTTGTGGCACACAGGCTTAGTTACTCCAAGGCACGTGGGATCTTCCTGGAGCAGGTCTCGAACCTGTGTCCCCTGCATTGGCAGGTGGATTCTTAACCACTGTGCAACCTAGGAAGCCCTAGGAGTACTTTTCACTGTGGCAGAAATCTGTTGAACAATGCTCTCTTCCCTTGCTTTTTTAACAACTACCTAATGACAAAAATGATTATTTAACAAGGAAAAAAAACTGAGTACCAACCTAAGAAAAGCATTGCTCCCACCAGATGTCTCACTACCAAGATGCAATTTAGAATTGAGAGTCTTGTGTTTCATTTTACTCTGGATGAGAAAATGCCTTTTCACAAGGAGGAAAAGACCTCCAAAGAGTCGGATGAAACATGTAGGTTTTCTTGAGTGACCTTGGAAAATTACTGAGGAGTTGCCTTATAGAAGCCATCTTTGGGATATCCTGTCTGACAGCTGATAGGAGAAACGTGACTAGGACAGCCACTGTTTTATATTACCTCTGTGCCTTATACAAATTAACAGGACTTAAAAGACTGCTTAATGCTTCAGCTTCCTGGCCAACTGAAGCAATAACAGCTCAGGTTGGCGTTCCTTTAAAGCAGAGCCAGATTGCACACAATGATCTAAGAATCAAGAAGGGAAGTAGCACTGTACTCACAATCATCTTCAAGATCAAATGATTTTTTTTCTGCTCCCATTTGTCCTAAGAGGTTTTTAGGTAGAGAATGAAGATAGTTATTAAACCCATAATGTGTGCCAGATACTGTCCTAGCCACTTTACATTTGGGACCTAATTTATGAACTCTATAGGTAAGTATTACTATGCCCCTTTTGTAGCTAAGGACATCAAATGCCTAAAAGGTTAGGCAATTTTATTACAGTCTCATAACAATGAGTTAGGTGATAACCTAACTATTAGGCAGTAAAAAACCAATTCCATCTGATTCCAGATGCACTTTCTATTTAAACACACTTGTCACACAACAGCCAAATGATATGTTACATATAGTAAATGATGCAGTCTGTCTAACAGTATAAAGAAGGAAGGGGTATGTATGTGTGTACTTGTGCGCATGCATGCCTGTGTGTGCTTTTAACTGGAGCAAAAGATTAACTCAAATATTTCCTGTAAAAAAATTGACCTCAAGGGGAACTTCTGGCTAGGATTTCTTTTTTTAATCATGAATATTTCAGTTCAGTAAATAGGACTATTAACACTATTGGAAGACATATTCAGTATATCTGTGGGCTTTGATATTCAAGGACAAACAAGAGCCTGGAAACATTAAGGCTTCAGTGTTCATGACATGACCAGGATTATCTAAATTGATGCAGTGATTAAAATGTTTTGTCAGGGAACAGTTTATTCAGGGAATCCTGGATGAATTGCTGTGAAATCATTGGTGAACTATTAAATGATGCATATAAGCACGAAGATGAGGTCCCAGAACTGTGCTTCTTCCCATTTCATCTGTCTTTTAACTTCAAGTCTCATTACAGCTTGAAGAAAAGTATTTTCTAATGATGCCTATAAAATAAAGAATGTTGCCTGACAAAGTACCAAGAAGACTGTTTTAAAGCAAATGAACTTAACTGTATATCAAGTTGGTGACAAAACAACACAGAGAAGAACTATTTTAAGGCTTCTTTTTAGTACATAAGACTTTGACTATATATTCTTAGAAAGAGGTATTCGAAGGACAAAAAGAAAGGTAAATTCTTAATTTCACCTAGTAGCCTAATTAGTGAAAAATACTGGTATCATTTTGAAACTATTTTATGGACATTATCAAGCAAATTATTATGTTAATGTGTTGGGATCCAAAATGTATAAAATGAGCCCAGGATGCCTTCTACCTGAAAGCAAGGAAGTTATCAAAGCCTGTTGGGATCATATCAAAATGACACAAAAGTAAATTCTAGGCTTCCTTTAGCCAAATATGGAAAGACTTAAACATCCAAAAGAAATGTTTTCAACAAAATGAAACACGTTGAATATATAAAATCCATGCATTCATAATGATATGAAAAAGAAGAAAGCTAATTAATTAATTAGCTAATTCATTACACAAATATACAAAAAGTTACTGGTCACCATTAGAATTGGCAAAGGCATTGTGTTAGCTTGCTAGGGCTGCCATAACAAAGTACTACAGACTAGGTGGCTTCAACAACAGAAATTTATTTTCTCACAATTCTGGAGGGTAGAAATCCAAGGGCAAGGTGTCAGCAAGGTTGATGTCTTCTGAGGCCTCTCTCCTTGGCTTGCAGAGGGCCACATTCTCCCAGTGTCTTCACATGGCCTTCCCTTTCTGAATATCTGTGTTTGAATTTCCTCTTCTTGTAAGGACACCAGTCCTGTTGGATTACAAACCACCCTAATGACTACATTTTAACTTAATTACCTTTTAAAGACATCTCCAAACACCTACTGGGGGTTAGGACTTCAACATATGAATTTGAGGGAGGACACAACTTAGTAACAGCAGGCACCAAATCCTTACTTTGAAAATTAAAAATTAAAAGAAAAGAGGGACTTCCTTGGCTGTCCAGTGGTTAGCACTCCATGCTTCCACTGCAGGGGTGCAGGTTCCATCCCTGGTCAGGGAAATAGGATCCTGCGTGCTGCACATGATGCAGCCAAAAAAAAAAATTTTTTTAATTAAAAAAATAAAGGAAAAGGAAAAAGAATTTATCCTGCCTGTCCTTTACAAAATACACTAAGTTGCCCTAATTGAAGAGGGAAACCCAGTTAATAAATGTAAACAATGATAGAATTAGAAAAACACTATTTTGTGGTATAGGCAGTGCTTATCAATGGATGATTAAAACTATTAAGGAGAAACGTTGATGGTTCACATTACAATGGTTAAGCTGTTACCACTTGAATCTACTAATCAATGTAGCATCACTAAAAATAGAACAACTAGACATTATGTGCCCCCTGATGTGACCGGCGTGAAAACGTGGCATCGCCTATGAGATATTCTTGCTAAAGAAGCTAAAACTGAATCAAATTGAACCTTTAGTTCTAACTTCCAGTTTACAGGAAATACAGTAGTTGGGAGGACAAGTTGAATTACACTACAAAGAAGCAATTATCCAAATCCACAAGGTAAGACATTCTACAGGGTAGAATTTGTCAACAAGTCAATGGCATGAGAAAATAAAAAAGGGAAAGACCACTGTTTTAGATTAAAAGAGACTTAAGAGTCACAACAAAATGGAATGTGTTAACCTTGTTTTAATCTTGATTTGAACAAACCAACCATAAAAAGTGTTTTTGATATAATCAGAAAAATTTGATCACTATCAATGAGAGATATTAAGGAAGCAGTGTTAACTTTTAGGTGTGATGATATTATAATGTGGTTTTTTAAGTCCTTTTTTAAAGATATATATAGAAATATTCAAGGGTGAAATGATAGAGAAATTCAGACATTTGCTTTTAGAAAATACAGAAGAGAAGGAAAGAGGAAGGAAGGGAGGGAGGGATAAATGCTAGACATGGCAAAATGTTGATAATTGTTGAAACTGCTAGGCCAATAGTTCTCAGAAGTGTTCCCCCGACCAGCAGCAGTAGTATCATTTGAGAATCTGTTAGAAATGCTAATTCTTGGACCCACCCCAGACTCACTGGATCAGAAACTCTGAGGGTAAGGCCCAGCAATCTATAGTTTCACAAACTCTCCAGGTGACTCTGATGCAGCTAAAGTTTGAGAACCACTGTGCTGGACGAAAGGGGGTCTGAGAATCTTAAGTGTTGAATATTTTTCAGTATGTTTGAAATCTGTCATTATAAAAAAAAAAAAACTTAAAAAAAAAGCAAGTATCTGTGGTATATACAAGAGTCAGAATGAGAATAAATTGTAACTACTTCCAGGGGTTCATCATAGCATAAATAACCCTAAGGAGGGCGTGTGAATTCTCTCTCAATAAAGCTGTTTGAAAGAGAAAGTAAGTTAGTGTCTTTCTGTGGACCTCCTTGAAGGTGCCTTTCCAAGGCTTGATTTTTTTTTCTTTCTAAGACAGAGAGGTTTCCCTTTTATTCTGTCCTTTAATAAGCATGTACTGACTCTAATGCTGTGGCAGGTACTCTGCTAGGGCGGGGGGGGGGGGGGGGGGTGGTGGAGGTAAAGGTGAATAAAATGCAGTTGCTTTCCTCAGTGGTTCCGCAGCATAATGGGGAAAAGGGACAAAGGAATCTCACTGCAGTAAGTGAGGGCAGAACTGAGGGTGAGTCAATGCAGTACGGCACCAAGACTGACAATGATTGGAGGGCTTACCGAAGGAGGAAACACTTGTGCTGAATCGTAAAGACTGAGTTGGGATTAATGAGATAGGGAGCAAGTCTCAGAGAAACGCAAGAATACCACTCACAGAGTCCCAATAAAGAGCTGCCAGTGGCTAGGGCAGAGCAAGGGGTTCATGGTGGCAGCGGACAGAGACGAGACCCTACAGGAACCAGCCTGCCAGACTTTACACCACTGCTGTCTCCATCAATATTTCTGTGAATGTACACAATATGTATTAAAATCCCTAGCAACTGGAAAAGAATCCTAAGAGCCAGATTGAAATTATGAAAGTCTAGAGCAATCAAATAAAAGGAACAATTTGGCCTAAAACCACTGCTCACATTTATATAGAACTATACTGCTAAAAAGAATGCTAAGAGACTCCTTTGTATAGAATTGTTAGCTAAATAGAACTACCTAATCATTTGTGAATAAACTGAAATGAGCTATCTTGGGAAAGTATAGAAATGTCACTATTCTTTAAGCACAGGTTCCATCTTAGACATGGGGATTTGAAGCAGGTATTTCATGCTATTTGAAGATTTTTCAGTGTTAGTATCCTAATCCACGTTATTTCTTTAAGTCAAAATCTCAGGAATGTTGTGCCCACCAAATGTACCTATCTTCTGTTGCATTTTCTATATATGCCAAAAATATTAACTTTAAAGAAAGTGAAATATAATGAATGGATTTTTGTCAGCGGGTTTGACAGCATTAAACCAACAAAATAATTCCATAAGTAAAAAAATGAAAGATTTTACCATAGAAATATAATTAAAATCTATTATCAAAATAAGCAAGGAACATATCTCCCTGTTATTTGAATAATACATGCTAAAAGAGGAAATTAAGTTCAATAAAAGTCTATTGAGACTATGATAAAGCAAGGATTTGGCTTTCTATACATTAGTGTTGTATATAAAATAAGAATTTGTTAGGACTTAAACAAGATTTCTAGAGTAGTACTGTTTAAAATCATCTCATATTTTTCTCTATGTTAAACCTGATGTTTTCCCATTAATTATAATATATTGTTGTGTGTCACGGTATACTAAAAAGAATACAGGCTTTGGGGCTCAGATAACCTAGACCTGAATTCTCGTATTACCACTTACTAGGTATGTCATTTGGACCAACTCATTTGTCTCGGCCTCAGTTTCCTGATCCTACCACCATCTTCCTCACAAACGTTTTATGAGGTCTAATGAAAATGGTGTGTACAGTGGCAAGCAGGCTAGCTGGCACAAGATGAAAGCATTCGACAGATATTGTTAGTTCCCTTCAATTATAGTCTTCTGTACAAATAAAACTTAGTGGCTTAACACAAATATTTAGTATTTCTCGCGTTTCTGTGGGTTATCTGGATAGCTCTGCTTCAGGTGGAATCACTAGGCTAGGCACTGGGATTGCTAGAAGATCCAAAATAGCCTCACTCATTTGGCTGACATTTCTTGCTAGTCAGCCAGGGCTCTTGGTCAGGGCACCTCAGTCCTTCTCTACATGGCCTTTCTCTGCCTCTTAGGCATCTCACAGCATGGTGGCTGGGTTCAAAGAGGGAGTGTTTCAGCAGCTATAGGCAGTGGAAGCTGTCAGTTCTCTTAAGGTCTAGTTCCAGCAGACCTAAAATATCACTTTGTCTACATCCTACTGGTCAAAGCTAGTCTGGATTCAAAGAAAGGGAAATAAGCTCCATCTCTTAATGTGAAGAATGGCAAGTATACATGTAGGAGAAGTATTTGTAAGGGGTAATCTTTGGAAACTAGTTACTTTAGTCTACCCTCTGACCACAACAATTCACATCCTTCCCATGTGAAAAATATACTCACTCCTCAGAACCCTTAAAATCTCATATTCTTATGGCATCAGGTCAAAGTCCAGGACTTTCTCAGTTAAGTAAGGTCCAGGAGCGACTGAAGCTCTTTAAAGATGGTCTCTCAATTGCAGCCCTTAGTTGCAAAGACCTGTGAACTAAAAAGAAAAATAATCTGCCCCACATGCACCCAACAATACCATGGTGATAGAGACACAGATGTAGAGAATGGACTTAAGGACACTGTGGGGGGAAGGGGAAGCTGGGATGAAGTGAGAGAGTAGCATTAACATATATACACTACCAAATGTAAAATAGACAGCTAGTGGGAAGCTACTGCATAGCACAGGGAGATCAGCTCAATGCTTTGTGATGATCTAGAGGGGTGGGACAGGGAGGGTGGGAAGGAGGCTCAAGAGGGAGGGAATATGGGGATATATGTATACATATAGCTGATTCACTTTGTTGTACAGCAGAAACTAACACAACATTATAAAGCAATTATACGCTAATGAAGATGAAAAAAAACCAATACCATGGTGAAAAAGGGACAGAATAACCACAATAGACACCTCCATTCAAAAAGAGGGGGATAGATATGATCTAGCAATCCCATTCCTAGGCGTATATCCAGAGAAAACTCTAATTTGAAAAGACACATGCACCCCAATGTTCATAGCAGCACTATTTACAGTAGCCAAGACATGGAAGCAACCTAAATGTTCATCCACAGATGAAGGGATAAAGAAGATGTGGTATATATATGTATATACAATGGAATATTACTTAGCCATAAAAAAAGAATGAAATAATGCCATTTGCAGCAACACAAATGGACCAAGAGATTGTCATACTAAGTGAAATCAGAAAAAGACAAATACTGTATGATGTTACTTACATGTGGAATCTAACACGTGACACAAAAGAACTTATTTACGAAACAGAAACAGACAGATATAGAAAACAAACTTACGGTTACCAAAAGGGAAATAGGAGCGGGGGAGGCCTTCTGAATGAGTTTAGTGCTCTTCTAAGAAGAGGCCAGAGAGCTAGCTCTCTTTTCCTGCCATGTAGGGGTGGATACCACATGAAGTCAGCCATCTACGACCTGGAAGAGAGCTCTCACCAGGACCCAAGCAGCTAGCACCCTGATCTCAGGATTTCTCGCCTCCAGAACTATGAGAGAGAAGTTAGTTTGTGAGGCTTTGCTATGGCAGCCCTATCTGGCTAAGTGACTAAGCTGACTTTAGAAGTGACTAAGCTTCACTTTTAAAGGTGAGGGACAAAGTGTGCATTCAGGCAGAGGAGGGACTGTTGGGTCTCAATTTTAGCCCCCAATTTTATCATAACAGTTAAGTCTAGTGCTGCCTTGTTTAGGGTAAATTGCAAGAAGTCCAGGTTCTGACTCATATTTTGCACCTCAGTGTGGGGGTGGATCTCTGTCTAGAAAAAGCACTGCCACTCTGGCCCTCAAACCCTGATTCAGTTCATCAGGGAATGTCATGCCAGACTTTAGAAGATTGCCAAGTTTCCCTACCTTTTTTTTCTTTCCTACCTTCCCTCTTTTTCTTTCCTTTTTCTCTTTCCTGGTTTTTTTTTTTTTTTTCCTTAAAGAGGCCATGAACGCATTCAACTGGTCTTGGTAAAGAAGTAAATCTTGCTTCTAAGTCAAATTAATGATATTTCCTTTGACTCAATCACCTACTTTGCTTGAATTGTAAAATGTTATTTCAATCAATTACTATTTGATTGGTTCTCCCAAAACAGTTTAAGAGAGTGTGTCAAGTAGTATACTTATCACTGGTAGATTCCACTCCTGGCTGTTTGACTTACAGACTGGAGACTCAGACTCACCACTGAGTTCAGCATGTGTAGTGAGACTTTTAAACAATGGGCATAAATAAGAAATGTTTAATATATGTAGAAATCTTAAATTCAAACAAAAAGGAAATATGAACAAATGATAAAAAAGATTAAGGTTTACTTCGTTTTTTAAAATCAGATAACTTCTTAGCTTAGAGGTAACAGACAAGAATAACAAGGCAAAATAAACTAGCCACAGGGCAGTAAATTGGAGTAAATGCTTTATTTCTATGTAACATGTCCAGTGTGTCATGTAGATCTTACTTCAGTCTCTAGTAGTTTTATTCACTTTACTTTTTTGTTGAGATATAATTCACATACCATAAAATTCACCTTTTTAAGATGTACAACTCAGTGTTTTTTAGTGTATTCACAATGTGCAACTATTACCACTACCTAATTCTAGAATATTTTATCACCCCAAAAAGAAACCCTGTACCCATTAGCATATACCCATTGGCTCTTTGTGTCTGGCTTCTTTCTTAGCAGTACCGTGAATCAGTACCTCATTACTTTTTATGGTCAAATGATATATAATTATATGGATAATACCACATTTTATTTATTCATACATCAGTTAATAGACAATTGGGTTTTCACTTCTTGGCTATTATGAATAATACTATGAACATTTGTATACAGCTTTATTCACTTTAAAGATTCCTATACAATATCTTAAATGAACAAGGTTAATGCTTTTTCAGTTTTTAGTTTTTATTTTAATATTATAGAGAGTTTTTTGGGAAAAGAAAACTGTCTAAAAGAAAACTGATTTCTGGAGGGAGAAATTGGGGCAAATAATGAATAGTTAGATAAAATGCAGAGTGTGAAGTTAGAAATTACAGGTCCACTTTACCAATCAAACTCATAACCCCAGGAGGATGACAAGAACATAAAAGAGAACTCAAGCTGTTTTCCGATGGTAGGGGGGATTTATATAACAAAACTTAAATAAAAGTTCTCTGGTTTCAAGATTTACAGGAAGTATAAACCAAATAAAATTGCCTTATTATGAAGATTTAGGCAAGGAATTCTTTCTAGCTAGTTACTTAACATCGCAAGAGGCAGAGAGGGCTTACCTCTCCTGTCCTGTTTCTCGTTTTGAGGGTGTTTTTGTTTTTACATATAATTAATGGTCCCCAGATGTACTTGCTTTTCAGAGCTCTATCTTTTCACTTTCATCTTCCTTAGGGAACAGAGGTTTCCAATATTTCCCCAAGCCCAAATTTTATAAAAGACCAAACAACAGAGCCATGTTGAGAGCGTTTTTAGGAAATTTTCCTTTTAGGTCTAATATCAAACTCTCCTGTGTAATCTCAGCACATATCTCCACTCATTAGCACTGACTTCAGGACCTTGTCAGTCCCTGAAGCTGCTCCTTCCCCTGAAAATTTTAATTAGAAACCGCTTTGTTTTCACCACCACTTCCTTTCTGCCTACACTTCACGTGTCCTCTCTTTCATTAAACTAGCTCTTGAGCCTTCTCTCTACCTCACACGTCCTAGGTTGTCAGACTTCTAGCCCCTTCCAGTTCCTTTGCTTCCCCCTGGCCTGGATCCCAAAATATCAGCCACTCTCTCACCAGCTCCCCCAACTTCCTCAGCCTGGGACTTTGGCCTCATCGACTCTCTCCGCCATCCAAACAGAAACCCGCCTCGTGGGATTTCCCTGGTGGCGCAGTTGTTAAAAGTCCGCCTGCCCATGCAGGTGACACGGGTTCAATCCCTGGTCCAGGAAGATCCCACATGCCACGGACCAGTTAAGCCCGTGCACCACACCTACTCAGCCTGCGCTCTAGAGCCGGTGAGGCAGAACTACTGAAGCCTGGGCGCCTAGAGCCCGTGCTCCACAAGACAAGCCACCGCACGGAGAAGCCCGCACACGGCAACGATGAATAGCCCCTGCTCCCCACAGCTAGAGAAAGACTGTGCAGCAGCTAAGACCCAACGCAGCCAATAAATAAATACATTAATAAATTAACTAAAAAAAAAAAAGAAGAAGAAAGAAATCCACCTCGTTCAATTGCTCTGTTCCAGGACTGCTATCCTCTGGCCTCTCCACACTCCTGTGAAAGCCATACACTCCACTGAGTGTGGCTCAGAAATTATTTTATTCCTTTTCTATTCACAGTGGCCACTCCAAATCTTTATTATTCTCCTCAAGTCCTATACTTCACCCACCATTCTCTTAACAGAAGCAAAAACAAAAGCAAAAACAGAGGCATCAGGCAGGGACTCCTTTAATGCCCCTCCATCTTTAACGTCTCTGAATCATTCCTCATCCTTACATCTTTCTTCTTTTCTTCATTGACCTTCTCCTCTGTGCCTTCTGCACCCTTGGCTTCCTTCAAGACCTCATTCTGTCCACTTGCTCATACAGTCTCAGGTTCTTCCGCATCATCTCTTCCCCTATGGTCTCTACATAGCACCCTAAAAGCACCTCCTTCTAGCTTCCTCATCTCTCTGGACTCACCCTTAACTTCCTAATTAGTTTCCTTGCCTTCACACACTTTCCCTCTTTACAATCCCATCCCCAGTTCAGACAGAGCATCTAAAACACAACTATGGTTGTGCCATTTCCATAATCTAAAATTTTCCATGGCTCCTCATAGCCTCCAGGATAAAATCTAAAATCCTCAGCCTGGTAGACAAGACCCTTCATCCTGTGAGCCCCATCTACCTCTCCAGCGCTCTCTCTCCCCATTCCCCTAGGAGCACACTACATATCTGCTATAGCAAACACCCAGTCACCATCATATACTTTTCGTGTCTTCATGCCCCTACCTAGATTACTCTCTGTCATGGGATGAATATGTCCCTCCTCCCAAATTCACATATTGAAGTCCTAACTTCTAGTACCTCAGAACTGACTCTTTGGAGACAGGGCCTTTAAAGAGGTAATCAAGGTAAACCGAGATCAGATGGGTGCTTCCTAATCCAAAATGACTGGTGTCCATGTGAGGAGAAGAGATTAGGACACAGACAAAGAGGGAAGGCCACCTACAACACAAGGAGAGAGACCCTCAGGAAAAAACCAACCCTGCTGGCATCTTAATCTGGGACTTCTAACCTCCAGAACTGTGAGGAAATTAATTTCTTTTGTTTAAGCCACTCAGTTTGTGGCACTTTGTTATCACAGCCCGAGCAAATGAATATACTTCCTATGCACTCCTCCAGAATCTCCTTCTAAATACCTACTATTTAGGCCACCTACTGCCTCCTTCAAACTTTGTGAATCCTATCTCCTCTCTAAGACACTTTTCTTATTAGCACACAGCCCCTCCTACCTTGAGCTCCATTCCTCCCGGGAGCCCGGAACTACCACCAGCTCCGTTACATTATCACCCTCGTCAGTCATCAAGGTTCTATATGCCTCAGTTGCTTCTTTAATGCAGGAATAGTGAGTGGAGCAGCTATATTACCGTGTGATCAGACTCTCTAGACACGAAGTATTAGGAACAGATATTTCTTTTCAGAGACATCGGTAGCCTTAGAAACCATCATAATTTCACATCCATATGAAATTTTCTCAGTATCTTCTAGTAGATTGACAACTGGATGTGATCTGAAAGTATAGTGTCACACAAATGTTTGTTCAAGAAGTTTCTGTGTATTTTAAAGATTCTTACCATGTACAATTAATGACATTTTAATAATTTTGAACATCGAGTTTTCAGATCTTACCTATAGTATTTATGCCTCCTAAAAGTGTGTCTTAAAGCATGGTGACAAAGGATATGGGGGAATTTTATGTAAGGAAACAGGTAGTTGTAGAGCGTTGCTTTTTTAAAGACACCCCCAAATAAAGAGTAGTCCTTTAAGATGCGAAATAGGTCACAACCTTTGCCAGACCAGCTGGAGTTCTTACAAGACAGCAAAAGGCATCTTCCTTTAAAGATGGCACTTTCTGCAGTAACGATGGAGACAGAATCTGGCTGCATGCTATCAGAGGTCAGAGGAGTAGAGAGAGAGGAGCAATGACATGTATCTGTATCCTCACTCATTAGAACCAGAAAGAGCATCTTAGGCAGGCAGACAACAAAAGAGACTACAGGAAGATCACCTCTATCACGATGAAGGCGCTGGGAGAACCATGTGCTTGCCATGTAGGTTGAGGTTGTAATCATCTCAGTAAGGCTTTGCTGCAAGCACTTTTCAGGGTCATTGTATAACTATCCAGCTTTCTCATGACTCAGTTCTAACATTTTAAAGGAAATGAGGATGTGGTAAACACTTCAGCTGCAGAATTTAAGGGCGGAAATTGTATTTTGTAGGTAGAAGATAGCACCTCAAAAATCTAGCCTGAAAAAACAAACAGAAAAAGACAGCCCAGGGGGAGGAAGAGTTGCCACAGACAATACACGGAAGACTCCACAGTCTCATCTTCATTGCTGCCAGGTGCTCCGCAGCAGTAAAGGAAGACAGTCCCATTTCCTGGCTGGTACCTTCCTCACTTAATACTTAAGTCACTATTCTCAACTTCTAGCAAAAATCACAGTCAAAATCTAGTCTGGTCCAGTTTGCAGTAGCTCTATTTCCTTGTCTGTTTCCAACTTTTGCTTATCCATCTTCCATCCTATACAGACAGTGATTTGAGCAATAGGAGAAGTCATTGGCCAAGAAATGGGACAGCCTCCTAGGGCTGTTTTCCAGTGATGGGAATGAAATTGTAGGACAGTGCTCCTTCCTCATTTGAGGTTATCCATGTCAGATTTCTCTCTTTCCCACCCTTTCTGGCTCTCACTCATCATCAAAAGATACCTTATCTCAGGTGCACTGGAGTTCCACTTTAACTCCTGATTGCCAGAGGCATAGTAGCTAATTTTTAAGTGTGAAGGAAGGATGGATATCTGGGGCAAAGGAACCAAACAATGGTACTACCTACCAGCCTTTCATGTCATCTTATGTTCTGCACATTTTCCCGTCCTGTTGGTCATTTTATACTGTGTCTGTGGAAAAGACCCTGGGCTCCAAACCTGAGTTTAAAGTTTAACTTTGCTACTTTACTCTTCCATTGTACAAAGCACCCTAGTTGTTGTCCTGTTGTAGATTCCTGGTGGTTAAGAACAGCAGTCTCACATCTGCCCTACTCATTCTGCTATTATGACATTCAGTTGAGGTGATGTATGTGAAAGATCTCTGCGAACTCGATATCATTATGGAAATATTAATAGTCATTTTTGTTGTCATTGTTCTAACATTTCAAATACACTGGGGAAAGTGCACTGCAATGCATTCCTTCCTTCACTCATTCAACAAACTGTTGACCTTAGAGGTGGGGTGTGTGTGTGTGTGTATATATATATATATATATATATATATATATATATATATATATAATGTCTTCACTTTTACTTTGTCCAGAAAAGCTGCTTAAATACTTTACATAATTTATCTCATTTAATTCTCACAAGAACTCTTTGAGGTAGGTATTATTATCCCTATTTTCAGAGAAGGAACTTGTGGCTTCTATGCATGTATAGCTCAAGATCTCATAACTTTTAAGTGGCAGAACTGGTTCTCAGCCCAGCCTTTAAAGAGATATTTATTTTTATTGTGGGAAAATGTATACAACCTAAAATTGACCATTTTAACCACTTTAAATGTACAATTCAGTGGCATTAAGTACATTCACATTGTTGTGCAACCATCACCACTATCCATCACTAGGACTTTTTTATCTTCCCAAACTGCAACTTTGTACCCATTTAGCACCAACTCCGCATTTCCCCCTCCTCCCATCCCCTAGTAACTACTATTCTACTTTCTGTCTCTGTAAATTTGACTATTCTAGGTAACTCATGTAAGTAGTATCATATAATACTTGTTCTTTTATGTCTGGCTTATTTCACTTAGCATGTTTTAAAATTCATCCATGTTGTGGCATGTATCAGAATTTTATTCTTCTTTAAGGCTCAATAATATGCCTTTGAATGTATACCATATTTTGTTTATCCATGCATTGCTTGATGGACATTTAGCCCATGTCTTTTGAGTGACAAACATCTTAACTACTAAACCAAGCTCGATTTTTATTTTAACAGCTATTAGGATGTCAAAATATACTAAAAGCTAAACTGTTGCCCTTAAGATTTTACTCTGGGTGATTCTAGGAATCATTTAATTTCCCTAGCATAATTAGACATTAAATTTAATAGGATTTCCTGCCTAATACAATAGTACCAACTCAGATTACCAAGGATGATAGAAAAAAACTGCATGTATTGTGTCATTCTAAAATTAGAATTATTCTGAAGAATTACTTTCTCATTTCAAAATTAAAAATCTATTCTTTTAGCAAAAATTATCACCAATTCTAATCCAGTATAGTAAGAAACTTTTTAAGTTCAAAAGAAAATAATCCAATGGTAGTATCTTAACTTAGCCTGGTGTGAATTTACCAAAGCAGAGGGTTGCCCTCTTGTTATGTTTATCTATCCATAGGAGATCCTAACCCAGATGGCATTCCAGTTATAGTTTGGGAGACATCTGACAACATCATCTCAAAAATTATACATTGGTTTTTCAGAAATAGATCTTAATGTTTTTTAAACAGCTATACTGAGGTATAAATGACATACAATGAATTATATATACTTAAAGTGTACAACTTGACAAGTTTTGACATATGTATATATCCATTCATTGTTATGCATGTGGATATCCAAACATTTCAGCACAATTTATTGGAAAGATTATCCTTTTTCCACTGAATAACCTGTGTACCTTTGTCAAAAAATCATTTGTTCATATACATGTGGCCTATTTCTGGACTCTATTTCATTGATCTGTTCGTCTATCTTTGTGCCAGTATACCTCACTGTCTTGGTTACTGAAGCTTTACAGAGTCTTGAAACCAGATAGAGTTAGTCCTCCAACTTTGTTCTTCTTCTATAGTTCTCTTGGTTATGCTAGGTCCTTTGCATTTCCATATGAATTTTAGAATCAATTCATCAATTTCTATAAAACAGCCTGCTGAGATTTTTTTTATTAGGATTGCATTGAATATACAGATCAATTTGGAGAGAATAGATGTCTTAACAATATTTAGTCTTCAACCCTATGAACAAAATATAGCTCTCCCTTTATTTAGGCCTTCTTTCATTTCTCTTAGCAATGTTATGTAGTTTTTAGTATACAGGCCCTGCACATCTTTAATCAGAAAAGTATTTCATATTTTCAAGGCTATTATAAATGTTCTTTTCTTAAGAAATTTGATCTTTAGATTGCATTAATTCAGCTTTGTAGAAAATTTGCATATACTAGAATATGGCTGTCTGTTTTGAGTATAGAAATGTTCTAATGTAAAGAATCTGCAAAACTTCCTATACTTCCAGTTCTGTTTCTTATTGACTAGGAGTAGAATAAGCAGCCTTGGTGGGAAGGCAAGCAAGCATTTCAGTCCTTATTTATGGTTACTCCTTCCCAACTACAAAGAAAACATGCTTCTCTCTCTAACTTTCTAATTAGAAAATCCATGAAAAATATATATTCTGGTTGCAATTTTGGGGCCAAGTTCTATTTTTCTGGTGAATGAAAACATTTCCAGCTTTCTGCCACAATCCTGGAAGGTGCTTAACAAATATTTGTTTTGAAGGAATGAACAGTTAGAATATGGGGCACAGAGACTCTCTGGGAAGATGCTTTCTGCAGTTGAAGGAGTCAGGATCTTTCATCTAAGCTCTGCCTGGGTTTTATAATTTCAGTCAACTTATTTGTACTCACTACTTTGTATTTATTTCAAAGAACTTTTAAAATGTGACCCTTGAGGATACTTAAATGTGGACGGATGGGAGGGAGTCAGTAGAGATATGTTGGTTAAAGTTGAGAACAGGAAAAGGCAGTCATAATTTAAGTGAGTTCTTTGAAAAATTAGAAGAGAACAGAGTCCAGGGCACAGATGGAGGGTTGGCCTTACACGGGAGCAGGGTAAATGCCTCTTCCTCTAAAATTGGAGGAACAGAGGTTACAGATGCAGTATAGGCTGAAGGGGTGTTGCCAAGACATTGAGGGAGTTGGTTCTGATGGCACCCACTTCCTCTGAAAGTGAGAGGTGGAGTAGTAAGAAAGGAGAACAGGAAGGTGTAGTAGGAGGACCCCAGTAAAGAATCATATTCTAGATCATCTCCTATTGATGATAACTATATCTTTGGGCTGCAAAATTATTCCCTTTCTACCCTCCCATCAATAATCACACCCCAAACCTTTGCCAAACCCTTGCTAGCACCATTGAGGACCCAGTGATTCAGAGACCATAAATAAATGAATAAAAAACTCATCTTTTAAGGAAAAAATTTGTATATATATAAGCATTGTGATTGTTCTGATGATTTCCAGTTACATTGTAAGATCATAAGAATTAAGTATTAGGAATCATTTTTGTTGCTATGATTTTAAGCACAAACCAATATAATAATTCCATTAGTAGTTCAAAATTTCAATATTACTTTCTATCAAATCTTTACCACTTTGAAACGCAAAGGTGAGAAACAGTTTCATTATCTAGACTCTTCCCTACCAGTGATAAGTGGTTGATAACCACTGATGTCAGCCATAAAATTACTCTTATTTCATCTATTCTAAGATGCATATTTTTTCACATTTTAATAGCTCAGAAAGCAAAGTATATCTTACAATTGATGACATCTTCCAACTATAATTGGAAGCATTTTAAAAAAATACAGCAAATATAGGTGCCCCCCATGACTGATAGCATCACACGAAATAGCCCTTCTTTCTCTCCACTCCCTACTCCTTTCTAACACTGAAAGGAAGAAAAAAGAGATTTGACGCATTCACTCTGTTTGAGGGACTGGTGGCTAAGAATGTTACCTATCCCCAAACTATTCACATTTAGAAAGAGATGGTTGAGATAAGAGAATGGCTCTATCTTATCCTACGAGACTAGAGGAGATTTCTATTAGGGAAAGGCCTTTGAGGACCCTCAGATCTACTGTGTTGGCAACTCTCTGCTCCTCTGAGATGGTTCTGTCTTTACCGCCTAAAAATTAGATAAACTTGTGAGCAAAAGGAGGCCTAGATTTTTGCCTATAGAACTACCCTAAATGTAACTCCAAAATTCCTTGGCGAGTACAGGTATCCCTAGCAAACAAATAAGACAGTGTTTTAAAAGCTCTGGTTTGGTGAATTGTTGGTCTCCAAAAATACCTTCTCATCAGGGTACGCTATCTCTTTCTCTTTCCAGAAACTCCACAAAGGTCTTTGCGTAGTATATTCAAAATAATAATGTAATGATTTTTTAAAAGGAATAACATGCCCAGAGGGTCTTGTTTAAAAGATGTGCATTTTCTGAAGGAAAAGGATAAAGGCTTGAAGCAACATTTCTCAAATAGTATGCTCTAGCCAACAGCATCAGAATCACCTGGAAGGCTAGTTAAAATACAGAGTCATAGGTCGCATGTTAGGGAATGAGCCACACACAAAAAAGCATTTTTAACAGGCTGACTCATATGCATATTGAAGTTCGTGATCTTGGACCGCTTTAGAGAAGCTCATTATCTTATAAGAAGTTTTGTCTGACAAACAGAACCTGGTACATAAATACCATAAATAAATGGCAGGGACTTGTACTAATTATCTATTGCCACATAGACAATCTCTCTGAGGAGTTCCCCAGTGGCCTAGTTGTTAGGATTCCAGGCTTTCACTGCTGTGGCCCGGGTTCCAGGTTTAATCCCTGATGGGGGAACTGAGATCCCACAAGCCTCATGACTAGGCTAAAAAAAAAAAAAAATCGCCCCCAAACTTAGCAGCTTAAATAATGAACACTTATTACCCTACAGTTTCTGTGGGTCAGGAATTTGTAAGAGGTTTAGCTGTGGGATTCTGGCTCAGGGACTCTCACAAGGTTGCCTTCAAGACCACCCTGGCTACAGCCGTCTAAGGGCCGACTAAGGCCAGAGGTTGGCTCACCCCGTAGTTCTTGACTGTGACCTCCTTTTACTCATGTTGGCTGCTGTTTGGAGGCTCAGTTCCTCAACCAGTGGGCTTCTCCACAGGATTGCTTGAGTGCTCTCTTGAGATGACCTCATGAGATGGCCAGTGATTCCAAAGAGAGCAAGGAGGAAACCGCAATGACCTATGACCTGGCCTCCAACACTGCGCCCCATTATTTTCAGCATATTCTATTAGTCACTAAGTCCAGCCTGCTCTCAAGGCAGGGAGAACGAAGCACCAGCTCTTGAAGGGAAGAATACCAAAAAATCTGTGGACATATCTTTCCATTACTATAATGCTAATAAATACTTCTTTATGGTAGTACAGAGAGCAAAGCTGTGTGAAAGGGCATCTTGGTTTAACTTCCTCAAAAATGCCCATAACTTCCCAATCATTTTTTTAGGGGGAGACTGGCAAAGAACCCAACCCTGCCGAGGCTGTTTTATGCCAGACATGACTTGCTTTTCTAATTGTGGATGGGAGGTGAACTCCCCTATACTCTTCCATCCCCAGCAAACAGGCTTTGGCTCAGCTAGTGGTTAAAATAGCTCAACAACCTGCAATCAAAAATGTTGTAGAGCTATAGGAAGAGAGAAAAAGCTTGAAGTGGGTGTTATTTTCTCCCTCTGTGGTACCATATAGCCATGGAAATGCCAAGTGGAATTGCCACAGCTGCATTGAGACACAGCCCCTGGACTTGTCCATCCGGAGGGCAGCACTCCATATAACAAGTAGGGATATGATAATTGACAACCTGCCTTTTAATAACAAATCCTTCATTTTATAAAAATGTGGACTATAACGTCCCTCTAAGTAACCAGCACTCTTAACACACCTAAACTATTTATTTTAAAAATTTTATTTATTTATCTATTTTTAAATTTTATGTTTAAATTTATTTATTTATTGGCTGTGTTGGGTCTTTGTTGCTGCCCACGGGCTTTCTCTAGTTGTGGTGAGTGGGGCTACTTTTCATTGTGGTGTGTGGGCTCCTCATTGCCGTGGCTTCTCTTGTTGCAGAGCAGGGGCTCTAGGTGCATGGGCTTCAGTAGTTGCAGCACATGGGCTCAATAGTTGTGGCTCACAGGCTCTAAAGCGCAGGCTCAATAGTGTGGCACACGGGCTTAGTTGCTCCACGGCATGGGGACCTTCCTGGAGCAGGGGTGGAACCTGTGTCGCCTGTATTGGCAGGCAGATTCTTAACCACTGCACCACCTAGGAAGCCCCTTTATTTTAAAATTTGATCTACATGGATGCATGAGGCATCTGAAGAACTCTAGAAGGTTGTCAAAGTTATACAGCTTCCAAAAGCATTTAGTTTACAACCAGCAAGTGGTTTAAGCAGTGGAAGCACTGGGCTGATTCCAGGGCTGCCTTAGCTGACAATGTGAAGGGAAATTGAGTGCGTTACAAGACGGAATCAAATTCTGATCTTTCTTCGAATGCCTATTGTCTGTTTTATCAAAGACGTTCGATATTGACACAGTGCAGGCTATTGAGTCTCAATAAAATCTATTCTTCACTTTCTTTTACCTCATCTGCAGACTGTTGACATTTTCTTTTATTCCACCACTGATGTTTTTCTTTTACATTGGAGATTTTAGCACTGATGTTGTAATTGCTTATCACACAGCTGGCCCTGTTATGATGTTCTTGTGAATGTCCCTTCATTTTCCTGATGGTCCTGTGATCCAATCTACAATCCATTTAAAAACAAAACATTCATGTGCCATTTTATGCTGTGGCTCTTCTGGAGTTCTATTTCAGCTTCATTAATATTGATGCTGTCTGTCTCCTTGCTTATTTCAGAAGATTCTTTGAAATTAATCTTCAGAATTTGCTGCGATTTGTTGCTGTTTTGTACGTCAGCCCCAGTACAGCTTGTCTCTCGTTAATTTTGTTTTTCTTTATTTTTACGCGTCTGCTATGACTGTTCTCCTACTTGTACTACTGGTGTGTGTCAGGTCCTTTATGGAATCCCGGTTTCGCCTCTGTCTTTCACTGTGATTTTCCATCATTAGGGACCTCTTGAATAAAAATGTAGCCCTTGTTTCTGACAGAGTCCATGTTCCTTTTCTTTTCTTTCTGTGTGATTTTCCATCATTATGGTTCTTAAATTTCTTGAATAATGATATATACTATGAACAAATGGACAGAGCAGTAATGGCTTCATCAATGTTTTCTAAAATGTATCTGCAGCTTTTAGAGCACACAGTGCCACAGCAGAATCTGTACTATGTATGTAAAAGAATTTTTAAAATAGATTTTGTGGTCTGTTGGTGACAATGCTGTGGTGCATTAATAATTCACATTCTTGCTTACAGCATCTGCTTGTTAGCATGGCAGCTCCACAGAAGCCAGGTTGGAGAATAGCCTTAGGTCTGAAAGTCTTTGAGGAATGTACATGCATTGCTATATCTGCTTTTTCACCCCATAGCATTTTCAAAGGCAGCCAATATTTCCTTGATCTGGAATGCTAAGTTGGAAATTACACTAATTTCAAAAATGAGGTAGATGAAGTCAAACTTTACTCATTTGAGTTATTTTTGTCTGCCAGGATGAGTAATTTCATTGACCATTTCTGAGTAAAATAGCTTCATACTTCTAGTTACAAATAGGCAAAGGAGAATTACAGGTTATAAGAGAACAGAATTCAAATTTAACAACTTCGATTGACTAAAGCCAAGTCAATAAATGCCAAGAAATGAGGGTAAAGCTAAAAATATTGGGTGTCCAATCATTGCTATAAAACTATGGAGAGAAAGTAATGCTAAAATAAGATAATAAAATATACCATTCACTATTGGTTAAAAACTATCCTAGCTTCATGTTCAGAATACCAATTACCAGCTAACAAATTCAAAATCAACTCAAGAAGTTTGATCTTAGAAAATGCCCTATAAGAAACTACCAAAACCTATACACTGCTGATATTTTTACAAATCTATAATGAGTTTTACAAATTTATGATGCATAAATGATTTCCAAGTTAAACAAAAGAAATCTAGCGGTTTCCTTTAGATGAAAATCACTGTAACTTGGACATAAACCTAGAAATCAGAAATTCTGAGTTTTCAGTTTATTGTTAATACATCTTATTAGAAATATATCATTTCCTTAATCAATACTTTCTATATTTAAAATAGAAGCAAAAATGCCTAGAAAATGGAAAAGATACCCACATGCAAAATAAAGAAGTTGGACCCCTATCTCACACGATATTCAAAAATTAATTTAAGATGGATCAGAGGCCTAAATGAAAGAGCTAATACTGTAAAACTCTTAGAAGAAAACATAAGAGTTAATCTTCATGACCTTGGATTAGGAATTGTTTAATTAAATATGATGCATAAAGAATAAGCATCCAAAGGAAAAAACATAGATAAATAAGGCTTCATCAAAATTAAAAATTGGAGTGCTTCAAAGGATACTATCAAGAAAGTGAAAAGACAGCCCACAGAAGAGGAGAAAATATTTACAAATCATTTATCTGATAGGAGTCTAGTATCCAGACTATATAAAGAATTCTTACAACTTAATAATAAAAAGAGGGACTTCCCTAGTGGGAAGAATCCACCTGCCAATGCAAGGGCATGGGTTCGATCCTTGGTCTGGGAAGATCCCACATGCCTCAGAGCAGCTAAGCCCCTGTACCACAACTACTGAGCCTGCACTCTAGAGCCCGCGAGCCACAACTATTGAGCCTCGTGCAACTACTGAAGCCCGAATACCTACAGCCCATGCTCTGCAACAAGAGAAGCCACCATGATGAGAAGCCTGTGCACCACAACGAAGAGTAGCCCCCCTAGCCGCAACTAGACCTGACGCAGCCAATAAATAAATAAATAAATAAATAAATTTATTAAAAAAACAATGACAGCCCAATTAAAAATGAGCAAAGGACTTGAATAGACATTTCTCCAAAGAAAATGTAAAAATGGCCAATAAGCACATGAAAAATGCTCACTCAATATCATTAGTCATTAGAGAAATGCAAATCAAGACCACAATGAGATATCACTTCACACCCACTAGGATAGCTACAATGAAAAACATGGACGACAGCAAGTGTTGTCAAAAATGTGGAGAAATTGCAACCCTCACACACGGATGATGAGAATGTAAAATAGTGCAACCACTTTGGAAAGCAGTCTGGCAGTTTCTCAGATAAACAGAGTTATTATATGACCTGGAAATTCCATTCTTAAGTATGTACCTAAGATAACTGAAAACACATTTTCACACAAAAACTTGTACACAAACGTTTATAGCAGCATTATTCATAATAGCCAAAAACTGAAAAAGACTCATATGTCCATGAACCTATGAATGGATAAAAAAAATGAAGTATATCCATACAATGGAATATTATTCAGCCATAAAGGGGAATGAAGTAGTGATTCATGCTAAGACATGCACAAATCTGGAAAACATTGCACCAAGTCAAAGAAGCCAGAGACAAAAGGTTATATATTATATGGTTCCATTTATATGAAATTTTCAGAATGGGCAAATCCATGGAGACAGAAAGTACAGTAGTGGTTGCCAGTGGTTCTCATTCCCTGAGGACACAGGGAAATGGGAAGTTACTGCTGATGGGCACAGGATTTCTTTTTTGGAGTGATAAAAATGTTGTGTAATTATATAATGGTGATGGTAACATAACCTTATGAATATACCAAAAACCACTGAATTGTACACTTTGGAAGGGTGACTTTTGGTTTTTTCTTTGATTTTTCTTTTTGAATTCTTTATGAATTATCTTTTTAAAAAGACGAGGAAAAATGCCTGAAAAGTGTCTTTATCAAGCAGAGTGTTATGAGAACTGAAATATTCTATTAATATTAATAACATGGATTTTTTATTTGTATCAAATAGAGGTGATTGTTTAAACCCAGGAAAATGTAACAGAATAGGTCATTGAGTGTAAATCAATATTTGAAGGCCACATTCACATTGTCCCATGGAGATAATACTCTGGTAAATTTTCAATTTGTAAATATCTGGATGTTGGACCTTACAGTTTTGACATTTCATCAAATATTTTGATATTTAGATCTTAATCTCTTTCCCAACAGTATCCATTATTTGGTTCACATTTTCAAATACTATATGTTCAGTAAATATATGTGGAGTTATAAGTGTTGACATATAGTCACCTGCTCATCTACATAATATTGAGTTCCAATTATCACTCAAAGCAAGAAATCCTAGGAAAAGAAATTTTCAGTTCTGAATTTAGAGTGTAATGATGCTATAATAATATTGAATGTTGAAATATATTTCAGTTAAACCAAAAAAAAAATTTGCTAAGTTCTGTTCAGAACTGATTACTTAGTTTACCTGAAGTAATCATACCCATAACTCATATTTTGAGAATTCTTGGATATAAATCATGTTAAAAATCAGATAAAGAATCAGAAAGCAGAGACTTCCCTGGTGGTGCAATGGTGAAGAATCTGCCTGCCAATGCAGGGGACACAGTTTCGAGCCCTGGTCAGGGAAGATCCCACATGCCGCAGAATAACTAAGCCCGTGCGCCACAACTCCTGAGCCTGTGCTCTAGAGCCCACAAGCCACAACTACTGAAGCCCGTGTGCCTAGAGCCCGTGCTCCATAACAAGAGAAGCCACTGCACTGAGAAGCCCAAGCACCACAGCAAAGAGTAGCCCCCGCTCACCACAAGTAGAGAAAGCCTGTGGGCAGCAATGAAGACCCAATGCAAAAATAAACTAAAAATTAAAAATTAAAAAAAAAAAAAAAAAGAATCAGAAAGCGGCAAATGCTCCCAGTTCATGATCTTCCTCTGAAGTCCCCAGGAATGCTCTCAATTCAATGTTACACTCCTCTCTTCCTGCTCCCAACAGACAAGGCCATCAAATTAGCAGAACAATTTCTGGTGAGCAGCTGAATTCTAAGGTTACCATCTGGTCTCATGGATCTTGGCACAAGGTGATAGATTCCTGATGGATGTACATCCAAAAATCCTAGCAGTTAGTTCCCCATTGTGATATCCTACCTTACTGTGTCCTACCACTGAGTCTGAAAGCCTGAATGCAAGTTCTTGTCGTACTGTTATCCTCACCACCCTTTTTTGTTCCCATTATAATTTATGGGTCACCTTCTGGCCAACATGGCCTTGTACCTTGAGGGAGCAATATATGCAGAGAGCCTAAACACTTTAGTGATTTACATGATGCCGGTCCTTTCATCTACCACAAAATAGGCTGCAGAAGGCCAGCAGGAAATTGCCATCCGGTGGAGCACTTCAAAGGGGACAGGACAGTCGAGTGCAACTTCCAGAAATTCAGCGAAATTAATTTGTAGTATTCACCCACCATCAAATGGATTTTCTGGAGTCACATGCCTCCTGGATACAATCTTTGTGACAGCAGAAATATGCAGGGAGCAATATATTTTCATTATTCTTGAAAAGAAAAGGCCCGCTGGAATAAGAAGAGTTGTAGAACAGCTTGCTCCCCAGTTTTATACATAAAAGACTTCTATATGTAAAACACCTGTAGAGCATGGATTACCTAATATGTTTACTCTAAGTTCACTACCCAGTGTATTGCTTGTCCAGTCATGAGCCTGAGCAAACATTTGAAACAAATGGAAGCCAAGCATCTGTAGATCTGGAATCTGAATGCCTCTGAACACATTTGGTACCCCTGAAAACCCTGCCTCTTTTTCCTTTGATGTCGCCCATGAAGAGTGAATTAATTCTCTCCAAGCAATAGAATGAAGCAGGGTTGGAAACAGGTTCAAGCTGGTGTGTCCTCTTCTTCACAGAAATTTCCAGGGTACAAGAAAGATTTCTTTTTTCCTTTTTGAAAGAATCCTACTGGATTTTATTTGTCACAGAATACAATGTGGCTTCAGGAATAGCAAACGGAAAAGACAAGGCAGAAAAGACACCGTTCTACCTAATTTATAATTAAGTAACAGGAGGGCAAGTCATTAAATGCATAACAAAACAGTTGAGCTTAATGGAAGAATTCTCTTTTCCTGGTGCACATACTTTTGGAATTCCCACTCTCTGCTGTCCCATGAACATACCTGCTATGCTCTGAACCTGCAGGAGATGCAGTGAAAATAAAAAGCACATTACAGTCACCCCATGCAATAGTGCACTGTTCAGAAGTAGCAGATGTCTGGTTAGCTTGGCATTCTATGCAAAGAACCATAATGTGGTTCGTGCAGGTGACACAGTTATCAACCACAACATCCCAGGCCCAGATTCTCCACTTTTTCATTTCATCTTTTCACTTCAAAGTGCCTCTCACCTGCTCCACTGGTGGTACTGCTCAGGATATCCACGACCATCGCTGCCGCTGTCTAGAAATGCACGGTCTGTCTTCTGGCCACTACAAGAAAGACTTCGTAAACTGCTTAAGAACATGGGTAGTTTTACCTGGACCAAGCAAGACCACATTTTCCCTGCAGGAGACTTAACCCAGGTACTAAAGCATTTAATGAAAAAGGACAGAGAAAGATAACCCAGCCTTCCCTAAGGAGGCAGGCTCCAGCTCCTCCGATTCCTTCTGCCGCATGAGTGAGCAGAAAGTACCAAAAAGGAGTATATAAAATATCCGAATGTTTTGAGCAGAGGACCATGTCAGTTCACTATACGAAAGCAAAGAGAGGAAGAAAATCCACATCTATAATCACAATGGCCCTGCTCACAGGTAATTGTAGTCTAATAGGTTTCTTGACTTCTGACAAGAGTATCAACTCCTCCATGGAGAAGCGGGCAGGTTTCCCTTTCTCTTTTTATAGTTTGCAGAACACAAAATCCTTATCTAAGAAACTAGTTTTCAGCTCCAGATTGGCTTTGGCTGACAGAGCCCCCACCTCCATGCCTTGCTCCAGGCTGTGTTAGATACTTGGTGAAGTGGATGCTCGGCCGTCAGAGTGCTCACCTGAGCAAGATCTGGGCAGGTACCAACACCAGAACAGAGAGAATTCCTGTCTCTTCCAGGAACCATCTGCTGGTTCTTATCACACGATGTGGGCCCAATGCCCTACCCAGTACCATTAGCCACTTTGCTTCTTGAGTTCTGCCTTTTCCTAATTGCCTTAGAGACAGAAGAGAGAGTTCCCTCTCTGATTTCAAAATTCCTTGGAGGAATCCTGTATTGATTGACTAGTCATCTCTTTCACATTGGTGAAGATGGGGCCTTTAGCCTTGACCTTTATCTCAGTCCCTTACAGGGTTTCTAAGCCCTTTTGCTGGTGAATTATAAAGGCTTTTAAGGAACATTTGCTTTTTCAGCATTTCCATTCATCTTAGTCCTCATAGCATGAGTTCCATCTTATGTTAGCACCCCACCATGGGCAAGCAGAAGAATTTCTGACTCTTCAAGTTCAAAGTTTATACCTCTCTGTTGAATCTTCCACTCAGTTACTGTTTTTTTTTCTTGGAAACCTCGAACTCCTCACTCAAGTGACTGGCAAAGACGAGAGATGAGTTCTAAACCTAATGAATAATCTTATCTTTACCTAGGTACTCTATCAGATCTGCCCATTATCCAGAATCTCTTTGACTCAATTCATCCAAAATTAATGACAATTTTCTCTCTGAAGGCAGCAGGGTGGGGTGGGATGGCGATAATTCTATCACATGTAATGATAAAGAAAATTTAGCAATAACATCAGGAAGACCATCATGTAATGGAAACTGAAAAACAGGGTGGCATTAAGCTACAGACAAAAATTAAGGTCTCTGAAATACTGGCAGAGCTCAAGCTCTCTCAAAAAAATATAAAATTCAACATCATATCAAAATTCTTCAATCACAAATGAAGACTTACAAAAACCATATGTAGCAGAGCTCTTCAAAAACTGTTCCCTGCCCAGGACATGTGTGGCATCAGGAGAACAAACTAGCTCCTATATGATGAGCCAAAGTGAAGGTGTGGGGATGATTACAAGCCAGAAGAATTGCTGGAAGGATATTCACTGACATTCTGCTTCAAACAATGTGGCATCTCAGTGGAATACTGGAGAAAAATCAATGACAGCTCTTCTCGAGAAAAGATTTTGAGTAGGGGACAAATTTTAAAGAACAGAGTTACAGACAGTAATAGGAATTGTGAATGGTGGTGGCTGCCATACATTTTAACAAGAACACGTGAACCATATGTGGGAAGAAATGCTTTACAACACTGCTGTTACTAGAGAAGAGTCACTGTCTTTGGCATAACTAGTTAGTGATTGATCCTGTTAAGGAGACTTTTCTCCCCCATGTTTCCACTGGAAAAAAAAAAGAAAAGAAAAAGATAACAAAAAACAACAAAAAACCACAATAGCACTGAGTAGCAATGGTTTGTATTTCACCAGAAGTTTCATGATTCTTAAATTGAAAGTGCAGTGATAAAATTTGAAAGGATATTCTATAAACCATCAGGTTGGTCTTACTTGAATAATCAGAGCAGAAGAGTCTGTTGAATTATTTCTTCATCAGATGCATCCCATTTAATAACAGTGGAATATTGCATTATTATTCTCAACTATTCACCACACCTCCTATAAGAGAGTTATATATCCTACACATTTCCATGTGACTTGCAGTCCCTTCATATAGGAGGCGCATACTTCCTCACTTTACTAACACTGGGTGTAGCCATGTGATTTGCTTTGGCCAATGAAATGTGAGGTGTAATTGATATGTACCATCTAAACAGAAGCTTAAGTGCCGTGGCACGGTTCAACCATTACACTCTTTTCCCTCTGCTGCAATAATGAGTGTCCTTAATAAGTGTTGCTTCTTCAGCCTGGATCCTGAAATGAACACATATTGAGCACAGCCACAGCTGACACGTTCCGTGAGTGAGAAATAAACCTTTGAGCTGCTGAGATTTGTGCACGTTTCTTATTGCAGTGTAAACTATCAAAACTCATTCATACAATTAACCACATAGGGAACTCCCTGGCTGTACAGTGGTTAGGACTCTGCACTCTCACTGCCAAGAGCCTGGGTTCAATCCCTGGTTGGGGAACTAAGATCCCACAAGCCACAGTGTGCGGCCAAAAAAAAAAAGTGTATATTAATACAGTAGCCATCCATTAACAATATTTGTCAACTATGCAATATATATAGTATATATACCCCAGACGAAGTGCTAGACTCCAAATAGCTTAGATAAAAACATGCCTAACAAAGAAATATAATTGACGCTAATCTTAATTTTCTACCTAGGACTTTTTCACTTATTTGGAAAGTTGATAACAGGTCGTAGAGTATAATATATCCAGCTTCTCCATCTTCATTAAAAAGATTTAGATTGTACTCAAGTCAAATTAAGACTGTTATTAACCTAATATCTCTCCAAATAAAAACCTTGTGCTGACTTTTAAGGGAATCCTCATTTTTGGTCAAAATGAGGACTACTATTACTAATTTCCAGAATAACTGTATAGAGTAAGAAGTGAATTTATGTTTATGAGTTTAATAAATAATTCAATTGCTCTGCAGCATCCCAAACAGTATTAGAAACAAAATCATATATTAGAACAGAGCACAAAAGCACTAGGAGCCAGACAACTTTCTATGGGTTTTTTTTTTTTATTTTTTTTATTTTTTTGGGGGTACACCAGGTTCAATCATCTGTTTTTATACACATATCCCCGTATTCCCTCCCTTCCTTGACTCCCCCCACCTCGAGTCCCCCCCCACCCTCCCTGCCCCAGTCCTCTAAGGCATCTTCCATCCTCGAGTTGGACTCCCTTCTATGGGTTTTTATAGCTAATGAAACTCCAGACCATAATCAGTTCCTCTGTCAGTTGTATTTTATCCTGAGAACCCATTTTTTAGAATTTCTAGGCTTGGCATTTTTAAGGCCAAATACTGCAGCCTCAATTTTTGAAGGAAGAAATTATTTCAAGTTCTGTATCTACACAATGTCAAAATGATTGGTTAAATCTAAAAATATTAGGCAAATCAGTTGTTTGATATTATGTTGGCACAAAGTAAGTCCTTATTCCCGGCTTGATCTTATATTTAGAAATATCTCTGCTTTCCTATGATGAGAAAGACACGTATCATTTTCTTTGGGTTCTCATATTGAGGGTCAGATAAGAAGACTTAGGGAAGTGCACCCAGGCCTATGTAGAGGGTGGCTACCTGCCCACTAGCTTCACTTGGGGAGGCAGCACCACTGAGCCAGGTGGGGCTTTGCCATCTGAGTATTCACATAGCCATGTCCTCTTAGCTTGAGGAAGGCTAGCTTGCTGGTCTGTTCCTTGCTGTGTACCCTAAAAGGGAACCTTCCTGAATGCCTGTTCCCCAATTTCAGCCTACGCTTGGCCAGGCCTACCTGCAGGGCCTGCTGTCCTGGCGGCCTGGGGACCCAGTGGAGGGCACACTCAAAGGGAGAATCAAACACTGACCTACATCATTGCTGAGGAAATCCATACCAGATGCCTCTGCAAATCAGTCTACACCTTCTTTCCTTTCCTTTTCCCTTTTCTTTAGGAAAGAAAATATTGGCTTTGTACTTACCAATGGAGAACTTGACTCAGCCTCTAGGCCAGACAGGCTTTCTAAGTTTAAGAAATCATTCAGTCACAGACAGAACTCCTGCACCACACCTCTTTGTCTCCCCTCCAAGCCCATCAGCATTTTGTCCTATTGTTGTCATGCATTTTACTTCTACATATGTTGTAAACCCCATACTACATTATACTGTTGTTGTTGTTGTTGTTTCAAAAGTCTATTATCTTTTTAAAAGATTGAAATAATAAGAAAAAAATCTTACACATTTACCTACATTGTTACCCTTTCAGTTGCTCTTTATTCCTTCTGATAGGTCCATATTTACAATTGATAATGTCTCCCTTCTGCCTAGAAGATTTCCTTCAACATTTTTTTGTAATGTGAATATGTATTCTTTCAGCTTTTTAATGACTAAAAATTCTTTATTTCCCCTTCATTTGTTTTATAAATTTATATATATATATATAGGCAGTGTTGTGTCTTCGTTGCTGCACGTGGGCTTTCTCTGGTTGCAGAGAGTGGGGGCTACTCTTCACTGTGGTGTGTGGGCTTCTCAGTGCGGTGGCTTCCCTTGTTGTAGAGCATGGGCTCTAGGCGAGTGAGCTTCAGTAGTTATGGCACATGGGCTCCATAGTTGTGGCTTGCAGGCTCCAGAGCGTAGGCTCAGTAGTTGTGGTGCACAGGCTTAGTTGCTCTGCGGCATGTGGGATCTTCCTGGACCAGGGTTCAAACCCATGTCCCCTGCATTGGCAGGCAGATTCTTAACCTGGGAAGTCCTTGCCTTCATTTTTAAAAGATAGTATAGTATATATATATGGCTACTTTTCATTTTTTAGTACTTTAAAGATGTTGCTCCACTGGGTTTTTTGTTCGTACGTTTGTTTTTTGCTTACATAGTTTCTGACAAGATATGTTCTGCCACTATCTTTGTTCCTCTGTACATGCTGTGTTTTTCCATCCCCTGTGGTTGCTTTTAATATTTTCCTTTGTAACTTGTTTTAATGAATTTGATTATAATGTTACCTTGGTGTAGTCGTCTCTGTGTTTCTTGTGCTTGGGGCTTGTTGAACTTCTTGAATCTAGTTTTTATTGCATTTGGAAAATTTTTGGCTTTTATTTCTTCAAATACTTTTTTTCTGTCACCCCCACCCCCATCACCTTTCCATCTGGGCTCCAATTACGTGTATATTAGGCCACTTGATGTTGGCCCACAGCTCACTGATGCTCTATTCCTTTTCTTCCCCAACTTATTTTTGTCTATATTCATTGTACATAGTTTATATTGCCATGTCTTCAAATTCACTCCTGATTTTTCTGCAGTATCTAATCTGTTGTTAATTAATCCTATCCAGTGTATTTGTTCATCTCTGTCATGTTGTTTTCATCTCTAGAAGTTCAATTTGTGTCTTTTTCACATCTACTGTGTTTCTACTTAACATGTTCTATCTTTCCTTTAGATCAGGATTTCTCAACTTCAGCACAACTGATATTTCATTTTGGATAATTTTTTGTTGTGGGGGCCATCCTGTGCATTGTAGGATGTTTAGCTGTATCCCTAGCTTCTACCCACCACGTGCCAATAGTACCACTACCTTCAAGCTGTGATAACCAAACTGTCTCCAGACATGGCTGGGGGAAAAATCAGTCCTCTCTTGAAAACTACTGCTCTAGATTTTGGAACATTTGTGATACAGTTATGATAACTATTTTAATGTCATTGTCTACTAATTCTATCATCTGTGTCAGTTTTCTCCAATTTCTGTTGATTGATTTTTCTCCTTACAATTTTGCTGCTTCTTTACATGCCTGGTAGCTTTTTAATTATATGCCAGACATTGTGAAGTTTACTTTGTTGGCTATGGATGTTCTCCTATTCCTATAAACATTCTTGAGCTTTGTTCTGGGATGCAACTAAGTTACCAGGAAAAAAATTTGATCCTTTCAGGTCTTGCTTTCAAGCTTCATTAGGTAAGACCAGAACAGCACTTAATCTAGGGCTAATTTTGCCCTACTACTGAAACAAGACCCTTCTGCATGCTCTACCCAATACTGTGTGAATTGTGAGGTTTCTCAGTCTGGCTAGTGGGCTTTGGCACTATTCGTGGCTCTGGGTGAGCTCCTCATGGGTGGTTCTTTACATGATCTAGTACAGTCTACTCACATGCATGCACTGGTAAGCTCTCAGGTGAATACTTCAGGGAAGACCTCTAGATATTTGAGGGTTCTTGTTCTCTGAGAAGCTTTCTCCTCTCTGGTTCTTTGTTCTTCAAACTCCAGCAGCTATGCCCTCTCTCAGCTTCATCTCTTCAACTCCCAGCTCCATCTGCTCCACTCAAAGATCAATTGCATTCTGTTTGTGTTCCCCCTCCTGTACGGCAGCCTGGAAACTCTCTCCGGGCACTAAGCTGTGATAATCATTGGGGTCACTTGCTGTGTTTGCCATCTCTCAGGGATCATTGTCTTTCATTATTTCACAGCCAATGTCTTGAAAACCATTCTTTCCTATATTTCAGCAGATTTTTGTTTTTTTAGTTGTTTCAGCCAGGAGGGTCAATCTGGTCTCTGTTACTCCATTTTGACTAGGAATGAATACATTTTTAAGTTACTTGGAATTGACATGGGTGTCAAACATTCTGAGTTATTGAATTTCTGAGAATAACTGTACTTTGCTGTCACTCTTGATTGAAAAGTTTTAATTGAAATAAAATTCTACTCAGTATAATTTTCACTACAAACTGAAGGCATTTTCCTCTTGTTTTGAGTATCCAATGTTGTGTATGGGAAGTCTGATGTTTGTTTGATCTTTGTTACTTTGTAAATAACTTTTCTTTTTTTTCTAAAGGATTTTAGAATCATCTCTTGACCTATAGTGTTCTGAAATTTCAGAGTGATCTGTTTAGGTATGGAATTTTTTTAATAGTATCTGTAAAATCATGAGTTGAATAATTTGAATTTTACAACCCACTGTAAAATAAATATATGATCATTAAGATAAAAGCATTTATCCATGCCACTTAAGATCATCTTTAGTATCACTAGTGTTATATCTTCCACCTTTTGGAAAATTTGGATTAAAGCATAGTGTTAAACAGCAAAGGAAACCATAAACAAAATGAAAAGACAACCTATGAACTGGGATAAAATATTTGCAAATGATGCAACCGACAAGGGATTAATTTCCAAAATATACAAACAGTTCATACAACTCAATATCAAAACAAACAAAAAAACCGATCCAATCAAAAAATGGGCAGAAAACCTAAATAGACCTTTCCCCATAGAAAACGTACAGATGACCAACAGACATATGAAAAGATACTCAACATCGCGGATTATTAAAGAAATGCAAATCACAACTACAATGAGGTATCACCTCACACTGGTCAGAATGGCCATCATCAAAAAGTCTACAAATAATAAATGCTGGAGAGGGTGTGGAAAGAAGGGAACCCTCCTATACTCTTGGTGGGAATGTAAATTGGTGCAGCCACTGTGTTTTTAAGCTTCCTTAAAAAACTAAAAATAGAGTTACTATACAATCCAGCAATCCCATTCCTGGGGATATATCCAGAAAAGGTGAAAACTCTAATTCAAATAGATACATGCACCATGATGTTCATAGTGGGATTATTTATAATAGCCAAGACATGGAAGCAACCTAAGTGTCCATCAACAGATGAATGGATGAAGAGCATGTGGTATATATGTCAATGGAATATTATTCAGCCATAAAAAAGAATGAAATATTGCCATTTGCAGCAACATGGATGGACCTAGAGATTATCACACTAAGTAAAGTTAAGTCAGACAGAGAAAGACAAATATATCACTTATATGTGGAATCTAAAAATAATACAAATCAACTGATTTATAAAATAGAAACATACAGACATAGAAAACAAGCTATGAGGAGGAGGGATAAATCAGGAGTATGGAATTAACAGATACACATCACTACATATAAAATAGATAGACAACAAGGATTTACTGTGTAGCACAAGGAACTATATTCAATATCTTATAATAACCTATAATAAGAAAAAATCAAAAAACTAGAAATATATATGTGTATATATATATGTATAACTGAATCTCTGTGCTGTATACCTGAATATTGTCAATCAACTCTACTTCAGTTTTTAAAAAGCATAGTGTTAAGAAAAATTATAATAGATTATCAGGGGAAATTCAGAATGGGTGAAGATTACTAGGTATTTTCTCAATGGATGTTGTCTGGGTGATCCTTTGGGGTTATCTGACTATGTTGGTATCTATGGTTTTCATGATGTTTGGGCAATTTTACATACAACTCTGTTAAGTTGTATAAAACTGGCACAAATAAGTCTTGTCTCTAGACATGACAATAAATTGCCTCTGGTGAAGATGCAATTGACTGTCACCATATAAAAGAGATGATTCCAAATATTACATTTTATTCCCTGTAAATATTGTTTTTTCACCTATTGGCATTTTCATTTAGGCATTTCTGATTGCTACTATGTGTGTTTGTTCTTTGAATTCTCTTTTGAAAAAGTTTTAACCTCTCACTGTTTCCTGCATTAATTATTAATAAGTTAAACAAAATCGTTGACCTGTATGTTTTTATATTTATATGAAAATCATGATTTTGCCTTATTTTTAAGTATATTTTATTAATAGCATATATTTATCATGTTTGAGAGGATTCGGAGAACACTTCAAACCAGGCTTTGGAACCAAGTGCATCTTTGCTAAGTCCTGGCTTGGTATCAAATTCTCTATGATAAATCTGGCTGGCCACCCATTCTGTAAATAAAGTTTTGTTGGCACACAGCCACATTCTTTCATTTACATATAGTTGAGAGGTGTAACAGAGACCATATGACCCACAAGCCTAAAATATTTACTATCTAGCATTTTATAGAAAAAGTTTGTTGACTTCTGTTTCACAGTAGGGCACCAACCTGCTTTAGCATATAAACTGCAAATGAAAATTCTATTACTTTTTTAACTTGAGATGGTTAGGGTTTTCTGCACCTCCAAATGGATGTACAATGCTATTTGCAGGGGTAGAGGGAACTTCATTTTGGGAGACTAAATAGCATAGTGTTTAATATCTCCCACAGGCCTTGATGTCAGAGTGTCCTGGGTTTGAATCCACACTCTCTCATTTACAGCTGAGAGACCTTGATCAGGATGTTAAACCTTCCTAAGCTTTAACCTTCCTAAGCCTCAGTTACCTCATCCATAAAATAGGGATAATGATATTTTATATGGCAGGTATAAGAATTAAATGAGCTGCAATATGTAAAGATCTTAATACCCAGGACATAGAAATCCACATTGTTATTGGGCATGGGCAAAATTTAGAAAGCACAGAAAAATTAGATAAAATTATTAGATCTATGCCTGTTTTTGTAAACCTCTAAATAAAGTCCAATATCTGTTGCCAGCCTACCAAACTAAAACTTCTCTCCACTATTCCAATGAAAGTCTCTTCTTGTTATTCAAGAGGTAAGGCACTTCCTACTCAATAGGTAAAGTACTTTGGTTAGTTGGGCACACTCCAAGGGAAAACCTCACTAAGATATCCCTAGCAAAATCTCATCCTGATTATGGTAGAGTGATTGCAAAAAAAAAAAAAAAAAAAAAAGGCCCCAATTCTTCTCTAGGTATCCATGCCTCTTATGATGTGACTTTGCATCCCATGTAAAAGTGGAATCTATTTTCCCTGCCTTTCTCTAGTGGCCTTGTTACTTGCTCAACCAGTAGAATGCAGCAGAATTGAATGTACCAGTTCTGAGCTAAGGCCTGCACGACAAGCATGGGATAGCCTGCTGGAGGACAAGGGTGCAGAGATGAGTCATCTCATCCATGAACATTCTGCTTCAATCAGCTCCCAGCTCACCTGCCAGCTGAGATCAACCAAGACCAGCTCAGATCAGCAGAACTACCTAACCAGTGGATAGATTCATGAGCAAAAATACATGTTTATTGTATGCCAAAATAAATTAATGTTTAATAATTCCTATCATTGTAATCTTGGCTACTGAAGGATTGCTCTCTATTGTTATTTGCTAGGGGAGTGTTGAGCATACCTATCTCACACATAAAACTAGAGTGATAATCTGAAAATGTGGTCTTATCTCAACCCTGTTGTGTCAGAACATTGCTGAAATGATTGATCCAGATGCATACTCAAGTAGAGAATTTCCCAGGAAAGACTTAGAATTCATAGCTCTTGGCTACAAAGATCATGTAACAAACAGTATTATGAGAACTTTTAAAGAAAAGAGGTAAGTAGTCATTCCATTTACAAGACCAGTTCTCACAATAGGGACCATTAGAACCAAAATGTTTGCATGACAAAAGGACTTTTGAGTCCCCTCAAAAGTTGTTGTTCTGTTTAGAAATAGTAGTTAACAAAACAAAACTGAGTACTGCTAGAAAATGCACTGTTTCTTGGGACTCTGACAATAAGGAATGTGATTATATTATGGCATGTTTTCCCCAAGGTAATTAAAAAGAAAACAACATTCTTTCTGGGTCTCTGGTGTTTCCCTTGTGATTTCTAGGATGACTATGCCTTTGCCTTTCCCCTGTACTGACACTCTGCCACCCTGTGTCATTTCAAGCCAGTCATTTAATGTGTACCATGAAATTGTTAGATAAGTTCTCATATCTCTTGTATCCCATGTCAGTTGCAGATACACATTTTTCGCTTACCAATTTCTGTTCTCCATCATCACACATTTATTTCATGTCTAGTATGTGCCAGGCATTTTACTAGTCACTGGAGATACAGCAGTGAATAATGAGACATGGCCTTTGCCCTCACATTAATAATGATAACAAAAATGACAGCAAGTATATCATTAACAATAACTGATACCATACTACATTATAGGTTCCAAAACACTTTCACAGGCATTTTTATATTTGACCTTCGCTGTGGCTCTGTAATGGTAAGGACAAGTTATTATCATCTGCATTTTACATATGAAGAAACTGAGACTCAGTAACATTAAGGAACTTGGCCAAGGCTATAAGGAACTCATATTATCACTTAGGATCTAGAAATTTCAATCTTGATTACTTACAAAAAATATTTTATAATGAAGTGTTTCAAACTTACTAAAAAATGGTAGGGTGACAAATCCCATATACCTAAAATCCCAAATTTTAAATTATGAATATTTTGACCATATTTCCTTCATCTTTCCCCCTTTTTTCCTTTGCAGAAATACTTGAAGCAAATCCCAGAGATCATATTATTTCCTCTCTTCATACTCAACATAAATCTTTAAAAAGTAAGGCATTACGTTAACATAACCACAATGCCATTTTCACACCTAATGATATCAATAATAATTACTTTGTCTCATTCAGATAAATTTTTGATGTTTACTTGGATTAGAATGAAATTTAAAAATCATTTTGCTCTTCGGTCACATACTGACTAGCCCAATGTAGTACAAATTTGCCTCACCACAACATTTTGTTGGACTCTAGATCATCCCTCCTCCTGCAAAGCACATAGTTTGTGTTACAGGATACTATTTGGCTTCCAATGTCTCATCTCCCCCTTTTCCGTATAGATTTTTTAATCTAGAAATGTGATCATGAGAAATAAGGCTGTATTTCCCAGCACTCCTTGCAGCTGGAATGTGGCCATGTGAGTAAATTCTACTACATGAGATGTTAAGTGAAGTGTTAAATTAAGCTCCTGGGTAACGTTCTTAAGGAGAAAGAGTATGTTTTCTTTTCCTTTCCTCCTTTCTGTTGACTAGAATGTAGAATCAGTAGCTAGAACTTGACATCTTGACCTATAAGGCTGTGTCTAAGTATAATAGGTGAGACATCAAGAGAGCTGTCAGATCCCTGATGATCATGGAGCTGCCATATCAGTTTAGAAGTAAGTTTTCATTTTGTAAACTTCAAGCCAATGTTATTTATCCTGGTTTCTGGTTGTTTTGACACATGTAGCCAGATGAATCTTAACTTCTATACATTTCTGTGTACTTCTTCCCCATCCCTCAATGTGTGATGGAACTAGCATACAGAAAAATGGGTTAGCTCTGAGCTAATGCTTCCAGATCTAATTTAACTATTACCTGAGATGTATTCCATTCAACTTAATGTTTTAAAATAACAAATTGTCAACTTCCAAAACTCCTTTCCTTTGAATCTGTCCTTGTAATATAATCAACATCTTTTCTGTCTTCTTAATTGAAAGGTCACCCAAACACACTAATTCTTTAAAAAGTGTTTTGTTCATAAGATTTGCAGAAAGGATTTGGAGACGAGTGGAAAGGGCCTGAACCATTGTATGCGTAACAAGCATCGGACAGTGAAATCAAGCCCAGCCTTGTGTCCTGTCTCAGATCTCTGAAAATGCACCACTGATTTCAGAGCTGGTCTGGGTGAGCGGCAGTGAGCTGTCACAACTGATAGAGTCATTATCACGAGATCACAGTATATATACAGAAGTTCAACTATTGTTAACAGTTCTACATGTAAAAGATTTCTTGTGTAATTTTACAGCTGATAAATCAACCCCTGATGACACAGTGACCCTGGACCAGGATATTAAAGCATTAAAACATGGGTTTTTAATTTGTTAACCAAACATTAAGCCATTTCCTCAGTCTCTTTTCATTTTGAAAAAAAAAAAGACTTGCAATAACAAAGAAAAGTATTAAATCTTCTTTCAAAGGTGCAGGCTGATTTCGACTATTCCAAAACTTTGCATTATGTAATCGAATAGAAGCTAATAAGAAGGAATGCATAACTGAGAGATTGGGCATGTTTTCTATTATCAATAATTCTCTATTAAAGCAGTCTATCACATTTTACTTTAAAGTGATGCGAGTGATCGAGTTATTAGATCAATATTTTTATCACAGTATTTTGAGCCAAAAGAGAAACTATGGCAGTTATTGAAATTTTGCACTTGCTGTTGTGCATCTGCTGATGAGAGGTTTAAAGAATTGTAATGCACTTGCCAATTGTGCATGTGAGAGCAAAATGTTAATCAAAACACTGCAAACTTTACACTTGCAAGAAATTAGTGGAAAATAATTCTTAATAAAGAAAGCATAGGTAATATGTAAAATCCTGCTTTACATCTCAGACTGACTTTATTATTTTTAACGGATCACATAAAATATTTATTTCTCACTTCTGTGAATTCCAACATGTCTGTTCATGTTTGGTGGGCAGCTGCGAAGGAAGGACTTTTTAAAAAATATTTATTTATTTATTTTGGCTGGGCTGGGTCTTAGTTGCAACACGAGGTCTCTTACTTGTTGCATGCGTTCGGAATCTAGTTCCCGACCAGGGATGGAACCTGAGCCCCCTGCATTGGAGGCGTGGAGTCTTAGCCACTGGACCACCAGGGAAGTACTGGAAAGACTTTAATTTTCAACTGCCACAGATAGTGAAAAATAATTCTCAGATGTCAACTCTCTGCACTCCGTTAAGATGCTCCCTTTACATGCATATACATATATTAGTGTAGACATTATTTTCCAAAAAGGACTGAAACAGTATCTCATACCCTGAGTACTCTTTTTATAATGTGACCTTAACACTCTTCCCATGAAGAAGTGGAGTTTATGTCCTTTCCCCTCAAACCTGGGCAAATATTTGTGACTGCCCCCATCAAGAGATCACAAAAATGGCATGCTGTTTCATCTTGCTCTCTTGGGACACGAGCTCTAGGAATTCACATGCGTGCTGTGAGGAAGGCCAAACCAGCCATGCAGAGAGACCACATGGAGAGACCACGCGTAGATGTCCCGTCTAGCATCCACTACCAGACGTGTGAACGAAGAGGACTCATCCAGATGATTCTAGCCCCTGATCTTGGAGTCACTCCTTCTCCCTCGCCCAGATCTGAGGTTTCAAATATGGTGGAGCAAAGACAAGCCATCCATACCCACTGGACTCAATCTGAATTCCTGACTGGCTAGGAGGGGGAGAAATGGGGAGATGTTGGTCAAAAGGTACAAACTTCCAAGTCATAGGATGAATAAGTTCTGGGATCTAATGATATACAGCATGGTGACTATAGTTAACAACCCTGTATTGTGTACTTGATAGTTGCTAAAAAAGTAGATCTCAAATGTTCTTATCACCACCACCACCACCATTACAAAAAAAAAAAAGGTAATTATATGAGGAGATGAATGTGGTAACTAACCTTATTGTGGTAATCATTTCAAAATATATGTTTGTATCATATCAACATGTTGTGTACCTTACATCTACACAACGTTATGTGTTAACTATATCTCAAAAAAGCTGGGGGGGGTGGGGGTGGGAAAGAAGCAATAGATTCCTTTAATGATTCAAGTAGTTAAGAAAAAGCCCTAGCTGATATTGCTGTTTCTGCTTTTCTTTTTCCTATTTTGACCTAGAGAGGCATGTGCATAAGTGTGCAAAAATTTGTTGTTCAGGGTAAGTTTACTGTAGAGAAATTACATAGTCCTCAAATAGAAGCAACATTCTCTTTTTTGGCTCTTCTTTTAGTTCTCACCCTGGCTCAAAATGTAATTCCTCAAGTCAAAATATTTTACCTAGGTAGGGCAATCTAAAATAAAATGGAAGTACTGGAACCTTCAATTTGCTGAGCCATTATATTACAAAGGAGGACCTCCTGGACCACGAGACTCCTAAGAGGAGGCATCTTACCAACAGGAGCAGAACTGCACAGCACTTCTTTTGCTACCTTTTGGTTTACTCCCACCATAGCCCCAGGTCTTGAAACCAATCTTCCTTCTAGTCAAGAGAAAGGATTTGGATATTTGGAATTTATAAAGTCAGTTTGTTTTGTTTTGTAAAGAAAAGAAATCTAGAGTTGTGCGCATTAGAAGCATGACTGAGAGGGGAATTTTATTCAGAAGCAAATGCATGAATATTCTTACCAATGCTCCAAAAAGCCCTAATGTACAGCTTTTTTTCCTTGCCGATTCTTCTCTACTTCACCTCCTTGAAATGCTAATACATGCTTTATCAAATCTATGAAACTCAATGCTATGTGCATCACCCCCTCTCTTATTCCCTCATCTCACTAACTAATATCATTGCCCACTTTGGCAACTGGTGTTTCCAGAAAGATTCTATAGTAGACTATTGGTTCTTCTACTCACTTTTTTCCCCCTCTTGTCTCAAGGGACTGATCTAATGCCTTTTAACCATCCTCCCTCTTTTTTTTTTTTTAAATAAATGAAGGCTTTAGGTTTGTTTTAGAGTTTCTTCTCACCTAGAAGCTCCACTGGCAGGTTGAGGCCCTTGTATGGTATCCAGTGATAGACGCTGAGTCCCATCCTTACTGGTACATGCTCCTTGGAGGTGAAAAAATAAATGTTTTTTAAAGCTCAAATTGGCCTTATCAAACAAAACATCTGCTAGATCAGTGAATGACTGGTGACAGCAGGAGACAGCAGTGCTGGCCTCTCCAATAGAAGTCACTGCAGTTAATGGAGGCTATTATGGGAAAATTCTGGCAAGAAGTTTTCTTTTTCTTTCTTTTTTTTTTTTTTCTTCTCCAGACAGCTAAAATTTTTTGAAAGAAAAAAATGTATTCAGTTGCTAGGGTAACTGTGGTTTCAAAACTACCATAACAAAAGCCAGATATCACATATCAAACTACCAAATTGTTAATTTGACTGGTATTTTAAAATAACTACTTAAAAGAGATGTTTTCTCCTTATCTAGCTATGGAGAAAAGAGAAGAGGGGAAAATAGGAGGAAAATAAGGAGGAGAAGAGAGCATAAGGAAACTGGTAGATTCGTTTAAGAATTATTTTTGCTTTGCTAAATATTTGTTGAAAATAAAAATCCCTTCACCATGTTATACATACATTTGCATGCAGGAATTATTTAGTCAGATTCAAAACAGAAGGAGGATACTGGGTTATCCTGTTTTCAATTTCTCTTCCCACATTCAAAGGCTGCCTGGGTCTTAAGTGAACAGTTTTCTGTGGGCACTTAGTAAAGGAACAAGTCACTTAGGGGAGTCAGACATGTTCTGAAATCTTTTATGGGTAATTGTGTTTTTCCTGTGTCTTGGTTTTCATCACTTGATTTAAAGGGAATATAACAAAGCCATTAAGCACTTCAACTCTGGAATCAGACATGGCTAGCTCTGAATTCCTTTTTTATCTCATTAAATTCCTTTAACCTCTATGAGCTTATTTCTTCATTTATAAAAAGGATATTAGGAGAAATGACTAGGTTCTTCAACAAACAAGTTGCAAAGAGAAAAAAAGAGGGAGAAGGACCTATGATTAAAAGAGACGAGAGATTAAATGTGTAGATATTGCTTAGAACTGACTTGGAAAAAAAATTGTAAAAAATCATTTATGAGATAATTGGAGAGACTTGAACACTGATTAGATGTTTGATAATATTAAGGAATTATTTCAAATGTGTTTAAGTGTGATTGTAACATGGTATTGTGGTTTGGGCTTTTTTAAGAGTAATTTCTTTTGATACTTTGATAGTAATGGAATATTTACAAATAAAATATGACGTCTGATATTTACTTTACAATAAGGGAAGAAGAAATGGATGCGGTAGGGATTAAACAAGTTTGGCTATGAGGTGACAATTATTGATGCTGAGTGATCAACATAGAGGGGTTCATTATATTTGAGATTTTCCAAAATAAAAGTTTAAAAAGAGAGATGTCAATAATGCTCATAATACTATGATAAGATTATTGGGTGGATTAAATGAGATGCTGTGTGTAAAGCACTTGGCAGAGTGCCTGGCATAAGTGCTCAATAAATGTTAGCTATTATTGTTAGAGGCAACATCTCCTGTTCCGCATGTGCAGACCTGTGAAAGGCAGACCATGAAATGTGTTTCTGACTGCAGCAGCTAACCCCATTCCTTCCCAAAGAGGCAGCTGCTGGCTAGCTTTACATTCATACTCCTCCAACCGGATTTTGTACTAGGCCTTGTGCTTTCTACACACATTAAAATTCTGTATTATAGTAGCTGTTGCTTTTGCCTTTAGTTCTACAGTAAGTTTTAGCTGGGAATTTCAGTGGAAAGTGGAAGGTAACTATTAATAAGTACTGAGCAGTTGCTAGGAATTTCCCTACACAGTTTTATTTCTCACAATCCTTTGCAGTCGAAATTATTAGCTTCATTTTAGAGAGGAGGAAACTGAGAAGGTTCCTGGCCCACCCAAGGGTCACTGGGTGTGGACCCTAACTCACACCCAGCTCCTGAGAGCCCCAAAGGGTTTGTGCTTACCCAGGAGCCCTAACCATCAGCCTGTGTGACTTTCTTTCTTTGTCCTAGCTTAAAAACAACCACAATCCAGAAAAAGTTAAGCTGTCCCCAATCAAAGGAGTCTGATACCATATTTACCTGTCCTGTGGGCTTACTGGCAGGCTGCTTTGCAGCAGGGTGGTAAAAGATCTGCACATCTGATAAGGAGAGTCACAGGCTTGGGTGGGAGCTTGAGGTTGGCAGAGAGGATTCTCCGGAAGAAGTATTAGAAAGAAAAAGGACTTCAGGATTGCCCTGACATTTGTGTTTCATTTTCCTCTTGTTCTAAATGCTATTCTACTTTTATGGGAAGGAGAAAGCAGAGAGAGATACCTTATTGGAGAACTATTCAATTTCAAAAATTAAAACCAGGCAGCTACCATCCAAAACCGTGGGCCCCAGTTCAAGCCCCAGCTGTCATCTACGTGGTTGCGCTGACACCCTAAACTTGCAAATCATCAGTTGACTTTAGAATCCAGCTTACCGAAAGCGGGGCAAGTCGGGTATCTGATTACAACTGGAGTTATTAGTTGTTTATATCGAACTTTCCCGGGAATGGAGCAGAGAAAGAGGCACCAGGAGAAACAGACTCCAGCGACCAAGTGCCCAAGGAGAGAGTGTTAAGTGCCTCAAACTAGAGGTTCAGACCCTTGGGCCCCAGTCCAGGGCGTCGGGAGGGGTTGGGTTCTTCCAAACGCCGCCGGGAAGAGTCCCAGCTAATTAACCCTTTCCCTGCGAGCCCAGAGGCCTTCACTCTTAAGGCCCCTCCGGCAGCCACGCTGCAGTAAGGAGTCGACACCACCCCTCTCCAGAGCGCACCGCCCACCTCCCCAGGCCTGCCCACTCCCTGCTGCGAAATCCGAGTCGCTCTGCCTAGCGCGGGGCTAAGGTTCTCTTAATTAGGAAACAATAGCTGTTCAGGAAGAAGCGCAAATACCCCGAGCTCTGCGCGCATTCTCAAGAGTTCCGGCGGGGCAAGGAACCCGGCAGCTCAGAGCTGAGGGAAAGGAAGAGACGCAGCCCACTGGCGGAGGCCTGGGCGTCGGGAACAGCCCGACCCGCCTCCCGGGGCCCCGCCCTCAGCCTTCCCGCCAGGCGGGGCCCTGCCGAGTAGGGCACCACCCTCTTTACTGCTGCAGATCTGGAGGGGAGGGGACCAGAAGCCCTCGGGGAGACCGCGCGGAACACGGGATTTAGCCGCTCGGATGTCAGGACGGTCCCCAGTCCAGCCTCAGGGCCCCGCGCCCGGCGCGCGGTGTCACAGCCACGACGTCCTTTTCTTCCCCGAAGGGAGCCGGCCCTCGATCCCTCGGAGGGTGGAGATTCCTCACGTTCCCTCCTCTCGCTCCCCCGGGTGGGAGAAGAGATGTGGGATTAGGCCGGAGTGAATATTCCGTGTGCTCTGTAATTACGCACACACTGAAATCTTCACCGTTGACTTAAGTTACTTGGCGCTGCCATGGCTGGGGCCCCGCGTATTGATTAAACGCAGCCTCTATTTACCTAAACAATAAATGTAGAGATTAGCAACGTTCACTTGATCACAATAATGGGGTTGACAATTAAGGGGCAATGCATCCCAGATGTAAGCGAGCCTTGGAGGCGGGCGGGCGGGTGCGCGGGCGGGCAGCGGGCTTCTTGGAGACGGGCGCGCTGGGGCTGCGGCGGCGAAGGTGCGGAGCCGGACTCAGAGCAGGCGGCGGCGCGGGGAGCGCGGCAGGAGGCAGACGGGAGGCCCATCCGCAGCGAGGCCGCCGGCCACCCGGCCGGGGAGCCCTGCAGCTGGCTTTGGGGGACCCGAACTTTCCCTCTCCCATGGTGGCATCTGGAGCGCGGAGTCTGCCTCCCCGCGGCGATGTCACCTGCCTCAAGGCCGTCTCGCCTGCTGCCGCCTGGCAGGGAAGGAGGATCGACGCCGCTGGCGCGTGCCCGAGTGAGTGTGTCAGTGTCATCAGTGTGCATTCTGCCTGCGGCAGCGGGGGAGGGGGAGGGGCAGGAGGAGGCGCACGTGTCTACTGTGCGCGGAGCCTCCCTCTGCCCCTCTGTGTACCCGGCTCTCGATACTTCAAGAGGCGAGTCAGGGTGGAGGTGGCAGTCTGGCCTCTCGAGGGGGGTGGGTGTAACAGGAGAGGACCGTAGAGTGGATTCAGAAAGCATGAAAGTGTCGGCCCGGGACAGGCCTGTTCTCGGAGATATCACAGGAGTGCCTGGGTGCTTGGTGGGACTCTTAACCGACCTTTCTCAGTCTCTCACTGAGCTGTAGAGCCCTGACGAGTCCTGGGAAGAGGGAGAAATGAAAGAAAACAACTCGGGGAGGGACTCAGGAGAGTAAGATATGGGGTAATAAAGGAGAGATGAGAGCGGTTGGGGGGCGGGGGAGAGGGGTGTGTGTGAGAGATCCGTATCCACATAGAAGATTTTCCATATCCTGGGGTCGCACCGCAGGGTGGCTGCAAAAGACGCAGGTGGCAATCTCCTAATGCATGTAGTTTCTCTGTTTTTCCCCTCTTCTCTCTCTGCCCCATTATCCACCCGGAATGCTTCCCATTCCACATATAGACACAAACAAAAGGATTTGTCCCAGACACCCATGGACAAGCCAGGACGAAGCCCTTTCCCGCCAAACCACTAAGGCCGGGAAATAAACGGCGCCTGCCCAAGCTCTGGGCGCGGGAGCCCGCAAGAAGACTTGAATGGTAAGAGGATCTAGAGATTTGGAAACAGGGAGGGAGGAAGGAAGGGAGGAGAAGGTTGAAAAAGAGAAGAGAGAGAGAAGGAAAAGGAGAGGGTACCTACAGGGGCAGAGTCGGACGTGGGGTTCGGTTACGATCGCCCCCTCCGAGCGGGGGGTCTTTGGGCCCGCTGGCTCTCCCCCATTTCAGAGCTGAGGGCGGACTGGGGGAGGGGGAGATAAGACAAAGGGAATTCTCCTCCTCCGGGAAGTGTGAAGTGCGTCTGTTCTCTCCTTGCAGGCTCTGGAAAAGCTGGCAGGAATTTCCTTGTCGTGAAAAGGCCGACGAGCGTCTGCAGCACAGGAGACCACTACAAACAGACTCTGGGGCCGGAAGCACGGCGGGAGGAGGGGGCTGCCAGGGGCCTGCTCCGATCGCTTCGGCTCTGTTGTAGTTTTGTCTTCGCCAGTTAGATTAGCTGAAGTAGTCAGCCCTAGTGAGGAGTTCCTTTCCGAGGAGTCCTCTCCCTCCCCACCCCCTCCCCCGCCTCGTGTGCACGCGGGGAGCTGGGTCGCGGCTCCTCCCCGAGTCGCGCCTGAAACTTCAAGGGCTAATGGTTCTGTGTTCCTGCCGTAATTAGGAGGCCACACGGCTCTCCAACACTCCGTTAAAACAAATCTGTAAGTCATCCTCCCCCTCTCCGGGGACAGACCCGGGGAAAGGAAGCAGCTGGGACCGCTCGCGGCGGTGTCCTCCGCTGGGGGAGTGGCGTCGCTGTGAACCCCGGCCTCGGTCTTTCTAAGCTCTTTCTTAGAAAGAAGAGAAAATGGGCAAAGAATGGGCACCTCGCCAGCCACCGAACGAGCCAGGCGAGCCTGTGTCTTTGCTTGAAAAGTTTTCAGAATAAATCGCTCTGGTGGTTCTAAGCAGTAGTGAAGAGAGGCTGGGCCCGGGTTTTCTCCAGAACAGCGAGATAATGTGAAGGATATGGAGTTGTCCTCCCCCCACCCTTTTTTCTTTTTCCTCTCCGTATAAATCAGCCATATAAATCATTTGCATTGTTTAAGGTACATTGATCAATCGAATGGCTTGTAATAGGCTCCTAATTGCCACTTGCAGAGTTCTGCAAGCTCGGGTTTGAACCGGGAAGGTTCTCCATTCCAACGGAAGTCCACCTTAATCTTGAGACTGGTTGATTACAGATCCAGGAAGAGCACCACGATGACCAGGTCACTGCAGTCTCAGAGCCTCAATGGAGGGAGAAAAGGGGGTTTACTAGGGATATTTGCTATTCTTCCCCCTCCTCCCAAATTTCACTAATGAGCAAAGCCCAGGCTGTGATTTATTAATTAGTGTAGACAGGATGATTTCACTTTTATCAGACAAGCAATCTTCCTTATTTTCATTCCTTATGTATTTATACAATACAGTAAAAAAAAAAAAATTCCTTAGCCACAAAGTGCTCTTAGTCATACCTTTTCTTTTTATATACTTATTTCTAACATTAGGAATTGTGATAGGAAATAATATGGGGGGGGGGCACTGTTAAAGGAAGGAAGAAAAAGTCAAACTTTCTCCTATATGGATGGAGTCCTGGAGATGTGCCTAAAGTCCTATTTCACAATTTGCAGTTGTGCCTCCTCCAAACCCTGGGCAGAGGAGAGAGAGTTGGAAGTCTCCTCAAAGGCTGCCTAGGAAAGTGTAAAACTGAGGAAACTGGTACCCTAGCAGGGAGAAGCTGTTGAATGACCAGAATTCCCTGGACTTTGGCTTTTTAAAAAATATTAGTTTAGGGTCTGGGTGAAAAGATGGCTTTAATATCTCCAAAGATGGTTCCATTAGAGTTGGCTAAGACAGAAATGTGCTCCATTTTGGTAGAAATGCCCTAAAAAAGAAGGACGCCAACACTGAATGGCACAATTGCTTAGGTCTAAGACCCCTCTGTACTTGGTGAGGGAGGGAGGAAGGTAAAACCCCAAGCAGAAGGCCCCCCATAGTTTCCAAGTAAGGCAGTAAACAAATCTATGATGCTTGTCGAATAATCTTTCCAATAATTGCAGTCATTAAAATCATCACACAGTCTACAGTCACCTTCCTTCCTTTGACACACCAGAGTCTTTCCTTTAATTGTTCATGCATTTTTGGCTCAGATAAACAGATCGAGGCAGGCTTAAAATATATGGCCCAGATACATCTAGCAGCAGCAAATTAGTTGTGTAGCAAATGTTTGGAGTGTACTTAATAGACTAAGGGTTTTCAGTTTCTCCAGTAGACCTTACAGACAAAAAGGATTTGCATCTCTTGCCATCTCTAAATAGCAGTGACACTTCTGAAATAGAGAAAAGATGAAAGCTCCAATGGCCTGTTGATCCTTCCTGGGTTTTTTTTTTTTTTTTTTTGCAAGGGTTGGGATGGAATGAGGGTGTTATAGAACAAATATTAAATGAAAGCTCAATGGAAATTGCGAGAGTTCCTCAATTTTCAATCAATTTTCTCCACCCAGTTGATCTCAAGGCTGGTGCTTTTAAAAATGTAGATATGTTAACTATAAAAGATTCCCTGCTAATCAAAAGCTGCATTTCATTTTCACCCACAGCTGACAAACTCCAACTGAGGAAAAGATTCATTGGACTCAACAGGCGCTATGGTCTGTACTGGCTTCCTCAGGCCCTGTTCATGGCAGGTACACAAGGGCAGCTTTTCCTGTGTTTTTTTTTTGTTTTGTTTTGTTTTTAACTCGTTATTAATGTATCTCCCCAACTCCCACACCGTGCTGACCTGATAATCACTGCTGTAGTGTAGATCATGCAAATGAAAAGCATAATTAATTGCGCAAATTATTCAGAAAGGGAGCGCTGTGGCTAAGCAAATAAATAAATAAATAAAGGCATTCGGGAAGAGGACAGGTCAAATAAATGCCTTTCACAGGCTCCTCTCCCTGCCCTCTTCTTTCCCCGCCCCCAGGCATCCCGGTCCTGGTGCCCGAGGCTTTGGCAGCACCCAGCAGGGCCCAGGCGAGAACCTTCGGTTCTTCCTCACCCAAAGCCTTCCCTCCCGCCCACATCCTCGAGTCTCTCCAACTCCGCCTCACCCCACCCCAGTGCTCTATATCCACAGCTCAGCTCTGCGCCTGGCCAAAGCCCCTGGGACTGGGCAGCCACCTGATATTTCGAGTTATTCAGAAGATAACTGGTCCTCCCCGGTCTCCCTGTGCATCAGGGAGAAGCTTTTTTTTTTTTTTTTTTTCCTGTGGCGTAGGAGCTCCAATCCTTAGGATCCGCGCTAATGACGGAATTGTTTCCCCGGCTTTGCCTCCTAAACGCAGCAACTTGAGCAGTTGGCTCAGATCAAAGCTCTCGGGAGAGGCATGATGCGGGAAACAATATTTGTTCAAAGGAAGTGAACTCTTCCCTTTAATTACCCCATTCTTCTTTATTAGGATTCGTATTGAATTTTTTTTGCAAAAAAAATTATGTTGATTTAACCATAATGCATTTACAATGTAAATATATTCCAAGATGAAAACGTCACGGATCAATTGTAAAGGACCCGGATACATAATTTTAAAAAATCAGTTTCAGTGTATATGAGGTTCTCACCCCACTTTCGCTGCTCAGTCAGATTTGTTTATGCAGAATCGACATTTAATAGTGCTAATTGCACTCCAGTTAAATTGCCCTGATTGCAGAAAGGGAAGCAATTTTCGTGCTCTCTGTCTGGGTTTGGAAGAAATTGTTTTATATTCACCTCTTTATAAAGAAGTGGAGATAAGGCACCGGGGCCTTTGCACAAATTGCACTTAGAGGCTGACTGGCAGCATTCAGGCGCTATAATAGAGCATTATTTGGCCGTTTTGAATAATGTAAAGCGTTTGCTGAAAGCTATTCTCCTGAAAATTGCTTTAACTTTTAAAAGGGTGATGATTCACTCCAAACCAGGCCTTTGTTACATTGTCATTATTTCCCCAAATGTTTTAACAGTCAGCTCAACACTTGAGCATAACACACTGATCTTTGTTTAAAAACTAGATTTTTTAGAGGATGAAAAAATCTGTCACACGAAAAGAAAAAAAAAAACAAAAACAAAACTGGACTTCTGAAAGATTTCCTTGTGGGCCCCACCTTAGAGTTGAAGTGCCTGGGGCGTCTGCCTGCGATCGTTTGGAAGATTTCCTAACTTTTATTGTGATCCGGTGATGTGTATCTAAAGGAATATCAGAGTGCCCACGTAGAGTCTGACAGCTGGAACTACATTGAAAACCGAGAGAGGGGGAGGGGAGGGGAAGGGAGGACGAGGAGGAGGAGAAGAGGAAGGCAACCAGGGCGCCGGGAGCCGGAGGTGCCAGCATGAATTGTTTTAAATGGTTGACTTGAAAATGTCACCAGTGCTAAGTGGCTTTTCGGATTGTCTTATTTATTACTTTGTCAGGTTTCCTTAAGGAGAGGGTGTGTTGGGGGTGGGGGAGGAGGTGGATGGGGGAAACCTCCGCGCTTCTCCTCCCGGGGCTGCACCGGGTGAGTCGGAAACGCCTCGCTGCCACTTAACAATCCCTCTATTAGTAAATCGACGCGAAGACTCTACGGGAAGCCAAGCACCAGTCTGCCCTTCCAGGGCAGAAGTCACCTGTTGGGAAGGGCTCCCGGGTCCCCCTGCCGGCTTTCTGGCTCTCCCGGGCTGCTTGGATTCCCCCCCATCCGTCCACCCTGAGTCCCCCCGGGGCTTTTCACACCTTTCCCCTCCTCTCCCCCCGCCGATTTCTACCACAATCTCCCAGGGCACAGAGCTTCATTATAGCCGCGCGGGTCTTCTCACTCTCTCCCCTTCTCTCCTCGCTGTCATACTTTCCTCGGTGCCTTCGCCACCTTAGATCAAAGAGGTGTGTGTGGTGGGGGGAGAGAATTTTGAGCAAAGATATTCTAACGAAAAGCAAAGAAAGCAACCCATATAGCCTTCTCCACCTGAGGAGTGCACCAGAATGCACGCAGGCTCCATCTCAGGGCCGAGAGAAAAGCCACGGTGGTCACACTCTTGGGCCAAGAGATACTGCAAAAGAAGGAAGAAAACGCTGGGGGGCATAGTTCCAAATCCTCCTCACTTGCTCCCCCTCCGCAACAACTCGTCTTTTGCACCCAAACATTTAACGCTCGTGGTTAAAAATGTCTTTTAAAGCAGGATGTGGGCTTGCATGGGAATGTGGTACATTAAAGCCAGTACCCAGGTCTGTCGAGGGCACTGGTATTTCTGGTTCAAAAGCTGCGCCTGCCTGCCCCGAAGAAGTAAGAGAAAGGGAGACCCAGAAAGAAGAAAACCAAACAGCTCAGCGTGTGCTGAGGGGCTCCAGAACGCGAAGTTGTCCGTCTCAAGACGTGTCTTCTCACACCGACAAGATCCAGAGAGGACTGCAGGATGCTTCCAGCCTGCAAAATGTGGAGGCACCCACGTGTGGCCTCGTCCCTGGCACTCGCAGAGAGAGGTGCGGGAGAGAAGCTCCCTGAGCACGTCCACGAAAGCAGGGCGCTAGGGGCGAGCCCACCTTTCCACACGGAGCCCTTGCCCTGCAGAGGAGCCTCTAGGCCCAGGCGGTCTGGAGTGGGAGTGGGTTGGAGCTGGGGCAAGAAAACGCGATTCCAGGCTGAAACGTGACATGCAAATCTTCGCCGGGTTAAACAAACAGCCGAGCAAGCTGCAGCTTCAGCGGGGGTGGCGGTGGGGGCGGACGCGACTCGCGCGGGTCTCTGTTTCCAAAGTTGTTACATTGTGAAAATAAGCAGCTTCGTGCAGCGTGTTGTACCGGCTGATGCCTCCCACCCCACGCCAGCCCCCAGCGAAACCAGGCAGATAATCAGCACGTCCCACTGTTTAGTCATATTTGACAACTGGGTTAACCTGGTATCTAGGCGCTGGCGAAACGGTACAAAGGGTGCCCTCAATTACCACTAGAAGCTTCTGGTGTGAGTGGCACTTGTATTACCCCCCGGGTCAGAGGGCAGAGCGACAATTAGGAAGTCACTTAGACCGCTAGGGAAATGGCGGGATGCGGCAGGCTCCAGGCCCTCCCAACAAGTCTGTGGGTGTAGACCTGGACGAGAGGCCTGTTTCTCTCCTCTTGGAGGAGCTGTCCCTTCGCCCCCTTCTCCTCAACGTAACTCTGAGGGTAAAACTGAATCCACTGGGAATAAGGAACTAGGTAGACAAACGACAATAATAAAATCGCGAGCGAGAATGATGGATCCCAGCTGAAGTTGTGCTCCGCAGGCCAGAGCCTGGACACACAAAGTGAGCGATGACATTTCTGTCTCCACTTCTTGGGCCTTGTTGGTGCGGCCTCCGCCTCGGCGCCCCCTCCCCTCCTGCCGCCTTTCCCACCAGCGGAGAGTCAAGGACTGTCAGTCCTAACTTGCATCATCTTGGGGAGGCTCGGGGGGCTTGTGGTTCGGTCTCAACGATACTTAAACCTGGCTTGGTGCGTGTGTGTAAATTTTTAATTGCACTGTAATTTCTTCAATCTCTAGCCCGCGAACCCCCCTCACCTAGCTAGCCGCGGTGACTGGCACGCGCCGGGAGCCCGGGCTCGGGCCCCTCGGCGCGTCTGATTGGCTGCAGGGCAGCTCCCGTCTGTTCTGCCTGCGCCCTCATTGGGTGAGAGGCGCAGCCAGCGGCACTTCAAAGCGGGTGCTCCTCGCACTTAGGCTGAGTTTAGCCGGCGGGAGCCAGGAGTCCGCTCGGCGCGAGCGCGGGGACGCGGGAGCCGCGCGGAACCCGAACATTTGTCCCAAGCAGCCGCCAGGCTCAGCCCCGCTCCCGGCCCCGCCGCGCCGCCCAGGGACCTGCTATGGCCACGTCTATACTTGGGGTAAGTCGGAAGTGCGGCGTTTGCTTGTTTTAACTGGAGTAATTTCTGCTTATGGCTTCTCCGGGTCCGCGGCTCTGGAGGAACTGTTGCTGCCCGACTGCAGCCTCAGCTTCTTTTAGCACTTTCCACATTTCCGCGACTGGTTCTTTCCAAGTTATTGGAACCCGGGAGGTGCCTTTGTAGGAAAAGGATTCGTTAAGCAAGTCCTTCTCATATTCGGCTTTAGAGGTTTCTTTTCTTCCCCTCCTGATTTATACCCCATCCCCCCTTGCTTCGGGGATTGTTGCAATTACGCGACAGCGGTGTTTCCAGAAAACAGCCTTAATCGTTTTGCAGTCCATGTAGTCACGTTAACAAACATTTACACTTCTGCGGCTCCCCAGTTTGTCTCTGATTCTGAAATCCATCGCGGGGGTCGCTTCTACTCGGCTTCTTGTTTTCATAATCGTATGTGTGTGTGTGTGTGTGTGTGTGTGTGTGTGTGTAAACATTTAAAATGTTTTCAATTAAAAAGAAAAGAATCAAGCCGCAGCCACCCTTGGGAGGAGGGCCCCAAGTTTCCCCCACCCCGGGTCGCTATTCCGGCCGCCTCTGCCCTCACCTGGTGTTTGTTGTCGATGTATTTACCTCCCTGCTTCACCCCGAAGGGCGATTTGGGGGCTTCTGTGAGAGGAGCGGGCTTATGGCAAGAGGAAGGCGAGCGACCCGAGTCTGGTTTGGGGCAGGGTTTGCAGCGACTGAGGCGAGGAGAACCGAGACATCTTTGATTTGTAACCCTAGCGAAGAACAACTTTCCAGCGCCGGGACCCTCGCCCTCGTGATCGCCTCTGCCTCGCGCTGGGTGCGGCGCATCCTCGGCGAGCGTGCGGGGAGGAGGCGCGATCCGGGGAGCCACGACCCCCCGGGACCGGCCGCAGGGGACGAGGCTGCTCACGGGTGCACTTTGTGTCTTCCTCCCACTTGTTCCTGCCCTCCTCCTCCTTGCTCCCTCCCCCACCCCACCCACTCTAGGAAGAGCCGCGCTTCGGAACGACCCCGTTGGCCATGCTGGCGGCGACCTGCAACAAGATCGGCAACACCAGCCCGCTGACGACGCTGCCGGAGTCGAGCGCCTTCGCCAAGGGCGGCTTCCATCCCTGGAAGCGCTCCTCGTCCAGCTGCAACCTCGGCTCCAGCCTCTCGGGCTTCGCGGTGGCCACCGGCGGCCGCGGCTCAGGCGGCCTGGCGGGCGGCTCTGGCGCAGCCAACAGCGCCTTCTGCTTGGCCTCCACGTCCCCCACGTCGTCCGCCTTCAGCAGCGACTACGGCGGCCTCTTTTCCAACTCGGCGGCGGCCGCCGCGGCGGCGGCCGGGGTGTCCCCGCAGGAGGCGGGCGGCCAGTCGGCCTTCATCTCCAAGGTGCACACGACGGCGGCCGACGGTCTGTACCCGCGCGTGGGCATGGCGCACCCGTACGAGTCGTGGTACAAGTCAGGCTTCCACTCGACGCTGGCAGCGGGCGAGGTGACCAACGGCGCGGCGTCGTCGTGGTGGGACGTGCACAGCAGCCCGGGCTCGTGGCTGGAGGTGCAGAACCCCGCTGGGGGGCTGCAGAGCTCGCTGCACTCGGGCGCCCCCCAGGCCTCGCTGCACTCGCAGCTCGGCACCTACAACCCCGACTTCAGCTCGCTCACGCACTCGGCCTTCAGCTCCACGGGCCTCGGCTCCTCGGCCGCCGCCGCCTCGCACTTGCTCTCCACCAGCCAGCACCTGCTGGCGCAGGACGGCTTCAAGCCGGTGCTGCCCTCCTACTCGGACTCCAGCGCCGCCGTGGCGGCCGCCGCCGCCAGCGCCATGATCTCGGGCGCCGCGGCCGCCGCCGCCGGGGGGAGCTCGGCGCGTTCTGCCCGCCGCTACTCCGGCCGCGCCACCTGCGACTGCCCCAACTGCCAGGAGGCGGAGCGGCTGGGCCCGGCCGGGGCGAGTCTGCGGCGCAAGGGCCTGCACAGCTGCCACATCCCGGGCTGCGGCAAGGTGTACGGCAAGACGTCGCACCTGAAGGCGCACCTGCGCTGGCACACGGGCGAGCGGCCCTTCGTGTGCAACTGGCTCTTCTGCGGCAAGCGCTTCACGCGCTCGGACGAGCTGCAGCGGCACCTGCGGACTCACACGGGCGAGAAGCGCTTCGCCTGTCCGGTGTGCAACAAGCGCTTCATGCGCAGCGACCACCTGAGCAAACACATTAAGACGCACAACGGGGGCGGCGGGGGCAAAAAGGGCAGCGACAGTGACACGGACGCCAGCAACCTGGAGACGCCCCGCTCCGAGTCCCCCGACCTCATCCTGCACGACTCCGGCGTTAGCGCCGCCCGGGCGGCTGCGGCGGCGGCGGCGGCAGCGGCGGCGGCGGCGGCCTCGGCGGGAGGCAAGGAAGCCGCGCCTGGCCCCAACGACTCTTAGAGGCCGGGCGAGAGGCGCGAGCGAGCGAGCGAGTAGAGACAAGAGCGAGCGAGAGGTTCGGAGGGCGAGCGAGCGGGGGATGGACGGGCGGGGGCTCCAGGGCCACCCCCCGGCCGGCGCGAGGTGGAGAAGCCTCCAGCTCTCCCGCCGCCGCTCGCCGGCTAGCCCGGGAGCTCCCCTCTGCTGCCCGAGCCCAGAGGAGAATCGAATGCATGGTCCAGGAACAAAAGCGAACCATCTTCCGACACAAACAACACTTTAAAAAACTGCACACACACAGACACACACACGCCCCCCCCCCCCACACACACCCCGGAGACCTGCAACCATAAGCACGCACACTTGAGCACGCGCGCACACACACACACATCACTCGCACAAACTTCTCGAGAGAAGAGCAATACACAGAAACGCTCCCTTCTCCCCCCACCGCCCACCCCCTTCCACCACCCTTCTCTTTCCTTTTCTCCCAAAACAAGCCACCACCCTGCAAAGGACTGTCAGAACATCTGAGAACAAACGGGACCTATAAAAACAGACCCTTTGCGTGGATTATATTATATATAAAATGCTCCAAGTCCTGCTTGATATCTACTTACAATGAGACTTTTCCTATAAAAGGAAGCATCAAAAAAGGCCGAAGGTGAGAAATTAAACTGGAAGTCTAGTGACAGTTTCTCTGTATTTCATAACATCTGTATAAATAGGGTTCAAAAGATTGTGTTCTGTTTATTTTCTTGTAAATGTTCATTCGAATAGAGTTTTTTTGGTGAATTCCTGAAATTCAGGGAGCTTTTTTTTTTTAATTTTCTGATGCACTTTGTGAAAGTCAGTATATATGTAAAAGATATTTAAAATGTTGAGTTATCATTTCACTCACAAACACGTAAGTTAAGGTCATCTAAAGAAATTAAATGCGTTTATCTGTATGAAGAAAATCTTGACATCATATTTTCATTTTGGTATTATTAAAGGACTCTGAACAATACACTTTCTTTTTTTTTAATCCTGTTACCTCCTCAATAACCTTTACGTGGGTCGACTTTTTTTGTTGGGAAAAATTTCCTTAATGTTAGTTTTAGGTAATGTGAGGTTTATATGAGTTATAAAAGCCATGATACACATATGTTTTTGAGAAGCCAGAATTATTTATTTGTATATTAACGGCATAAATTAAATTGGGTTATAAGAAGGTGAAGCTGTATTACTTAATGAGAGAGCTCTCAAAAGATGATATTTTTGAACTCTGGAGCCTCTTCGAAAAAGCAAAAGTCCTTGGCAGCTTTAACTGGGGAGGTGCCTACCCCTCCCAGAGGTGTCAGACAAAACTCCAGTGGGTTTGTTTGTTTGTTTTTAAAAAGTGATTTTAAAACAATCTGTGAAAGGAAAAAGCTTTTTAAAAGAAGTCTTTTAGCTCCCGAGACCCTCTACGTTGGGAGATAGCTCAGGGGAATAAATCGCTAGAGTCAATACCCCGGAAAAGACATTTCATGCCTAAATGAAAATCTTGTTAAATGTTATTAATTTTGACTTAGAGCACACAGCAGCCCCCTGTGCCTTGTATTCCCTTATTAGGGATTCATGTCTTATCAAATATCTAATTAATCTCCTAGACATCATTTGTTCTGGCCAACTTTATCTCAGCTGGTCCACGGGGAAAACTCCAAATATTCTCCGTGACAAAGCTCCCTTGAAGATCTTTTTAATTGTCTAAATTAACTGCACCAAATTTGCATGTCAAACGGTAAAGGGCAACCTGAGATAAAATGTAAACGTTTTAAAAGCCCCCAAACTAAGCACTTGATTTGATAACTAGGCTTTTTAATGTTATGGAAGACAACTGCTCCTTTCCTTTTCAAAGACGGCTGATCTATGCAAATAGTGAATTGGAAATGCCTAGGTCCCCGCGCCGTCAAATGGCCCTCGCAGGTTATTTGAATATCAGTGGCGCTGCTTCTGAAAAGGTTCAAGGATGCTCTCTGACTTCTTTGTGATTACTCAGTGCGGCGTCTTATTCTGAAGAAAAAAAACTCAGGAATAATTAAAGGCTGGGATCAGGCCTGGGAACACATTTGGGACAGGAATCTCATTTAGACAGTCTCTTTCAAAATAAGGCACAGTTAAATTGACCAGAAGGCAATTATTGAAATGAAAATTATTTTCACTCTCTTTGTCTTCTGACCACCAACTTAACAGCCCCAGTTTAAAAGAGAGGGAGAAGAGAGGGAGAGACGAAAAGAAAATTGGTAAATGAGATAATTTCGCAATTCGAAAAAATGTTAATTTAGAAAATAAAGTACATATTTACAGAATAAAAATATTTCTAAAAGGCTCCCCACACAATAGGAAGTACAAGGAAAGTCAGCCCCAGTTGGGGGGGGGGATTTTTTTATTATTATTACTGTCTCGGGGACTTGAATGAACGTTTTAATTTTTAGGGGAGAAAAAAATTGTTATTAACAGTCAACAAATTTTTTTTTAGCAAACTGCAGTGAAAAGCCAAGTAGCAAAATAGCGATAAAACCTACAGCGAAGGTCCCCAGAGGGGCGTTTGCAGCGTGGGGCTGGGTGGCTTCTTCCCGCTCCTTCTTGCGGTCCCCGCAGCCTCGGATGCCCGGCTCTTCCCCTAGTGTTTCTTTTCTTTGGCCGTTTTCTTTCCCCGCTCAAACAGTTTATCATCGGTCCCCCAGCCCACACTCCGCGCGCCTCTGGTTCAATCTGGCCTGGAGAAGGGGGCCAGGGGTACGTTCACCCTGAGGGCTTGGGGCCGAGGCGCTGGAGGCCGAGAGGGTGCCGGGCCTGTTTGGGGGCTGAGAGCGGGCGGCGCGGAGGTGAGGGTGTGGTGGGGTCTCCCGAGGAATGAGGGCGCCCGGGCGTCTGTCCCAGGCAGCTTTGTTTCTCGTGGATAATAAAGGCAGATCAAAGGGCCTGGCCGTGCAGGTCCCGCTCGCCGCGCGGCTCCTTCCGCAGCCCAGTGATCAAGGCCTCTGCGCGCTGCCTCTGCCCCGCGGGTCAACCGACGTCCATCACAGCGGCTTCCAGGAACGTCGGGCGGCGGCCGGGCCCGAGCGTCCAGGCGGGAGAGCAGAGCTCGCGGGACCTGCACACGGAGGGAGCGGACCCCTGCTCTCAGCGGAAACCAGCAGGCAAGGCAGACCCCCGCCCTCCTACCCGACCCCCAGCCCCAGGAGGCCCAGGGAGCGCCGGGATACCTCGAGCCAAGCGGGCGGCTACCCGCTGGGGCCGAGCAAATTGGAGAGGGCGTGCGTGGGAGGAGAGCCCACGAACCCGGAGACGAGTTCGGTCTCCACCCGAGGTGGGGCTGCGTCTCCCCAGGGCCACCCCGGGGCTACGGGGCCCGGGCCACGCTGGCTTCGGGGCCCAGGAGGCACGGGAGGCCCTGGCCAGGGGTCGGGGCGCAGACGAGGGCCGCTGCTTGGAGGCCCGTGTGGGGCGGGGGGCCGCTCAGGCCCGGGTTAGGGGAAATGCGATTTCGTTTCAGCCGGTTTCTCCCAGTGTTTCCTGTGCTGTAGCTTCCTGCGCAGTAGAGGAACGAAGACCAAGTTTTCCTCGGCTCTTCGTCTAGCCAGCACCGATCCACACCCTTCCCCGGCGGTTTCCTTTTCTGGCTTTGCATTTTTCCCCTTGGAGTGAATTGGATCCTACCTGATTTGGTGGGGGGGGGGGGGGGGGGGGGGGGGGGGGTTGGAAAGAGAAAAGAGAAAGACTTTTCTCTCCCCAAAGAGGGAAAACAACATTATTTTGACGCGATTAGATGGTGTACCTGAGCGGCTTGTCTGGACATTCCGTCAAATCGCTATAAGTCGTGTAAAATTGAATTTCTTTTTATTCAGATGGAAACTTCATTTATTTTAACTCTAATCTTATTTGCATCTATTATCTGTATTCACCAAGGCTCTCTCCCACTACAAAAATGCAGATGAAGTAAATCTTACATAAATCCCGCCCATTTGTGTAATTGGTATACTAAGTGTTTATTTTAAGTGAGAATAATTTAGCTACAAATTTTCTTAAGGAATAACATTCTTAACACATTAAAAAAACTGAAAACTCTGATTTGCTTTTATGTTTGACAGTCGCTCTTGATTCCCTTAAGAGGAGCTTGGCGAGTGCGGCTCGCTGGCGCCATCTAGAGCTCCGGGCCGGGAAGGCCGAGCTGTCGGCCCTTGCTGGTCGCTTCCAGCGCGGGGAGTCGGCCTTTGCAGCGAGCAGCAACAACCCAGCGAATCCAGCAAAGAAAAGCTAGTTTTTGTGTTCCAGGGGTGGGGCAAGCCCTACTTCTGGGGGGCACTGCTTAGTAATGGCCGGTATTACTGCTCCCAGGCAAGGAAGTCTTTTCTGGAACTTGCTAACTGAAAATCCAAACAAAACAAAATAACTCCCTGCTTGGCCCTAGTCTTAGAGTTGGCGCATTTAACATTTCTTGCAAGGCAACCTCAGGGTCTTCCAATTTGGAGTTGAGCACGCTGGGCACTGTCGGCGGCGACGTGGACCCCATCATGGGGACCCTGCCGTGGGCGCAGCGCCCTCGCGCTCTTCGCCCAAACCCTGGATCCGAAGGCTTCCGGTCGGCGAGACACAAGTGGGCCACCTGGGACTGACCGAACCAAGCTGATTAAACCAGGCAAGCGGACCGTCCCAGGTTCCCAGGCCCCCCTGTGAAGGGGAGGGAAGCGAGGGTCCCGCAGTTTTCTCCAGCTCGGACCCGGGGATGGCCGAAGAGGCCTCCTGCCTCGCCGCTGTCCTCCAGGCGCCGTCCCGCCCGAATCGGGTGCCGGGGGCTGCTAGGCAGGCCGGGGCCAGGCAGCGTGCAGGGCCCCCAAGGGCTGCAAGAAGTCCCGAAACTGCTCCCCCCAGCCTCTTGCTAAGGGTCCGCACTCCCCGCCGGCGCAAACCGACCCTTTTGCCCCCACCTTTCCCCTTTGAAACCCAAATCTAGAATCGGATAACACTTGGGGGCGTTGACCAATTTTCTCTCCACTCTGTGCCTCGCCCTCCCCATCCCCGCCGCCCCTTTCCCTCCTCTTCCTAGTCCACTACCCCACCCCTCGTCTTCAGACGTTGTGCAGAGGCTCCTTCCCCTCCCTTCTTGTCCTCTAACCTCCCCTCACTTCTACTGTATTTTAATCTTAAAAGCTACACCTCCAAATCCCGCGCCTGAGGCCGCAGAGCCGCCGGAGCCCGCAGCAGCTAGAGCCGGCCGGGGTGCGGGGCTCCCGGATCTCGCGCCGGAGAAACGCCGTGCGTTTCCGGGAACTCGCAGCCACCTTTGCAGCGGGTAACTCGGCCGGGTTTGTATTTGCTGTTTTAATACAAACTCCGCCGCACTGCCTGTTTCCAAGATGTGCTAATTACTACTTGGATAGCAGGGCGCAAAGTCCTTGTCCATTTTCCAGTACAAAGTAGGTTGCTAGAAAATTTGAAATTGCCTTTCAGCCTAAAGCTGCCTTACCTGAATGTCATAATTACAGTAATTATGTACATCCAAATTACATGCTAATTAAATTAGAATCAAATCGTTCTAAATCGAAATCAAATGAGGTAGTGAAGAATTAATCAATGACAACATAAATAGAGAGCTTCCTTCAGAGATATTTATTGTAACGATCCAAGGAGGAATTTGATCTGAAAAAGTCACCTGTTTATTTACTTTCAAATTAGTAATCAGTTATTATCCCTTCTCCATAATTTTAACCGTTCAGTGTTATTTACCCCCACCCTTTCCAGACGCTGGAGTTTATAGAAATATGTATGAGGTAAATACATACAGACATGCCTACCCTATGTTACTGATATAAATATATACAGTGTGTTTGCAACTCCAGTTAAGGAGAAGGTTTCAGTAGGTCCACGGAAACATCTTCCTCCAGGCCCTGTTCTCAGGGACCCGGAAAGAAAAGCAAGGTTTAAGGTTTTCCAAGACCCTTGCACTCGCTTCCTTTGGAATTCATATTACGGATTTTGCATTGTTTTGCAAACATCTAACCGTTTCTGGGTGATTCATGTATAAAAGAAATGCAAAGTGATGTGTTGCCAACCCCCCCTCCCCCCCCAATCTGTTTTCTGCTTGCAGATTGCTGGCGAGAGTCGACATTTTCCTTTTTGCCCCAGGAGCGAGAGATTAGCATGGGCGTCCTAAAGCGCCCTCTTCACCTGTGGAGCCAGAGAGACGAGGGAAACTCGCTCGTTTTCCGAACTAGTGAAGGCGAGTCCGCCCTCCGACCTGTGTAGGCGAAACGCGCGGGAGGCCGGGCGAGCTTAGGCGGGAACTGGCAGGCGAGGGCGCTTGGCGGCCCGGGCGCTCTGGTCCCCAGGGCGCAGCTCCCGTGGCCCGCAGCCTGGAATTTCTCCTGAGCGGGCCACCGGCGGGGTCGGGATAGGGGTGGGATGGGGGCACCCGTATCGCGAGCTAGCGCGCATCCTTTCCCGTTACACTCTGTTGGTGGCGAGTCCAGCGGCCTCCTCGCGCGGGAGGCGCATGCTCTAGGAGGGAGACGCGCCCCTTAATTCTCAGGCTTTCCTCTGGGTTTGAAGTATGTTCACAAGGTTGCCAGACGCGTGTCTAGAAGGAAAGCACCACAGTACGCAGGGGTGGCGTCGCCTCTGGGGATGGGAAGGGGCTCGCCAGCCGGGGACTCGCCCCAGCCCCCTTCCGGCCTCCTTTCGGTCTATGGTGAGGTCCTGGGAAGCCCCGCTCTGGTTAGCGCCCGAGCCGCCGGACCTCCACTTCTGCCCACCTCCTCGGGAGGACCTTCGAACCGAAAGGACTGGGATTTTTCCGGGTCTACGAGTCGGGGAAATGCAACTCGCGGGCAGGTTGGGCCAGAGTTGTGCAGTTTCCATTACAAGCCGTTCCTGCTTTTCACCCCGCACCTCGCTTCATCATTACTGTTACCTTCTGAGGGCGATGTTAGGTGTGGCGCGAAGGGAGGAGAGAGGGGGTAGGGGGTGAGCATCTGCTTCCTTTTCTGTCAGCAGGAACGGGGTTTGAGGAGCTTTGTCAGCTCTCAGTTGTCATCGCATTTCCCAGACCTTAGAGTTCCCTCGCTCTTATTTGTTCCTCACACCTTTAACAGAGCATGCATGTCTCCTTTTTGATCCAAAAAACTCGCTCCCAAGGCCTGCAGCTATTGAATGCCTTTATCTCCTCTCAAGAAGTGGTAACTATCAAGATTTTCTCCTCAGAAAAACGAAACAAGATTTCCTAACACCCCTGAGCAACGGAAGCTAAAATGCAGCTTTCTTCCTGATCTCAAGCACCGGGTGTGGAGGACGAGGCCTTGTCGCGCGGCCTCCACCGGCGTCTTGGCCGAGCAGTCGTTAGATAAGGAGGAGAGTGAAATGACTCAGGTGGATTTTGAAATCTTTGAGATTCACTGCTAAAACATAGTAAATATTTGGTAATTAAAACTGGGAATAGTAAATATTTGGTGATTAAAACTGGGAAACGCCGAGCTCCCAACAGAGCGGACTGCTGTGATTCACTGTCTGCAAGCCATCTCATGGAAGAACAGCAAGGAAGGTCTCTCCAAGCCTTTCAGATTAAAAAGCTTTCTTCAGATTAAAACCATATGCTGCAAAGCAAGATCTCCATTTCCCATTGCAAGGTAAGCAGACCTGCCGCTCTGCTGCAGCAACCTCTGCCTATTTTGGCACATTTATTAAATGAAATTATGACTAACTTACCACATAGACATTCAGATAAATAAACAAGTCCTAACCTAGTAACCTGCTGGTGCCTGGCCATTTGTAAATCGACAGCACCTCCTACAGGAATTAATTTGCTAGTGTTAAATTATGTTAAATATTAGGCCAGGGAAAAGGGGAGGAGGGGACCCCAATAATGTCTCCTAAGTTGGCTGGTGCAGTGCCAGGTGGCTAGAAAAATAAGAAATGTCACTAGGCATACCCAGATTTCTTTAGAAGAATTTCTCTGTTAAGGGTAAGAAGAAGGACATATTACTACATTTTTCTAAAAAAAAATGTCACTGTTGAGGACTTCTGTTCTTCACTTATGTTCATTAAACTTGGAGGATTCCTTTCTGGCGTTAGTACTTAGGGGAACTGCTATACATACAACTAGACATTCTTTTTATTATGAGGTTTATCTCTTTGGTTTTCACCTTGTATTTCAAAAGCTAAAGTATAATTAGATGCTTAACATTTTATTTTAAAAATCACTTTCAATTCTTTTTTATCCTTATCATTAGAGTATGCAGAACAAGTCCGGTGAGCCTCTTTAAAGCTATTTGTTAACCATGTTATGATTGTATATGAAAATGCCTCCCTTCAGTTTTTAAGTTTGCCAAGTTGGAATGCTAGCCCCTTGGGGCTGTCTAGCACCCTTGGGTGACCAAGTCTGAAAGCCAAACAGCAAACCGACATTTTCTATAACTACATGGGAATTTTTCTCACCACTGGATGGATAAGAATATTTGGGCTACTGTTTCCCAATCTTAACGGTGAAGGATAAGTAAACCAGAGATTTAAAACATTCTTGAGGCCACTTATAAATTTAAAGGGACCACACTTTTGTAGAAGTCAAAGTGTTAAGAAATGATAATGTATTTAATTCATTTTAATTACAGGATGCATTTCAACATTTCTCTCCACAAGCACTATTGGTTCAGAAATCCTTTGAGGCAGTAAGTATTGCATAGGTTTTGACATTATAAAAATTATAAAGTCTAAAAAGGCATAAGATAGAAAATAATCAGTGCAACACTGATGAACTCAAGGTGTAAATTAGCAGTCTTTATCCATCTCAAATGCATGCTTTCTTTTTTTAAATGAAGAGGGAAAGGGATCTTTGAGGTGCACTGTAAGTTATTGAAGGGTACCGGAGAAAGATTTGAAGTTCTCCCCTCCCAACTCTCTTAAAAATGTAAATAATCAAAGGCTTGCTTATGCCTTTAGTTAGCTGCTTGTAAATCAAAGGACATTTGTGTGTGTGCGCGTATACAAGACAAAGATATATGTATATATATACCAGACTACAAGGATAGGTTTTACTTAGTTCTTCTTTCAAACTTATTTTCTTATAAAATGTATGAAATCAGGACTACCAATTCTCAAAATAATCCAACTAATCAATATATGTATTGTATTAAATAAGGTGTTTTTAAAATGTGAAACCCTGATAACAATACTTGTGTCTCTGATGGTTAGTATATATATTGTTTGGAATTGCATGTTACTTGTAATTTGACCTAAATGATTTTTTTCTATACTTTTCCTTCATCATATGCTTTGAAACACAAGGGGAAATTGGTAACTAAATTTAAATATGCCTTATATACCAACACTTATGAAATATATCTAAATAGTTTACACTGGTTCGTGACATTATATAAATGCTTAACCTTTAGAAGTAGAATCTGTAATAGCTTAATGTCAATAGTAGAAGGGCCATCTGTCCTAGGTAGAATAATGGTCCTTTAATGACACAGCAATCCTAATTCCTGGAAACTGTGAAGATTCTAGATTCAAACATGTTTGTTTAGGTTACAAACATGGCAAGGGGGAATTAAGGTTGCAGACAGAATTAAGGTTGCTCATCAGTTGATTTTGAGATAGGGAGATTCTCCCAGATTCTCCTGGTGGGCCCAATGTAATCACAAGGGTCCTGAAGAGTGGAAAACAATGCAGAATGTCAAAGTGTCAGAGTGATTAGATATGAGAATTAATGATTTTGTTAGCTTTGAAGATGGAAGAAGGGGCCAGGAACCAAGGAATGCAGGTGGCCTCTAGAAGCTGGAACAGGCAAGCAAACAGATTTTCCCTAGAGCCTCCAGAACCAACCCTGCTGACCTCTTGATTTTAGCCCAGTGAGACCCACTTCAGACTTCTTATCTCCAGTTAAGACTAAGGTAATTTGTTATGGCACCATAGAAAAGTAATACATCATCCAAATGCAAATAGCTTCTGACCCCACAGCAAACACCTGAAGAGAGTTTAAAGTCTTAAAGAAATACTGACCAATCTATTATTTAATTCATACCAGTGAATTTCAACAATGATTTCAGTTGGCTTCAAGTAAATTAGTATCTTAAAAGTAATAAATTTGAATTGAAAAAAATAAACTCTATCCACTCAATGTACTGTCATTCTTTTAATGATATCTCAGAACAAAGAAAATGTCAGTTACACGGGGTTTTTATTTTAGTATAGGGCACAGAAATATTTATCACAGAAAATATTTTTACAGTCCCAAAATAGATCACTTACATATATTTGCAGAGTTGATACTTATGGGATTCACGTAGTTTTGTACTTGATATAACAGTTTCCAGAGATGAAAAATTAAAATTAGAGCTTTTTTATTAGAAAGACAATAGTATATATATAATTTAGCCCTTGCTAAAGGTATTTAAGAAGAAAGTGGAGATATTTTTATTTCCAGATAATTGTCACGTACAAGTCTTTATTCTCCATTCCTCCATTCTCTATTCCTCCATTTGCATCACTCTAGTATGCTTATCTCCCGATAATGCTCTCTGTGCATTTTCCCTCCTCTGTATGTATCTGTGCCATGGCTTCTGGTGTCATTTCTTCTGTCCCACTCTTCACTGGGACTTTGCTGTGGCCATTTTCTTATTTCTCTTGGCTTGTAACTACCATGACTTCTGCTCTGGTTTCTCCTACTCCTCTCATCCCTGCTCTGGCTCCTGCTGCTCCTTTCATTTCTTCCAGATCCTCTCTTCTCTGGACTCTGGTTATGGCTTCTGGGCTTTCTGTCAGAATCAGAATGGCTCCATTTGCTATTCTCCCCAGAACCCTCTTGTTTTAAAAACCTAGGCTTTTCCTTGTTACTGTGACTGCTAGAATGTTCTTCATCAAGTTTTCTCTTCTTAGACTTGTCCATCTCTTCAGAATCACTGTTGTTATTCCCTGAACGCTTGTTTTTTTTTCTTTTCTTCTGTATTTTTTTTCCTTTGCTGTCACTCTCACTGCTGCTTTCTGAAGTGTCACTAGAGGAGGAGGAAGAGGAGGAGGAGGAAGAGGAGGAAGAGGAGGAGGAGGATTTGTTTTTATGTTTTTTGTGTTTACTTCTGCTCTTCTGAAGCTTTTTCTTTTTTCTATCTTTTTTCTTTTTCTTTTTTTTCTTCTCAAGTCGATCCAATTTCCTGTTATTGGGAAAAAACAGTAACAGGCTATGTAAAAATAGTCCTTTCACCAACAAATATAAAATTTTGAATACATAATAGTTTTTTAGAAGCTATTAAAAGTGGTATTCAAATACAAACACATTCTCTACTTCTATTAAATGACAATTTTCTTCCCTTTAAGTGGACATCCTGGCATAATGAAAGGATTGTAACATTAGCTGGACCAACTGCAAACTCAAATATAAAGCTCTAATCAGATGAAACATTTATTTTATGTATGTACTATTTTAAAATATAGAAATACTAATCAACATTACACTATCAAAATTCAAGAGCATATTCTCAAGAAATTCTCAATAACAATACACTTTACATTTTTTTAATACTGTTTTGGTTACATAAATTAAAATAATCACATTAGTTTTCAACAATTGTTTAGACTTATAAATAATTAGGACAATTCTATTAAGCCATTCTGAAATTCTAAAGAGTATTTCACATTCTCAAAGAGTAACTTGTTTATATGATATGTTTGAGTTACTCTGAAATAAAAATTTCTTCACTGGATTCTGTCCAGCCATTCTCAAAACTCCACATATTGAAACATCATGAGCTCCCTCTATTGGACTCAGCAGACATTTCTTGGATTCTTTAAATCCAGAGGGAGTCTATTTAACACAATTCATACTTACTTTAAATTTAAGCATTTTTCCGCATTCCTCATAAAATCATACAAAATGTAAAAAGAGTAATACATGGCTCACAATATTTGCTAAGAACAAACTGTATGCAAAGATATATACAAATCTATTATGAAAAGTAAAACCTACAAATAAATCTATTTCCAAATTAAATGTTCTGAAAAGTGCAGTGACTTTGTGGTGTAACCTGAGTATATCCTCTTACATTTATTTTCATATTACTGAAAGAAAGACAAACTGGTTATTACTACAGCTGAAGAATAAATCAACAAATGAATGTGATACATGGTTTAAGTACCTTAAACTTAGGATCAGAGTTGAATATGATATTAAGATGAAACATAAGAAAAAATGTAGTTGAATTCATTAAACAGACACTTTTTAATCACCTGAGAAGTTTCTGTTTTTGTTTGGTTGTTAGTGACTTCAAAAATTCGACTTCTGGATCTTCCTCGCCCTCGCTTGCAACATATTCCTAAGTCAACAAAGACATCATTAAATTGGTAGATTATAAGACAAGTTAGTTATCAGACAGGAAAGGGAACATTTATAAATAAGAAATTTTGTATTAGGGACATACCGTAGGTGCATATGACATTTTGGACTGGAAAGTGCAATTAAAAAATTTTTGTAGTCTACCTGCCAAGGAGGATCACGATGCCCTAGGAGGTTAAGATGACTGCTTTGCCACCATTAACAGACTTTATCAGGAGAGGATGATAGAGAAACACAGAATGTTTGTAGCATGGCTTCTACTCTCTGAAGTTTGAATTTAAACACTTGAGGGTTTAAATATTTTCTTTTTAATTTAATGAAACATAAAAACCAGGAAGATCATGAACTTCAGGGAAAAGTCAAAACATCCACAATTTTTGCCTTTGTCATTTCAACAGTACATTATCAAATATATTAAACAGTACAAATACACAATATATAGGTTATATGTACAGTCTCTAGCAGTCTGAGAAGGAATGTTACTCTTTCAGAGCAGCACAAGTTTATGCCAGTGGGAGTCTGGGTTTTAGTCTCAGCTCTGTCTCTAAACAGCCACATGACCTTAGGGAAATCACTTCTGTGGGCTCTCATTTCCTCATTAAATGAAATAAATGGTTTATATTAGAACATCTACAACCCTTTAAACTCAACCATTTTCTGGATCTATGTACAGTTTAATCAAGTAACTTTAAAATATTTTCCATAATTTTTAGGGGTTTGCTTTTATACACTTCTTTCCATTGGTTCTGTTTAATGTCACTTCAGGGATAAGTTAGCAGGAAGGAACAAGTAACAACCTTATCACCAGATCAGTTAGATATTTTATCCACATAAACCCAGAGGAGCAGTTTCGTTTATTAAAATATAGGTTTAAAAACAATTTCTAATTTAGGTTAAAATAATAAAGAAGAAAATCAAAATACGTTTCAGACATTTTCTTTGCTCTATCTTGCCTTCCTATGGATATATGTGTATTGGAAAACATTAAGTAGCAATTCACAAGCAATCACATTTAGATTTATAGACATTTTCAGCTTACTGATAAAAAGATCATTACCTGTGATGGATCATTTGCGGTCAAGTTTCTCCCCAGTACATTTCGTTTCAGTGCAAACCCACTGTTTCTCATCTCCGCTATTAGCTCCGAGGGGTGCATCGATGGCCCTGTTCACAAAAATCACAGTTTGAATGTATCATTTATATCTCTCTACCTTTTTCGGACTCCACAGTAGGAATGCAGTTGAAGCTTTGTTAAGTAAAATCACAGCTAAATCAACTCAATAATCTTCTGCTGAGCAAATAATCAGATATGATTTTCTAAAACAGCAGTCTGGAGATTCAGAATAGAAAATAATTGCATTTTTCTTTACGTGCTAGGGGATTCTCTTCTTATGTAACTTTGTCATGTTGAAAAGGATACACTTAAGTGTTATCTGCTTGCTAGTTTTTAGTATAAAATCAAAGCAAAATGATAAAAGACTGCAATTAAACTTTTAATAGTTATTCTCTCAGTGAGAATTCAATTTTAAGAGAGAGAGTTTTTAACGGTACACAAGCAATTTATTATTCTAGTTTCCAATTCAAAATTTCTACCCTTATTTATCAAACACCAATACCAAATACACTGCCATGTGGTTGCTAATTAACACACACACCACACATGCACACACACGTGCTATCCGTAACCATCAAGTACTTCAGTTAATCTTGCACGTATACAGAGTTTGAAACTTCTAATCATTAGTTTGGGGTTGGTGACAAGCAATTTTAGGCTGGCTATAGGTAGGTATGTTATATTTTCCACAAGCTGCTATTTCCACTTTTGCACAATCCCCAAACTTTCTGAAAAGCGAGCTTGTTTTGGTCACGTACCATGCTCTAAAGACAAATTATATGGACTGAACATAGATATAATTAAAAATTAAAAATTCTAAACATCTGTACCCTTCCCTCAAACATTATTATGTTTATGTAAGATAGCGACTCTTTCCTCCTTCTTTTGTATATTCCACTTTCTTTTTGTTTTCCCTGCAAGTAGCAAATAATGACAACATTTCATGGAAACTTTTTAAAGTTTCTGGCCTAAATCATTACACTGGCTTAAACGAACTGTACTGGGCAATATATCTGGAATACTGGGAAGAATAAGACAGTTCCTGCCAACAAAGAATTCATGGGGGCGGAGAGGACAGAGAAACACTCAGAAAATGATATTCTAGTTTGTTGATTAAATACGGCATCTAGTTTCTTTATCTTTTCACTGATTTATTGGTCTTTTGCTACTTATTTGCATGCTCATTTACAAGTTACCATAATAAACAAAAGGCAACAGGCAATAAAATTCAAATCTGTTCTCCTGTCAGTAGCATCTCCAGTAAAAAGGCTGGTCAGACAAGTTCAGGTGTAGGTTAATAACTTTTATTGGACCCGAGTCCATGGCTTTACCATTCTACTCATATTACCAAAAACAATTGAGAGTTGGCTATAGGTATTAGGGAGACAATTAGAAAAAACTGCCTATTTACTATAGTAAGGGAAATATTAATAATGTGATGTTTTAATTTACTGGGGGAAAAAGCCTTATTTAACTGAAAACAAAACAAAAACATCATAAAGCAGCATCTTGATTTCATTGATATTCATATTTCTTTTTAAAACAACATTGGATTTTTGATTTTTTTCTTTTATATAATTTAATTACTGTGACTACTTTAAGGACTTTTAGAAAAATTATTCAATTTGGTTGATAATACTGATAATAAGACATTAAGAAAAAAATCAAATTTTAAATATTAGTACAGATTGCCTCTAAATGGCATTGAAGTGCTAATATAATTAATAGCTTTAAATTAATTATAGAGTGTTTCACTTTGGTGGCTTCTCAAATTTCACATGTAGGAACATAATTTTATAAAGTAGAAAATGTCTTTCCTGAAGTGTCAAAACTGCACTTCCTTGTCAACAAGTTTTTTTAGATGTTAAGTGAATTCAGAAAGCAAACATGCTAAGAATCAGGACAAAAACCACTCCAGTAAAAGGCTAAAGAGCTTGGCCATTATGATGAGAGGGTACTGATTTCATCAATTTTCATCAAAAGATGGGTAATTTTAATAAAATGCTTTCAAAAATGTGCTTTAAAATTTTTCATTACAGTACTTCCAACTACTTCAAGAAAATGATTTCTTTTTCTCCAGGCTGACACAGATTATACAGACTATGAAACAAACCTTACTCTTCCATCATTTATATTTCTCCAAAACCTCAGCTGAGATTTTGTAGTATATATGCTTAGCATATGCTTCTACACTGTACGACTCTAAATACAGTGTTTAGCAAAGTACCTGACAAATAGTACTCAATAAATACTAACTTATTTTTGTCAGTAGCTATAAAACTTTTATGATTATTATATATTTTTCACAAAAAAAGTTCTTAGTAACATTTTTCAAAATCCAGTCATTCACTTCTTTTTGTACTTAAACTTTTTCCTTCTATCATCAAAAGTTCTAGGTTTAAAAGAGGTGACAAGCAGGTTTAATTAAGATATATTTAGCAAGATATCTCTATACTTTCATGTTATTGTGACAGTGGCTATGTAGAGTTAAATTGACAGAAATGACTCCAGCTCTCTGAGAACTCAAAATTTAATTGACACAGTATCAACAGATTATATGGATATGTTGAAAAGACACATTTTACAAATATGTTCAAATGCAAAATGACTACTTTTTTTGGACGCCTTAATAATTTAAATTACAGATGGAGTTGGGATTCAGGAATGTTTGGTTTGCTCTTAAATTTGCTATGGCAGAATGATTCTAGAGAATTTAGAAAAAGGGCATTTGTTTTAAAATGTAGATTTGTGAGGGCTCCTTTCTAGATAACTTCAGCCAGGCTGGGTTAAACCTCCATAGCATGAGAACCAGTGTTCCAACTTAAAAAAGCAGGTCTGCTGAAGAAACTGTTTTTAACATTCATTAATTTTGCAAACTTTCTTTGCTGGTGATATGTGAGTAAGCATCACAATACTGATTGTGACTATGGTACTCAGTTCTATGGCCTGATTAGACCCAGACTATTTTCAACTAGAATAATACCATGAAGTCAATGTCACAGGAAAAAAAAAATTCTCAGAAGGCGTATTATGTTGTACAAAATTATGTTTGTAAAGGATTTAATCTAGTCATTAAGAGCTTTCATTTTTATAGAACTAAGCAATAGAAGGTAAAAAATGTTCCATAGTAAAATAAGTATTTTATCAGAGAATAACATAGGAGTCAAAAGTGCTGGCTGAGAAAGGCCCTATCACCGACTTCACAATTAGAGGACAGCAGTCCCAGGTGAATCTCACAAATGGGACAGGAGGAAGACTAATGCTGAAGGCAGAGATACTTCTTGTGTTTCACTGTTAGCCTAGGTCCATCTGCTCTTCCCAAGGACAGCGGTATCTTCCTTTCAAAGTTCATTGTTCCTTTCAAACGAAGCATTACCTTCTACAGTTTTATGGTATTCAGTGGGAGAAGAGAGGACACTGAGTTATAGGTTCATTACGGCCGTATAGGAAACACTTCCCCCTCCTTCCCCCAAATTTAATATACTCATTTACTTTACAGGATGCTCCTGTTTGCTGAGACGAAAATGCTATTCTTAGAGTGAATATCATTTTGTTTACCATGACAGTGGTGATCAACTTTTTCCCTTCTTATTCTGTGTGTGTGTGTGTGTGTGTGTGTGTGTGTGTGTGTGTGTGTTTTAACTTTATACAATGAAAAATCTCAACACTAGGGAGAATAACGTAAAGAGCTCTATATACTCATCACACAGCTTTAACAATTATCAATATTTTGCCATTCTTGTTTTATTTATTACCTCCAAGTTTTTTTGTTTCTTTTTTGATAGAGTATTTTAAATACAATTTCAGACATCACTTTGGTATATAAATCACTAATAAGGGCTATTTCTTAAAAATAAAGCCCTAACCCCTTTATTACACTTATTAATACTGACAGTTTTAAAATCCAGTCAACATTCAGATTTCCCCAATTATCTCAAAAGTACTTTTTTACAGTTGGCTTGTTCACATTAGGATTCAAACAAGTTCCACATATTGCATTTGGTTCATATATCTCTTAAGTGTCTCCCTCCCTCTCTCTCTCTCTTTGAGGTGTAAATGACATATCTTAAATGTCTTTCAATCTAAAACAAGTAGCCACTTTTCCTCCACTCTGCCCTTATTGCTATTCATTTTTTTCCCTTCAAATCTTTATTGGAGTATAATTGCTTTACAATGTTGTGCCAGTTTCTGCTGTAGATATTCACTTACTGAAGAAACTGGTCACTTGTCCTGTAGAATTTCCCCCATTCTGGGTAGTGATGATATTTAATATGTTCTCTGGCTCTTGTATTTCCTGTAAATTAGCAGTTAGATCTAGAGGCTTATTATTAAATTATTCTGGTATTTTATAACACATTACTTTAGGGGAATAATGAAAAGTTTTCTAAAGTTCGGATTCAGGAAAATGACACCTGAAAGCAAACACATTTTTGCGAATAAACCAGACTAAGGAAAGATGGCTGAGAATTCATCCTGGTATGTTCTTGCTTTCACCATGTATTTACCATAGTCAGAGTAATAGTGATACAACCTTAAAAATGTGTGTGTTTGAAAACAAACCCCCAAACACATCACAAATAATGATTCTTATTTCCATGAAAAATATGACATTTATTTCTTCTTTCTTTCCCAAAACTAAACTGACTATATATTGTGAAAAAGCCACTCCCTGTCGCTAAATGTAAAAGGGACACTTAGAAACACTAGTTATAGTACATGATCGAGAGGGAGAATTATTAAAATTATCTTACACTTGTATTTGATTCCTCATATTACCTAACCTTTTTGCTTTGAAGAAATCTTATTGAAACTTATCTTTAAAAAAGACTGAAAAGGGGGGCACAGTAGGAGCATGCAGCACAAGTCCCAGGGAGAAAGTGAGCAAGGCTATTAATAACGTGTGTGGGTGATTTTTATTTATACAGATGAGAATGTTTTATGTATGATTTTCTAAAGGTTATGCAAGAACCAATTGTACTGAATTGTAATAAAACTGCTCCATACTGGGAATTTTCCTGACACACTGCCAGTTCATCTTAGTGGAGGCTGGAAACAATAGGGTTTCTTATTGCCCTTATCCTGAGTTCATACTGAAGAAAGCTAATTTGATCTCTATTAAGACATACAATGTAAAGGAAAAACTGAACATTTCATTTTTGCTTCTGTGTCTGGAAAATACACAAAAGCAGGGAAAGATGAAACTGCCCTTACTGTATGCTAGTGAAAAATGCTTTATTAAAAACAACCTTGCCTTACAGAATCAATGTTAAAGAGGCGTTATATTTGATTGTCTTTACACTTAATTTTCAACTTAATTTACATGCAGATATTTAAGTGATGATACAACTATCATTAAGTAATACACTGAATAAAGATAATAAAGTGAATTCATAGTCCTAGAAGACTAAGAAAAATCATTTGTGTTGTGATAAACATGAAGTATTAGAAGTCAGCACTATGTTTTAAAGACGTTATAAGAATATGAACGCTCTTGAAAGGCTGTGCATCCATGAACCTCAAAAACAATATGTTGAGTCAAAGAAGTCAGACACAGAAGAACACATACTGTATGATTCCATTTATATGAAGTTCACGAACAGGTAAAAGTAATATGGGATTAGAAATTAGAGTAGTAGTTGCAGATGGAGGATGCCAACTGGAAAGGGACAGAAGGGTGTTTACCAGGGTGATGGCAACGCTCTATGCTCTATATCTTGTCGAGACACTGGTTACATGCATGCATACATTTGTCAAACTCAAACTACTCTTAAGACCAGTGCATTTTACTTAAACATATATTAAGTCAGTCAACAGTAATTACTGAATGACTGAGTTACTACAGACTCTCACTACATTTCTATACTAGATCTCTCTCAAACTATGGAGAACCCTGCATAGGGAATTTCAACTTATTCCTCCCTAGCATATAACACAGAAAGTGATTTTACAAATTAGTATGTATTACTGAGGGCTTATTATTTTATCTCACTAGGTACTTGAGAAATAAAGAATAGAGAACTTGGTTTTTGCCTTCAAGCTTATAATCTTTTTGGGAAAATTAGTTCATATAAAAGAGCAGGAAAAATATAAACTGTAAATCTGTATTATAAGATATATTCAGAGAATAAGATGATAAACAATGATGTTTAGTACAGTTAGCAAAGCCACTCACTAAACTGTTATTTATTAAGCATGTACACTGTGCCAAGCATTGGGAATACAAAGATAAATAAGATACAGTACCTATTTCAGAAAAGCAATACTTTCTAAGAAAGAACTAGAAACTGAATTTGACTTTCAAACTCCCATAGGATTTAGGAAAAGGCATTTTAAATGAGTGGAACATGATGAAGGTTCATGTTAAGTTTGATTTGGGTAGAATTAGTAATATTTACGAAGTAGACTACATTTTATTCATTCGCCTTTTCCCAGGTAATCATTAGTTAATTTCCTTTACTTGAAGTTGGCAGACCTTGAGTAGATGGAATGATATTAATAGGAAGAGTCGTGTAAAAGAGAGTTATGACTGTGATCTGAGAATCATAATACCCCTTTGAGACTGTGGGAGATGTAGCCTCCACTAGCCCCACACATGCCTTTAACACAGAGCAGAGCCATTTACTGACAGAGCAGGATTGCAATTCATTTGTTAATGTCAATGGAATTTCAAGGCATAGCCACTCTAACAACAAATTTAATCACTGAATTATAATAGTGCTTATAAATAGTTCAAAATGAGTAACCATTTGTAATCACTTAAAATAGCCAAAATTTAAAGGACTACTCAAGAGCATCAATTTGACCTTTGAAACACTTTGAACTGACAAGCTTTACTAGCTTCCTCATGCATTTAAAAATATATGTTCCCGACTTATCAACTGCATTTTTTTTAACTTTTTATTTTTATATTGGAGTATAGCTGATTAACAATGTTGTGATAGTGTCAGGTGCACAGCAGAGCAGCTCAGCCATACATACACATGTATCCATTTTCCCCCAAACTGCCCCCTCCCATCCAGGCTGCCACATAACATTGAGCAGAGTTCCCTGTGCTCAACAGTAGGTCCTTGTTGGTTATCTGTTTTAAGTATAGCAGTGTGCACATGTCAATCCCAAACTCCCTAACTATCCCTTCCCTCCACCCTTCCCCCTGGTAACCATAAGTTTGTTCTCTAAGTCTGAGTCTGTTTCTGTTTTGTAAATAAGTTCATTTGTATAATTTCTTTTTAGATTCCACATATAAGCAATATCATATGATATTTTTCTTTCTCTGCCTGACTTACTTTACTCAGTATGACAATCTCTAGGTCCATCCACGTTGCTGCAAATGGAATTATTTCATTCTTTTCTATGGCTGAGTAATAACCGACAAGGGCTTAATTTTCAAAATATACAAAGAGCTCATAATTCAATTACAACAATGACAAAAAAGCAAACTACATATTAAAGGAGAGAAGAAATGGTGCCTAACTTTCCTTCTTTATTTTGAGGTCAATTCTTTACTAATTTTAATATCTGCCTATTTGAGGAGTTTAGCTTTAAAGAGATTCTGGTAACACAAATATTTTTTCTGCAGTAGAATTATGTTGAAGGATTTAAAAAAATTCTGCCATCAGATGTAGGGCTATCTCAGTAGCTATGCTGAGAGGATTTAACTTCTTCAAGGAGTTACATAAAAGAACTCCAAAACAGACACAGGTGGGATGTGCCAGAAGGGCAATTGAGTTTATCATCTTTCTTTCTAAATAAAGTCCCTCCAGCATGTTCCTAGGTATCTTTCTAATACAAGCTTATGATCTGACAATTACTTTGTCAAATTTCCCAAACATGTTCTCAAGCAACAAAAATTCCTCCAACATGAAAGGTTGATGGAAAGATGGAAGAACAGCATGTGGGAGCTCTGTTGCAGAAAATGCTATCAATGCTACAGCTTAGTGTAACATTCTTCAAGAAAAATTAAATCAAGTTGAGGGGAAATAAAGCAAGGAAAAGAGCACGGATATGCAAACATAGGTTTGCAACAAGATGTTATGGAAAAACCCGAATGAACTTTTTGGCCAACCCATTATTTATTAATTTTCATATTGTTTAAACACACTAAAAGCTTTGCTGTAAACATTCTCCCATTCTCACAACAAGAAAAAAGCTGTCAGAACTCAAAATCAACAAATCTTAGCTCTATCAGAGTTCAGGTCACAGAGCAAATCACTGCCCCCAAATGGGAGAGAGAGGTGATACAGAGACTCAGTTTACCAGGACCAGAAACCAACAGAGCCAGCAACTGGTAGAAATACTTAAAGGATAACTGACTACTCCTGCAGATTGAGCAAGAACTAGCTTGAGAGATGAAAACTCCTGGGGGCTCAACCTTAAAGGGGCCCCCATACTTTTGTGAGTTTTACTTCCAGAAGCCCCACCAGGTTCTCACTGTGAACATCAAAGAATAATCCTGCCTTATACTTCCCTTCCAACAGTAGGAAGAGAAAAGTAACCATCCTGAAATATGCATAGAGCATTTTGTTGTCCTGAACAAATGCTTAATCTCAAAGGAAGCTATTTTACCAGAGCTTAACCTACGTGAGGGAAGAAAAAAGTTGAGCAGTGGGGAAAAAAGCTGACAAACACTTGTGAAGGTTACAGCCCAGGAGTAGAGGCTCAATAGAAAGTGAAACCTAGTCATACAATTATAGAATGCTTCCCCTCCCTTCACACCTTACCATATCAGTAGGGCTCCTATAAAATAACAGAAGATTACAACTGAAGCCAGGCTCAACTCTATTAACAGAGTCTATAGGGAAACCCAAAGGTGACAGAAGAGACAAAAACGAGGACACCAGAGGAAATTTATCCTCTAAAATCCAAAGCTATAACAAAGAGTAAATACAACCTAATTTCTAGCCAGATAAACAAAATCTCACACTAAAGGCCTATTTACCTCAGTTCTGTCTACATGATACATCATGTCTGGCTTTCAACAACAAATTACAAGTATGCTAAGAGGCAAAGACCACAGTCTAGAGACAAAGCAAGCATCAGAATCAAACTCAGCTATGATGAAGATTCTGGAATTATCAGATTGGGAATCTAAAATAACTAAGATTTATATGCTAAGGGCTCTAATGGAAAGTGGACAACATGCAAAACAGATGGGTAATGTAAGCAGAGAGATGGAAACTCTAAGAAAGAATCTAATGGAAATGATAGAAATAAAAAACACTAACAGAAATGAAGAATGCTTTTGATGAACTCATCTGCAGACTAGGCATAACTGAGGAAGGAATCAGTAAGCTTTAAGATAGGTCAATAGAAACTTCTCAAACCGAACAAAAAATTAAAAAAAAAAATTAAAAAAAGGAAGCCAGAATATCCAAAAACTGTAGGACAACTATAAAAGGTGTAACATATGTATAACAGGAATACCAGAAGGAATACAGAGAAGAGAGAAAAGAAGAGAAAAACATATTTTAAATAATAATAGCTGAGATTTCTCAAGACTAACCATAGACACCAAACCACAAATCCAGGAAGCTCAGAGAACACCAAGGAGGATAAACAGCAAAAAACCTATACCTAGGTGTATGATATTCAAACTTCAGAAAATCAAAGATGAAGAGAAAATCTTGAAAGATGTCAGAGGAAGGGAAAAAAAGCTTTACTGAGAGAGGAACAAGGATAAGAATCATATGAGACTTCTCTTAAGAAACCATGCAAGCAAGAGGAGAGTGGAGTGAAATATTTAAAGGTTAAAAGGAAAAACCCACCAACATAGAAATTATCCAGTATCCAGTAAAATTATCCTTCAAAAGTGAAGAAATAAAGACTTTCTCAGACAAACAAAAATTGAAGACTATATTACTAGTAGACCCATCCTTCAAGAAATACTAAAAGAAGTTATTCAGAAAGAAGGAAATGACATAGCTCAGAAACTCAGATCTACATAAAGGAAGAGCAATTGAGAATAAATAAAAGATAAAATATTTTGTTTTTCTTATTCTTAACTGATCTAACAGATAACATTCAAAACGATAACTGCAACAATACATTGGATGCATTTTATAACTTATGGATTAACAAAATGTATGACAGTGATGTTATAAGGAAGGAATTGCACTATATAACAGAAACTGGTTTACTCTGTTATAATGTACTGGCACTACTCGTGAAGTGGTACAGTGTTACCTGTAAGTGGACTTAGATTAGCTGTAAATGTATATTGCAAATTCTGGGCAACAACTAAAATTAAAAAAAAAATGAAGCATAACTGATATGCTAAGAGAGGAGAGAAAATGGAATCACATAAAATACTCAATTAAAACCAGAGAAAGCAGAGAGTGGAAAACAAAAATGAAGAACAAGGGCAACAAATAGAAAACAATTATAAATATGGTAGATCTTAATCCAATTATGTCAATAATAGATGAAAAAAAAGATCCAACTCTATGTTGTCTACAAGAAACTGAATTTAAATATAAAGACACAGGGAGATTAAAAGTAAAGATATGGGGCTTCCTAGGTGGCGCAGTGGTTGAGAGTCTGCCTGCCAACGCAGGAGACACGGGTTCGATCCCTGCTCCAGGAAGATCCCACAGGCCACGGAGCGGCTAAGCCTGTGTGCCACAACTACTGAGCCTGTGCTTTAGAGCCCGTGAACCACAACTGTTGAGCCCGTGTGCTGAAACTACTGAAGCCCACGCACCTATAGCCCGTGCTCCACAACAAGAGAAGCCAAGGCAATGAGGAGCCCGCGCACCGCAATGAAGAGTAGCCCCCACTCACCACAACTAAAAAGAAAGCCTGCACACAGCAAAAAAAGAGAGCCAACACAGTCAATAAAATAAATAAATAAATTTATTAAAAAAAAAAAAGGTAAAGATATGGAGAAAGATATACCATGCTAACACTAATAAAATAAAGCTGGACTATTATATTAGTTTCAGATAAAGCAGACCTCAGACCAAGGAAATTTATCAAGGATAAAGAAACACAATAACATAATGAAAAAGGGGCTCATCCTCTGAGACATAACAATCCCAAATGTGTATGCACCTAACAACAGAGCATTAAAATATGTAAGGCCAAAACTAATAGAAATGATTTTAGAACTAGACAAATCCCGTTACAGTTGGAGACTTCCATGCTCCTCTGTCAGAAACAGACCCAGCAGGCAGAAAACCAGCAGGATATAGTTAAACAGCACCATCTATCAACTGGATCTAGTTGTTATTTATTGAATACTTCATCCAACAACAGCAGAATACACATTCTTCTCAAGCTTATATGGAACAGTCACCAAGACCACATTCTGAGCCATAACCTTAACATATACCTTAACATACGTAAAAGAATAGAAATCATATAAAGAATGCTCTCAGACCAAAATAGAATTAAACTAGAAACAATAACAGAATGATGGCCAGAAAATCCACAAATATTTGTAGATTAAATAAACACACTTCTAAATAACACATGGCTAGAAGAAGTTTCAAGAGAAACAATATTTTGAACTAAATGAAAATGAAAATACAACTGCTGTATAATAAAGAACTCTGTCCCCAATTCGTGGAAGGGAGCCTCTAAATCTTCAAGATTTCTTGAGTGATAGGAGTGTCTTTGTTATTCATTGTGAGCCCCTAGATAGGTTTTGCCAAGGAGATGACTCAGGATGGGGCTGGCCACACCAGAAAGGCCAACCAAGTGATTAGAGGGTTGGAGCTTTGAGCCACATATCAGCCTGACCTCTGGGGCAAGGGAGAGGGATGAGGGGTTGAGTTCAACCACATGGCCAATAAGTCAATGAATCATGCCCGTGTAATTAAACCCTAATAAAAACTCTGGACAGCCTGGATGAGCTTCCCTGGTTAACAGTACTCTGAGCATATTGGTACATCCATGTGTAAGGAAGATGACATGTCCAGACTCCGTGGAGAGAGGACACTGGAAGTTAACATGTTTCGGGTAGGGAGAGACAAGCCAATTTTGTGTTAAAGTATGAAATTTTTCTTTTCTACATATTGTATAATTCCATTTATATTAACTGTCCAGAATAGGCAATTAATGGTTGCCTAGGACTGGGGGAGACTGGGGACTGGGGACAGGAACTGAGGGGTGTGGGATTTCATTCTGAGGAAATGATAATGTTCTAAAATTGACTGTGGTAATGGATGTACAACTCTGTGGATATACAAATTCAAAGCCATTGAATTGTATACTTCAAATGGGTGAACTGCATGGTATGTAAATTATAACTCAATAAAGCTGTTAAAAAAAACACATGCTCAGGGAAATGAAAACACAAGCCACAGACTCAGAGAAAATATTTGTAGAAGACATCTGATAAAGGACTGATACCCCAAATATACAAAGAACTCTTAAAACTCAACAATAAGAAAGCAAGTAACCCAATTAAAAAAAAAAATGGGCCAAAGGCCTTAACAGACACCTCGCCAAGAAGATATACAGATGGCAAATAAGCATGTGAAAAGATGTGCTGCATAATATGTCATCAGGGAAATGCAGAATAAAACAACGAGGTACCACTACACACCTATGAGAATGACCAAAATTCGTAACACTGACAATGCCAAATGCTGGTGAGACTGTGGAGCACCAGGAACTCTCATTCACTGTTGGTGGGAATGCAAAATGGTGCAACTACTTTGGAAGACAGTTTGGCAGTTTCTTATAGAACTAATAAACCGCATGATCCAGCAATCACGTTCCTTCATATTTACTTAAATGAGTCGAAAACTTATGACCACACAAAAACCTGCACATATATGTTTACAGCAGCTTTATTCATAACTGCCGAAACAGGGAAGCAACCAAGATGTTCTCTAGAAGGTGAAGGGATCAATAAACTGTGGTCCATCCAGACAATGGGCTATTATTCAGCACTAAAGAGAAATGCGCTATCATGCCATGAAAAGACATGGAGGAGCCTTAAATACATATTACTAAGTGAAAGAAGCCAATCTGAAAAGGCTGCATACTATAGATTCCAACTGTGTGACCTTCAAGAAAAAGTGCAACTATGCAGACAGTAAAAAGATCAGTGGTTGTTAGGGGTTGGGGGGAAGGAGGGATGAATACTTAGAGCACAGATGATTTTTTAGGGCAGTGAAACTACTCTGTATGATACTAAAATGGTGGATACATGCCATTATACATTTGTCCAAACCCATGGAATGTACCCCACCAAGAGTGAGCCCTAAGGTAGACTATGGACTTTGCGTGATAATGATGTGTCAATGTAGGTTCATCAATGATAACAAATGTACCACTCTGATGGGGAATGTTGATAATGGGGGAGGCTGTGTATTTGCGGGGGTAGGTGGTATATGGGAACTCTCTGTGCTTTTCTCTCAGTTTTGCTATGAACCTAAAACTACTCTAAAAGATAAAGTCTATTAAGAAAAAACACAAATAAGACTGAAACAAAACAAACAAAAAGATTAAGTAGGAAACATACAGATATATGTGATCATTAAATCTATTAAAGCCAAAATAACCAAAACAAAAAAACCCACTTGCTTTGTTGAAAACCACCACTGTGGATTTAAAAAAAATGATGTTTAATTTCAATATGCATTAAAAACATGAGTCAGTAACAGAAGGTAAGAGGCAATGATAAGAATAAGGGCTACAGAGTATAAACAAAAGGCCGGTGGGCCAGGCATTTAGTTACGCTGTAATATAAAAATATTTTATAAAAATGCAGTCACCACTGAAGCTTATCAGTTCCATATATAATTTTGATGTATCTAGAGTGGACAAAAACTTATAAAGTTAAGATGATCTTATCAGTAGAAAAGATATTCTAAACCAGCTTAGTCAAAAGAAGCATTCTGATTGCCTAATTTAACTTTGTAAAGGAGAAGTAAATCTTATAGCTGGTCTCTGTAAACCTCACAGCTGGAACATTCTAACAGCACCTTGCAGTTTCCAGTGATCAAAGTAAGTTACTTTATATACTAAACTAAGAATTTCATAATAGAAGTAATGGAACACCAGGGGGTGCAGTTATCATGAAATAATTACACTCCTGGGAGATTACAGGCACAAGGCTGTACCCCAGGGGTGTGATTATCCCATGAGAACCACATCCACTGAAATTGCCTTATTGCAAAAATAATCTCTATTCACTGGTGAGACATTATTCAATAGGTGATTTTTTTAAATGAAAAGATTTTTTTAGCTTGAATCAGCAAGTGGATTAGGAAATTGGCCAGTTTATTTTTCATTGCATTCAAATTCAAATATAACATCATTACTTGCTTTCCTATTCAATACAGCAGAGTATCTTTTATTTTGTTTTTGAGAAACCTTTAGGAGTTTCTATTAACGTTAGTTAAGTGGTACTGTTAAATTCAGGTCAAACTTTAAAAGGTATTAAGTGAGCAATACCATTTTAAATAATTTATTTCTATGTATAAGTTTCAATTCCTCTAATATTCATTTAAAAATTATAAATGTATAACCACTGTTAATATTTTAGTCTATCTCCTCCAGGCATTTTTATTTTTCTAAAAGTATCTCTCTATATGTCTACCTAAAGATGTAAAGAGAAACATGAATGGAATCCATGTAATCAACCTGTTTTATAATCTGCTTCTTTATTTGACCAAATGCTGTAAACAACATCCATTCATTAAGTAATCTTCCTATTATTTTTAATGGTTACATAGTATAGTATTGTCTTGTGACAATATCCCATAATTATTCACTTATATCCTTTTATTAGATACTTAGGTTCTCTACCTGTATGACTATTATATGCAATGCTTTACAACAAAATCTCAGGACGTATCCATGATTATTCCTATAGGATAAATTCATAACTGTGTAATATTAGTAAAACATAATTTAAGCAAACAAGGTCCTGTTTCCCAAATCTTCAATTGTTCTTACATATAGCTGAAGCTGATGGTTCTCAACTCTGACAGTGCATCAGAAATAGATCAGTAACTTTCATCATCTTATGTGGTATTACAGATGGTGAAAGTTACTGATCTATTTTTACCATAATCTTATCACAGAGTTCAGCACTTTGAGGTATTCTTAGAAAAGTAAGACACAGGATTTAAGAAATTTAAAATACTGCTTAATTTTTTTTTTTACTTGATATATCCTGGTATATCCTCACATGTCAATACAGAGCAATAGTTTGATTCATTTACCAATATCTAATGGCTATATCGTATTCCATTTTGGCTATATTGGTATTCCAATTAATTCTATAATTTATTTTTAAAAATTGAAGAAAAACTTTTTTGGCCACGCCGCACATCATGTAGGATCTTAGTTCCCCAACCAGGGATCAAATGCTTGCCCCCTTCAGTGGAAGCGTGGAGTCTTAACCACTGGACCACCAGGGAGTGCCCCATAATTTGTTTTTTTAAAAATACACTAATAAAGTGCTTACCATGTGCCAGGTGCTATGCCAAGCACTACACATATATTAACTCATTTAGTTCTCATAACAACCTTAGGAGGTAGGTACTAGTATAATACCTATTTTACAGACTCTGCAAATTGAGGCACAGAACATTCAAGCAGCTTGCTTAAAGTCACATGGCTACTAAGTACAGAGCAGGGGTTCCAAATCAGGCATCTACGTACCTCCACACCTCCACAGTCTGAATGTATGGTTCCTTCTGTGTAGAAGGTTGTTCCTTCTGCCTGAGATACCAAATGCTCTTCTCCGAAATCCTGCATGGTTGCATTTTTCTGTCATCTTGGTCTCAGCCTAACATCACTTCCTCAGAGGGGCTATTCCTGACCGCCTCATGCAGTTATTCCCCATTTAGTTCTTATCACAGTATCCAATGTAATTTTCATCACAGAATTTATAAATACCTAGTACTTTCTTTTTTTTAAAAAAATTTTATTTATTTATTTATTTATTTATTGACTGCATTGGGTCTTCATTGCTGTACGTGGGCTTTCTCTAATTGTGGAGAGGAGGGGCTACTCTTCATTGCGGTGCATGGGCTTCTCACTATGGTGGCTTCTCTTCTGCAAAGCAGAAGGGCTCTAGGCACACAGGCTTCAGTAGTTATGGCACGTGGGCTCAGTCGTTGTGGCTCACAGGCTCTAGATCGCAGGCTCAGCAGCTGTGGCACACAGGCTTAGCTGCTCCGCGGCATATGGGATCTTCCTGGACTAGGGATCAAACCTGTGTCCCCTGCATTCGCAGGCAGATTCTTAGCCACGTGTCACCAGGAAAGTCCCTGTACTTTCTTATTTATTAGTCTATTTTGTGTCATTCCCAATAGAATGAAAGAACCTCTTCTGTTTTGCTATTGTGTTCCGAGAGCCTAGAAAAATGCCTGGCACAGAGTTAAGTACTCCATATTGTGATTGTTAAATAAATGAGTTTACCAACCCCTTACTGATAGACATTTAGCGTTATTTCTGATCTTTTACTACTATAAACCTTTGAGCATCTACCTTATCACTTTCTTACTATAAATTCCTGGATGTTGAATTTCCAGTAAAATGATATGCATGTTCTTAACACTTTTGATACATATCATCAAATGACTCTTCAGAAAGGCTGCTCCAATTTATCAATTGTGGATTAAAATAGTCATTTTATCATACCTGCTCCAACACTGGATGTGTTGTTCTTTTAAATCTTTAGCACACGTTCTTTTGGTTGTTGTTAGTAGACTTTCTAATACAGATTCAAGAGAAAGCAGGTCTATCAATTACTAAATAAAGGGCTACCTTAGTCTACAGTCTACATCCTAGTCTCCTAGTATCCTGGAGTCATCCTACTCGTTCTCTCCAAGCAGGATCAAAGTAAGACAAGGCTGAGGAACAAAGACAGCAGCTGCCACTGCCTGCCCCTAGCCAACACAGGGGTCATGCATCTGGAAGGGCACCACAAGGATGGAGAAAGGACGGAGAAAGATGCAACCCCTTCCAGAAAACAGAATATACTTTTCAAATGTAACAACAGATCCCTGTATAAGTACCAAAATTAGTGGTCAGAGATATTTGTACCAATGGGTTCTGCATCCTACTGCACCCTCATGTTCTCTGGGGCTTTCTTTGGCGGCTTCTCTCCCTTCCTTCACCAGCTGAGTGAGGGCAGGGGAGAGGGCGCACAGCATGTGAGTTTAAGAGTACCTGCACTATGGCATCAGCAGGGCATTCTTTTGTCAGAGATTGCCAGACGAAGGTCTCTATGGATACTCTTTCACCACTGGGCAAACAGTTTTCCCTCTACTTAAGATGTGGTTTTTTAAAACTTTTTAAAAGACCAGTAAGGATTTTTAAAAAATCAGTTGTAATATTACACGTGGGTATTTCCTCTACCCATTCTGACATTCATAACACCATTAATGAAACAGTGGCAAACTTGATAATGGATCAAATTCTTAAACTCCTAATATGAGAACTAGCATCTTGAATTCTACAGCCTGCATCTGGCTTGCTCGAAGGAAGCTATAGCTATAGAAGAGAGGCTGATTTCTAGCTATAGAAGAGAGGCTGAAGGTCATAGGCTGATTGAGGGTGAACCCTGGGCTCAGAGGTGGCAGTGAAAGCCTCAGGGAGTCTAAAGAGGTACATCAGAGGCCTAGATTAGCTGAGAGGATGGGGCTTCACGCTGAGAACATTTGCTTCAATAAAGCAGCTCTGCCTTTATATGTTCTATATGCTGGGATTACATGTAGGATTTATTTTAAAAAATTTAAAAAAGGTTCTATAGCTGTTTAAAAAACTCTGAAAATCTCTTGAGTTATACTGTTATCCTTATTTTCAAACAAAGAATTAAACTCATAAAAGTGAAATGACTTAAGGATACAGAGTTAAGCAGGTTATTGCTATTATGATTCATTATGAGTTACTGTTGGATTAGTGTGGCTGTCTCAACAACATACTAACAAGGCACTGATAAATTTCAGTTAAAACTTCTCAGTTTTAATGTCTTTCTATAAAAAGAACCCAAATGATCCAAACCAAATTAGACCAATTTTTCTTAAGTAGACAGTAAATATGCAGGAAGGTAAAATTAATTTTAATATATTTAACATCTTTTACAACTCAACTTTGATTTTATCTCTGAAACAAAAAATGCAATTTGTGGCTTTTGTCCAGCCAGTTTTATACCTCAGGAGGACATGAATATAACAAATAGCTATTTCTTTCTTCTATTTTTAGGTTACCAATCTGATAAACTATGTTTAATACATCTGTTCCTTTTAAAATCAATTTCATAGGCCCCTTGGCTAGAAAAATTAAATTAAATTCTAAAACACAGCATTTCAAATTCAAAATATATGACGAGTTTCCCATTGACCATCATATTTTGCGAATGTAATCTAACCCCAGAAAACCAAACCAAACCAAAACCCAGCGAGACTTAAAAAAAAAAAGTTATTTTCACTTTCCTTGTTTGTCCTGTATGTAGTCTAAAACAAACAAATAAATTATGTCTAGTGCCTACCTGAGCCATCAGTGGGAACTGAACTTGCATTAATTCCAGAAAGACCAAACAAAGGACATTCTCGATCTGTATTGACATGACCCCATTTGTGACATTTAATGCACCTCACGTTTCGAACCTGAGAAAGAGTAAACATTAATTACTTTGGTTATTAAAATACTAAACATCTAACCGATGTTCAACTCCCTGCTCCTTAGGAGAATTTAAATTAAATCAGTCTTGTTTTTAAAAGATCTCTAGGGAAAGAGACTCCACAACTATATTTCACAATGTAATTCAAACACTAAAATCTTTCATTATAAATTATGCCTAAAAGCTAAGCTGAATCCTATTTTTTTTTTTTTGAGTGTTACATGGTGGCAATAAAACAATGTCATCCAAAAAGAAATGGTAAAATATCAAAAAAGAATGATGTCATGGCTTAATTTTAAAGTCTCTAATTTTAAAAAGTTAATCTTTGAGGTTTCAATTTCCTAAACCAGGGGCTGGCAAACTTTTTCTGTAAAGAGCCAGATAGTAAATATTCTAGGTTTAATGGACCAAAGGTCTCTGTTGCAACTACTCAACTCTGCCAATATAGCAGGAAAGCAGCAGCAGGGAATATGTACATGAATAAGTAAGGCAGTGTTCAAAAAAATGTTATTTATAACAAGGACCTGGCCATCTGGTGATAGTTTGTTACGGTTCTAAACAGCTTTTTTTTTTTTTTTGAGTAGCAGGGTTTTATTGAAATTCAACACCTAGAAATGTGCTTGCTGTGTCCATTATTTTTTTTAAGTACGATCAAAACCAGACATTTATTTATTTATTTAAATATTTTTTATTTATTTATTTTATTGGCTGTGTTGGGTCTTTTTTGCTGTGCACAGCTTTCTTTTAGTTGTGGTGAGTGGGGGCTACTCTTCGTTGTGGTGCACGGGCTCCTCATTGCCGTGGCTTCTCTTGTTGTGGAGCATGGGCTCTAGGCGCATGGGCTTCAGTAGTTGTAGCACATGGGCTCAACAGTTGTGGCTCACGGGCTCTAAAGCGCAGGCTCAATAGTTGTGGTGCACAGGCATAGTTGCTCCGCGGCATGTGGGATCTTCCTGGAGCAGGGATCAAACCCATGTCCCCTGCATTGGCAGGCAGATTTGTAACCACTGCGCCACCGAGGAAGCCCAAAACCAGACATTTAAAACAAACTGGCTAGCCTGGCAGGTAGAGAAGAGTGCACCTCATTTTAAATGGATGAAGTGGCGTTCGACTCTCTTTTGAGTGTCACAACAACATACTTTACTCGCCAGACAGCACGTCCAAAGTACCAGCCTTTATGGAAGCTATTACTCTCAGGGGAGAGGTTAAGAAACATCCTAGGAAGCCCAACAAATAGTTTTATATATATATATTTTCTACCTTGAGCTAATTCTCCAAATTCCTTGAAAACTGCAGAGACCATTATCATTGTAATCCTCATTATAAAACTGAGTCCTATCTTTTATCAGTTTACTACATTTAATGTTTTCTCTCCTAGTCCTTCTATTATCTAATACAAATAGAAACCATACAGCCTCTTTTCAGCTTGAATACCTTTTGGACAACAATATAAAGAAGTGTTTATTTAAAAAAACTTATTCTTACAGTATAAATATGTGTCACTTGCCTGAATACCAAAGGGCTGATCTCTGATGTTCATGTCATCTTTGGCATATCTATTAAGGAGAGAAAATGTACAATGTTAATAATTTAATAATTAAACTAAAAGTAGTTTTATAGTTCTAAGTAAATTATGAAATGTACAACATCAATAAATAAATAGAACCAAGAAATCTAGTATTTCCAAACACAACTTCATTAAGGATCCACTCTGATGATCTGCAATTTAAAAAAATTAAAAAAATAAACATAAAACTAAAGACTATGATCAAGCAAATTAGTTGCATAAGATAAATCATTAAAAATAACTTTTCACATTAGTTTCTTTCTCTAGTGAATAAAAAGGCAACATAAGATGGGATATCAGATAAATTTAATGATACATATTTTATCTTAAAAGAAGACCATCCAGTAATCCCACTACTGGGCATATTCCCAAAGAAAACCATAATCCCAAAAGAAACATGTACCATAATGTTTATTGCAGCACTATTTACAATAGCCAGGACATGGAAGCAACCTAAATGCCCATCAACAAATGAATGGATAAAGAAGATGTGGCATATATACACAATGGAATATTACTCAGCTATAAAAAGGGATGAGATGGAGCTATATGTCATGAGGTGGATAGACCTAGAGTCTGTCATACAGAGTGAAGTAAGTCAGAAAGAGAAAGACAAATATTGTATGCTAACTCACATATACGGAATCTAAAAATGGTACTGATGAACTCAGTGATAAGACAAGAACAAGGACGCAGATGCAGAGAATGGACTGGAGAACTCGAGGTTTGGGGGGGTGGGGGTGAAGGGGAAGCTGAGACGAAGCGAGAGAGTAGCACAGACATATATACACTACCAACTGTAAAATAGATAGCCAGTGGGAAGTTGTTGTATAAGAAAGGGAGTTCAACTCAAGGATGGAAGATGCCTTAGAGGACTGGGACGGGGAGGGTGGGGGGTACTCGAGGGAGAGTGGGGGGAGAGTCGAGGGAGGGAGGGAATACGGGGATATGTGTATAAAAGCAGACGATTGAACTTGGTGTACCCCCAAAAAAATAATAAATAAAATTAAAGAAAAAAAAAAGAAAACCAGTTCTTACTTTTCTCGTGGGGCCCCTTTTTGCCATTCAAATTTGTATTCGGTCTCTCCTTCTGTTTCTTCTTTCTAAAAATATTCATGAAAGTCTTTCAATTTCTCCATAAAATTACAATCTATTGCAAATAAATCCAAACATAGAAAATAGTACTTTACCTCTTTGTTTTCTTGATTGCACATTAAAAATATGGAAGGAAAAAAAAGTAGGTCAAGTTAAAAACTTCAACATAAAAGTTTGCTATCATATACTACACTATGATATCATGGTATTTAACAGTAACTTATAAGAATGTATTAGTTTGACTTTTTTTTTTCCTTCAGAAGATACAGTTCAAATCACTGAAGGATAAAAAACAGCATTGAATAAGAGACAGTATTTAATAAGCACATTAACTTCTAATCTTTAAACTTTTATATTTTTCACTGACAGTGAATATTATGCTTTCTATTTACAAGTATACTCAGTAAGAAGAACTGAACATACAAATTATAAAAGAATAAATGTACTTCTGGTAATGCTGATATTTTTTTCCGCCCCAAAGGACAAGCCCTTAAATTATTACTAGATTAGACAAATATTTTTAGTATTTATTCTACTGTATTGATTGCAGTATTTTAAAAAATTATTTTAGAGAATAATAGCAATTTTAAAAGATGAAGAGCAACTTCTAGAAAAATGTCTGTCATAAGAGTTCTTAATCTTTAGTTGCATGCACATCAAAGACTTAAAAAAAGGGAAATAACCAAGTACCTTTTTTAGCCCCTGGTGGAGCCTCATACATGAAATTAAGGCCATTCTTTACACGTTCATCTCCCATAAGCAATCTAAACAAAACAACACATAAAGTTAGCAATTTTTTGTAGGAGGAAAAAAATTACAGAAAAACTGTCCCTCTATACCCCTAAATCCTAAGGGAATTAGGATAAACTATTTTTATTAGAGATAAAGTTCCAAAACTTTACTCCACGGATTAGATGACATCTGAAATATCTGAATGGAAATTTCAACAGTACTGCCTCTTTAGTAACTGGTTTTAAGTTCTGAGAGATCCTCCCAACTGAAATGAGGGGAAAATGTCATGCTTTCCTTAAACTTTGAAATGCTGTTGAAAAGTGACAACTTTGAAATCCTATATGCCAACACAAATTTGGAATTAAGTTAAACAGTGCCAACATTTTTTCTTAATTGTGAGGAATCAAACAGTTTTAGAAAAATGAGTCTCTCTGGAATTTCTTTAGGAAGTCAAATCCAGTTATGCTTGTAAGAGCCAACATCAGTAGGAGAACCAAATTCTTTAGCGAGGCCGATGAAGAGAGAACAGTTTAAAGATAATCTGCAACAGGTTAATTACTATGATGGACTCAATATCTGCTGCATCTTAATAATCATTTTCTTTTTTATCATTTGTTTTAACATCAAAAGTTCCCTGTTTGGGTTCTGTTTAGAGATATGCTGTGCTTTTTTAGAAAAAACCTCTGCTACAAATTGAATGAATGGTCAAGTTAAAGTTTTAATTCATAAGATCCAAGTAAAGTCCTGAGTATAAGAAAGTACTTTGATCCATCAATTCTACTCCTAGGCATATACCCAAAGGAACTGAAAGCAGGGAGCTGAACAGGTTTTGTATGCCAATGTTTACAGCAGCATTATTCAAAATAGCCAAAAGGTAGAAGCAATCCAAGTGTCCACTGATGGATGAATGGGTAGACCAACTGTGGTATATACACACAATGGAATATTACTTGGCCATAAAAATGAATAAGTTGTGATACATGTTACAATATGGATGAATCTTGAACATGTTATACTAAGTGAAATATGCCAGACACAAAAGGACAAATATTGTTTAATTCCACTTATATGATGTATCTAGAATAGGCAAATTCATAGAGACAGAAAGAATACTGTTTACCAGGGTCTGGAGGGAGGGGGAATGGAGAGTTACTGTTTAAAGGGTATAGAGTTTCTACTTGGGGTAAAGAAAAAAAATTTTTGCAAATAAGGCAGTGGTAATGGTACACAACGCTGTGAATATAATTAATGCCACTGAACTGCACACTTAAAAACAGCAAATTTTATGTATTATATATTCCCACCCCCAGAAAAGCATTTCATTTATATTGAAACAAAAATAACATAAAATCAAAACTGGAAGATCAGTTTCATTTTGTGCAAAACTCAATAGATATACAAAATAAAGGGAAAAGCTACAATATTGGCATTTTCCAACTTCAAGTAAAAAACCTGTACAGATTCTTTCTTCCTTCCTTCCTTCCTTTCTTCTTTTCTCTTTCTTTCTTTCTTTGCTGTTGACTCTAAGCAGAGTGAAATATACAGACTTTTGGACATCTTTTTATTTATCCAGTTAGAATAATCATATGATTGTCATCTTTACAAACAAAAGTATGTAGGGATCAATAGCCACAAACATTAAGACAGCTAAAAACTTAAAAGGGAAAAAATAGAGTATTAAGGAACAGAACTGGCTATCAAGGACAACACTTTTGCATGAGGAAAAAAGAAAAATGTAGCAAATTACTCCAAATACTCATAAATTTGCTTTTATATACTCATAAATTCAAACAAGCAAACCTAGAAGCAATGAACACACCTAGTGTCTAGATCCTGGCTTCTAAATAAAATCCTGGTTTCCTTTTATTTCTAAATAAAATAAAATCCTGGTTTTCTCCAATAAAAGGAACCAGGTTGATTCCAATGCTGGAGCAAGGAAAAATAAAAGACAAGTTTTTGACGATCTTATAGTGCCAGGAAGTAGTTTTTTTTTTTAAAAAGGATGGGGCATGTTACATGGACATAGGAGTCAAGCTGATAGAGCAGGCAAAGGCCAAAACTGGAACAATTTGAGCAAAAAAATAAATAAGGTATTGGATTACAACCTATTAAATAAATATCTGAGTCCATTCTGATAGAAATAAATGATTAAATAAGTGAAGGAAAGAGAAAAATCTTCTTTCTAGAAAAATTCAAATTAAAAAATGTAGAGGGATTTTTAAGAGAAATAGAAAAATCACTATTAGAATACCACAGTAATAACTGATGCAGGCAAGATCTATCAATGAATACTAATATCAGTGGGCAAAGTTCAGGGAGAAACAGGATATTTGCAAAGCTTCAAATATTTCCACCTCTATCTCTTTATTGGTGTAACTCAACCAATATCCAATTCAGGATATTTCCTGAATATCCTCTTCACCTACCCACTGTGATCATCTTTAATAAGCTTTTACTATATGTAAATCAGGGTTTCTCAACAGTAATGCTATTGACATTTTGGACTTGATCATTCTTTGTGTGCATTGTAGACTGTTTTGCAGCATCCCTAGAATCTACCCAGTAGATGCTGGTTATCACCCAACCCCTGAGTTGTGACAATCAAAAATATGTCCAAATGTTGCCACATGTCTCCTGGGGGCAATAATGGCCCTAGGCTAGGAAATAAAGATCTAAACCCTTACCATTATTCATAGTTTAGCTTAAACGTCACCTCTTTCATAAAGTGTTACCTTGTTATCCCAAATGGAATTTTTCTGTCTTATGCTAGCATGCCTCAGTTTTTATAACAGTGTGTTTTCAATTGGTTATTACCTTCAGCCTTGAACTATATGTATGTATATATTCCTTATTAGGTTTTCTTGAGGGTAGAGAGAAACTACGCATTACACTTTTATAGGCCACTACAACACCATTTGTTGTCTTGCATGAAGTAGGTACTCCGTAAAAGTTAACCAGATTAAATAAATTAGTGAGAAAAATACTTAATTGAACTAAACGTTTTATTTCTTTAATTTTGCTCTCCATATACCATGTTATATTTTAAAGAGAGTATTTGGTAATAGTTTAGCATTACTTTGCTTAAGTTCCATGTTTTGATGAAATCTAGGACTGAGTGAAAGAGAAAGTATCTATCCAACTAAAGCACCACTATTCATTTGCTTGATTAACCAAGAGAAGCCAGCTTCAGAGTTAGATCTGCAAATACAAACATAAAATGACAATAGCTAAAGGGCAGGTACTGTACTGTAGTTAACCAATGAAGAACTCTAGCTCTGATCCTGCCATTAACAGAATAATGACATGCAGGTCAAGTAGAGACACTTCAATTCACTTCTTGAAGCTGTCCTGTGTATCTTTTTAATTTAGTGTATGTTAAAGAAATATCTTTGTAAGAAGCCTCAGTAGTTCATGTATAGACATTTATTTTTCTTCTAAGTGTTGTATAAGTTGGAACTTCCCTATAAAATGTATGTGGAGTCACATCCATGTTTTATGTGAATTACGCGTAAAGTTGGAAAAAGTGCCCATCTATCAATATAAGAGTGAAGATAGTTCACAGGGAATACAATCCTATCACTGGGGAATTCAATTCAAAAAACCTAATTTAATATATGATTCAGTAAGGGCTACTCTCATGCAATTATTTATTCTAAAAACACCACATAGTGGAATTTCTTACCTATTATCATATGATTCTTGTTCTTTAAGATATTGTTGCATTAATTCTTCTTGTTTCTTCTTATCATATGATATTTTCTGTTCTGCCATCCATACCTACAGTAGTAAAAAGTAAAAAACTTAAGTAGGAAGTTTGCTCTCTTTTATAATAAAATATAAAACGCTATTGTATATAAAAACAATCTATTCTGGTCATAATGTCATCATCACAAAACAACAGTTGAAAGATGTGATTTGTGCTTTTATACAAGTCCTTAAATATAATAACTCAAAACAGCTAAACTTTCAGGCAAGAATGTCACACTTGAGAACCACTCTGAGCTCTTGGGGTACAACAGCTTCTTGTATTCAGTCCTTCTGCTGTTTCAGAGATAAGAATGACCATCTCTCTACATGGAATATGTCTAGTCGAGAACACACACAGGGCACAACCAGTAAGGTTAAATGATGCCCACAGATGCCAGTGGGTGTCACTGACACCCCAAGAGAGAAATGGGAGACAAGAAGGAGAAAAAAAGGAAAGGAGATGAAAGGTAGTTGTAGAAAAAAAGGAAGAGACGAGCGGAAACAAAGAGATAAGACAGAGGTGCATCTGATGTCCTGCAGTCGCTCAGGGGCACCACCATCACAGGCTGACTGCGTCCCTATGTGAGATTCTCAGAACCACAAAAGTGGTGAAGGCAAAAAGCCCACACAGCTTGTGCAAGGATATTTAATCATGTTACTTCCAGGTTTAAAAGGTATCAGTGACTTCCCACCTCCTTTAAAGTAAAGGACAAAGTGTTTGATAACCATTCAACATAAACAGCAAGGCAAAATTTCTCTCCCAACAAGCTAAGTTTTAAGAAGGTAAATTCAAGGAAAAATACTTACATTGATAAAATTATAATTATTAACTGTAGTTGGGGGCAGTTAAGTCTGGGGAGAAGGATGGGGGACAAGACTAGCATTGTTCAACTTTAGATGAAAACAGGGATAGTTACTAATATATAATAGTGCTCAGATAGGAAGAATCTTTGGGGACCACAATCTGACATTAATATGGAGATAAAAGCAGAAACAGAAATGAAAATGAAAAATGAAATGTCCTTTAGGGACAGAATATACCAGAAATTTCTTTTGGTATAAGTTCCTGAAAGTTTCTTCCACTGCCTTCATAACTAACATAATACATATGCCATAACTAATACACCATTACCAATGTAATGTTACAGTAGAAGAAAAGTCTACACTTGGGATAGGCAGTAAAAGGCACATGTTTGGAATTTTCACTGTAGCTCAAAATGCAAAAAGTTGCAACAGAGAAATGCAAGGTGTCACTGCCTGGTCAAATAATATATTAATAATAATATTCTAATGAATAACATTACTTCTGACAATAACTACCATTTATTTAAAGCTTTAGATTTTACAAAGTTATTTTATTAGTCTCAATTGCTCAAGGGCTTAAATATATGAATATTTACAATGAACTAGAATAAATAGTAAAACATATTCTTGCCTACAAGAATCTGCTAATAGAAAATCATACTAACCTTTCTGTATGTTTATATTTCACAATAAAAAAGATAGGAATTGTGTAAATAAATAATAACAATATTTGGGCCTGGGCCGAGGGTGGGGGAAGGGGACACATCATGACTGTGTTTTTCATAACTTATGTTTTTATATAGTTGCATTTATGCCAATAAATACTCAGCTGGGAAAAAAAATAATAGCAATAAAAATTTATATTTGGGACAGAATACGTTCAACAAAAGGAAACAGAACAAAGTGTTCTAGGGGGCAGGGAAGAAGGCAGGTATAATGGAATGCTTCATAGCCAAGTCTGGGTTTCTAGAAGTTCTTTATTTTTTAAATGTAGTAACTATATTCACAGGTAGCCAGTATTATTCCTGTCTTGTATATTCTTCCAAAGATGTTCACATGGACATACACACAGTACACGAAATATACATAATATATACACACACATACACAGAGAATATGTATAAAATAAAATTCTGTACTATGAAGATCATTCCCAGGTCAGTAAACAAAACATGTTCTTATTTTCTGGGTGGTGGGGTGCTGAAGAATATCATTCCTTTGTGGGGCTACACCACCATTTATTTAACCAATCTCCTGCTGTACTGATGGGCATTAAGAAATTTCCAATCTTTTGCTATTATAAACTCAGCTGCAATAAATAAGCCTGTCACACAAGCAGCTTCATATATGCTAAACAAGATTTTGAAGTGGATCAAAATTTTGCCAAGGGAAAAACAGGATAAGATATTACTGGCAGAAGGAACAGCTCAGATAAAGATCCAAAGGTTGTGAAACAGAAACTAAGTAGTTTCATTTTACCAGAGTATAAAATCTATGGTGGGAGAATAGCAGTAAGGGATGGAGAAGGAAAAATAAACTGGAGCTTGGTTACCTGGACTTGATCCTATAGTATTTTAATAAGGAGCTGGAAGAAATCAGAGTTGTGCTTTAAAATGACTACTCTAGGACTTCCTAGGTGGCGCAGTGGTAAAGAATCTGCCTGCCAATGCAGGGGACACGGGTTTGAGCCCTGCCCTGGGAAGATTCCACATGCCGCAGAGCAATGAAGCCCATGCGCCACAACTATTGAGCCTGTGCTCTAGAGCCCGTGAGCCACAACTACTGAACCCATGTGCCGCAAGTATCGAAGCCCATGAGCCTAGGGCCTGTGCTCCACAATAAGAGAAGCCACTACAATGAGGAGCCTGTGCACCACAATGAAGAGTAGCCCCCACTCACAGCAACTAGAGAAAGCCCGTGTGCAGTAACGAAGACCCAACACAGCCAATAAATAAATAAAATAAAATAAATAAATTAAAAATAAAATAAAATAAAATAACTATTCTATGGAAACAACCCAAATATTCATCAAATGATGGATAAATAAAATGTGCTGTATACATATAATGGAATTATTCAGCAATAAAAAGGAATGCAATACTGATACAGTCTACAACATGAACTCTGAAACATTATGCTAAGTGAAAGAAGCCAGGCAAAAAAATCACATATCGCATGATTTCATTTATATGAAATATCCAGAATAGGCAAATCCACAGAAACAGAAAGCAGATTAGTGGCTGACTAGGGGTGGGGAGGTGGGAGGATTAAGGACAAATGGGGAGTGACTGTTAATAGATATGGGTTTACGGGGAGGGGGTGGGGTGATGAAAATGTTTTAGCACTGTTGTGGTGATGACAAAATTCATAAATATACTAAAAACTACCGAATTGTACACTTTAAATGGGTGATTGTATCGTATGTGAATTAAACCTCAATAAAACTGCTAAATAAAAAAGTTATTTTGATGGTTATATGGGTAAATGGGTAGAGAATGGATGTGGGAGGGGTCAAGACTGGCAGCAGAAAAACCAGTTAGGAAGTATAACAGTCTAGGTGAAAGATGATGAGGGTCTAAGCTAAGATACAGGCAGTAGTGACAAGGAGGAGAGATGGGTTCAACAGATATTTGAGAGGTAACACCAACAGAATTTATTAGCTGACCAGATAAAGGAGTCATGGGAAGGGATGAATCTTGAATTTTTGGCCTGGGTGACTGGATGAACAATTGTGTTACTACCTGTATTTCTTACTGCTATGAGAATAGGAAGTATAAAAAGAAGAGCAGATTTAGGATAAAAGATAATTTCCACGTCAAATATGTTGAGTTTGAGATGCCTGTAGGATGTCAAGATGAAACTGTCTAGCATATAGTTGTCTTTGGGTGCCTCCAGCTAGGGGGAAAGATCTGGCACTGTAGATTTGAGAGTCAGGTGTAAAAAAAGGGGTGTTAAAACTATGAAGTTGGCTGTGATTGTTTGGGAAAGCATACAGAGTAAGCAAGACATGGGCCAAGGATGAAACTCTGGTTTTCACCTGTATTTTAGGAGCAGGCTAAGGATAAGGGTGTGTGTAGGGGCAATTAACATTTTATTGAGCACTCCCTCCATGCAGTGGGCAGAGTGCTAGGTGGTGGTACTTGTTTCAAAGTCTTTATCTACATCATCTTATTTAGTCCTCATAACCATTTCACAAGTCACGACAACTATTACTGATCATTCTTAATTTATAGATTAGGGATTATTGATTATAGATCAGGGATATTAAATATTTTGTGCAAGGTCTCAGGGCTAAAAGAGACTGTGCTGGGAAAACAGAATCCAGGTCTGGTTTCAATGCTCAGACTCTTCTACTTCACCATTCTGCTTTCCACTGCTATAATATTCAGCACAGTTTTTCTGTACTGGACCTAGTAAACCTGTAAGTGGTTATTTAAAAAGCCAAAGTTCAATGAAGTCATCAGAGATACGCTACATGATCAGGTGGGATAAAAAGAGGAAGCAAAGTGTGTGATCTTATTTCCTTTTCAAGATCTATCTTAAATAGACAGGGAGTCTTCTTCGTACAGGACAGCAGAGCTCAGAAGCCGTGATCTCTGGGATTCGAAAAGACAACATTAGAATCTGCTGCGGGAAGTTCTATATCTTAAGGATTTACATTTTAGCTGACAGAAACGAAAGAGCAGACAGGCGCCCGTCTCCTGGCTGAAGTACAACAGAATAAATGTCGAGGGACAGCGGAGAAGGGACGAGAACACCAGGGCTTTAGGCATGGAGAAGAGGCTGCTGTCCCAGGGATCCCAGAGACACCACCACTCTCACCTCCAGGAGCCCCTGGGAACCCAGGCGCCAAGGGCCTGCTCCCCGTACTCACTTTTTTGATGTTGGATTTGGAGGCAGGATGAAAGTCCTTCTTGCACATGAAATTGGCGAAGGATTTCCCCATTTTGGAGCCTGCGATGGGGAAAGCAGCCGCTGGATCTGCGAGCAACGTAAACAAACTCTGCCGCCTAACCGGAACTGCGCCGCCAGTGGCAGCGGGAACTTCCGGGGTCAAAAGGGATAGCTTCCGGCAATGGGCGTCTCTGCCGCCCCCGGTCGCTACTGCTGGCCTCCCTCCCCCCTTCTTTCTTGCACTTTGGGTGGCTCTGAGGCCAGGTGAGGGGCGTGCACGGGGGAGGGGCGAGCGTAGTCGTTGTAAGAAGTAGGAAGTTGGGAACTGCGGCGCGGTGGGACCGAGGCGCTCGTAGGGAGGGTTCCTGAGAAGGGCTCGGGCCGCAGCTGCGCGGGCTGCGGTTAGAGCGCCGACGGCTTGGGTGCCGAGTGCGGGCTGGGCGACGGCTTCTCTGCAGGAGTGGCTTCAAGTACGAGTCCTTTACTCTGTGAACTTTATTTCGAGTTACATAAACTTTTCTGCACCGTGTTATTAAAGTAGTAATTTTTGCCCTAAGTGTAGCACGTTTGTGAGGCTCAGACGATGTGATGTTTCTGATAGCGCTTGGTGAACTAAAGCATGTAAAGTAGAATGTCAGCTCCACGGGAGCGAGGACTCTATTTTGTTACCAGCTGTAGGGTGCCTGCTGCAGAAAGATGTTCATAAATATTTGTTAAATGACGAATACATTTTAGGAGTTGGTAAAGGTTCTCAAGGCTTCTTCTCCTAAGTGGGCTAGGTGTTTTTCTAACTAAGTGGCATGTTTCCCCGGCTTTCCTTATTACCGCAGTTAGCTCATATCACCTAGTGCAGCTTGATGGCTCTTGAGACGTAAAGAGTTTTGAGTAGAGGCGGCTGCTGCTGCTGTAGGGTATCCACCAACCAAATCCTCTCGCAGGAGGGTGGGATGTGTCAAGAATAAGCCGTTTGTGAGAAATTGACTCTTCTGACAAAGTAACAGTAACAGCTTTAAGCGTCTAATATGTTCTATGAACTGTGCAAAACACTTTACACATTGTTTTATTGAATCCTCCTAACAGCCCCCTGGGATTTTTACCGATGAGGTAGGAGGCTTAGATAGAGATTAAGTAGCCTGCCAAAGTTTGGTAGTTGTGGAATTAACTTTGGAACACAAATAGAAGGTGATCTGGGATATCAAGGTTGAAAGTCACACAGAAAAGAACAAAAACAGTGGTGACCCCTTCTTATTCCATCGAGGAAAAAAGAAGAACCCTAAGGGGTTTCAGGCTGAAGTTGTTTCTTTCTTACTTGTCATTTTGTTTCCTTTGGAATGAAACATTTATTCCGTTTAAAGCTGAAACTCTAAAACAATGTACCATTCTGGAAGCAAACAATTTCTACTAAAATTGAGGGTTTAAGATTTTCCAAATTACAGATGAAGACATATCCTTAATATTAAGTTATATAATCAGGATTTACAGGTTAAATGTGAACGTCTTCCTGGAGATAACAATATGGAATTTTATTGACTTTTAAAAAATATTTATTTCTTTTTGGTTGTGTTGGGTCTTCACTGCATGCAGGCTTTCTCTAGTTGCAGCGGATGGGGGCTACTCTTCATTGCGGTGACTTCTCTTGTTGTGGAACATGGGCTCTAGGCGAGTGGGTTTCAGTAGTTGTGGCACACGGGCTCAGTAGTTGTGGCTCGAGGGCTCTAGAGTGCAGGCTCAGTAGTTGTGGCACACAGGCTTACTTCCTCCACAGCATGTGGGATCTTCCTGGACTAGGGATGAAACCCATGTCCCATGCGTTGGCAGGCGGATTCTTAACCACTGCGCCACCAGGGAAGTCCAATTGACATGTTTTTGTATTTGTCTGAGTCAGTGAGTCTGTTTCAAAATTTCACTCTTAGTATTGTAATCTGTGTGTATTCTTCTCCCATTTGAAGGAGACCCGCCTCTTCCTTCCTTTGAGGAAATACTGGGTATGTAATACTGTGACTTTTCCATAAGTTCCAGTGATGAGAATACAAAGATTAATAAGACATACTCTCAGCCCTCAAGGATCTCACTGTCCAGTAAGAAGACATATATATATAAATATGGTCTTTATAACAGTAGAGCTAGGCACAGGTGTTCCCAAATATGGAAACAGTGAACGGAAATTCAGGGAAGACTTCAGAAGAGAAGGAGCTTAGAGAGTAAATTTGACCTATAGATTAGAAGAAGGTACTTGTCATTCCTATTTTCTTACTAATTCTTCTAGTACTAGATTCATTCCCAAGTCATTTTCTTACTGATATGAAATTTAAAACTTTAATGAACATCTTTGTTAGATATGACAGTAATATCCCCTGATCATCAAGTAAAACTCTTTGTGTTGTATATCCTAAAAATGCTTTTCTCTTTTTGTTTTGAATCTTCCATATGACTTTTAGTTAAAAAAAAAAAAAATGGAACCTTGTTCCTGTGACACTTTTGTGGCGCTACCTCCAGCAACAGTTGATAACAGAATTATTTTTGGAAAAAATTCAGATAGACCCTGTGATGAAGTACAGGAGGTAGTTTATATTCCTGCTGCGGTTCATGACAACCTGAAAGAACATCTTAAGGTAGGTGAAATGCATGTTTTGTTAGCAATATTTTTCTTTAAAAATACCGTAAACAAGTTTTAAAAAATCATTAGCTAGCTGTTTGGTAGAGGCTATAGAAGTTAAAAATTCAGGAGTTTAAATTTGAAAAATAATTTGAATCAGAACTAGACATCTGGTCTTTAATTTCAATGGTTTGGAGGAAGCTGAAATGACAAACATAATAATTGTTAATTCTTTGATCAGATATTTGCTTACCATATGCAAGCATGTTGAATAGGGCAAAGGGATTTAAAGCCTGCTGTCAAGACTAGTTCTGTCTTCTAGGAGCTTAGAGTCTAGTAGAGGAATAGGATGTGTATGTAACTAACTGCGTTGTAAAGAAGGATGATTTAAAGGCTAAATTTGAGTAAGAGCAGCAAGTTGTGACAGCAGTAGAGAAGCAATTAATTCAGACTAGGAAGGAAGGCCTTACCAGGAGTTGGGGTTTCAGCTGGAGTTTGATGGGCAAAAAGGATTCTGATTGGTGTAGAATAGGAAAAGTCATTCCAGGCTTTGGAAATAACAGTTTTATCATCAAAAAAGGTTTTTTGGCACAGTGATAACACTGTCAACACTATGCACTTTATGCAATCAAAGGATGGTATACATGTCAATTAAAGGATCCTTTAAAATTTCTTATTAAAAAATCCATTTAACACGGAACTTAAAGTAAAAATTTCACACTGTGCTTTTATTCCTAAGTTATGTATTTTTAGATTCCATGTTATTGATACTCTAATACCAAAATATATTAAATATTAATATTTTGTGTGTACCATTGTTCCTCTGCATCTGTGGGGGGCTGGTTCCAGGAGCCCTTAGGATACCAAAATGCTTTGATGCTTAAGTCCCTTATGTAAAATGGCATATAAATGCATATAACCTACGTACATCCTCTCGTAAACTTCAAATTATCTCTAGATTATTTATAGTATAATATGAATGGTATGTAAATAGTTGTAAATACAATGTAAATGCTGTGTTAATAGTTGCCAGCAAGTGTCAAATTCAACTTTTGCTTTTTGAAACTTTCTGGAATTTTTTTTTTTTTCCTGTATGTTTTCAATCTCTGTTTGGTTGAATCTGTGGATGTGGAACCTGTGGATGTGGAACCTGTGGATGTGGAGGGCTGCCTTTACTAGGCCAATTTTTTTCTTTTGCTGAGATTATTTATTTATCCTGGATCCATTTCTATTTTATCTTTTCGTATTTAAGTCTCACCTATCCTCTAAGCCAGTGGTTCTCTTTCTTTTCACTGCTGTGGACATAGTGGGTGATTCCTGCATGTGACATGGGCTTCTATGTATTTAAGGGCTACCATGTGAAATTTGTATCACTAATCAAGAAACACTGAACATTGAGTTTGAGATCTGTTTCCTTACACTTCAACTCAGATACATGTTTCTCTACAAAATGTTTTGAGATTTCACAACTAGAAACTATCCCTCTCCTGAGCTTCCATTAGCATCCCATCTTCACTTTTCTTCATAGACTTTATACTTTATATTTCATTGTATCTTAGGTAACATACAAGTCTTAGTTTCTTGAAAGCAAGATCTGTATCCGATTCATCTTTGTAACTAACATATCTCTTAGCAGAATGCTTTATCATAGGAGGTGCTTAGTAAATATCTGAATGAACAAATGCTCTGGGGACAATTCTGAATATGTTTTAAGGGTAATGTCTCTATTATTGAAAATTTCAATTTAGTTATAATCTCTTTCATAATGGTCATGTCTTCTGATCGATTTTAATATTCTAGACTGATAACTTTTGTTTTATTGTTATTGCTATGACTTTCTTTACAGTGTACTTACATAGAAATTGATCAAGTTCCTGAAACATATGCTGTTGTCCTTAGTCGCCCAGCTTGGTTGTGGGGGGCAGAAATGGGAGCCAATGAGCATGGAGTTTGCATTGGGAATGAAGCTGTATGGGGAAGAGAAGAAGTTTGTGATGAAGAGGCACTACTGGGCATGGACCTTGTCAGGTTATTTTTTTGTTATATTTTTGTCTAAATTTAAAATTTTGGTGTAACTCTTAACATGTTTTATCTTCTCCCTTTTTTTTTTTTCATTTTTTGGACTTTGACACTATAGTTTGTGTTTAAAATGTTTCAGAATTCAGGCATGAAATTTCAATACTCTTAAATGTTATTAATTAGGAGAAGGGAAGGAGTTGAAAATTATGATGCATTGGAAGTACCTAAGTTATTTTATCAGATTAACTAATTCTCACAGTCACTTAATGAGGTATTATTATTATCCTGATTTTACAGATGAGATACCTAAGGTTCAGAGATAAAGCGATTTTGCCAATAAATTACCAAGTTGACATTTGAACATTGATCTTTTTGACTCCAGAAAACTTGGTTTTCATGATTTCAAGCTGACTTCAGAAGGAATAGTTTAGAAGTTGGATTTCAGTGTATCTGTTAATTTGAAAGGATTTTTTTACTTGGAATATAAACACAAAATCTCATATGTATGAAATTATTTAAGAAAAATAATGGAAATTTATTTTAATCTGAGAACTTTAATATTTTTATTTTAGACTTGGTCTTGAAAGAGCCAGTACAGCTGAAAAAGCCCTCAATGTCATTGTTGATTTATTAGAAAAATATGGCCAGGGTGGAAATTGTTCAGAGGGCAGGATGGTATTTAGCTATCACAACAGTTTCCTGATAGCTGATAGGAATGAAGCCTGGGTTCTGGAGACTGCAGGGAAGTACTGGGCAGCAGAAAAAGTACAAGGTATGGACAACTTTTCATGATTTAATTTGTTTTATAATTAATAAAATACCTCCTAATTGCAGACATTGCATTTAATTGTTTTTCAAGATTTATGCTCTGGTGCAATGAAGGCGAAAACTGCAGGGGAAATGAAAAAATTTGAAAGAACATACAGTGAAAGAGCACTATAAAGAGCTTTCTTGAAAAAGAGGGAAAGGTGGTGTTATTTCTTTTTCATATATATGATATTAATTTCATATAACCTGTGTATGCATTTTCTGTGCAGTAGCTCTTGGCTGTTTTATAGTACTTTTTCATCTTTTTAATCCTTCCCCCTTTTTACTTTTTAATAAAGTAAAACCATTTCTTTACCTTTTTTCCTGTTTTAACTTTGGGCTGAACTCCAGAATTTTATCATGAGTGGTTATGGAGGTGAGGACAGGGTAGTGTTATTGGAGATTGGTGACTGCGGGTTTAGTGGTTAGAAAGAATATATTGATACAGTGGTAAAGTATAAAAATTTGATGTCATGAGTAAATAACACAATTGATTGTTTTAGAATGCTTTGCTTTTTTTTTTCCCTTGATTTCTTTGTGACCATATATTCCTCTCATTTTTTAAGTGAGGAGATCCAGAAATATGAAGTGATTTACTCAAGGCAGTGAATGAGAGACTTAGAATTTAAATCTTTCCATCCTGAGTCTCAGTTCAATATTCCTTTACTAGAGTACAGCCATGTGCTTAAGCATGATCACATACTTCTTGCATAATTATCTCCTCAGTCTCATAGTTTTACAGGGGGATATGATACACATGTGAAATTATTAAGTGGTATGTGAATGATACACACACATGTATGGTATGAACATTTAGAGAAAGGAAAAGTCATCATAAGCTGGAGAAGTTTGGAAAGCCTTCATGAAGGTAGCCTTGAGCTTTGGAGGATTTGGATATTATTTTTCAAAACAAGTCATTGACAGTTGTTTTAATGGACATTTTATTTTATATTTTGCATGTATGTTTATTAATACATAAAACTTAATTTATACTATTTTTCTTATTGTGATAATTGGCCTGATTGTACCATTAATTACTTTTTATTTTGTCAAGTGTGCTAAATGCAAGAGAAAAATGAATTCTGTTGAAAAAGATATTCTGTATTCTATTGAAAAAGATAGCCCCACTGAAACTTCCAAAACAAACACCTCCATTGAGTCTGATTATCCAGCTGTAAATTAACTTTGCCAACTTGTTTCTCTTCCTAATACTAAATTAGCTTAAGAACTAAGTAGTTTAACTATAGGAAATTATCTCCTGGATGGAAAATTCCTCTTCTCTGTCTTTGATTCTACCATGACTTAAGTCTGTTTTTGTAGTGAGAATATCCCAAGTATGATTTCATTAGAGTAATTTAATTGATTTCTACTTGGCAGACTGTCATTCTAAATCTGTTTTAAAATGTTATTAATTTTCATTTATCATGATCTGTTTCATTTATTCTGATCTGTTTAGAACAGGCTTTTATTGTTTCTTCTTTTTTGTGTTTTAGTTGAAAATTTTGTTATAACTTAGTGCCATGATATTTTTAGAAGCCTTATATTTCTGTTCTAAACTTACTTATGACTATTTTTTTAAACAGTAATTTCATATAAAAGACTAATATTGAGAATATATAAAGAACTGTCAAAACTCAATAGTAAAAAGGCAATCCAACTAGCAAAATGGACAAATGACATGAAGAGACATTTCACCTAAAGGAATATACAGATGTCACAAAAGCACATGAGATAATGTTCAACATCATTAGCTATTAGGGAAATGTGAACTAAAACCATAATGAGATATCACTCCACCTCTATCAGAATGGCTAAAAATTTTTAAATGACACTATCAGGTGCTAGTGAGAATGTGGAGAATGGATCACTGATACATTGCTAAAAAGAATGTACAGTCACTCTGGAAAACAGTTTGGCGGTTAAAAATAAAACTTAACATGCAACTATTATACATTGTAGCAGTTGCAGTCTTGTGTATTTACCCCAGAGAAATAAAACTTAAATGCACACAAAAACCTGTACATGAATTTTTATAGCAGCTTTTCCCATGATAGCCAAAAACTGGAAACAACCCAGCTGTCCTTTAACTTGTGAATGTTTAAACAAGCTGTAGTATGTCTATAACACGGAATACTAGTCAGCAATAAAAAGGAATGAACTGTTAATATATGCAATAACCTGGAATAATCTTTAGGGAATTAAATTGAGTAAAAAAAGCCTAAAGATTATATATTATATGATTCCATTTATGTGGTATTCTTGAAATGACAGTTATAGAAATGGATAACAGTTGCCTGGGGTTAATGAGGGTGTGGGCATGGGAGATAAGTGGGTGGGGCTGTAAAAGGGGGAAATGTGTGATCACTGTGATATTCTGTACCTTGACTGTATAAATACCAGTATTTTGGTTGTGATATTATACAGGATGTTACCATTTGGGGAGACAGTGTAAAGGTGCATAGCTCTCTCTTTAATTCTTACAACTGCATATGAATCCATAATTACCTCAAAGTAAAATGTTTAATTTTAAAAAGTGATTTATCTGTTTGAGTATGTAATAAATAAATGTACATGGTACAACATTTAGAAGCATATATTTACATTGAAATAATGATTTAGGATCATAATGTACAGAGATAAATATATTACATTAAATATGACTTTTCTTCTCCCTTCCTCTCCTCTTTGAAAATAGAGGGAGTTCGTAATATTTCTAATCAGCTTTCTATAACGACCAAGATTGATCAGGAACACCCAGATATGAGAAACTATGCTAAGCAGAAAGGTTGGTGGGATGGTAAAAAGGAGTTTGATTTTGCTGCAACATACTCTTATCTTGACACAGCCAAGATGATGATTTTACCAGGCAGGTACTGTGAAGGCTACAAGCTTCTGAATAAACATAAAGGTAATTTTAAATAATATCAGAATTAAAAATGGTATTTTGTGTAAATATAATGTGGTTATAACAAAGTCCGTTTTTTGAAAAAGTATTCTAAGTAAGATATAGTTTTATTAAAACTGAAAACAGGGAATTCTCTGGTGGTCCAGTGTCTGGGACTCCGCTCCTCCACGGCAGGGGGCATGGGTTTGATCCCTGGTTTGGGAATTGGATCCTGCAGGTTGCATGGCACAGCCAAAAAACAAAACATAAAAAATAAAAAAAACCCCGAAAATATTGTGACTGTAAGTTGTTTTTTGAGATGAGTGAAGTGCTGTATAATTGTGAGAAGGTAATAATTCTTTTTGAAGAACAAGTTCAGATTTGCAATCCTCAAACCCTTTTTTCAGTTCTTATTAATATTCTTAAAGCCAAATTTAGATTTCTTTTCATTGCTTATTGGAACATGGAGATAGTTTTCTTTGACTGTTGCTGCTGCTTCTTTCATTTATCTTTTGACAGTACCTTATTGGTTATTTTCTAATTTCAAACGTTTTATCTATAACATGTCAAGAAGACAAACTGAGCAGATGTAAGAATTTTCCCTTTCCACTCCTAAACTCTAGAAATGTTGAAAAAAATATTTAAACATTAAAGACATATATAGCTAGGTTTAAACACAAGAAGAGGAAATCACTAGGTACCAAAAATGAAGAGAGAAGCCACAGTGTCAGCAAAATTTGAGGTTTCTCTTCATGCAGTCCTCCTCTCTGTGTCAAAGCAGGGAATTGTGGATCAGATATCAGCCTTAGAGGCTAGTTTTAACAGCCATGAGAATGTAGGTGTCTAGCTGAAAGACCCATTTGGGGAGCAGGAACTGGATTGCTTACTAAGATTACTACTCTGCCCCCGCCCCCCTGCCCTGAGTCTCAGCCTCGAATTGAGCTGTCTGCTGTCTCAGGCTGTGGGTCAATACAGTCTCTTGTGAGTGATTGGACTCTGAGCTACATGTATTTTGTAGAGTCAGCTGAGGCTACCAGTGCTGTGCTGAGAAACAAACTGGTTTGGAACCAGTAAACCACACAGAATTCTAGCATACCTGTGTCTCTATGACTATATGACAAATATTCAGATTTTACTCAAATTTCCCATCTAGATGAGAACTCTGCTATAATGAATCTCCATGTTACTGCAGTTGAAAACATGGACATTGAGATGAAAGGATGTAGTTTCTACATTTACTATGGAAAGTTTCTATTGTTATGTCCTCAAGTTCACTGATATTTTCTTCTGCATTATCTGATATGCTGTTAATCTCATCTGGTAATATTTTCATTTCAGTTATTATGTTCTTCATCTCTATATGTTTTATTTGGTTTTTTCCATATATCTCTCAGTTCTTTATTCATTAACTTCATATTTTTCTTTGAATCCTTGAGCATATCTAGCAGATAGTTGTTTTAACATCCTTGTCTGCTAACTCCATTATCTCTGTAATTTCTAGGTCTGTTTCTATTGATTTGATTTTGTTCTGGTTTTGGGTCATATCTTCCTGCTTATTCATATGTTTAGTAATTTTTGATTAGATGATGGGCATTGTAAATTTTAATTGTTGAGTTCTGTATTTTGTTTTATTCCTTTAATGAGTGTTGAACTTTGTTTTATCAGTTAATTTCATTACTTAGGGAACAGTTTCATCTCTTTTAGGCCTATTTGCTTTTCTAGGGTAGCTCTAGAGTAGCTATTACACCAGGGCTAGTTTAATCACACTATAAAGGGATGTGATCCTTCTGGGATCTCCAATGAATGCCTTATGTATTAAGTGAGCTCTCCCTACTCCAGCTAGTGGGAACTCAAAAGATTCCCAGCCCTGTGTTAGCTTTATGAACTTTTTTATTACTCATAGTTTCCAATAATTGCTCTTTCCTTATAATTTGTTCTTCATTTGGTCTTGTGGAGTTTCACCCTGTGTGTGTGTGTGCAAGTTGGTATTCTGTCAAAGGCTCAAGGGAACCTCTGTACAGGTTACTAGAACTGTAACTCATTCCTCTCTGGTGCTCTGCTTTGCAAATTCTACCACCCCAACCTCCTTGAACTTCCATCTCTGTTTCCTCAACTTAAGAGTGATTTTTGGGCTATGTCTGGGTTCCCCTTCCCTGCACTGTTGTCTGAAAATTGCCTCCACAACACTGAGCTCCTAGAGTCAACACAGTGGTAGGGCTTACCTTATTTGTTTCCTTTCTCCCAGGAATCATAATCCTACATTACCTGTTGTCCAGTATCCAAAAAAACAGTTTTATATATTTTATCCAGTTTTCTGTTTGTCTACAGTAGCAAGGTAATTCTAGACCCTACTGTTCCTTCATGGTTGGAAGCAGAAGTTCTATTCACATTATACTGAGGGTTTTTTTTTTTTTTTGCAGTATAGAAGAGAAATGCAATTCATACCCAGTAAGATACGTTATGATTATGAACTGCATACAAACACAATTACTGGACATTTATTGAGAGATATAAATAGATTATTAGTGTTTACACACTTTCCATTATACAGAAGTTCTGGGTTGACTGTTACATAGGTTTTACAAGTATTTAGTAATATTTGGAAAAATCGATTGAGTTTTTAAATATGGGCTAGGAAATTTTTTTTCCATTTAAAATAATGAACTGTAGGCTCTTGATAGTGTTTAGAACAGTGTAGATTCAGGTAAGGAGGATATATGTATTTTAATAACCACCCATATGGAAGCCTTCATCATCCATGGTCTGCCAGGACTCTCCCAGAAATTCCCTTTGAAGATGATTTCACACACAAAAAAACTGTAGACACATCAGCAAATTCAGTACTAAAAGAGAAAAAATTCATAGACCCAATAACAAATTAGCTAAGTGAAAGAGGTTTAAAGTAGTATGATTAAAATTTTCAAAGGTATTTGATAATATTAAGGAATTATTATTTAAAAATTCAGGTGTGATCATTGTATTTCAGCTGTATTTATAAAAAATTCCTTTTGTGTAGATATTTGCTGAAATATTATGGATGAGATGATATGACTGGGATTCGCTTCAAAATAATTTGATAGGAGGGATTTGATAACTTGAAGCAGTAATGAATGTATTAGGATTCATTATATAATTTTTCTAAACTTCTATATATTTGAAATTTTCTATAATAAAAAGTTAAAAAAATAAAATTAAAATGTTAAAAAAATACAAAGGAAGGAATAAAGTCCATAAAGCAAGAGTAGAAGATTATGAAAAAAAAAATTTGAAAATTCTAAAATGTGCAGAAATTCTAAAAATGAAAAATACAGTCATTGAAACCAAAAATAAAACTGAGCATTGTAACAAATGTTCAAAGTCAAACATTTGAAAAATGCAGATAAACAAAGAAGAAAAAAATTACTCATAACAAGTACTCAGGACTCACTTAACATTTAAATATTTTTAATTGCAAAAGCAAAATATATCATTGCTAGCATATATTCTTTGTAGCCATTTTCCCCTGTATTTATACACAGCTTATTTTTTAAAATCAAAATAGGTCAATACTGAATATATTCTACTTTAATCCACTTTTTAGTTGATGATATATTTGGAATATCATTCCACATCTTTTGTTATCATTGAAATGTTTTAAAATTTCCCTTGTGATTTCTTTTTTGACTTGTGGATTATTTAGAAGTGTGTTATGAATTTCCAAATATTTGGGGGTTTCCTAGATATCTTATTGTTATTGATTTCTAATTTAATTCCGCTGAACTCAGAGAACATACTCTATATGACTTCAGTCCTTTAAAATTTACTGAGACTTATTTTATGGCCTAGCATATGTTCCATTTTGGTGTACAAAATATACATCTTGCACTTGTTGGGTACAGAGTTTTATAAATATCAGTTAGGTCAGTTAGGTCAGTTAGGTCAAGTTGATTATTGTGATCATCTATGTCTTTAATGATTTTTTTTTCTTAATGTATATATTACTAAAAGAGGAGTGTGAAAATCTCTAATTATGTTTATGGAATTGTTTGTTTCTCCCTTTAATTCTGTCAGTTTTTGCTTAACGTATTTTAAAGCTCTGATATTAGGTGCCTACACACTTATAATTGTTTTCTCTTTCTGGTGAATTGGCCCTTTTCTTCATGAAATATTATTTCTCACTATTAATACTCTTTGTCTTGACGTCAACGTTAGCCCAGCCTTCTGTTTACTATTTACATGACATACTCACCTATCCATTTGCTTTCAAACTATCTGTATCTTTATATTTAAAGCACATTTCTTGTAAAAAATATGGTTTATTCTTTTTTAGTCATTCTGATAAGTTCTGCCTTTTAATTAGAATCTGAAGTTCATTAACATTTAATGTAGGTTAGTTCTGGTTCCAGATAAGATGGTGTAAGTAAACTCTATGCTATCTCTTTTTCTGAATGTAACCAAAAGCCTGGAATATTGTGTGGAATGGTTATCTGAGGACCTTTAAATGTAAAAAGGAGCAGGCAATAGGAGAAAGAAACCAGAACCCAAAGTATGAATTCATTCAGCAGTGAGTTTCATGGTTTTTTCCTTCCATATCACCTGGCCTAGTTTCAAATAGTATGATTCCTGAAACTATGCACTGGATGTGGACAGAAAGTGGGCCCAAAGTCTCATAACATAACATTATAATCTAAATGATACAATCCAAGATTACCCAATATATGAAAACCAGGAAACTCAACAATTTGGAAGGGAAAAGACAATAGATACCAACTACAAGATGATCTAGATGTTGGGATTATCAAATGAAGACTTAATTTAATCATTTTTGATTGAAGTATAGTTGATTTATAATGTATTAATTTCTGCTGTACAGCAAAGTGATTCAGTTATATCTATATCTATATACATTCTTTTTTATATTATTTTCCATTATGATTTATCATAGGATATTGAATATAGTTCTCTGTGCTATACATTAGGACCTTGTTGTTTATCCATTCTATATATAATAGCTTACATCTGCTGACCCAAACCTCCTACTCCACCTCTCCCCTAGCCTCCTCACCCTTGACAACCACAGGTCTGTTCTCAATGTCAAATGAAGACTTTAAAGCAGTTATTTTACGTGTGAACATTCCCGATATGAATGGGAAGGTAGAATGTCTCAGCAGAGAAATAGAAGGTATAAAAAATAACTGAATGCAAATTTTATAATTGAAAAACACAATAACCAAAGTAAAAAATTCCTTTGATGGGCTCAGTAGCAGAATGGATATGACAGAGGAAAGAGTCAGTGAACTTGAAGATAGATCAGTAGAAATTATCTAATGTGGACAACAAAGAGAAAAAAGATTGAAACAAACAAACAGAACAGAGCCTTAGGGACTGTGGGATAATATCTAAACATCTAAAATTTATGTTATTAGAGCCTCAGAAGGAGAAAAGAGTGTAATGCAGAAAAGTTTTTAAATAAATAATGGTTGAAAACTTCTCAAAATGGCAAAAGACTTAAATTTACAGATTCAGGAAAGTTAGCAAACCTCAAATAAGATAAATTCAAAGAAATCCATGCCTAAGTGTGCAAACTGCTGAAAACCAAAGACAAAAAGCCTTGAAAGCAGCTAAAGAAAAATAACACGTTACATATAGGTAAAAAATGATTTCTGTATATTTTTCATTATAAACCATAGATGCCTGAAGGCTGTGAAACAAATTTTTAAAGCTCTGAAAGAAAATAATTCTATATTCAGCCAAAATATTCTTCAGAAATGAAGGTGAAATAAAAACATCTTGACATGTAGGAAAACTAAGAGACTTTGTTGTCAGTATTCCTATTATAAAAGAAATGCTAAAGGAATTTTTTTTTAGATAGGAGGGAAGTGATAGCACAGGGAAACATGGAATTTCAGGGATGAAGGAAGAGCCACAGAAATGGTAAATATTGGGGTAAATATAATACCACGTTTCACCTCTTAAGACCTTAAAAATATGTCTGACAGTTATAAGCCAAACTTACATTTCCTATAATATACATGATAAATCACAGTATAAAGAGGGGAGTACATATGGTGTTAAGATTTCTACATTGTACTTGAAGCTGTAAAATAATGATTCTAGTAAACAGATAATTTAATTGTGTATATTGTAACTGTAGAACAACTATTTAAAAAGCTATGCAATAAGATATAGTAAAAAACCTAACACATAAATTAAAATGGAATACTAATAAAATATTCAAAAATAAGGCAGGAAAGGGGAAATGGAGGAATAAAAAATAGAAGCATCAAACATAAAAGAATATAATGTAGATCTAAAATTCAACATATCTATAATTACATTAATTGTTAAATGGTCTAAACACATCAATTAAAAGATGAAGTGTGTCAGATTGAAGTAAAAAACAAAAACCCAAGACTCAGCTATGTGCTGTGTATGGGTGACTCATTTTAAATAGGTGAAGAGTAAAAGAATGGGAGAAGTTATAGCATGTAAACACTGATCAAAAGACAGCTGGATTGGCTATATAAATATTAGATGAAGTAAACTTTCGAGCAAAGTGCATTACCAGGAAGAAAGAGAGATATCACATAATCAAAAAAGGGTCATTTCAGGTTCATTACTTTCTCTGTCATAAATGTATATAAACCTAACAACAAATCTTCAAAATATATGAAGTAAGAACTAACAACTGAAAGGAGAAATAGACAGTTCCACAATTATAGTTGGAGACTGCAATGCTTCTCTCTCAGTAATTGGAAGAACCAGTGGACAGAAAATCAGCAAGGATATGAAAGAATTGAACAGCACTATCAACCACTGGATCTAATTTATAGAATACTCTACCCAACAACAGTGGAACGCACATTCTTTTCAAGTGCACATGGAATATCAACTAAGTTGACCATATCCTGGATCAGGAAACAAATCTTAATAAATTTAAAAGAGACATAACAAAGCACAATCTTTGACAATAATAAAATTAAACTTAAATATGTTACATAAGGATATCTGGAAAATCCCCAAATGCTTGGAAATTGCACAGCACACTTTAAATATATGAGTCAAAAAAGAAGTCTCAAGGAAATTAGAAAATATTTTGAGTGGAATGAATTTGAAAATCAATATACCAAAATTTATGGCATGCAGCAAAGTAGTGTTTACAGGAAATTTTATAGCATTAAGTGTTTATATTAGAGAATAAGAAAGGTCTCAAATCAACAATGTAAACTTTCACCTTAATAAACAAACAAACAAAAAATCCCAAGCAAAGAAAAGAAAGAAAATAGTAAAGTGCAGAAATCAGTAAAATTGAAAACAAAACAGTGGAGTAAATGGATCAAACTAGAAGCTGATTCTTTGAAAAGATTAATAAATTGATACACTCTAGACAGCTTGACGAAGAAAAAACACATAAATTACATGTCAGGAAAAAAGATATTATTATAGACCTCCTAGACATTAGGGGGATAATAGGGAAACACTATAAACAGCTGTAAGTGTGTTCAATAACTTAGAGGAAATGAACCAATTCCTTGAAAGCCACCAATCACCAAAACTCACCTACAGAGAAATATTGATAACTCTTGATTTAACAGTTTAATTGGTTGTGTTCAATCCGCAAAGCCTGTCTCGTGGTCAGCAGCTGAAATTCCAGTTCAGTTCCTTTATCTTTAACTGAGCTGCTATCATTCTGCCCCACATATGCTGATTTATGCATCAGATGGAGATTTGGGCAGAGTTTTTTGTTTGTTTTACAAAGAATTTAGGGGTTCCTCTCTATAACTGTCTCCTTTCTGCAATTCTCCCTTCAGCTTCTAGTACCTGTAGTTGGCCTCTGGATTTTCAGGCCAGAAAGACCAAGATTTTTCTATAACGACCTGCATCGCATTGCACAGCATTGACCATGGCCTTCCCTAAGGCTAAAGCCGTAACAGAAATGGGAAATTTACTCTGTGCTTCATCCCATCTTCCAAGTGTCACTTCTTACCCAGAATTTTCCTGCTTTTGTTCACAGTAAAGAGCCTTCAGTGTATTTTGTCCCAAGATTATAGTTCTCTGAGGGAGGGTTAGTCTGATAGAAGCTTACTCAGCCTATGTGAAAGCAGAACTTCTTCCCACGTCATTTAATATTCTATGATGTTCTACTTATAAAAATAAATGTATTCATGTGATTCGAAATTCAAAGGTATACAAGAGTATACAGTGAAATCTCTCCCTTCTAACATGCCTCTATTCAGTTCTTTTTCCTACAGGTAATTCCTTGTATATTCTTTCAGAGATGATGTATGCTCAATGAAACAAATATGTATAGGTATTCTTTATTCTTTTTTTTACAGAAATGGTAGCATGGCATACACACAAAACTTTTCTTTCCTTTTTTTCTTTTTAGAACTTTTATTGAGATACAGTTAACATACAATAAACTGCATATATTTAGAGCATACAATTTGGTATCCCAATCTCCCAATTCATTCCCCCCCAACCCTCCCTGCTTTCCCCACTTGGTGTCCATATGTTTGTTCTCTACATCTGTGCCTCTATTTCCGCCTTGCAAACTGGTTGATTTGTACCATTTTTCTATAGTCCGCATATATGTGTTACTATATGGTATTTGTTTTTCTCTTTCTGACTCACTTCACTCTGTATGACAGTCTCCAAGTCCATCCATGTCTCTAGAAATGTCCCAGTTTCCTTGCTTTTTATAGCTGAGTAATATTCCATTGTATATATGTACCACATCTTTTTTATCCATTCATCTGTTGATGGACATTTAGGCTGCTTCCATGTCCTGCCTATTGTAAATAGTGCTGCAGTGAACATTGGAGTGCATGTGTCTTTTTGAATGATGGTGTTCTCTGGGTATGTGCCCAGCAGTGGGATTGCTGGGTCATATGGTAACTCTATTTTTAGTTTTGCAAGGAACCTCCATACTGTTCTCCCTAGTGGCTGTATCAATTTACATTCCCACCAACAGTGCAAGAGCGTTCCCTTTTCTCCACACCCTCTCCAGCATTTACTATTTGTAGATTTTCTGATGATGCCCATTCTAACCGGTGTGAGGTGATACCTCATTGTAGTTTTGATTTGCATTTCTCTAATAATTAGTGATGTTGAGCAGCTTTTCATGTGCCTCTTGGCCATCCGTATGTCCTCTTTGGAGAAATGTCTATTTAGGTCTTCTGCCCATTTTTTGATTGGGTTGCTTGTTTTTTTTGACATTGAGCTGGATGAACTGTTTATATATTTTGGAGATTAGTCCTTTGTCTGTTGATTCGTTTGCAAATATTTTCTCCCATTCTGAGGGTTGTCTTGTTGTCTTGCTTATAGTTTCCTTTGCTGTGCAGAAGCTTTGAAGTTTCATTAGGTCCCACTTATTTATTTTTGTTTTTATTTCCATTACTGTAGAGGGTGGATCAAAAAAGATCTTGCTGTTATTTACATCAAAGAGTGTTCTTCCTATGTTTTCCTCTAGCAGTTTTATAGTGTCTGGCCTTACATTTAGGTCTTTAATCCATTTGGAATTTATTTTTGTGTATGGTGTTAGGAAGTGTTCTAATCTCATTCTTTTACATGTCGCTGTCCAGTTTTCCCAGCACCACTTATTGAAGAGGCTGCCTTTTCTCCATTGTATATCCTTGGCTCCTTTGTCATAGATTAGTTGACCATGGTTTATCTCTGGGCTTTCTATCCTGTTCCATTGATCTGTATTTCTGTTTTTGTGCCAGTACCATACTGTCTTGATCACTGTAGCCTTGTAGTGTAGCCTTGTAGTATAGCCTGAAGTCAGGAAGCCTGATTCCACCAACTCCATCTTTCCTTTCCAAGATTGCTTTGGCTATTTGGGGTCCTTTGCGTTTCCATACAAATCGTAAAATTTCTTGTTCTAGTTCTGTGAAAAATGCCATTGGTAATTTGATAGGGATTGCATTGAATCTGTAAATTGCTTTCGGTGGTATAGTCATTTTCACAATGTTGGTTCTTCCAATCCAAGAACATGGTATGTCCCTCCATCTGTTTGTATTGTCTTTGATTTCTTTCGTTAGTGTCTTATAGTTTTCTGAGTACGGGTCTTTTACCTCCTTGGTTAGGTTTATTCCTAGGTATTTTATTCTTTTTGTTGCAATGGTGAATGGGATTGTTTCCTTAATTTCTCTTTCTGATCTTTCATTGTTAGTGTATAGAAATGCAAGAGATTTCTGTGTGTTAATTTTGTATCCTGCAAATTCACCAAATTCATTGATTAGCTCAAGTAGTTTTCTGGTGGCATCTTTAGGATTTTCTGTGTATAGTATCATGTCATCTGCAAACAGTGACAATTTTACTTCTTCTTTTCCAATTTGGATTCCTTTTATTCCTTTTTCTTCTCTGATTGCTGTGGCAAGGACTTCCAAAACTATGTTGAATAGTAGTGGTGAGAGTGGACATCCTTGTCTTGTTCCTGATCTTAGAGGGAATGCTTGCAGTTTTTCACCATTGAGAATGATGTGTGCTGTGGGTTTGTCATATATGGCCTTTGTTATGTTGAGGTAGGTTCCCTCTATGCCCACCTTCTGGAGAGTTTTTATCATAAATGGATGTTGAATTTTGTCAAAAGCTTTTTCTGCATCTATTGAGATGATCATGTGGTTTTTATCCTTCAATTTGTTAATATGGTGTATCACATTGATTGATTTGCATATATTGAAGAATCCTTGCATTCCAGGGATAAACCCCACTTGATCATGGTGTATGATCCTTTTAATATGTTGTTGGATTCTGTTGGCTAGTATTTTGTTGCAGATTTTTGCATCTATATTCATCAGTGATATTGGTCTGTAGTTTTCTTTTTCTGTAGTATCTTTGTCTGGTTTTGGTATCAGGGTGGTGGCGGCTTCATAAAATGAGTTTGGGAGTGTACCTTCCTCTGCAATGTTTTGGAAGAGTTTGAGAAGGATGGGTGTTAGTTCTTCTCTGAATGTTTGATAAAATTCACCTGTGAATCCATCTGGTCCTGGACTTTTGTTTGTTGCGAGATTTTTAATCACAGTTTCAATTTCATTACTTGTGATTGGTCTGTTCATATTTTCTATGTCTTCCTGATTCAGTCTCGGAAGGTTATACCTTTCTAAGAATCTATCCATTTCATCCAAGTTGTCCATTTTATTGGCATATAGCTGCTTATAGTAATCTCTTATGGTGCTTTTTATTTCTGCAGTGTCCGTTGTAACTTCTCCTGTTTCATTTTTAATTTTATTGATTTGAGTCCTGTCCCTTTTTTTCTTGATGAGTCTTGCTAGAGGTTTATCGATTTTATCTTCTCAAAGAACCAGATTTTAGTTTTATTGATTTTTGCTATTGTTTTCTTTGTTTCTATTTCATTTATTTCTGCTCTGATCTTTATGATTTCTCTCCATCTACTAACTTAGGGTTTTCTTTGCTCTTCTTTCTCTAGTTTCTTTAGGTGTAAGGTTAGATTGTTTATTTGGGATTTTTCCTGTTTCTTGAGGTAGGACTGTATTGCTATAAACTTCCCTCTTAGAACTGCCTTTGTTGCATCCCATAGGTTTTGGATCGTTGTGTTTTCATTCTCATTTGTCTCTAGGTATTTTTTGATTTCCTCTTTGATTTCTTCAGTGATCTGTTGGTTATTTAGTAGCATATTGTTTAGCCTCCATGTGTTTGTGTTTTTTACAGTTTTTTTCCTGTAATTGATTTCTAATCTCATAGCGTTGTGGTCAGAAAAGATGCTTGATACGATTTCAGTTTTCTTGAATTTACCAAGGCTTGATTTATGACCCAAAATGTGATCTATCCTGGAGAATGTTCCATGTGCACTTGAGAAGAATGTGTGATATGCTGTTTTTGTATGTAATGTCCTATAGATATCTATTAAATCAAGCTGATTTATATTGTGTCATTTAAAGCTTGTGTTTCCTTATTAATTTTCTGTCTGGATGTAATTTTCTGTCCATTGGTGTAAGTGGGGTGTTAAAGTCCCCCACTGTGATTGTGTTACTGTCGATTTCCTCTTTCATAGTTGTTAGCATTTGCCTTATGTATTGAGGTGCTCCTATATTGGGTGCATGTATATTTATAATTGTTATCTCTTCTTCTTGGATTAACCCCTCAATCTTTATGTAGTGTCCTTTCTTGTCTCTTGTAACATTTTTTATTCTAAAGTCTATTTTATGTGATATGAGTATTACTACTCCAGCTTTCTTTTGATTTCCATTTGCATGGAATAGCTTTTTCCATCCCCTCACTTTCCGTCTGTGTCCCTAGGTCTGAAGTGGGTCTCTTGTAGACAGCATATATATGGGTCTTGTGTTTGTATCCATTCAGCCAGTCTGTGTCTTTTGGTTGGTGCATTTAGTCCATTTACATTCAAGGTAATTCTCGATATGTATGTTCCTATTACCATTTTCTTAATTGTTTTGTTTTTGTTTCTGTAGGTCCTTTTCTTCTGTTTCCTGCTTAGAGAAGTTCCTTTAGCATTTGTTGTAGGGCTGGTTTGGTGGTGCTGAATTCTCTTAGCTGTTGCTTGTCTGTAAAGCTTTTGATTTCTCTGTTGACTCTGAATGAGATCCTTGCTGGGTAGAGTATTCTTGGCTGTAGGTTCTTCCCTTTCATCACTTGAAATATATCATGCCACTCCCTTCTGGCTTACAGAGTTTCTGCTAAGAAATCAGCTGTTACCCTTATGGGAGTTCCCTTGTATGTTATTTGTCATTTTTCCCTTGTTGCTTTTAATAACTTTTCTCTGTCTTTAATATTTGTCAGTTTGACTACTATATGTCTTGACGGGTTTCTCCTTGGGTTTATCCTGCCTGGGGCTCTCTGTGCTTCCTGGACTTGGGGAGCTATTTCCTTTCCCACGTTAGGGAAGTTTTCAACTATAATCTCTTCCAGTATTTTCTCAGGTCCTTTCTCTCTCTCTTCTCCTTCTGCGACCCCTGTAATGTGCACGTTGGTGCGTTTAACATTGTCTCAGAGGTCTCTTAGGCTGTCTTCAGTTCTTTTCATTCTTTTTTCTTTATTCTTTTCTGCATCAGTGATTATCACCATTCTGTCTTCCAGCTCACTTATTCACCCTTCTGCCTCAGTTAATCTGCTATTGGTTCCTTCTAGTGTATTTTTCATTTCATTTATTGTGTTGCATATCTCTGTTTGTTTGTTCTTTACTTCTTCTAGGTCTTTGGTAAACTTTTCTTGCAACTTTTCGATCTTTGCATCCAGTCTTTTTTCAAAGTCCTGGATCATCTTCACCATCATTATTCTGAATTCTTTTTCCGGAAGAGTGCCTATCTCCTCTTCATTTAGTTGTTTTTCTGGTGTTTTATCTTGTCCCTTCATCTGGTACAAAGTCTTTTGCCTTTTCATTTTCTGTGTCTTTCTGTGTTTTCAGTTCCACAAGATGAAATAGTGCTGATACTGCTTGATTCTGCTGTCTGCCCTCTTGTGGAGGAAGCTGTCTAGGAGGCTTGTGGGTGCTTCCTGATGGGAGGGACTGATGGTGGGTTGGGCTGGGTGGGTGGAGCTCAGTAAAACTTTAATCTGATTTGGTGGGTGGAACTCAGTGACACTATAATCTGCTTGTCTGCTGATGGGTGGTGCTGTGTTCCCACCCTGATGGTCGTTTGGCCTGAGGTGACCTAGCACTGGAGCTTACAGGCTCTTTGCTGGGGCTAATGGTGGACTCTGAGAGGGCTCACGCCAATGAGCACTTCTCAGAACCCCTGCCGCCAGTGCCCCTGTCTCCTCGGTGAGCCACAGCTGCCCCCCACCTCTGCAGGCAACCTTCCAACACCAGCAGGTACGTCTGGTTCAGTTTCCTTTGGGGTCATTGCTCCTTCCCCCTGGGTCCTGGTGAGCACACTTTTTTGTGTGCCCTCCAAGAGTGGAGTCTCCGTTTCTCCCAGTCCTGTGGAGGTCCTGCAATCAAATCCTGCTGGCTTTCAAAGTCTGATTCTATGGGGATTCCTCCTCCTGTTGCTGGAACCCCAGGTTAGGAAGCCTGACGTGGGGCTCAGAACCCTCAGGACTTCTGTGGTATAACTGTTCTCCAGCTTGTGAGTCACCCACGCAGCATTTATGGGGTTTGATTTTAACGCGATTGCGCCCCTCCTACCGTCCCATTGCGGCTTCTCCTTTGTCTCTGGATGTGGGGTGTTTTTTTTGGTGAGTTCCAGTGTCTTCCTGTTGATGATTGTTCAGAAGTTAGTTGTAATTCCGGTGCTCTTGAAAGAGGGAGTGAGCGCACGTCCTCCTACTCCGCCATCTTGATTCTTCCCGCTTATTTATTTTCATGATTATTTTCCTAGAATAATTTCCTAGAAGTAGAATATGGGGTCAAAGCATGTGCATGTTTTAAGGCTTTTGAAACTCATTGCCAAAATGGCCACCAGAAAAGTTGAATCAATTTAAATTTCCACCAGCAATATTTGAGTGCCCATTTTCTCATATATTTCCCAATAGAGGATATTGTTTTTGTTCCACCTTGATAAAATTTGTAGGCAAAATTGGCATGTTATTATTTTAAAATATATTTCTCCTACTAGTGAGGTTAATCATATTCTTATGTTTATTGAAAATATATAATTTAAAAAAAAATTTCCTGTTATTAATATATCTTTTCCCATTTTTATATTTGGTTATTACTGACTCTTAAAAAATTACTTGTAATGTACCTTTGTCTCTTTGCCTCCAAATAATTCCAGAAAAAAACTTTTATTTAGAAGATTATTGGGTGGGAGATAAATGCTAAAAGGGTCTTTTCACTAATAAAAATACATAACTAATTTATCTTCATTCACTTGAAGGATAAAGTGGTTCTGTAAGTCAATCAGAAAGCAGCTACTCAGAGATAGATCAGTCAGTAATTGGTACTTGATTCTCAGGTATTCATTAAATAAATTAATTAAGTGCATAGCTGAAAAAAGTTTGTGACAGAATGTTTTTAGAACGCCTTAACATCATTTTCAAAGTATTTAATATCTTACATTTTAGTTTCCAGAAGAATGTCTTATCATTTGAAAAGTTCCCTATAAAGTTTCTTAATGTTAGTTTGTCATTTTATAAACAAGTTATTTATACTCTTTTTTTCATGTGGATACATACGTAGAAAATGCTAAAATATGTTATTCTAAGTATTTCGATTTTAAGCTTACTGTTATTGTAAAGGTAGAGATGGAGTACTGGTTGCAACAACACCTACTCCTATTTATTTAAAAAGTGTATCAAAGGCTAGACACTGTGCTAAGTGATAACATTATTTTTTTTAAGCACGTTAAGTAGGTATTATCTTCATTTTTTTTTTTTATTTTATTTTATTTTTTTTTATTATTTTATTTTATTTTTTTGGGGGTACACCAGGTTCAATCAACTGTTTTTATACACATATCCCCATATTCCCTCCCTTCCTTGACGCCCCCCCCCTCGATTCCCCCCCACCCTCCCTGCCCCAGTCCTCTAAGGCATCTTCCATCCTCGAGTTGGACTCCCTTTGTTATACAACAACTTCCCACTGACTATTTTACAGTTGGTAGTATATATATGTCTGTGCTACTCTCTCGCTTCTTCTCAGTTTCCCCTTCACCCCCCGCCCCCTCCCATACCTCGAGTTCTCCAGTCCATTCTCTGTATCTGCTTCCCTGTTCTTGTCACTGAGTTCATCAGTACCATTTTTAGATTCCGTATATGTGAGTTAGCATACAATATTTGTCTTTCTCTTTCTGACTTACTTCACTCTGTATGACAGATTGTAGTTCTATCCACCTCATTACATATAGCTCCATCTCATCCCTTTTTATAGCTGAGTAATATTCCATTGTATATATATGCCACATCTTCTGTATCCATTCATTTGTTGATGGGCATTTAGGTTGCTTCCATGTCCTGGCTATTGTAAATAGTGCTGCAATAAACATGATGGTACAAGTTTCTTTTGGGATTATGGTTTTCTTTGGGTATATGCCCAGGAGTGGGATGACTGGATCATATGGTAGTTCTATTTGTAGTTTTTTAAGGAACCTCCAAATTGTTTTCCATAGTGGCTGTACCAACTTACAGTCCCACCAACAGTGCAGGAGAGTTCCCTTTTCTCCACACCCTCTCCAACATTTGTTGTTTCCAGACTTTGTGATGATGGCCATTCTGATTGGTGTGAGGTGATACCTCATTGTGGCTTTGACTTGCATTTCTCTGATGATTAGTGATGTGGAGCATCTTTTCATGTGTTTGTTGGCCATCTGTATGTCTTCTTTGGAGAAATGTCTATTTAGGTCTTCTGCCCATTTGTGGGTTGGGTTATTTGCTTTTTTGGTATGAAGCTTCATGAGCTGCTTGTATATTTTGGAGGTTAATCCTTTGTCCGTTGTTTCATAGGCAATTATTTTTTCCCATTCTGAGGGTTGCCTTTTAGTCTTGTTTATGGTTTCTTTTGCTGTGCAAAAGCTTTTAAGTTTCATGAGGTCCCATTCGTTTATTCTTGATTTTATTTCCATGATTCTAGGAGGTGGGTCAAAAAGGATGTTGCTTTGATGTATGTCAAAGAGTGTTCTGCCTATGTTTTCCTCTAGGAGTTTTATAGTGTCTGGCCTTACATGTAGGTCTTTAATCCATTTGGAGTTTATTTTTGTGTATGGTGTTAGGAAGTGTTCTAATTTCATTCTTTTACATGTTGCTGTCCAATTTTCCCAGCACCACTTATTGAAGAGGCTGTCTTTTTTCCATTGTATACTCGTGCCTCCTTTGTCAAAGATAAAGTGCCCATATGTGTTTGGGCTTACTTCTGAGTTCTCTATTCTGTTCCATTGATCTTCCTTTCTATTTTTGTGCCAGTACCATACTGTCTTGATCACTATGGCCTTGTAGTATAGTTTGAAGTCAGGAAGCCTGATTCCACCAACTCCATTTTTCCTTCTCAAGATTGCTTTGGCTATTCGGGGTCTTTTGCGTTTCCATACAAATCGTAAGATTTCTTGCTCTAGTTCTGTGAAAAATGCCATTGGTAATCTGATCGGGATTGCATTAAATCTGTAAATTGCTTTGGGTAGTACAGTCATTTTCACGATGTTGATTCTTCCAATCCAGGAACATGGTATGTCCCTCCATCTGTTTATGTCATCTTTGATTTCTTTCATCAATGTCTTAAAGTTTTCTGCATACAGATCTTTTGCCTCCTTAGGCAGGTTTATTCCTAGGTATTTTATTCTTTTGGTTGCAATGGTGAATGGGAGAGTTTCCTTAATTTCTCTTTCTGCTCTTCCGTTGTTAGTGTATAGGAATGCAAGAGATTTCTGTGCATTAATTTTGTATCCTGCTACTTTACTAAACTCATCAATGAGTGCTAGCAGTTTTCTGGTAGAGTCTTTAGGGTTTTCTATATATAGTATCATGTCATCTGCAAAGAGTGATAATTTTACTTCTTCTTTTCCAATTTGGATTCCTTTAATTTCTTTTTCTTCTCTGATTGCTGTGGCTAACACTTCCAAAACTATGTTGAATAACAGTGGTGAGAGTGGACACCCTTGTCTTGTTCCTGTTCTTAGAGGGAATTCTTCCAGTTTTTCTCCATTGAGAACAATGTTGGCTTTTGGTTTGTCATATATTGCTTTTATGATGTTGAGGTAATTTCCTTCTATGCCCATTTTCTGGAGAGCTTTTATCATAAATGGATGTTGAACTTTGTCAAAAGCTTTTTCTGCATCTATTGAAATGATCATATGGTTTTTTTCCTTCAATTTGTTGATATGATGTATCACGTTGATTGATTTGCGTATATTGAAGAATCCTTGCATCCCAGGGATAAACCCCACTTGATCGTGGTGTATGATTTTTTTAATGTGCTGTTGCAGTCTGTTAGCTAGTATTTTGTTGAGGATTTTTGCATCTATATTCATCAGTGATATTGGTCTGTAGTTTTCTTTTTTTGTGACATCTTTGCCTGGTTTTGGTATCAGGGTGATGGTAGCCTCATAGAATGAGTTTGGGAGTGCTCCGCCTTCTGCAATATTTTGGAAGAGTTTGAGAAGGATAGGTGTTAACTCTTCTCGAAATGTTTGATAGAATTCGCCTGTGAATCCATCTGGTCCTGGGCTTTTGTGTGTTGGGAGATTTTTAATCACTGCCTCAATTTCTGTACTTATGATTGGTCTGTTCATGGTTTCTATTTCTTCCTGGTTCAGTCTTGGAAGATTGTATTTTTCTAAGAATGTATCCATTTCTTCCAGGTTATCCAATTGATTGGCATAGAGTTGCTTGTAGTAGTCTCTCATGATGTTTTGTATTTCTGAGGTGTCCGTTGTGACTTCTCCTTTTTCATTTCTAATTCTGTTGATTTGCATCTTCTCCCTTTTTTTCTTGATGAGTCTGGCTAATGGTTTATCAATTTTGTTAATCTTCTCAAAGAACCAGCTTTTAGTTTTATTTATTTTTCTTACGGTTTCTTTCCTTTCTTTTTCATTTATTTCTGCTCTGATCTTTACGATTTCTTTCCTTCTGCTCACTTTGGGGTTTCTTTGTTCTTCTTTCTCTAGTTGTTTGAGGTGTAAGGTTAGGTTGTTTATTCGATCATTTTCTTGTTTCTTAAGGTAGGACTGTATTGCTATAAACTTCCCTCTTAGAACTGCTTTTGCTGCGTCCCATAGGTTTTGGGTTGTTGTGTTTTCGTTGTCATTTGTTTCTAGATACTTTTTGATTTCCTCTTTGATTTCTGTAGTGATTCCTTGGTTGTTTAATAGTGAATTGTTTAGCCTCCATGTGTTTCTATTTTTTGCAGTTTTTTTCCTGTAATTGATATCTAGTCTCATGGTGTTGTGGTCTGAGAAGATGCTTGATATGATTTCAATTTTCTTGAATTTGCTGAGGTTTGATTTGTGACCCAAGATGTGATCTATCCTGGAAAATATTCCGTGTGCGCTTGAGAAGAAAGTGTATTCTGTCGTTTTTGGATGGAATGTCCTATAAATATCAATTAAGTCGAGATGGTCTAATGTGTCATTTAAAGCTTGTGTGTCTTTATTTATTTTCTGTTTGGATGATCTGTCCATTGATGTAAGTGGGGTGTTCAAGTCTCCCACTATAATTGTGTTACTGTCGATGTCCCCTTTTATAGCTGTTAGCATTTGCCTTATGTATTGAGGTGCTCCTATATTGGGGGCATAGATATTTACCATTGTGATATGTTCTTCTTGGATGGATCCCTTGATCATTATGTAGTGCCCTTCCTTGTCTCTTTTAATAGTCTTTACTTTCAAGTCTAATTTGTCTGATATGAGTATTGCTACTCCAGCTTTCTTTGGACTTCCATTTGCATGGAATATCTTTTTCCATCCCTTCACTTTCAGTCTATATGTATCCTTTGGTCTGAAGTGGGTTTCTTGTAGGCAGCATATAGAAGGGTCTTGTTTTTGTATCCATTCAGCCAGTCTGTGTCTTTTGGTTGGAGCATTTAATCCATTTACATTTAAAGTGATTATTGACGTGTGTGTTCCAATTACCATTTTCTTCATTGTTTTGGGTTTGTATTTGTAGGTGTTTTCCTTTTCTTGTGTTTCCTACTTAGAGAAGTTCCTTTAGCACTTGTTGTAAGGCTGGTTTGGTGGTGCTGAATTCTCTTAACTTTTGCTTGTCTGGAAAGCTTTTGATTTCTCCCTCAAATCTGAATGAGATTCTTGCTGGGTAGAGTATTCTTGGCTGTAGGTTTCTCTCTTTCAGGACTTTCAGTATATCCTGCCATTCCCTTCTGGCCTGCAGAGTTTCTGTAGAAAGGTCAGCTGTTATCCTGATGGGTTTTCCCTTATATGTTGTTTGTTGCTTTTCTCTTGCTGCTTTTAATATTTTTTCTTTGTGTTGAATTGTCGTTAGTTTGATTAATATGTGTCTTGGTGTATTTCTCCTTGGGTTTATTCTGTATGGGACTCTCTGTACTTCTTGGACTTGGTTCATTATTTCCTTTCCCATGTTGGGGAAGTTTTCCACTAGAACCTCTTCAAATATTTTCTCAGACCCTTTCTTGTTTTCTTCTTCTTCTGGGATGCCTATAATTCGAATGTTGGTACGTTTAAGGTTATCACTGAGGTCTCTGAGGCTGTCTTCTAGTCTTTTTATTTTTTTATCTTTTTCCTGCTCTGTGGCGTTTATTTCTCCCATTCTATCTTCCAACTCACTTATTCGTTCTTCTGCCTCAGTCATTCTGCTGGTTAGAGCATCTAGAGTATTTTTAATTTCAGTTATTTTGTTATCCATTGCTGTTTGTTTTTCTGAGTTCTTATGAACTGTTTCTTGTACTTTCTCTAATTTGTTATCGAGATTTTGTATCATTTTTACTATCATTACTCTAAATTCTTTTTCAGGCATTTTTCCTATTTCCTCCTCATTTATTTGGTCTTGTGGGTTTTTTTCCTGCTCCTTTGCCTGCATGGTGTTTCTTTGTTTCCTCATGGTTGTCCAAGCTTTTGGGGTTGCTTGTCCTGGTGATAGAGGTGTTTATAGAAGACTGTCCAAGCCTCAGACTAATGTCCAAGTACTGGATTAGACGAATATTCAGTCGGCTATGTCAGGTTCCCCGCAGTCCTTTCTGGTGTCCGAGGCCGTCTGCTGGTGTTCAGCTGGTTCTCTGTGGGAATGACTGCGTCCTTCCGTGCATTCCCAATGCATCTGTGGAGAGGGATGCACTCCACGTCTCTCTACTTCGCCGCCATCCGCTAATATCTATCTTCATTTTACAAATGAGGAAACTGTGTTTATGCTCTTCATTTATCTACTATATGAAACTGAAAAAAATGGAATCTTATTTGTCCTTATATTTCTCTCAGCACCTAGTTCAGTGTCTTGCACCAGTGTTTGTGTGCTTAATAAGTTTTTTGTTGTTAAATTAACAAAGGATTGTTAGTTGAATTGAATTAAATTGTAATTTGCAGATAGTTTAACAAAGATCATTATTGTATCCTTTTTTTTTTTTTGGCAATAAACCTAAAGGCTTAGGACATAAAATTATCAGGTCTTCTTAAAAAATGAAGAGTAACAACACATAATTAAGGCAGAGAGGAAAATGTCAAGAATCATAAGGTTTAGGGTGATTGGACAAAAGGAAGAAAAAAATAGGTAGAAATACTTATAAATTAATTAGCCACTGCATCATAATAATTAATTGTTATATTTAGCTACAAAATAATGGAATTATAGTTTTGAAATGCATAAATGATTATAGTAATAGATACATCTGACATGAAACTTATTTTTCTCCTAAGTATGAAATATAGTTCATCCAGCTTTCTGTGCTTTGCCAAAAGAATAAATATCTTTGCAGTACTTTTATAGAAAATTGTCTACTAGTACATTATGGCTAATTTTTCCTATGATTTTTCTAGAATGGAAGAGCCTACCTATTTTCTTTCCAGCTATTCCTACCTGATAGCTATTAACTGTGCTGCATGTATATTTAAACTGTATCTATATTCACTCATGTATTTTAAATAACTAGTTTAAATTGCAATGAAGTTGTACCCTGTGTTTTGCATTCATTTTAGTGAACCTTGCCACTGCAGTCTCAGTACTTAATTCAACGCTTGCTAGTGGATTACTTATAGCTATCCCACTCAAGTGATCATGTAAATGCTTCTTTCATTTTGTGAATTGTAGGTTTTGAATACAGAAAACATTTTCATAATACCTGTATTATTGCAGTGTTATGGTTCTGACACTGTTTTCATAAAAACTTGCCATTTGTAGGAATTTATATTTGAATCATTCTAAAATCGCACTAGGTGCAGAAACTATATGTCTGATAGATAGGTGTGGATGGTTTTTGCTTTATTGTTTACTTTTAATATTAAGGGTTGTTTTCATGTATACCCTTTTTTTTTCTTCCCGCATTTTCCCAAAATTAACAGAAAGATATTGCTCCTATAACAAGTTATCTATGCGTTATTCTTCTTGAAGTCATAGCTATATTATAGAGAAAGTGAAAATTTGCTATTAACATAAAACAGTTGGTAGTTTGCATGATTAACTGAGGGTGGAACATTAGATTGTTTTATATGGAAATCAATTTTATTTTAATTTGAAATGTCACAGAAATCACAGTTTGGGTGCAAACTTGATGTAAGCAATTTTATTTTAATTATTCCTATATATCACGGGGATGGAGGGAAATTCTTGCTCTTCATGCTTTCTTTGTCTTTGTGAATAATTTCATTTTTTATTCCTTTGCTGTCATTGTGGTAGGGTTTAGGGAGAGAGGAAAAAAATACCTGTGGTCAACCAACTATGTTAAATGAAAGTTATTTGTTTCTTTAGAACTAGTTTTAATGCAGTAATTAAACATTTCCGAACAAAGTATCTGAAAATATCTTATCTGATGACAGGAATTATATATTTTGTGATATTTTTTAAACTGTACTTGTTACAGTATGGGTCTACCACATTCATTACTGTTATTCAGATATTGATACTACTTGAGGCATAAAATCAGAGTGGTTAAAAGCACAAAGCTGGATATCTGCTTCTGGTTAACAAGGGGTAGCTAGTACTAGACTAACCTCTCCCCAAGAATAACTAAAGGCTGGGAAAATAAAACCCAGTGTTTGAAGACATGGTGAACACCCAAAACAGTTAGGACTTGAGGGTCGTAGATCCAGGAGATTGGGAAAAGGCTATCTGCACTCTGAGAAGAGTCTGACCTTCTGTGGCACAAGTTCTCCCTAAAGCAATTGCTGACTTCTAAGTGGTGCATGTGTAGCATGAGACACTGTAGGATGAGTAGTTGCCAAGAGCATGAAAAGTTAAGTAGAGATTTTGGCAGTCTCACAAGGCCTTAGGGACAAAAATTTGATCTGATGAATAGCCAAGAAGAAGGGGCCTGGGAAATAGCCTCAGGCTTTCAGTTGAAACCCCAGAAAGGCTACACCTTAGGAATAAGAACAAACCGAATAGACCAGTCTCAGCTGGATCAGTAGATAATCTACCTATATTCTATCTGTTTGCCAGAAGAAAATTAAATCCTCTGTGGAGGAAAATATCATGCAGTGCCTCTACAGATTTTAATCTATAGTGTCCAACATTCAGTAATAAATTATCAGACATGCCAAGAAATAGGACCAAATGACAAAAAATCAAGAGAAAACAGATAGTAGAAACTGACCCACTGGTTATTTACAAATTAGCTTTATCAGATGTAGACTTTAAAATTAGTATGTTTTATATGTTCAAGAAAATTAGACAAAGGATGGAGGATTTCATCAGAGAACTGAAATCTATAAAACAGAACCAAATGGAAATAATAGAACTGTAAATTTATAATAACTAAAATTAAGAATTCAGTAAATTAGTTTAACAACAGATTAGACATAATGGAAGAAAAAAATTAGTGAATTAGAAGATCAATAGAAAGTTCCTTGATTAAAACAGAGATAAGAGTTTGGAAAATATAGGACTCATTGAAAAGGTCTCATGTATATGTAGTTGGAGTCCAAATAGGAAAGGAGAGAGAGAATGTGGAGAGGCAAAAGCAAGATTTGAAGAGATACTGGCCAAGAATTTTGCCAAACTAGTAAAAGTTATCAAGCCACAGCTTCAAGAAGCTCTACGAATCCCAAGAATAAATAAAAGGAAACTACATCTGGGTACATCACAGTAAGATTGCTGAAGGGGGAAAACAGAAAATCTTAAAAGCAGAGAGAAAATATATATTATCTTCAAAGGATCAGCTATAAGACTGACAGATAACTTTTCAACAGAAGAGAAAGAATCTAGAAGGCTGTAAAATGACATCTGTGAAGTGATGGAGAAAAATAATGACTACCAATGTAGAATTCTAGACTCAGTGAAAATATCCTCCAAAAACAAAGTTGAGATAAAATTAAGAAAATTCATCACTAGCTTATTGGCACTAAAAGAAATACTAATGGTCATTCTTTAGGCAGGAAAAATGATCTTAGAAGCAAGGTAAGCAGGAGTGAATGATGAGCAACAGAAACAGTAAATACGTGGGTAAAACTAAACGAGTATTGTCTGTTTAAAATAATAATACTTCTATGATCAATGGCCATAGCTGCAGTGCTCAAATTCTGTTGTGCATTGAATTCACGTAGTGCCAAGCTTGTGCTTCCCACAGGCTGCCTCTGGCCAATGACTGAAGGCAGCAGGGAGACTAAGACAGGCCCATGTCTGGGGTCATTGGACTCCTCTGATGGCTGACTCTGGGTCAAGGACTCCCTGAGGGCCTTGCAAAGCTTTCCTTAGGTGGCATGGCAGTCTAGGTCACTTTCACCCAACTTTTCTTCTCTGTCTATTAAACCCAGTTCGAACTTCTATCGCAGTCTGTCTTCCTCCCCATTTTCTCTCATAGGCATTTTCCCTCATAAAAGCTTTGTACATTTAATCCCATGTAGTGGCATCTGCTTCTCAGGAGATCCAGATGAACACAGTAGAATTAAATGTATGAGAATAGCACAAAAGACAGGAGGCATTAATTGGAGTTAAATTGTTACATGGTCCTTGCATTAACTATGTGGTGAAGAACTAATTTAGGACAGGCTGTAATAAGTCAAAAGAAAGTAATAAAAGAATATATAAATAAGCTAACGGGAGAAGTAGAATAATAAATACTTGGAAAATTCAAAAGAAGGCAAGAAAGGATAAAGGGAAAAAGAATAGCTGGCATAAATAGAAAACTAATAATAAAATGGTTGATTTTGTTCCATGTGGAATTGTTCTTATATCGTTTCTTGCGTTGATGTCATGCTTTTAGAAAGGCCGTTTCACTGTACCAGAAATGGTTATCTACATCTTATATTTATAGTTTTATTTTTAAAATTTCTATTATAATTCTTCTGGAATTATTCTAAACTAAAGTATGAATTAGGGTTTTAGCTTTTTTTCTCACTTCTCAAATGATTACTCAGTGATCTCAGCACCGCTTTTTAAATGAATTATCTTTCCTCTACTGATTTGAAATGCCAACCAACTTTATCAAATATTATATTCCTAAGTAAACCCAAGTGTAAACTAGATTACTATATTTGTCGTTTCATTTAGAACAGTGTAAGTATACATAATAAGTGCTCAATACTTGCTTTATGAGCCAAGGGACAATATGAATGAATTTACAATATTGTTTTTTTTTTTTTAATGTGGTAGGACAAGTACCTCCTCATTATTCTGCTCTTTCAGAATTTTCCTGACAATCCTTTACTGTTCATTTTTCAAGGTTAATTTTACAATTATTTTTCCAGTTTCTCCCCAAAGAATCTTTTTTTTGCTGTGCACAGGCTTTTTTTTTTAGTTGCAGTGAGTGGGGGCTACTCTTCGTTGTGGTGTGCAGGCTCCTCATTGCCGTGGCTTCTCTTGTTGGGGAGCACGGGCTCTAGGCGTGTGGGCTTCAGTAGTTGCAGCACATGCGCTCAATAGTTGTGGCTCACGGGCTCTAAAGCGCAGGCTTAATAGTTGTGGCACACGGGCTTAGTTGCTCTGCGGCATGTGGGATCTTCCTGGAGCAGGGATTGAACCCGTGTACCCTGCACTGGCAGGCAGATTCTCAACCACTGTGCTACCTAGGAAGCCCTCCAAAGAATCTTTTTGAGGTTTGATTGGAATTTAATTAAAACTATAGATTATTTTAGGGGAGAATTTACATCTAATAATATTGCCTTCCTAGTCAAGAACAAGATACGGTTGTCCACTTATTCAATTTTTCTTTTATGTTCTAAGTAGACTTTTATAATTTTATTTATCTAGGTTTTCCATATTGACATTTTTTGTTGTTAAAGAAATTTCTTATAAATACTCTGTGCTAGGCATGGGGCTGCATAGTGGCAGACATGACACAGTCTGTGACCTTCTGGAACATAGTAACTGGTGGAGGGGAGGACACAGGCAAGTAACAAATGGTATTGTTTACTATTTGGTTGTTTCTCAGTTTTTTACCACTGTAAATCATGTTGCAATGAACATCTTATTCATTAAGTTTTATCTGTATTTCAAAATTACTTCTTTAGAATAGATTCTATAAGTGAAGTTGGATCTGCAACCTAAATGAAAAAACAGCATCTCTAGTTCTCTTCTACAGGACCTAAACAAATTGTTTCTTAATGAGAACATTTCTTTCAAAATTTCAGATTGTGTTAATTACTTTTTTGTATGTTGATCTTGTATTCTATGACTTTGCTAAACTAATTTACTAGTTCTAGGAGGTTTGTGGGGGGTTTTTTTTGGTTTTGGTTTTTGGTTAGATTCCTTGGGATTTTCTGTATAGACTATCATGCCATCTGCAAATAGGGACAGTTTAGTTCTTCCTTTCCAATCTGTATGCTTTTTTTTTAAAAGACCTTTTATTGAGATACAATTGACATACAATAAACTGCATATATTTAAAGTGTACAATTTGATATATTTTTCTTATTATTAATGCATATATGACAATCCCAATCCCAGTCTGTATGCTTTTTTATTTCCTTTTCTTGCCTTATTGTGCTGGCTAGGATTTCATGTGTTACATTAAATAATAATGGTCAGAGCAGACATCCTTGCTTTGTTCCCAGTCTTAGGGAGAAAGCATTTAGACATTTACCACTAAGTATAGTATTAGTTGTAGCATTTTGTAGATGTACTTTGTCAACTTTATCAAGTTAAGGTAGTTTTCCACTATTCCTTGTTTGCTGAGAGTTTTTATTATGAATAGATATTGAGGTTTGTCAAGTGCTTTTCCTGTGTCAATTGATATGATTCTCTTTTTTCTTTAGCCTATTGATATGATAGATTACATTGATTTTCTAATATTGAACAAGTCTTGTATCCTTGGAATAAACCCAGCTTGGTCATGGTATGTAATTCTTTTTATATATTGCTGGGTTCTATTTGCTAATATTTTGTTGAGGGTTTTTGCGTTGGTATTCATGAGAGATACTGGTTTGTGTTGTTTTGTTTGTACTCTCTTTGGTTTTGGTATCAGAGTAATATTTGTCTCATTAAATGAGTTAGGAAGTGTTCCCTCCTTTTTTATTTTCTGGAAGAGATTGTGTAGATTTGGAGTTAATTCTTCCTTAAATGTTTGATAGAATTCTCCAGTGAAACATCTGGGTCTGGAGATTACTGGGAGTTTTAAAGTCAATTTCTTTAAGAGATATATAGGGCTATTCAAATTATCTATTTCATATTGAGTGAGTTTTGGTAATATGTGCTTTTCCAATAATTGGTGCATTGCTTCTAAGTTGTTAATTTATGTGTATAGAGTTGTTCATAGTAGTCCCTTACTATGCTTCTAATGTCTGCAGCGTCTGCCATGATAGCCCTGTTTCATTTCTGATGTTGGTAATTTTGTAATTTGTGTTTTCTCTCTTTTTCTGTCAGACTAGCTAGAGGTTTGTCAATTTTATTGATCTTTATTTCAAAGAATCACTTTGTTTCATTGATTTTTCTCTGTTTTCTGCTTTCAATTTCATTGATTTCTGCTTTTATCTTTATTATTTCCTTCCTTCTGCTTGTCTTAATCTTATTTTGCTCTTCTTTTCTTAGTTTGTTAAAGTGGAAGCTTAGATTACTGATTTCCAATTGACTTTTAAGGTTTTTTTCTGGATTTTTAATATTTTTTTGCTGGTAATGTGAATAGAATATGTTTCTATTATGTTTGTTTATTGGTTGTTTTTGATACATAAGAAAACTGTTGAGTGTTTTTATTTATTTTATGGGACACCTCATTGATAATCTATTGTTTTCATAGTTTTAAAATCTATTCTCTTAGGTTTTTCAGGTAGATAATTATATGTTAGTGGTCCTATTTTAATTTTCTTGTAGAATTATACTTTGGGGAATATAAGCTTTGTGCAAGCATAAAAAATTAGGAGGTCATATAAGGAAATTGGGGAGATGTAGGTACTTTAAAAAAATGACCTCATTTTAGTCATATATTAGCTGGTTTATGAAGCAAAGATTGCAGAAAGTTGTGAAGGATGATAGGAGGGATGTCCATTCTATCTGAATTTTCAGTCTGATGCCCCAAAGTTACAAGGGTTGCATAAGGAAGCAAAAGTAATCTTAAACATAATCACTGATGAACCATCTATTTATAAAATTAGTCCTCATTCAAACATCTTTCCCAGCTTAACACTATCCTTCTTCTTCTTTGCTGTCAGTATTTTTGTTGATATCTCTTAATGATTATTAACACAATACAAATAAAATGCAAACTGAAAGTCTTACAAAAGATGCAAGATTTCAAGAAGTCCATGAAATTAACGTTGGATAACTGATTAAGTCACATATAAAGCCATTGTCAAATAAAAAATGGACAGAGAGTTAGACCTATTAACAACTTGAGGACAAAAACAACAAAGTGCTTCAAAAGAAAATGATATGAATATTAAAGAATTAAGACGAGATAACTACTAATAACTTGCTGTGTAGCACAGGGAACTCAACTCTACTCTGTAATGGCCTACATGGGAAAAGAATCTAAAAAAAAAAAAAGTGGATATATATATATGTATAACTGATTCACTTTGCTGTACACCTGAAACTAACACAACATTATAAATCAACTATACTCCAATAAAAATTTTAAAAAGACAAACAGGAAAAAAATTATTATACAGTTAAAAAAAAAAGAAAAGAATTAAGAGAGGGACTTGAGAAACTTGATAAAGTCCTCATATTTTTGCAAACACAATCTTTATGATCATGCTGCAATAGTTAAAATCTTCTCTTGTAAAAATTACACTTGATTCATTCTGTGTTCTAAGAATTAGCATATTAAATTTTTAACCTAAATTTTGTAAACTATAAGCTTATATAAATTTATTTTTGTATTTTAATTTCATATTAAAGTCTCAATCAGTCCTTTTCCTGCACTACTTATCATGAAGTTTTGATTCTGATTTTAAATGTGTTGCTTTAAGTGGCTATTTTTGGTACCAATTTTCTTCTGTTAATGAGGATTTCTTGTATTTATTCAAAGAAAAGGTTTCAAACCTATTCTGAAACTCTTCAGGAGAAATCCTTTTTTGAAAAAAGAATTTATTTATTTATTTATTTTTGCTGTGTTTTGTTTTTCACCAGCATTTATTTTATCATCATTTATTATCTTCCCCAACAATATTTTGTTATCTGCTGACACTTTATCAATGTCCCTAAGGCACATGAGGATAAATCAGTTGCTATAAGGTATACATTTGTATGGACTCGGAGTAGTCCCTTTCCCCAGAGTGTAAACGATTCGTGAAGGGTTGTTTCATGCGAGCAGTATTAGGTTTTTAGGTAAGAAAGTGAGAGATGAGAACATTTTCATGCAAAATAGAAAATTTGAAACTAGACAAAGCCCGCACAGCAATGAAGACCAAATGCAGCCAATAATAAAAAATTACTTATTTATTGATTTATTTATTTTGGCTGTGCTGGGTCTTAGTTTTGGCATGTGGAATCTTTTTCTTTTTAGTTGTGGCATGAGGACTTCCTAGTTGTGGCGTGTGAACTCTTAGTTTTGACATGTATGTGGGATTGAACTTGGGCTCCCCTGAATTGGGAGCACAGAGTCTTACCCACTGGATACCCACTGGACCACCAGGGAAGTCCCAGGAGAAATCCTTTTTGAATTGTTAACTGTGAAATTAAAATTAGATCAGGGACTTTCACTTCTTTATATTCACAGAGCTGTATATCCGTGTCTGAATCTGTCGATATCTGTTTTTCTCTGTCTTTTTGTGTATCTATCTATCCATTGCCTTGGACAGTACCTGGCATTTAATATGTGTTCAATAAATATTTATTGAATGAATGAGAACTAAACAGAAAATCCCATTCTTGTCTTTAGAGAATCTGTAATCTAATGGCAGAGATATGACCAATACAGACAAAAGATCCGGAATTTATAATCTGAATGCAGAGATAGGACCAAGATAAACAAAAGATAGGATCAATACTGACAAAAGATCGATGGAGAGGAAAGGGTTATTTCAGTTAAGCTTAGTAGTAAGTTTTAATTTGAAGGAATTTTAATATGATATTCAGGGGGTTGAGAGTCAAATTTTGGTGAAGAGAATTATTATCATGTGAGAAGAAGATATTTTGCTACTTTCGGAGGACTGCATTGTGGAAGGGTAATGTTATTCATCTTGTCATGAGGTAGATCCTAAACTACGTCTTTGACTACAGATATATATAGAAAGGAGCAGAGCTGTCTGAAAGCATGATTGGCTTTTAAAATTTTTTGGTGGAAATGCCTTCCAAATATGGGAGTCTGAGGCTCTCTGTAGCCATGGACATGTTGTGTTTGCCAAAGTGATAAAATAGATTTTCTTCTATTTTTCTCAAAGAAAATCTCCTTAAAATATCAAATTTTACCTGTGAAAGCAGAAAACAGAATATAATGCCATTTATTTTCATCACGCACAATGGACATTTAAATTTTTACAGTAGTCCAGCAGAACTATGTACATACAAATTCCATTAGCCAATAATGTCTTTTGTCTCCTTCAACACCACTCAGGTTACATTCACACTTTCATACAGAGTATTAATGTCAGGCATAGAAATTATAATACAGGAAAAATAACTTGTTATTTGTAAAGAACATCTTGTATAATATTGGAAACTAAGCACAATATTCTCTTAATATTTGTTTCCCAGGATGGATAAACTCAGATAATAGTTATTGATGTTGTTAGTTAATTGCTAACTACACACCTCTTAAAAAATTTTAGAAGGGCAGTGAGATTGAGTATATTTTGCATAACTGATTTCTTTTTCTTAGGAAATAACAGATTTAACCTGTTATAATGTTTTGAGATTTTGTATATTTTATAATTTAAAAAAAATCTTCCTTTTAACAATGCTGTGAGTCTAACAGCTATGATACAAGATTTGCTTATAGTCAATCTTACTTAATTTATACCTAGACCAGCATCTTGTATTATATATTATCAATAGAGAAAGCAGTTCATAATTGCAGGATACCAACCTGCAAATGCATATGTATTTCATGGTCTTAACATTTATTTTCCTAGGAAACATAACATTTGAAACAATGATGGAAATTCTCCGAGATAAACCAAGTGGCATTAATATGGAGGGAGAATTCCTGACTACTGCAAGCATGGTTTCTATTTTACCTCAAGACTCCAACCTTCCTTGCATTCACTTCTTTACAGGGACTCCTGATCCTGAGAGGTAAAGTCACAAAATACTATAAACCAGGCAGGGGGTCAGGGAGTAGGGTATCATTAGTCTGCTGATGATTTTGTCAGGCTAAATTTTTGTTGCACAAATACCACAATAATTTTCTAATGCATTTTCTATTCAGGTTTTAGTCTGACATTTTCATATATGTATAATTGCCATAACTATTCTCATTCTTATGGGACAAAAATGTTTATAGTTTCTGGTATGTAGTTATCCTTATTCCCTCTTTCCCCATATATATTTAAAATTGTCAAGAAAAGAGAGTAGATAGGTTTTCTTATGCACATTTCAGTATTAAATGTTAGATGATTAGCAACAGTAAAAAGGTTAAATGATCTAGAAAATATATACATGTAAAACTTAAAATATCAATAGTTCAAGTTATTATCTTTTAAAAGAAAATTATTTGTTTATTTATTTATTGGCTGTGTTGGGTCTTTGTTGCTGTGCACAGGCTTTCTCTGGTTACTGCAACCGGGGGCTACTCTTTGTTGCCATGTGCAGGGTTCTCAGTGTGGTGGCTTCTCTTGTTGAGGAGCATGGGCTCTAGGCATGCTGGCTTCAGTAGTCGCAGCACATGGGCTCAGTAGTTGTGGCTCTCGGGCTCTAGAGTGCAGGCTCAGTATTTGTAGTTCTTGGGGCTTAGTTGCTTCGCAGCATGTGGGATCTTCCTGGAGCAGGGATCGAACCCATGTCCCCTGCACTGGCAGGCAAATTCTTTTTTTTTTTTTTTTTTTAGTTGTGGTGAGTGGGGGCTACTCTTCGTTGTGGTGCGCGGGCTCCTTGTTGCCGTGGCTTCTCTAGTTGTGGAGCACGGGCTCTAGGTGCGTGGGCTTCAGTAGTTGCAGCACATGGGCTCAATAGTTGTGGTGCACGGGCTCTAAAGCGCAGGCTCAGTAGTTGTGGCGCACAGGCTTAGTTGCTCCGCAGCATGTGGGATCTTCCTGGAGCAGGGATTGAACCCATGTCCCCTGCATTGGCAGGCGGATTCTCAACCACTGCGCAACCTAGGAAGCCCAGCAGGTGGATTCTTAACCGCTGCACCACCAGGGAGGTCCCTCAAGTTATATCTTAAGTAGGAGATACACAGACCACCTTGGTTTAAATCATTGGTATCTCATAAAACTTAATGCACATTACATGTAGAAATGATCTTATATTCACTATCTCTTAGTGTTATAATCGTTCATATTATTAAAGATATCTTCAAAAAAACAGAATAAAATTTGTGAACCCCTTATTAATACTGCTGCTTATTTTCATCCCAAATCCTAATCCTCAATCTATATTACATTGAGGATTGTTCTTACCCTCCAACTGTGGAATTTGCAGTAGAAAAAGATGAGCTATAATTTTACTTGACACTGTTTATATGCCAGGCCCTTTGTTAGGCTCATAGGAACACAAGGCTAAATAAAGTATGGTCCCTTGCCCCAAAAGGAGGTCCCAGTGTACCAAGGAAGAGAGGCATGGGTATAACTAGTATGACAGGAACAATTAGTATGTTATAAATTAATAGAAACTAGAGGGAATCTTAGAAGATTTAGAATAATGCTGAATATTTTTATATCCCCACATACCAACTTAATACTTTTTCTTCTAGATCTGTTTTTAAGCCTTTCATATTTGTGCCAAATATTTCACAACTGTTGGACACCAGTTCACCCACATTTGAACCTGAAGATTCAGTGAAAAAGAAGCCACATTTTAACACTAAGCCTGACAGAAGACACCCACTCTACCAACAACATCAACAGGCCTTGGAAATACTATATAATAAGGAGGTATGATTAGATTATATTCTCTGTTTTATCATTAAGAATAACTTAAAATATGATTCAATCCATATTTTGAACTTTGGAATTTCAGCTTTCTTTCTTTTATATAAAAATAGGTTTAAAAATAGTTTAGATACTTAGACTATAATAGAGCTATATTATTTTTGACCTTTGGTTAAAAATAATGGTTAAGAATGTGTTGTAAATTTTTTAGAGAAATTTAGTATATTAAACATAACAACAATAGCTAATATTTATTGAACACTTATTGTACACCAAGAACCATGGTACTGTTACATGGGATATTTCATTTAATCTTCACAACCACTTTATCAGGTAGGTACTATTATTATCTCCATTTTACTGATAAGGAATCTTAGACTTGGAGAGTTTAAGTAGCTTGCTTAGTGTATCTCACACCAAAAATTACAAAATCACTGGAGGGGAGTTAACCTGGTCGCTAGAATAATGTTCTTAATCATATACCTTCAGATTAATTTTAATTGAAAGTGACTTGACACCCCATAGACTTAAAATAATAATTATTGTAATGCGTTGGAGTTAAAAAAAATGATAAATGCTTATTATTTTTAAACGTAAGCATTATAAAAGATTAAACACATCACCCAAAATTTCATCTCCAGAAATAAAGATATATATTTGGGGTGGGGGGGAGACAGACAGATGGGTAGACAAATAATTTTATAATATCCATACCTCTTCAGCCTTCCTGCCCTCTTCCCTCTCTGCCCCAGAGATTAGAAGGAAAATTAGATTAGAAGGAAATGTAAGGGCTACCTAAAGGCTTTTCTCAGAACTATCAACTGATTCCTTGCAACGAAGGAAAAGATTGGCCTTTTCTGACCTGCTTCTACCTGCTTCTGATTTTTATTGCCTATAATTACTTTTACTTTGTCAAGGTATATACATTTACATTCTTTTTACATTAAATGAATTAATGAATTTTCCTCCAGGGCAATTATTTACTTCCTTTTTCTATAGTATGTTTACATAGTTGCCATGCTTTTCTGTCCTCCCCATCCCCACCCTCGCTGCGCCTATGCTTAAAGCAGAGAGCTCTGTACAGATCCTCTATTTGCTATGGATTCTTGACACTACCCCTGCTTTTTTCTGAGACCAGTTTGTTTTGCTTTTGACCTACAGTGTAAACACTTTTTTGTAACCTAGTGGCATGGAGTGAGAGGCAAGTATCTTGTTCTGGGAGCCTGTTAAGTGCGCTGCCTAGGGCCTATCCCGCCCTTCCCTCCTTGGACTTGGCTCACCCTCCAGACCCAGTGCAGCGCAGTGTAAAACGATTAGCCCTGCTTCTTCTTGCCTTTGCCCAAGTTGCTCTGTGACGTGTTTCATGCACGTCTGCTCTGGGGGAGTTTGCTTGCCCTGCTCCCTGCACAGCCTCTGCGCTGCTCTAATCGCTCACGAGAGTGCTCAAGAGTTGTCAGCTCCCTTTCCCCTTAAATACCGTTTCTGGGAGGTGGGTTTTGTAGGCTTATTCCTAAATGCCTCTTGAACTAAACTGCTGATTGACATTTTTCTAAGTAATATTGAAATAAAATTTAAAAGCAGTTACTATTTTAGGCTTTATTTAATAGGTATTAAATGTTGATTGACAACATAAAGTAGTGGAAAGACAATGGAATTTGAGGGAGGAAGTGTCAAAGAGCTGGGTTCTAGTCCTGGCTTTGTAAATAACTACTTTTGTGTTTTAGGATGAGTCAGTCCTACTGGTAGTTTTAGTTAACATTTCTTGATTACTAATGAGGTTGAAAATCTCATATGTTTATTGGCCTTTGTATTTTCTCTGAAATAACTTGCCTGTTATTTTCCTTAGCCTGTTTTTCAATTGATTGTTGGTTGTTTCTGTCTTTTGCCTCAGAGGCAAAAATATGTGAATAGCTTTGTTGTGTAGCAAATTTTTAATCTGTTTAACTTTTTTGTCAAACAGAAGTTTAAAACTTAATAAATTACATTGTTAGTCTTTTCCTTTAAGTCATCTTGATTTCATGCTTCACCTCAAAATAAATATAACTTCTGTATTTTCTTCTAGCATATATGTGTGTATTTGAAAAAAAAAATATTTATCTGGAAGTTATTTTTATGGGTGTTATAAAGTAGGGTTCTTTGTTTTCCGAAGAGGTGACCAATTATTCTAATACCATTTATAGACAAAATACATTTTTTGCATTGATATGAAATGCAGTGTTTCTTCAGAAAAAATTGCATACAGTTTCATGTTGAAGTACAGGTCAAAGTTAAGAATCCTTGTTTTGTGGAGCTGTGCTCCATAATGGCTCACATTTTAAAAATTATGCTCACTTGCTAGTAACTCTCTTCTTATATACTTTTTCTGTCAATACCTATCCTCTAACTGATGATGGTAATTCATTAATAACTTAGTGACTGCTCCTTCTGATAAGAATCGTGACCTTTTTTCCCCTTGTTGATACAAGGAGGACTCAGAGAGAAAATGTCTTTTCTTTTAGTTGCTCTTTCCCTTGAACGTTACTGTTCTGTTTCTTTTGTTTAATCTGATAATACTGGTTTCAAATGTAGAAGGTGCAAATTCATCAAAATATCCCAGCCTCAGTTTTCAGCAACTTCTCCTTACACAATTAATATCAAATTTTCAATTGACCTGTTATTTGTCTAAGTTTCTTGCTTATAGACTAACACTATATAATTGTTATTGTCTTTTCTACTAAAAATAACTAATAGTTTGTGGTTAATAGGTTAACTCAATGTACAACAATGATTTTTTCCAAAGATTTCATTCCTTCTTTATCTAAAGAATAGAAGGGGAACCGAACCAGAAGTACAAACCAGAATGAACAAACCTTGTCTGTAGAGTGGTTTGGAATTTGGTTAGACTCATGTGTTTGTGCATGTGCACTCAAGCACACATGTGTGTCTGTGTATTTATTTATTTTTATTTTTTAATTGTTCAGGAAAAAGCCAAAACAATGTTGGACAACATGGGCAAACTGGAGAAAGAACTATTCGAAGAGATGGAATCAATCCTTCAAAACAAGCATCTTGATGTGGATAAAATTGTTAATCTTTTTCCTCAGTGTACAAAAGATGAAATTAGAATTTATAAGTCAAATATTAGTTCTTAGTGATCACATAAATGGTCAGAAATTTTCCTCAAAGTTAGAATCTATTACCTTGGTAAAGAATATAAACTTAGTTTGAGCAGACCTGATTATTCTTTAATAGCATTCAAGTGATAGCTTGGCTATTAAAACTACATGTAGCCTTGATGGAGAAATATGGAGAAAGAAAATAACATTGGAATTGGACACTTGTCATGGATAGCCAGGTGTTACTTCAGGTAGTGACTTGTATTTTTTTAGCCACAATACCTTTGTAAAAATCACAATAATTAAATATCCAATTCTGCATAAAGCATGAGACATTAAAATAATGTATGCATTTGTTAATTATAATTATATATTGTCCTCAAATAATTTTCTCAGTTACAACACAAAAGCAGATTTTTCTTTAGTAATGGAAAATATTGTCTTAACTAATAAGTTTTTTGTGCTTTAGGCAAGTATTAGCCACCTCTAGCAAAATTTTCCAGATTTACACCTTGTCTTATTACAGTGTTCTAATTATGCAAATGTTTTATTAGACTCAAACATGCTCTTTGTCAAGACTTAGCTGACCAGTGAGCTTTTAGCTCTAATTATCTAGTATTTTTTTGCCCATACCCCTTAACAGACTTTCATATTTTTAGAAGAGCTTTCCTGGAAGATTAGGAAATGGAATAAGCCAAAACCTTAGGAGATACTGTTTTGGTGTTTCAAATCTCTCTCATCTTTTACTTCTGTTCATTCAGTGAAAACAGGAACAGGAATGAGATAGTGGTGATGAAATAGAAATATTAGCGTATTATGAACATTAAGAATGTTATAATGTATAATGTATTATAAACATTATATATGAATAATAATATCTGCCCAAAGATTATAGAACTTTGTTAAAGTTGCATAGAGATTACCAAGTAAGACTCAAAGTTGGAACTATAAACAAAAGAAAAATCCAACTCAAAATAACACTGTGTATTTATTGGTTTCTAGAAATTTCCATTTTAGGTGTTTGATTACATTATTTATTGGTCACTATCACTGCAATTAGGATTATTACTAAAATAGTGGATCATTATATTTAAAGAGTGCCCAGAAATTGTTTAAATTCTCTCATAAAAACATAATCTGCCTGATAGCTCTTGTCTAATGCAGGGCTGCCATTACAAAACAAAGCTGCATCAAGCACTCAGTTAATTCTGGTTTGCTTTACATATAATTCAGTGATAGGTTCTTCCTAAATCATGAAGCCCCTTGGCCAACCCCCATATACCCCCCTCTTTTTTAATATATGAGGAAATTAAGGGTAAGCAGTTCATTAATTTATTTAAGCACAGAAATGTGAGCCTTATTTCTCTCTCTAGGGCCCCCGTGTTTTCAGTTTCGCCTTTGATGCCATGCTAGACCAAACTAGCACCAGGCTCTCACCTGGACCACTGCAGTTAAGTTCTACACCCATTTTTGCTCTTTATCTTCATCCACATGGGTCCCTGCAGCCAGAGTGATCTATTAAAATTTTAAATTTGGTCATGAATTTCCCTCCTAAAACTTTTTTTTTTAAACAGACTTTATTTTTTGAGCAGTTTTAAGTTTAAAGCAAAATTGAGCAGAAAGTAGTTTCCACGTACACCCTGTTCCTCTTTCCTCCCCTCCACCATCAACATCCCACACCAGAGTGCTACCTTTGTTATCATTGATGAACCTACATTGACACATTATTATCACCTAAAATCCAGAGTTTACATTAGGGTTCACTCACTGTGCATTCTGTGGGTTTGGATAAATATATAATGACATGTATCTACAATTATAGTATCATACAGAACAGTTTCACTGCTCTAAATATCCTCTGCGCTCCACCTATTCATCCCTCCCTTCTCTGAACCCCTGGCAACCACTCATGTTTTTTTTGTCTCCACAGTTTTGGCTTTTCCAGAATATTATATACGTGGAATCATACAGTATATACTGGCTCTTTAACCTAGTAATATGCATTTAAGTTTCCTCGATGACTATTCATGACTTGACAGCTCATTTCTTTTTAGTGGTTAATACTATTCCATTGTCTGGATATCCTGGTTGCTGATATCCACTACTGAAGGACGTCTTGGTTGCTTCTGTGTTTTGGCAATTATGAATAAAGCTGCTATAAACATCTGTGTGCAGGTTTTTGTGTAGACATGTTTTCAGCTCCTTTGGGTAAATACCCAGGAACATGAGTATTGGATGGTGTGGTAAGACTGTGTTTAGTTTTATAAGAAACTGCCAAACTGTCTTCTAAAGTGACTACTATACCATTTTGCATTCCCACCAGCAGTGAATGAGAGTTCCTTTTGCTCCACATCCTCGCCAACATTTGGTGTTGTCAGTGTTCTGGATTTGGGCCATTCTAATAGGTATGTACTAGTATCTCATTGTTTTAATTTGCATTTCCCTAATGATACATGATGCAAAGCACCTCTTAATATGCTTATTTGCCATCTGTATCATCTTCTTTAGTGAGATATCGGTTCAGATCTTTTGCTCATTTAAAAAAATCAAGTTGTTAATTTTCTTATTGAGTCTAAAACTCTTTTAAAGAGTCAATGAGATAAGTCCCAGTCCTTAACAACTATCAACAAGATCCTGCCAATCTGCCCCATCTATATCTTATTATGCTTTGTTTTTTTAAAGTTTCTGTTCTGCTCTTTCAGTTCTTTGAATGTGCCCAGTTCCTGTGTCATGACTGTACCCTCTGATTGCACCATTCATTTCACGTGCTCTTTATGTAAATAGTTCTTTCCATCCTTTAGAGTTTTGCTGAAACATGACTTCCTCAGGGAAGTTTTCCCCACACAAGATCAAGTCTCTTGATACATACTCTCAGAGCCACATGTGATCCTGATCACAGTTGTATCTGAATGTTTAACATTTGTCTCTCACAGCAGAATAGCTTTATGAGGATAGGAACCATATTTTTTCCCACTGTTGTGTGCTCAGTGCTCAACATTATGTGTAGCACAAGCTAGATGCTCAATAAACATTTGTTAAATTAACATTCAAGGACTGATGGAAAGAATTTACACAGTCCTCTTCTCTGCTTGTAATGTTGAGAAAATTAGCTAGACAATCTATCTGTACAACTTGATAGCCTTTTATAACGCTGAGGTCAACCTGTTCCCTTTTACCATATTCAAAATGGGAATAATAACTCCCCAGATAAAGACAAGGATTATTACATTTATAAAACAGCCAATTAATTTATAAAACATTTTGGGAGACCTTCACTCTATAAATCCAGTATGGTATTGGGCTTTGGTATTTCAGTGACTAATTAATGCCTTGTGGTCTGTTTTAGAAAATTTAAGCTTTTCTTAAATTTCATGTGTTTTTCTTGAGAGTAAAAGATATAGTAGCTGAAATTAAGGTTTTTGGGGGTCAATCCTTAAATGATGCAGTTTATTATTTACCATTACATAATAAACCAAGGGAATAATCTAATAAACTGAGTATTTTAGAGAAAGCTAGTTTGATGAAAACATCAATATATATATTAATTTTCAATAAAAAAAGTTTGCCCTAGAAATAATTATGCAGCTGACTCAGAACATTCTCCAGGATAGATCACATCTTGGGTCACAAATCAAGCCTTGGTAAATTTAAGAAAATTGAAATCATATCAAGCATCTTTTCTGACCACAACGCTATGAGATTAGAAATCAATTGCAGGGAAAAAAACCTGTTAAAAACACAAACACATGGAGCCTAAACAATATGCTACTAGAAATAATTATGCCGCCTAGAATTTTGGAAATCTAGTTTCTATTTGTAAAATTTGCCCAAAATAGGTTCTATAGAGTGAATGTTTTCTCTTCTTAATTGATTTTAGTCTTTTATCATAACAATTGTAGAAATTTATCATCTGATCTTTTCCTGAAAAACTGTGATAACATTTCTGATCCTGAACTGTTTCCAACCATAACTCATCACTTGACCACCTAGCTTAGTGGTCTAAAGTAATTTAATATTTTACATGATATGAGGTATGAGGGGACAAAACCTAAAAGCTGTATTCTACTGCATAGCAAATGTAACATGATAGTTTTACATTATTTTTTGCTTTTAGAAACTTACTGATCATTAATCATTATTCCTAAAATGCCAAGCACACTCTACCTTATTCTAAAAATACTGAAATTTAAATACAAGTTAGGCATGGAATTACTCATTGAGAACAAAGAAAAGAACAATTGACCATGCTGAAAAGCAGTTTAAAAGGGGTAGATTTTAATCAAAATTGTATCACATAATTTTCCCAGCTGTGACCTTGCATGTTAAAAATTATGAAATATGTGAGGACTCTGATGTCATATTGACTCATGAATAAAAAGTGTTTACTGGGTGCATAATTGGGTAAGGCCCTGTGCACAGATCCCATAGGGTCACGAAGAATAGAACAACCTCAGGAGACCCATTTAAGGAAACACTGAAAACCTATAGGAAACATCTCTCTCATGGCTTCTGCATTATTCAGATTATTCAAAGAAAAGACGTTGGCAATGCAAGTTAAAATAGGTATTTTATTGAGAAACTTGCTTTGTCAGTGAGTGAGTGAAAGTTATAAATATTTTTATTTAATAAAATTAGCATATCCTTAATTCTAAAAACATCTCTTAAAAGCTTTCATTACCTGAAACTGCAGATCATTCAGAGTCAGGATTTTTAGTGTCTCCCATGGAAAAAGATGCTGCCAATTCCCATCATGCAAATAACAGAACATATGTGTAGTATGACTTGTTCACAAGCAAAACAAATTCCCCACTTGAGTTTGAGCTGCTTGCATGCATATGAATTAATATCTTTATTTGTGTAACTATAAAAGTCTCCTGGTACAGAAATGAGGCTTTATGCTTACTCCTGAGCATTCTAAGAGTTATAATAATGCAATCATGTATTTTTTTTTTAAAGTTATGTAACAAGACAGTTCTGCTGAAAAACCCCATTCCCTAGTTATAACTTAAAATTGCTATAGGTTAATACTACACACTAATGTATAGTTTACTTGTTAAGTACACTAGGCTTCCATGCAAAAATTACATTTTTGTTGCATTAAAAGGGCAATGCTTTAACTCTATAAATTATTTTCTAAATTTCTTTTACATATAAGACTAAAAGTATGGGACAAATAAATATTTGAAACTCTTTTAAATAAGTTAAACCAGTACTGACAACTAATAATTAGAGGGCAACATTTAGTAATTTTCAAATTTATAAATTTTCATATGTGGACATTTAAAAAAACTAAATTGTAAATGTAAAAATAGGATGTTAGGCATAGAATTTTAAAATCTTGGCTTGAATTATAGTTTTTTTTTCTTTTTAACTGCAGGGAGTAAGGTAATAGGGCTATCCTCTGTACTGAGATGCTTTGTGCAAACACCAGAAATGATATATCACGCAGCAATAATTTTGTTGATGAATTAAATGAATTTGCTCAAATTATTATTTTTAGTACAAAAGCCAATGATTAGACTATACTTCTGTTGATGAATTTTAGAGATAATATTTATGGAGGTTCCTATTCCCCTCCTAATGGCAGAGATTAGTACTTTGGATAGAAAAGCAAGAAGAGATCAGCCTTAAAAAAAAGTGCTGCTAGTTTTTAATGAGTACTATTTGTCAAGGAAATGGGAAAAACAGAATAAAAAGGCCTCTCATAAGAATCATTAAAATTCTTTTTTAGGAAGTGCTATCAATAAGTGCAAAGTGGTCATAATTTAAGGTCTATACCCTCCCAGCAGCACACCTGCCAAATTTGGCAATTTAAAAGAATAGTAAATTGGATGTTGATTTTGAAATTACAGCACACAACTGCAGGAAGCAATGTTTTAAAGTGTTGGCATAATTAGTTCATAGTAATTATTATGTGTTTTACATACACATGAAATCACAGAATTTTAGCACAGGGTGGGAACATGTCTTGTCAAATTTTACAGAAGAGGCAACTGAGGCTCAGAGAGGTTGTGATTTGCCCAAGGTCTCACAGCTAATAAGTAACAGATCTGGTGTCAGAATATGACTCCATGTTGACTTGTCTCCTTTATAATTTAGGTCTTAGGGGATGGGGATGAATGCTCAATTTCTTCGTATCTTTCCTGTTGGGGAATGTTTGCATTAATAGCAGGAGGACTCTGTTCAGGACTCTTTTGAAGAAACCTGTAAAACAAGTACTCATCCCGAAATTCATAATCGTTGGTGATATGTTGGATGACTCCCCCTTGCACCAGTCTATCTCCATATATCACAGCTTCACCACGGTCAGAGGCAAGGCCGACTTCAATCAGCCAGTTCACCAAGTCACAGCCACAGAAGGTCCCAGCAGAAGTCTTTGCACCACACCTGTATGTCAAAGGAATGATTCACCCATATGTTCTGTAAATCTGGTATCAGCACTGCATGATGGAGGACAAGCAAGGAAAAATAGGAGACAGGGAAAGACAGCATGATAGTTAAAAGGTGGCAGGAATGAAACTATTCTGAATATAAAGGGTTTGTTAAATCACCTGATCCTAGAAAGACTCACCAGAGAAAAACAAAATATGCCAATAATGCTTGTGAAAACAGAAACAAACAAAAAAATGACTTAGATAATGTATAGGTGCATCAACAAAGAAATAATCTTTTTATAGTAGATGGTCTTTTATGATCAAATGCATTCTGTAGATAGATGACTACTATATATTTTATATAAGTTATACTCAGTTAAAGTTAATTGTATCAGGAGCATTAAATAATATTTTTGCAAGCTAAGAAGTGACAATTTTTACTAAATTACTCAAATAAAACTTTTTATTTTCTACTTATCACAATGCCTTTCTTCATGCCCTGAGCAAGATAATCTTATTGATATGTTAATTTGCTGCATTAAGAAGCAGGCAAAGGGTAAGTAATATCTGTCTTGCTATAAATCTAAGATTTTTTTCATAGTTGTTGACTATATTTCCCACACTGTATATTTCATCCTTGTGATTCATCTGTTTTGCAACTGGAAGTCTGTACCTCCTAATCTCCATCACCTATTTCTTTCTTCCTCCCACCCTCCCCCCTCTGGCAACCACTTGTTTGTCCTCTGTTTCTGTTTTGTTGTGTCTGTTCATTTGTTTTTTGTTTTTTAAGATTCCACAGATAAGTGAAATCATACAGTATTTGTGTTTCTCTCTCTGACTTGCTTCACTTAGTGTAATGCCCTCTAGGTCCATCCACATTGTCGCAAATGGCAAGATTCCATTCTTTTTTTGTGGCTGAGTGATATTCCATTATATATATATATATATACACACACATATATATATACACACACCACATCTTCTTTATGTATTCATCTTCTGAAGGACACTTAGGTTTCTTCTATATCTTGGCTACTGTAAATACTACTGCAGTGAACAAAGGGGAGCACATATCTTTTCTAATGAGTGTTTTAATTTTCTTTGGGTCAATACCCAAGAGTGGAATTGCTGGATCATATGGTAGTTCTATTTTTAATTTTTTGAGGAATTTCCATAACATTCCTCAGATTTGTGTTTTGTTTTTTGTTTTTTTGGGGTTTTTTTGGCCATGCCACATGGCAAGTGGGATCTTAGTTTCCAGACCAGTGATTGAACCCACACCCCCTTCATTGGAAGGCCAGAGTCTTAATCACTGGACTGCCAGGGAAGTCCCAGATTCTTTAGATTTTTAAAATTTTTGATTATAAATCTACTTCTTCATTAGTTAAAATTTGTCTTCCTAATGTAAGTGTGAGGGTGCCCCAGGTATGAACAAATAAACAGGGGAAAAAGTAAAAAAAACCAATTAAGTAAATTCTGTTCATTTTTATCCAAGCATGCAATAGACAACATGAATCTGTCCACAAGCATTAGTCAAGCTATAAAACCTAAAGTGCTTGACAATAGGAAACAGCAGGTGAAAATCAAGATGAAATGAGAAATAGATGACAAAAATTTTTAAACATTTAACCACAAATGAATGTATATTAGCGTTTCATATAAAAATTAGAAAAGAGGTTAAAATACATGAAAAAATTTCTCAAGTACACAAAATCACAATATCAAAACAACAGTTTTTACTTAGTAATAAGATATCTTAATTTATGCTTTGCAACTACAAACATCACTTTGAATGAAAGCCAGAATCCCTGAGTCTGAGCCTTCTTGCTTGTTGATTTTAAATTTATAGCCCTACACCTTCTAATCCAGACATCAACCGATTAATATCTGCTTCCTGATGACTGATCAGGCAGCTCCAAGCACAGCCCACGGAGTTGTGCATGATGGCAGAGGATTAGCCAGTGTACACGATGCAGAGCAGTACCATCACCAGCCCGTGCCCATTCGCCATCTGGGACGGAGGCAGCCTGACAGCCCTGCAAATGGCAAGAGCTATGCTTCCTGACAGTCGGCAATCACAGTGGACCTGGTGGAGGTAACATGGAGTTCCTTTTTTTTAATTTTAAAAAGCAATTTTAAATTGTTGAAACCATCCATAGATGGTACTTTGAAATAATTGTGTTTGGCCCTTTAAAGGTGGGAAACTAATTTTTTTTCATAGCTTACCATTTCCAGAAACTGGGCTAGGCCCATTTAGATTTTGTTATCTAATGCAAACAACCCCAAGAGCCAGATATTTTAAAGAAGAGGAAAACTAAGGTTTGGAGAATTGAATTTGCCCAGTGCCACAGAGCTAGTAAGTGGCAGATCCAGTAACTGAGTTCTAGTATTAGTCCCCACCCAGTGAGTCCACTTTCCACTAGTTATACCAGGATACCTCCACTTATAATGAAATATAGTGGCATAATATATGTAAATAAATTATCCTGAGTGGTAGTTTTCATAAATTTTCAATTTTTCAGTATATAAACAAAAGTATTTTCTTCTTTATATCATGTTTTGGTTTTTTCCTCTTTTTTTGACAATCCAAAATATTGGCACTATAATATTTGTTTATTCTTTTCCTGCTGTATACTCCATACAGGGTTAGAAGGATAAATTTGATGTCACAGACTGAAGATTAGGACTTGAGGTGAAAAATAAGCAGCAGAATTAATTAAGAGATAGAAATTTCATTTCATTTTCTTAACAATATCATTACTAATATGAAATAGCATATTACTAGCATACCCCTAGGAGATGGGGAATATAAAATCACTTCTAAATACAATGTATCTCAAAGGTTTGTGAGAGATACTAATGGCTAACATGAAGTGAGTTAATCTGCTACATTTTGGTTCTCTCTAAAGTTTTCATATTTTACATGGAAATCAGAAGTTATATGGCATTTACAAATGTAAAAATCAAAGTGATATGGCTCTTATATATGCTGTTTCTGAAACTATAAACTGACCCATAGCTATTTTAACTTTTATGTGTATGTGTTATTGAAAAAAAATAATGTTAGTCACAAGCACATTACTTAGCTTATTACAAACCAGAATTGATCATCTAAAATATAATTATCTGGAACCTGTACTTACCTTCTTTTCTTCACAATGTTTTGGATACAGAGGTCACGGTGATAATGGATAAACTGTTGACAGGTCATTTTTATTTCCTCAGGAACAGAAGAATCCCTATTTTCTGCTGTTTCTTTATTGTTCCATAGGAATTCAAGTCTGAAAACCAAAGTTTAAGGAGGCAATTTTTAAGGAAAGAAAAGCCCTGAGGGAGGGCCCCTTCTTGCTTATCACCCCATCAACATGGCTGTTCCAAAGCTGCCATTCGCCACAGCTGTCATCTACAGCACCCAGACAGCCCTAGTCTCTGAAGCAGAAATATATTTAACCTGCATTTGGTTTCTTGTTCAGAGCAGGCTGGGGTGGAGGACTTGAACATTTTCTAAACCCTCCAGACATGTTTGACCCATTTCAGTATCTACCAAAAAACGAAGTTTCTTTTTCTACATTCTACTGTTCTAAAATGCAAAAATAACGTGTAGAGATCAAGTATATTATTTAATCATTTTCCAATTTTGGTACCAGAGAGACAAATACTGCCATCTGGAACACAAAACAATTGTGTTTTGCCAGCCCAGACAATAGATCTGTTGACTCTTAACTGATCAATATTATGAAGCTAATAACTAAGTGCAGTGACTTTCCTATTATGCTTTTCTTCTTTCATGAAAGGATTGTGACCCTAGCAACTACATTTTAATAATGATGAAGGGAAAAAGGAGAAGGAGAAGAAAGAACAGGGACCATTTACTGGGTACTTTTTATATAACAGATAGGATAAATTCCACTAGCACTTCTAGTTTCTATTAATTTTGACTTTGAAAACAAATGAGGAAGTACAAGGATTCACCCCTCTACCCCCACCTCTTCCTCCCACCCCCAAGGTGAAGTGTTCCCACTTCATTATTTTTCATAAAGAAATTCCTGATCTGAATTCAAAGAAATTTTTCACCAAGTTAATTAAAAAAATTGAAATTTAGAAAGAAGAAAACTTGAGTTTTCTAATTGTCAGTTTGACAGAAAGAGAAATCCTGTTGTCAAAGGAAAAAGACAATCAAATACGGACTTTTGGGGGCACATCATCTATTTTCATTTCTAAATATATTTTCAAGTTTCATTTTACTTTATGTAGTTAATGGCACAGATAGAAGTCAGCATCCATCAATTCTTGTTAAAATACAAATTACACTAATGTTAGACTAATAACAGCTCTTCTGACATTTTCTCTGCAAGTATTTACAACAAATATATGAATCAACAGATAACCTCTCCGTGGTGTTTAGTTTAACCATTCTGTGGTCTCCTAGCAGCTTCTAAAAGTTTAAAAATATTAGTATCTTAACAGAATGGCTTTGTCATCACCTTTACAGTTATAGCTTTATTTCAAAACTAAAATTACCTTCTTCTGAAAGGTAGGATGATTAAATGTTTATCCAATCCAAAGATGCCAAAGGAAATAAATCCCTATGGAAGAAAAAAAGTTACATTTTATGAGTTCTACAGTAAATTTTAAGACAGAGAAATGATTGAAGCCAAAAAATTTAGTCCTTGGGGAAGTTAACCTCCAGCAATTAGAGTAACATTTTAAATAGAACACACAGGCAGGACCTCTAAAGTTCAGTGCATGATGGCAGGTACAGTCGATCATCTGTACCCACAGGGTTCCACATTCAATGGATTCAACCTACCGTGGATCGAAAATATTTGGGAAAAAAATTCCAGAAAGTTCCAAAAAGCAAAACTTGAATTTGCTGCATATCGGCAACTATTTACATAGCAATTATATTGTATTAGGTGTTATAAGTAACCTAGAGATGATTTAAAGTATACAGGAGGATGTGCATAGGTCACATGCAAATAATATGCCATTTTATATAAGGGACTTGAGCATCCATAGATTTTGGTACTTGTGGGGCGTCCCGGAACCAATCCTCCTTGGATACTGAGGGATGATTGTATGGTACTCGGCTGCCTCTTTCCAGTCATCTTTCCTGCTAATTATGATGGGTGATATAAGTGAGTGCTGAGCAACCACACTGGCAAGCTAGCTTGCTGGAGAAAAATGAAAACACTTAAGGGCTATATGTCTTTTTTTTCCCCTTTCTAAAAGGAAAATAAAATATCTCCCATTATATTTAAGTACTTCTTTATTATTTTTCTGTTAAAAACTTCAGAAATTATAGAATTAACAAGTGCTGTAGGTTCTGATTATAATGAAGTAACTGACAAAATTTATGTGAAATGAAATTGGCTAGTGCTTAGGGAAAGGGTTTGAAGAATTTGGGAGTGATGAGGCAAACTAGCACCAGATGTTAGCTACGTATCAGGATGATCAGGAGCCTGGGGAGATGGGAGGCTAGGAACTGCCATCTGTCAGGCACAGCAGGGTAAGGATCTTAGTGCAGACTGGCGTGGGTGGGACAGATAATGCAATGACATGAAGGACCTACCTGTCTTCATCTCAAATTATAAACCACCAAAAGGGAATGATCTTACTACCATACCTCCCCAAGAGAAAAACAGAATGGGAGCAGGTTTTGTATCTCCCTCCTCTGAAGCACTTCAGCCATAAGCTGCGGGGGCAGTATTTCTAATGCAACATTCCTGGCGTTAGCTTCTGTTTGTGAAGCTTTGTCAGTCCCAGTCCTGGGATGGCTCAGCTTGGAGTGAGCTTTCTGAATGCAAAATGCTGAGTAAGACTATGATTTTCAACCTAATATTTTATAGTTCTTGGGTACAAAATCAAATCTTGAGCAGTATCACAAAGTGAGGTGGGCATCAGGTAGCCCTTGGGATGCTCATGTCTGTCTGTAAAACTGATAGGTCACTTGTCTGCCTAAATATAGCCATTTTTGTTCCCATAACAAAGGCAAAGCAAACTGGAAATATTTCAAGAAATTAATGTTAGGGAAAAACTTGCAAGAGCATGTACTGGTAAATGTTAACTAACTCATATGGCCCATTATTTCAGATTTAATAGGCAAACCCAGTGATTTCAAGTACTGTATTTTCTTCAACCTAATACTTAATCTGGAGACTAATATTCTCTAATTAAAAAGTAAGGGATTGAACACAATAAAAATTTTAAGATTTCACATAAGATATTTCCCAGTATGTAAAATATCATTTACCCTTAAATATCCATTTTAATAGTGATATAAACAAAGACAACAGCACCTATCATATTAGTTCTTCATGGAATTTTAATTTCTAATTTTTAAACTGGGGGTGATAAGTCTACTTTGCAGATATTATTGTGATGTTTAAATGAAATAATATAAAATGCTTAAAAATGTTTGGCATATGGTAGACTCTCAAGGAATGGTATCTACGATCCTTGGTCAAATTTATTTATATACCACACGATTTTTTAGAAGGATTTAAGTACCTATAGTTCAAGAAACATCAAAATGTAAGTTAAATGATGTGCATTAAGATAAGTGGCTAAACCAAAGGCTCAGAGAAGCCATTTTCTCAAAGTAACTTATTAAAGCCACAACAAAGTTTAAAAAGAACTTGGAACATCTTGTCCCTGCTAAATTATCATTCTTTATCTCAAAACCAAAGCAAAAAACTATTTGGTATTTCTGATTGAGACACTCAGTGTGCATTCTGATGACTTTAACCAATATAATAATTCATCTCTACTAGGAGATAGGCAGCAGCTGTCAGCTGTCATACATACCAGCAGCTGGCAAACAAACTAAACCCTTTTGATTTGAAAGAAAACAACAACATCCGCACCACCACCCCCCAATCAAACCATCCAGGAAAACAAAAACCCCTCAAAGTTCTCAGTAAATAAATACCTGGCCAAAGTTAAACACAGCACAGAAAAACTGTAACTCAACATATAGTCTCCCAGGCTCTTGGTTGAATAGCCACCATAAACAACTGGAAAGATTCTGTAAAGGAAGGAGAAAATAGTACTTTAAAATGAAGCAAGCTAATGACTTCTCTCTATCCAGAACATAGTACAATAACTTATCTACTTAATAATTAGGAAGAAAAGGACTAAAGGGAAAAACACCAAGAGAATATAGAGGCTTTGTCTTTTAAACAAGAGGTTTCAACCTCTCTTCTTGACAGATGTCATTCAAACAGCATCTATTCTGATCAGATTTGAAGCAAGAAGACATGAGCCATAATACAGAAGCTTACATAATACATCAGGACTTCGACTAGCCTAAGACAGGTCTGATTTTAAAATTAGTTTTACACAGTGAAAACAATCACATCACCGAGCAGCAATTCTTGGCAGCATTTCTTACTTTTTGACTTTTGTTCTTAACAGCAGTTAAAATGGTGCTGGCTGATATGATTCTATGTAATGAGCATCCCAGTTTGAAAGGGTAAGGGATTTCTTCATAGGTTATATGGTCCACCTCCCATCACTAGGCAAGTTATACTAGCGCAAAGAATTGTATAATAACTGGTAATTCACAAAAAGAGGACATAGAACTAATTGAAAAAAACCCTTCAGTAATCAAAGAAATGCAATCAAAACACGAAATGCTCTATTTCACTTATAAAATTATCAAGTTAAAAATTTATAATAGTCAATGTTGGTGAGAGTACTTTACAAACCTATACTGCTCCTTTGGAAAACAACTGAGTAGAATGCACCCAAAGGCACAAAAATATTTATACTCTTTGATCCAGGTTTCCCAACTTTGAGAATCTATCATAAGGAAATATACTACATGGAGATGTTTATTAGAGCATTCTAAAACACTAGGCACAATCCATAAGGAAGTGGTTGAGTGAAATATAATGCATCTCCTCTATGGTTTATTGAGGAGACACTTAAAGTAATGGTTAGCAACACTTTGCAGCAACATGAAAATGCTTGACATAAGTCACGAAGCAGGACATAAATCTGTATGTATCATTAGAACCATGAAAAATAAAGACAAGGCAGTAGTATGAGGGATATTTTTCCCCTTTTCTCCATTTTGTAAGTATCCATTGTATAAAGTGGTTATGTTATTTTCATAATCTAAAATTATTTTTAAAAGTTTATTTATCTGAGGACTATCTTCCGAGAGACCACGTAGGCATTTATCCATGGAAGTCAGTCAAGGAATATGTTTGGAGTTAGTGGCCCTGTACACATTATGGAGATACCTGGTCTTACACCAAATTCTAGGTTCAAGGCATAGGATGAGTAAGTATTCTAAGCAAAATAAGTTATTGAAGCACTTAGGCAGCAGAGTAATGTGAATTATTCATTCTTCTCCCCTCCCAAAACATTTTAGCTCAAGATTAGGATTCAGATGGTGGAGCGGCCACCCCGTGAAGGAGCAACTAAGTTTCTCCCAGATGCCTGAAAAAAAAACCTCTGCCAAACATTTAAAGAAATGGCCCCAAAACAAAATCAGAAGAAACATTTACAGCAAACAGGCCAATAATGAGAAGTAAACACAGCAACACATGTCGAGTCAGTTGCTGGTCTCCACTCTGTAGATACTGCTCCTCTTCCTGGGCTAATATGCAGCTCTGGGAGTTACAGCGACTCACACAATGTTCATCTATAAAAGAGTAAGTACAACAATTTGTAATCAGAGCTTTTTATTTGAATGCATTTTAAATTCATAATGACTTCCTAAACAAACTACCACATATGCACATTCGGCTCAGAATCAGTATTTTATTTTAGATGAAATGCAAGGAAGGCTCCTTCATGATGTTTTAGGAGTGTTCTACTTGTAGAGTGTTTTTATCCAAAAAAAAAAAATATGAGTAGTACGCAATAGTTCCCTTCTACATTATTTAACAGTGTAACACATGTACACACACACACACTTTTTTAAGGCTAAATTAATAACTGAAGTTTCACCTGTGATAAATCTACACCTTGGTCAGGAATACCCTATTTTGGCTAAAAGCAAAACAAATTTACTACTACCACTTGCCTTTCATTAAAGAGCTTAAAATTTGCGTTAGAAAAGACCTTTAAAGAACCAAATAAAAAATATTATACACTTTGTTCTGTTTGCATATGAAACCAAGTCCAAATCACAAGCATGACTCTTCTCTGGCCTAAAAGAGAAGTGAAGGGCCTTTCACAAGAAACCTTTATTTTCCCACCTCAGCTCCACTATATCTGTGGCATCAAAAGCAAGGGAAAACATTTTTACAAAATAGATGCTAGTCTAACATATAGTCTTATTTCAAAAAGTAAGAGATTAAAAAACACAACTTTACAGCTCTTACCTTCAAGCTAACAAAAATGTGTACTTCCTAAAGCCTCTTTTTAGAAGAGAACATATACAACCATTAAACATGGTCTGGCAAAATAGCTAATGGCATGGGTGAATGCTCACAATAAAAGTAGGTTAAAAGTAAAAAAGTAAAAAGAAAATAGGCTGCCAAACTGTCTCTGTAGTATGATCCTATTTTATAACAATTATTTGTGTATATCTTGGTGTAGAAAAATTCTAGCAGTATATATAATAAACCTGGTCTTAAAATGTTATGTAGAAATATTATAAAAATGGATAAAAATAAATTTTACTATCTTTTATTTGCCTTTTTTACACATTGCAATACTTATTTTGCCTTGTGCTGTTGCCAGTGTTTTGGGATGAGGAATTAACTACATTGTTAAACTCTAAAAATTCTCATTTATCCATGGTTTGATTTCCTTTAGACTTTCTTTATTTCAGGGTTAGGAATGATACTAAATTATGTGAGCAGATGAAGTCCATGTATGATGGCTCTCATTCTATATAATTTTTGTAAAATATGATCAGAAAATCTAAGAAGCCCCTATAATTTAAAAAAGTTTTCAGGAATCAGCATTATTAATGGAGAAATGACAGATAAGCAAATTGTCAGGGGATTTGCAGGGGCAAAAAAAAAAGCTGTTGAATCAAATTACATGTTGAATTTGCTAATGGACTTTACTATAAGGCATATATTGTGCAGGGAGGAAAAAGTAAGGATCAAAGCCTTGGGAATTCGGATGTAAAGAAATATTAGCTTTAGAAAAGGGGCACGCAAATAAAACTTGAGACACGTGTTACTGAATGCCAAGAGGGGTTTCCTGTTGAAAGTCAGTGAAGGCTCAACATCTGATGTATTTTTACTTCTTTCTATGGAAATGTGGATTCTACTATTTAAGATTCATTCCTAGCCAGCAGATAGCAGTCAAATATAAATCCCGCCCGAATAACAACTACTGCTGCTGCTACTATGTTTAATAAGTACTATGTTTAATAAGTACTATGTTTAAGTACCACTCACTGTGCTAAGTGATTTGCACATATCATTTCTTATAATCCTCACACCATTTCTTGTATAAAAACAATGCCTTTGGCAGCAAAACAGTTGACATATGCTCCATCATGAAGAGGACTTTTTAGGGTTTCCCTTTCTACTTTGGTTAAAAATAAGCATGATCAACTGAAGGTACACTGCAATGTCACATAAATATGTTCAGCTGTTTTAAATAATTTGAAATTCAGACCACAAATATGATTTAGTCTCTTAGTCTATATGCCAAAAGGTTATTACTTTTAAAGATTTTTCTTATTTTATAAGAAAGGGCATATTTTAAAGTATATGGATTCAAAATGTAATGAAGCACTAATTAGTTCTGGCCCTGGGGGAATGGAGTGGGGGAAAAGTCTCAGCTTCTAAAACAAGGGGCCAAAAAAAAAAATGGCCCTTAGGGCAAACTTCTTGGAATTATCACTTGGGTTAAATTTATTGGAAAATTTCCACACAAATTAAAAAAAAATGAGTACCCTACCTACGCACAATTATTATACTGTTTGTACTTTCCTCCATCTTATTTGAGAATATTCTCAAACAGTGTAGCTTCTATAGAAATTCTATGTAGAGTTCTTTTAAGAATAAGGAATCTTTTGTTCCTTAGGGCCACCCTCATAGTCCAGAGGCACTTACCTTTCTCAAATGAAGGAGTCATAGACCCACTGGTGCTTATGTTTGCTACTGGCTCTGTGGATGGGCAGTGTAATTCACCATTTCCCATGGAGCAGGAGCAGCAACCTATAGGATGAAATAACATGTGAGGGGGCTTCCTAGGTGGCACAGTGGTTAAGAATCTGCCTGCCAATGCAGGGGACACGGGTTCGAGCCCTGCCCTAGGAAGATACCATATGCTGCAGAGCAACTAAGCCCATGTGCCACAACTATTGAGCCTGTGCTCTAGAGCCCGTGAGCCACAACTATTGAGCCCATGTGCCACAACTACTGAAGCCCACGCGCCTAGAGCCCATGCTCCACAACAAGAGAAGCCACTGCAATGAAAAGCCCACGCACCACAATGAAGAGTAGTCCCCGCTCACAGCAACTAGAGAAAGCCCATGTGTAGCAACGAAGACCCAACACAGCCAATAAAAAAAATCTAATAAATTAATTAATTAAAAAAGAAATAACATGTGAGGGTAGAGTCCAACCACAACAGAAATGGACAGTGTAAAGGGATGCCAAGTAAAACAAACCAAACCCACAAAAAACAAACAAAAAAACCCAAACTCATTCATATACACACACAAATTTTCCATACATCCTCATTGTATGGGTATCTATCAAATAGTATTTAAATGTGCTTATACAGAAGTTAATATTTAAAGAGTGGCAAAGGATCAGCTCCTTTACATATTGCCTCTTCTTTGTATGAGACAAGGAAAATGTTTTTATTTGTTCTCCAGCTGATACCTTTTTTTTTTTTTGGCTGCACCACACGACTTATGGGATCTTAGTTCCCCAATTAGAGATCAAACCCAGTCTCTTGGCAGTGAAACACGGAGTCCTAAAACACTGGAGTGCCAGGGAATTCCCATAATTAATTACTTATTTTTAAGGAAAATGTTTTTATCCATGCTGTTTTATTAGTTTCCACTGTGCTTTGGGAAACAAGAATTTGACCACTTTCCTAAAAATACAGCTTTGATTCCATCACTCCTTGAAAATACGCACTAAAATGCTCTATTGCTTACTGCAGCTAATTCAAACTCTTTGGCCTGAATTTGAAAGCTCTCTAGGTCTTGGCCCCTCTTCCCCTATCCAACCATTCCCACTATTCAACAAAGGCCCTTCCTTTCTTTCAGGACGATTCTCTAGTGTCCTCCACAAACCTCATGCTTATTTGGGTCTCCCCTCTCCTCCTCTAAGTTTAGCTCAAAACTCACCTCTTTTAAGAACATGTCTCCTACTAGTTTAGAAGATGCAGTAAAAGCAGTTGTATTCTTTTTTATTTTTAGATATATACTGCTGAAAATCTCTTGCTGGTTTATAGGTAGATGGGTTTACAGAAGTCACACTGAGACATTTGCTACAGAGCTGTAATTTTACCTCTATATAGTTAGAGAACTGCATGCAGTGTCCTTTGAAACATTTCACACATATATGGACACGGTGCTCCTTGACATGGATTATAATAGAGTAACTTCAGTGATAAACTGTATTAAAATTTAATGTACTGGGCTTCCTAGGTGGCGCAGTGGGTGAGAATCTGCCTGCCAATGCAGGGGACACAGGTTCGATCCCTGCTCCAGGAAGATCCCACATGCCGCGGAGCAACTAAGCCCGTGCGCCACAACTACTGAGCCTGCACTTTAGAGCCCGTGAGCCACAACTATTGAGCCCATGTGCTGCAACTACTGAAGCCCACGCGCCTAGAGCCCGTGCTCTGCAACAAGAGGAGCCACGGCAATGAGGAGCCTGCGCACCGCAACAGAGTGGCCCCCACTCACAGCAACTAAAAAGCCCACGCACAGCAAAAAGGACCCAACACAGCCAATAAAATAAATAAATAAATTTATAAAAAAAAATTTAATGTACTAAAAAGGAACAGTTCATTGGCTGAAACTTTCATTGATAATGTGCTTTAATTTTTCAGTAGCGTTCTTAAAAACAAAACAAAAAAAGATTTCAAAGTATTAAAAACTATGATCTATAATAAGCTATTACGAATGTCTTTCTAAATTTAAGATAATGATGCCACAGAATAATCAAAAAGAAAATACAGAAATCATCTGGCCCTGCCCTCTTATCTTCAGAAACTTGAAGGCTTAAATCCGCTAAGATAAAATTGTTAAGAAAACAGACATAAAGCCAGTCCATTCCAATGACATATGTATAGAGAACACACATATGGCAGTTTTTCCCTTCAGATATAAGAAGGATATGTAAGTATCCAATTAGTATTCTCATTTATGTATGTATGTATTATGTTGCTCAGTAATACACCATACTTATTTATTACTTTTTCATTCACCCTTTGACCCACTTCACCCATTTCTCCTACTCTCTACTCCCCACCTCTGGCAACGACCAATCTTGTTCTCAGTATCTATGAACTTGGTTGTTTTTGTTTTGTTTTGTTCTGTTTTGTTTAAATAGATTTCACATATAAGAGAGATAGTATAGCCTTCTCTTTTATTAACTGGCCATTTAATCTCATATTAAAATAGGTTAATTTTCCTTTCAATTACAATTCCACACGTATAGCATAAGCAAATGATGTGTCTCTGACAAATGTGTAGCGAGGGGCAGAGGGGAGTGAACTATTTTGGATTACTGAGATTTGGAGAGGCCAGACTGGACATCTAATGTGTTGTGTGTTAATACTACTAGCAGAGCAGAAGAGAGCAGGCTTTAGGGAAGGAAAATAACCAGACAGTTTTAAAAACCTTTTTCCTAGGAACATGGGTGAATAGGCAAATAAACAAGTGCTTTGCGACAGGAGTTTTCAGGATAGCTTCAGAAAAACATGGCATATCTTATCGACCTATCCATCTATCCATTCATTTAACAAATATTACTAAACATGTATAGGAAGCCTGATACCATGCTAGGTGCTGAGGCTATAATGATGGGCAAGTCAGTCACAGCACTTATACTGGGTTATACTGGTAATTTAAAAAGCAATTATAAAGCAGTGAGACAAGAGGAGAGGGAAGTATAAACACTGCAGAAGGTTTTCTATTGAGATAAGCCATAGCTGTCTCCTGGCTCTCCATTTATTTATATGAAAGGTGCAAGCTAGTTTTCCTGCTGGAGGTGATGATAGGATTTAAAGAACATCTATGGTATTTGCTATTTTTATTTGCTATTTATTTGCTATTTGCTGTTTATTTGCTATCTTTAAAGGACAGGTAAAGACATAGCAGCAAAAGTCTCTGAGCTTAAGACACTTGGTTTAGGACTCCCCACACGCATTCACAGGCCTTTGGTGGCCAGTTCTAAAACATGCACAGAAGAAGAAGGCTGAGAGTGGTGGTCTTTACGCCCTGTCTGAAAACATACAGTAGATGGATTTATAGGATAAATGTAAGAGTCCACAAAGAAAGCGAGGAAGGAGAGGATGCTGGGCATGATCAGAAAAGCACTCTAGACTTTGGAAAAGTGGCTTTAAAAATTTTAGTGAAAACATACACATAATCCTTGAACTTCCATTTTAAAAGGGAAAATAATTAAGAGGCCTCTAAAGAATGAAATTCTGATGATATAATCACAAAGGATCTAACAAAGAAATTAGTGAGCACCACCAACAAGATGAAACTAAAGGAGGCCTGATTGAAGCAGGGTTAAATGTGAATCACTAGTTGGCAAACTACAGTCCTGTGTAGTGGGACCCTACAGTAGGTATTATCAGCATCAGATATGGAAACCAGGGCACAGGGAACTTGCCTAAGATCAAATAATAATAAATTTGTGTTATCTACTTCCAGTTTGGGATGAAGGATTGGAGAGAGAGAGAGAGAGGGAAGGCAATGTAAGACAGTAAGATTTATGGGATTTTCTTCCTTTTAAGATGTTTTTTTAAAAAAATCTTTTTTCTCTTTTTGCTCTTTCTTCTTTACTTATTGATATTTACAACTAATAGTTTTAAGATCAGTCATCTCTCTGTTCCACAAACTCTCTCTAAACAAAACAGGTACCATCATTCACACTTTCCAGCACACCTGTCTGTCTGCGAAACCTCAATTGTCTATGTCTGCACCAGTGAATCCAAAATGCGTACTCTACTGCTGAGTTCCCTTCATGAATTGAAGCAAAGCCCACAACAGTTGTTAACACTCATTAACAAAGTCACTGATTAGGGTCATATTTTCACTCATACCAAGGATTGCCAAACATTTTCTTTAAAGGGCCAGATGATAAATATTTTAGGCTTTGCAGTCCATTGGGTCTCTGTTGAACAACTCAACTCTACCAATATAGCATGAAAGCATCCATAAACAATATATAAATAAATGAGTGTGGCTATGTTCCAATAGCATGCGACGGACACTGAAATTTAAATTTCATATAACCTTCAAGTGTCATAAAATATTTGTATTTTAGAATTTTTTCTTCAACCCTTTAAAAATGTAAAAGCTATTCTTAGCTTTCGAGCCATACAAAAACAGATGGCAGACTGTAGTTTGCCAACTCCTAACTTTCACCATTAACCTTGCTTCAATCAAACCTCTTTAGTTCTTTTTATTGATGGTGCTTACCTGATACAATGTTGTTAAATTAACAAACATAGGTGCTTAGTTTCCTAGAAAGGGCCTTCTTTCAGTTGTTACTCTTGTCTAAACTCTCAGGCCCAAGGAAGTCTTGGGATGTAACAAGATTTATAAACAAGAATCTAATAAATGAACTTGCAAGCTCTTTTTATTATTGACTATGATTCAAGTTCATCATTTCACAAATACCTGTGATATTCAAGATAGTTCAAGGAGGTTCCCTTAGGAAAGCAGCAGGGTGGGGTGGGGGTAGCATACAGGATGAATTGGGAGACTGGGGTTTACATATATACGCTAATATGTATAAAATAGATAACAAACAAAAAAAAATTATTTTGGAAAAAAAAAAAATAAAAAAAAGTCACGTAACCCAGGGGGGAGAAAAGAAGGAGGTTCCCTTAAACAAAACATTTATGATACATGCTATACAGGCATGTAAGGGTTTCTTTATATTTAAGGATCATACTTGTTTCTGGGATAGAACTTGTAAAAGGTTCAGGTTCATTTATCGGTGCTGGACTGTCCTCAAAAGCAGTGTTTCCAGGCCCTGCTGCTTTGTGGTCCTGAGACTGGTCGAAACCTTCATAGCGTCCTGCTTGGGAGGTGCGGTTCATACACATGAGTGACACGCCGGCGATCACAATGCTGCAGAACAGGGTGACGGCCGTGATGATCATCTGTCAATGTTGCAAAGAGACATTAGGCCACTTTGCACAATCCCAGCTTGATAATCTTAGTAGACGAGGTGAAAGGCACTTTTTTTGGTGGAAAATGCACTATTTCCATGGCTATAATACTCTAAAACAGTGGTTCTTAAAAAAGAGGAAGGGTATGGAAGGAATGTAAGTCACTTGCAGAGAAATTAGTATTTGCTTATAATCCAATGAGATTTCTAGATGCTTCTTTCACTATGCATCATGTCCTTGGTTTCCTCTACAAGTAATGTAAATGGTTATTTATAGACTTTTGCTTTACTTCAAAGTTTTTGCTTGCTTTAATACATAGTTCAAGTGTACTTCAATTACAGAGACTTTGTTATGGTGATAATACTAAAAATAAGTAATTATAGCTAATACTTATTAAGTACTAACTATATGCCAGCACTAGTCTAAGTCATTTATATGTATAATCTTATTTATTCTCACAACAATCCAATAAAATTCAAAATTACAAAACAGAAAAAAAAGGTAAGAAACGAAAATCATTTTAGGAAGCTTTTAAAAAACACACATCTTTGGGAGGGACAAGGTAGGGATATGGAGTTAAAAGATACAAACTACTATGTATAAATAGATAAGCAAGAAGGATATATTGTACAACACAGGAAAATAGAGACATTATTTTGTAATAACTTTAAATGGATTACAATCTATAAAAATATCGAATCACTATGTTATATACCTGAAATTAATATAATATTGTAGATCAGACTACACTTCAATTAAACACACACACACACACACACACACACACGCCTTTGGGAAATTCTGATTCAGCAGGTCCCACAAGCCTCCTACTCAACTGCTTTTCAAGCATACTTTTTCCCCAGATACTTCTTGTTCTGAAATTTTTAGGTATGATACAATTGAAAGTCAAGAACTTGGCTTTTATTATTACTGCTAACTTATTAAATGGCTTTAAATTAATCACACTTTCCTCCAATAGAGGAAACATAATTTATAAATATGCTTAAGAAGACCCAATAAGTTTCAAATATGTGGAAATCTTCAGCTAAAAACAGACTCAGACATGTAAAATCTTTGTTTTTTTTCAAATTCATATTCCTTTTTAAAGACGTGTAAAATCTATACCACATTTTAAGGTGTGAGTTAACAAAGTGACATAGGATCACCAATGTGATATTCAAAAATAAATTTGAATAAAATTTCAAAATTAATGTAAGTATAGCAAAACATTCAGAAGCTTAAAAGAGACATTCTCAAGAACTGAACTGTCAATAAACTCTTCTCACCTGCTCTTTTCCATAAAAGAAGGCTGAGTCAATGCTTTCTCCATTATGTTTTCCAGTTATCAAAAGAACACCAACAAGGAGAGCAGGAATCCTGTAATAACAAGAGTTTAGAGGGGGAGGAAAAACAAGAGGATGAATAGCAACTGTGTATGTGGGAACATGTAAGCAAACAGAAAACTACCAACTTACCCCCAGCCAGATATTATGATGATTCCAACAGGAATTTGTACCCTTTCTCTCTTTTTCAAAAGAAACAAAGAAATTGCAAGAAGGCCTAAAAATAAGAAATAGAGATTGAAATGTGATTACTGTTGATATTGATCAGACTTCATGGAACTTTAACCAAGCTTATTTCAATAGTAGTTTGTAGTTCTTGTCCTAGAATTTTCTCCTTCTACATAAGTGCTTTTCCCAATATTTAGAGGCAAGTTTTCTTAATTCAGAATCTTTCATGGTTTCCCTCCTATATTGTTTCTTTACTCAAATCTTCTTGTTTTATACAAGAGGATTTTTTTTAAAAGCCCAAATCATTTTGTTCTTTTGACTGATGTGTTTGGAATTGAAGTATATTTGGAAGAAAGCCAAGAATACTCAACCCAGCAAGAATCTCATACAGATTCAACGGAGATATCAAAAGCTTCACAGACAAGCAAAAGTTAAGAGAATTTAGCACCACCAAACCAGCCTTACAACAATTGCTAAAGGAACTTCTCTAAGTAGGAAACACAAGAAAAGGAAGACACCTACAAATACAAACCCAAAACAATTAAGAAAATGGTAATAGGAACACACATGTCAATAATCACCTTAAATGTAAATGGATTCAATGCTCCAACCAAAAGACACAGACTGGCTGAATGGATACAAAAACAAGACCCTTCTATATGCTGCCTACAAGAAACCCACTTCAGACCAAGGGACACATATAGATTGAAAGTAAAGGGATGGAAAAAGATATTCCATGCAAATGGAAGCCAAAGGAATACTCATATCAGAAAAATTAGACTTTAAAATAAAGACTATTACAAGAGACAAGGAAGGACACTACATAATGATCAAGGGATCAATCCAAGAAGAAGATATAACAATTGTAAATATCTATGCACCCAACATAGGATCACCTCAATACATAAGGCAAATGCTAACAGCCATAAAAGGAGACATTGACAGTAACACAATAATAGTAGGAGACTTTAACATCCCACTTACAGCAATAGACAGATCATCCAAACAGAAAATAAATAAGGACACACAAGCTTTAAATGACACATTAGACCATCTCAACTTAATTGATATTTATAGGACATTCCATCCAAAAACTATGGAATACACTTTCTTCTCAAGTGCACACGGAACATTCTCCAGGATAGATCACATCTTGGGTTACAAATCAAGCCTCGGTAAATTCAAAAAACTGAAATCATATCAAGCATTTTCTCTGACCACAATGCCATGAGACTACATATCAATTACAGGAAAAAATCAGTAAAAAAAATACAACCACATGGAGACTAAACAATACACTATTAAACAACCAAGAAATCACTAAAGAAATCAAAGAGGAAATCAAAAAATACCTAGAAACAAATGACAATGAAAACACGACCCAAAACTTATGGGATGCAGCAAAAGCAGTCCTAAGAGGGAAGTTTATAGCAATACAGTCCTACCTCAAGAAACAAGAAAAATATCAAATAAACAACCTAACCTTACACCTAAAACAACTAGAGAAAGAAGAACAAAAAAACCCCAAAGTGAGCAGAAGAAAGAAATCATAAAGATCAGATCAGAAATAAATGAAAAAGAAAGGAAGGAAACAATAGCAAAGATCATTAAAACTAAAAGCTGGTTCTTTGAGAAGATAAACAAAATTGATAAACCATTAGCCAAATTTATCAGGAAAAAAAGGGAGAAGATGCAAATCAACAGAATTAGAAATGAAAAAGGAGAAGTAACAACGGACACTGCAGAAATACAAAAGATCATGAGAGACTACTACAAGCAAATGTATGCCAATAAATTGGATAACCTGGAAGAAATGGATAAATTCTTAGAAAAGTACAATCTTCCAAAACTGAACCAGGAAGAAATAGAACATGTGAACAGACCAATCACAAGTACAGAAATTGAAACTGTGATTAAAAATCTCCCAACAAACAAAAGCCCAGGGCCAGATGGCTTCACAGGAGAATTCTATCAAACATTTAGAGAAGAGCTAACACCTATCCTTCTCAAACTCTTCCAAATTATAGCAGAAGGAGGAACACTCCCAAACTCATTCTACGAGGCCACCATCACCCTGATATCAAAACCAAGCAAAGATGTCACAAGAAAAGAAAATTACAGGCCAATATCCCTGATGAATATAGATGCAAAAATCCTCAACAAAATACTAGCTAACAGAATCCAACAGCACATTAAAAAAATCATACACCATGATCAAGTGGGTTTTGTCCCTGGAATGCAAGGATTCTTCAATATATGCAAATCAATCAATGTGATACACCATATTAACAAACTGAAAGATAAAAACCATACGATAATCTCAATAGACGCAGAAAAAGCTTTTGACAAAATTCAACATCCATTTTTTTTCGATGTTTTAACTTTATTTCTACCCACTCACTGTTTAAGAGATGAGTTGTCTTTTTTTATAGAATTTAGACTCCAAGTTGTCTGTTTTTTAAATGAATATATCATTATATACATATTCACAAAATTTACACAGCTTGTCATACCATAAGAAATCGTATCACAACAGAGAATAGTTTAGCAGTCTGCTCACAATGTTAAAAACCAACCACAACAAAACACACGGTTCTACGGTACATAATCTGTACTGAAGTCATAGGCATCATCTTCCTCTTCAGTCATTTTATCTAAGACAAGAGATGGTGCAGACTGCTCACCTGCTTGAGACTCCTCAGGCAGTGCCTCGCAGGCTTCTTCCGCAGGGGACGTGTCTGAGCTCTTTTCATCACCTTCTTCGTCAACACTTTCCTGGTCAGTGTTGACACCTTCACGGTCCTCCCCCTCCTGCTTCTGTTCTTTCTGTTTCGGCAATTCTTCAGATATGTCCTTTTCCTCTATCACTCCGTTTGTCAGACTGGATGACTGGAAAAGGATGCTACTGGCTAAACGAGGGCCCCTGATGGCTTGTATGCTGTGTGCATTGTTCTTTTCCATTTCTTCCAGATTAAAGCCCTGTTTCATGTCTGTCACAACGCTCTCATTAAAATGTGGAGGAGGAGTCCAGGATTTTGGGGGGATGGCAATAGTAACCTAAGGAGGCACCTGTCCACTCAGACCATAGCAGTTTGGCAGTGCCTTCTACATTTGGGTTTCCACCTTTTTGGTGCAGTCCTCTTCTCTGAGCAAATGAAGTAAAAAATTCTAGAGAATTCTTAAAGTCTGGGACAGTAAATTTCAGTACCACCTGTCGAGCATCAGCATGGGACAGGATGGCGCTAGCAGCCTCCATTGGTTTTACTACCTCGATACTTGCTGGACTTCTCAGCGCACGTGCAATAGCAGAGTTAAGTGGAGACACAATGAAACTTGGACTATCTATGATTGTGATTTGTTTATCCAAGGGGACAACCTGCATGCACCTTGTAAGCCCCATGGATACTCCAACGTTGCATATCCATTCTTGTTTTAAGCTATTGATGATGCTGCTCTTCCCCACATTTGGGAAACCAATTACCCCAACGTGAACAGCTTTGTCATAAGTCTCTTGAAAACTTCCAAGAAACTTCCAAAGGCCTTCTTTTCCAACACACACTTCACTTTTGAATGGAGCAGCTTTCTTCTTTACCTTGATTCTCTTCCCTTTGTCCTTCAGATTTGTTGAGGCTTTGAACACCACTGTTGGCAATTCCTTTTTCAAATAACTTAGCCAGTTCTCCAAATTCTCCTTTGGTATCAAATCTGATTTATTTAATACAAGTACCAGCTTTTTTTGTCCACCCTTAACGATGGCTTCTTCTACCTGGGGACACCTGCAACCAAGAGGATCTCTGGCATCCATTACCTCCAGCACAACATCTGAGGCTTCAATCACCTTTTTAAGTTCCTGACAATACGGCCTCTTTGGATTCTGTCTGCTTGTCTTGGCTTTCTTAGCTTTGCATTGCCCAAATTCCTCTTTCACAGATTTCATGTTAGATAGCTCAACACCAATGTCCGTTTCAAGTTTTCTTTTTTGCCCTGTTCCTTCTGCCTTTCAAGTTTCTGCTCCTGTTTCAGTTCTTCAAGCTGTTGTTTCCTTAGCTCAGCTTCCCGAAGAAGAGCCTCCTTAAAAGGAGCACTGTTTGGAACTCCTGGGTCTTTCCTGGGCTTCTTTCAACCTCGTTTTTTAGCCTCTTTCCTCAATTTCTGATGGTGTTCTCGAACCTTTTTTTGGATTTTATACCGCTTATGGCAGGTCGTGCGTTTACTTGCTTTCTTTAACTTCGGCCGCTTCATACTGGAAGTCGGAAAGGCAGCGTCTGCAGCTGCACCAACGCTCGCAGAGACAGCTTGCCTCCTCAGGCGCCACGTGCAAATTCTCAACATCCATTTATGATAAAAACTCACCAGAAAATGGGCATAGAAGGAAATTACCTCAACATAATAAAGTCCATATATGACAAACCAAGAGCCAACATCATCCTAAATGGTGAAAAACTGAAAGCATTCCCTCTAAGGTCAGGAACAAGACAGGGGTGTCCACTTTCACCATTATTATTCAACATAGTTTTGGAAGTGTTAGCCACAGCAATCAGGGAAGAAAAAGAAATAAAAGGAATCCAGATTGGAAAAGAAGAAGTAAGATTGTCACTCTTTGCAGATGACATGATATTATACATAGAAAACCCTAAAGACTCTACCAGAAAACTGCTAGCACTAGTCGATGAATTTAGTAAAGTAGCAGGATACAAAATTAATGTGCAGAAATCTCTTGCATTCCTATACACTAACAATGAAAGAACAGAAAGAGAAATTAAGGAAACTCTTCCATTTACCACTGCAACAAAAAGAATAAAATACCTAGGAATAAATCTGCCTAAGGAGGCAAAAGACCTGTAAGCAGAAAACTATAAGACACTGATGAAAGAAATCAAAGACAATACAAATAGATGGAGGGACATACCATGTTCTTGGATTGGAAGAATCAATATTGTGAAAATGACTATACTACCCAAAGCAATTTACAGATTCAACGCAATCCCGATCAAATTACCAACGGCATTTTTCACAGATCTAGAACAAGAAATCTTACGATTTGTATGGAAATGCAAAAGACCCCGAATAGCCAAAGCAATCTTGAGAAGGAAAGATGGAGTTGGTGGAATTAGGCTTCCTGACTTCAAACTATACTATAAGTCCAGAGTGATCAAGACAGTATGGTACTGGTACAAAAATAGAAAGGAAGATCAATGGACTAGAATAGAGAACTCAGAGATAAACCCAAGCACATATGGGCAGCTTATCTTTGACAAGGGAGGCAAGAATATACAATGGAAAAAGGACAGCCTCTTCAATAAGTGGTGCTGGGAAAATTGGACAGCTACATGTAAAAGAATGAAATTAGAACACTTCCTAACACCATACACAAAAATAAACTCAGAATGGATTAAAGACCTACATGTAAGGCCAGACACTATAAAACTCCTAGAGGAAAACATAGGCAGAACACTCTATGACATACATCAAAGCAAGATCCTTTTTGACCCACCTCCTAGAATCATGGAAATAAAATCAAGAATAAACAAATGGGACCTAATGAAACTTAAAAGCTTTTGCACAGCAAAAGAATCCATAAACAAGACAAGAAGACAACCCTCAGAATGGGAGAAAATACTTGCCAACGAAGCAATGGACAAAGGATTAATCTCCAAAATATACAAGCAGCTCATGCAGCTTCATACCAAAAAAGCAAATAACCCAATCCACAAATGGGAAGACCTAAATAGACATTTCTCCAAAGAAGACATACAGAAGGCCAACAAACACATGAAAAGATGCTCAACATCACTAATTATTAGAGAAATGCAGGTCAAAGCCACAATGAGGTATCACCTCACACCTGTCAGAATGGCCATCGTCAAAAAATCTAGAGACAATAAATGTTGGAGAGGGTGTGGAAAAAAGGGAACCTTCCTGCACTGTTGGTGGGATTGTAAGCTGGTACAGCCACTATGGAAAACAGTTTGGAGGTTCCTTAAAAAACTAAAAATAGAACTATCATATGACCCAGTAATCCCACTGCTGGGCATATACCCAGAGAAAACCATGATCCAAAAAGAAACAAGTAGCATAATGTTCATTGCAGCACTATTTACAATAGCCAGGACATGGAAACAACCTAGATGCCCATCAACAGATGAATGGATAAAGAAGATGTGGCACATATATACAATGGAATATTAGCCATAAAAAGGAATGAAATCGAACTATATGTCATGAGGTGGATAGACCTAGAGTCTGTCATACAGAGTGAAGTAAGCCAGAAAGAGAAAAACAAATACTGTATGCTAACCCATATATAAGGAATCTGAAGAAATGGTACTGATGAAACCAGTGACAGGCAAGAGTGGAGATACAGAAATAGAGAATGGACTTGAGGACACGGGGCTGGGGTGAGGGGCAAAGCAGAAGTTGGGACGAGGTGAGAGAGTAGCATAGACATATTTACACTACTGGCTGTAAAATAGATAGCTAGTGGGAAGTTGCTGTATAATAAAAGGAGATCAACTTCATGAGAGATGCCTTGGAGGGCCAGGACAGGGAGGGTGGGGGGGAGTCGCGGGAGGGAGGGGATATGGGGATATGTGTGTAGATGCAGCTGATTCACTTTGGTGTACCTCAGAGACAGGTACAAGAGTGTAAAGCAAATATATCTCAATAAAGAGTTTAAAAAATAAAAAATAAAAAAAATAAATGGATACAGAACAGTTCTAAAAGTAACACCCCCACTCTGCTGGTGCTAAGAAAGTATAGGCAATTCTTATACAGGTTTTGTTTTGGGAAAATTCACCAAGTCTAAATGATGGACCTTAATACAAATACAATATATACTTAATACAAAAACAAATGTTTTAAACATTTGAACAGATGTTTTAAAACAACTATTTCAAGAGCTTTCCTTAACCCTATACCCAATTATTTATAGAAGTAACATCTTATTTAATAAATGCTACATAGCTATAGAAGCTTAGAACTTTAGGGCTAGAAGGGACCACTGTTTTAAATTAATGCCTTCATTTTATAGATATGTAAACAAGGGTTTGCCCAAGCCACACAGCCAGCAGAGGGCAGAGCAAGACCAGAAACCCAGCTCTGTCAGAAGGTTAAGTCCTTCAACTCTGTCAGTGTTTCTAAAATTCAGATCTGTGGACCCATAGGGATCTGGAAATTTCTGTGAGAAATGTTAAGTCTTTTTGGTTTATTTGCAATGATAATCATCTGGATGACCATCTTATAACCAAAGTACAGTCTCGTTATTTCAGATCTTACATCTGGTTTAACATGAAGTTTGAGCCAAGTGAAGGCCAAATGATATCAAAACACATAGTTCTAATGAACATTCTGTTGTAGTTTGAAGAGAGAAAAGCAGTGAGATAACCAGGTCATAAGCCCACATATCAATGTAAAGGCAGGTCAAATCAAAAACACCCTACTCAGAGAAGTGAGTTCCATTTTACATTTCAAGCTGTGATTCAGATTAGCAAAATAAGATCCTTTGTCATGTCAACTAATGTTGCTAATTTGAGTTACTGAGTTTGTAGTTTTGTTTAAATCTAATCTATGAATTTGCTTTGGTTTTAAAATTGTATATTAGCTGTATATAAGGAATTCATACCTAGATTTTAAAATGTACAGATTAAGTAACACTGTGCTAAAAATCACAAGAGTGCCCACTGTGTTATAGTAGTGAGGGTGCTCTTTAATATTCTAATGTTAATCATTTCATTCCTGCCTTGTGAAAATACTGACATATGAAGTACAGACTCTGTCTAGGCCTAGATGTCTCACTGAAGAAGCTGTGAGAGCTCTTGCCTGAATCAGTTAAACTCTTTGGGCCTTATTTTCCTCATTTGCAAAATGAGAGATTTAAACTAGACCAGTGTTTCCAAAAGCATGGACACTGTAGGTGGCACAAGGGTGAATATTTTTTTGACTAATTATGTGTTTATTTTAACATATGCTTGAAAATTTTTTAACTAACACATGAAACCTGGGATTTTACTGAGATAGGGCTAAATTTATTAAAGTTAAAAAAGTGAGTCAATTTTAAGAGGGAAAGAAAGGACAGTGATATGCAGATATGGCAAAATTCATGAGAATGGTTTGCAAATGAGTAAAATTGAAAATGGCTGAATAGGATGATTTAAACTGACCTTTTAGGTCTAAAATTCTGTTATATCATAGTAATCTCAAAGTTAAAGGGCACCTTCACTGGGGTCAGGGAATCCAGAACAGTTTCTTTGGAGAGATTTTGGTATGCATGCTTGAAGAGGATTTCGGAGAAACTTGGGGCTTTTTGATACACTGATCTATATACTATTCTCTTATTCTCATTATAAATTTAACCTTAATAAATAAGTATTAGAGATCAAGTTGGTTCATCTGTATTTGGAAACAAAGCCTTTAGGCTCTTTTAACTTGACAGCTTATGAAAACTTTTATGCCTTTAAGAAGCACAAACCTTCTCCTGTTTGTACTGAATTCATTTTGTAATTCTTCACTGCATTATTGCTTCACTTCAAAAGGCTGTTGACTTGGATGGGTCCTGCTTTTGATCCTGAAGGCATGAAATCAAAGGCCTGTCCCCCCTCAGCCACTTCCCAGCACCTTCCTCCTAACAGTGGCTGTAACTAGCGCTACCATTCTACAGCTTTCTTTTATGTGCCATTTTATAGGTTTGCATTTGTGTTATGAATACAAATCAGCCAGAGTGAATGCTTCACAAACATACTAGAAGGTACGCAGCAAATAAATGTTATACTTCAAAAGAGCAATGTGCTAAAACATTCTGAATACCCTTTTTGGAGCCTGTTGAAATGAAAAATGGTTTTTCTTACTGGGTATTCTATTTCCATACCCTTTTATTCACTTGTTTTTCTTGTTCTCACATTACTACTCTTCCCTCTATTTAATAATATAGTTAGATTTGTTGAGTGCCTACCATGTACCAGGCATAAGCATCCATATTTCACTTAATTCTCTGTAAGGTATGATAATCCAGGCTTATAGATAAGGAAACTGAGACTGCAAAAGTTAAGTCATTTGCTTAAGCCAGAGCCAGAATTTTTCATTCAGTTCAGCTGGATTCTAATAGTAAGCTCTGGGACACAATTCACATGCCTCATCCCTCTCTGCCCATTCCTTCCTTTCCCTACCTGCTTCCAGTGCCTGCCCCCTTGATGGCTCCAAAGGGGAGCTGTGCTGACTGTGGCCTAGGACCCGAGACCCTGAGGAAAAGGATATGTGACTGAAAACCACCTGAGCCCAGGCAGAAACAGAGTGATTAGGAAACAGAACTCAGCTTTGCAGACTGCCTATGTTAGTGGGCATAACTGCCCAAGCGAAAGCCCTAATCCTGTACTACTAGACTTCAAATAGATCACTAGAAACTGGGGCCTCAAGTGATGGAGGAGAGGGGGACCTAAATTTCTCTTCATAATCCAACTTACCTGTCCACAGGTAGGTGCTATAGAGGGAGCTGTACAATAAGACAAACACCAGAATTTGTCCAACAAAATTTTTTTCTTTAACAAAATTCCATATCATCATTCCAGCACAGACAATAGACTGAAGAAAAATTATAAAAAAAAAAGTCAGTCATACTCATATGACTCATACTCATGTGTTTTATTCACAGCAACTATAATTATTCATTTAAAATTATTGCTGAGTAATTACTGCATTCTAGTTATACTAAAACTTCAAGTTTTATGATTGAAAAACTTTTTATACAGAGCCTTTAACAATGTACATGTTTAACTGAAATAATGATAACATTCTAAATACTAACCTTATACTTAGTAAAGGTTTACATAGAAAATGTAAACTTTCCCTTATAATTTGAGACATGCAAAGATTTAACTAGAAAAGTAAGATTATGAGAGAGTTCAATTTTTAATTATTCAATTATTTCTATTAAAAATGCAACATTATTACTGAATGTCATTACAGTTGTCTTTCAGTATCCACAGAGGATTGGTCCTAGGACCCCTCCTCGCCCTCCCCCGAGAGATACCAAAATCCAAGGATGCTCAAGTTCCTTATATAAAATTCTGTAGTATTTGCATATACCCTATGCACATCTTCCTGTATACTTTAAATCATTTCCAGATTACTTATAATACCAAATACAATGTTAATGCTATGTAAATAGTTGTTGGCATATGGCAAATTCAAGTTTTGCTTTTTGGTACTTTCTGGAATTTTTTTTCTGAATATTTTCAATCCATGGTTGGTTGAATCTGAGGATGTGGAACCCATGGGCTCATGGCCATATTTAATAAATTAGGCATAAATTAATTACAATCAAATTGTAATTGATTGTATTTGGTAAAAAAATACTTCTGACTTTACAACTGGAAAAACCCAACAAGGCAGTTTTCTCCTCTAGAGTGAATATAATCCATGAGAAAAACATGGCTTTAACCATCTGTAGGTTACTAACCTGAGCGGTGAGTAAATTGGTTGTAAGCATGTGAGGAAGCTGTTTGTACTTCTTACTCAGAAGAAGAACACCCAAAGACCAGATCTTAAAGACAGAGGTTCAAACGTTATTCGGGCTTCTTAATCTTTATAATTACTTATTAATTACTAATTTTTATTTTATAATTACTTTACTAATTACTTATTAAGCTTCTTTAAAGAATTCTTTTATCCTGGTTCAAAAAGGAATTGCAATATTTTATTTACTTTAACCTCTCTAGTTTCCAAAAGGGTATTATGGTAAACTAATATCCAAAGTAATATAAAAAGCACAGAGAGAGACCCTATGGTAAATCCTGTGGTAAATTAACTCCAAAAATGAGAGTCTTGACCAGGGCCATGCATGTTCCAACTTTCTCTACCTTTGGTGGCTAGGGTGGGACACAGGTTCACAGCCAACTCTTCAGAAAATGAGCTTTAGTGGGAGATGCAGTTATAATGCACTATCCTAAATTTCCCCTTTTTTGATTCCACCATATTGGCTCATGAGGTATCTAAATTCCAGGCTGTCTTACTTGAAACAACACGTGTCACCCACCTTAAGATTAATTTTCCTGCATTCTTTATATTTAAAAGGATACACAGTAGTTAGCTAAGTATGCTGGTGTGATTTCCTTCTTTCTTCTCACCTCATTGTCAATCAAAATTTGTACTGTCTCTCCCCCAACCAAACTGCCCTCTTATCAATGGGCATAGTTTTTAAGAATATGTAACAGAAGCAACATTTCTTTAAAATTACATTAGTCACACATTTATTTGTTGCCAGTATACATATTCATCCTTATCTCCTTTCCTTTAACAGCAAAAGTTCTTTTTTTTTTTTTTCAGCCAGAATGCTGTTTGAATTCAATAGGCAACTCAATCTACAAGATACTCTAGTTGCCAAGTGTATAAGTATTTAATTTGAGCTAGATATATCCAAAAGTTTCATTAACATTAAATGGGTGTTTGGTCTTAATCCCAGAGATCACTTCCAACAAGATAATTCTACAATAGCTAGTATTTATATAGTGAGTCACCATTTTCAGAATCCTTTTTACATAAATTGTCTCATGTAATCCTTAAAACAAACCATGGAAATATGTGAAATTATTATCTCTATTTTATAGTTGAGAAAGCTGAAGCTTAGAAAGGTTAAGGTAACTCCACAGAGAAATAACAGCTAGTTTGTGATAGGGCCAGGAATCAAATCCAGGTCTGACTAAATCTCTTGACTTGTCTGTTATACAACTCTAATTCCCAACTGGAGAGACAAAACTCGGAAGGCTGACATATTTTGTGGGAAGGGTTTAGCTTTCTCTATTGCATAAGAAATTAGATTTTTACTCCCTTTCTGTTACCAAGCTATTCTCAGATTCATTCTGTGAGTTTCATTCATCTTTACACTGAAACATACTTACCAAGGAGACCAAGCTGATAATACTTATGTCAAAACTAACATTCTGGATGGCATATGCCAATGGCTTTGGGTCCATGGTGGGAAAAGTCAGTAACCAGGCAGAGACGTACATGATTGGTGCAGACACAAACGTGCTTATCACCATCCCTGAGGTTATCTGCAAAAATGAAGTCAAATCGAGGAAGAGTCACAGACTCACTTAAACACTTAAGAGTCACAGACTTACTTAAACTTTAAGTAAACTTAAAGTTTATTCCCATAAACTTTAGCCACAGCACACTAAGGCATTCTAAAATAAAAGCAAGAGTCAGTAAAAAGGCATCACAGAATCTAGCATGTTATCTAATATCACATTCCCCTTTTCTGAGTGTTCTTAAAAGAAAACACAGTTAAGTTCCTTTGGCTCCTCTTTCAATCTATGCTCAATTTATATTTGCATATGACAATGTTAGAAATCCCACAGCAGATAGTTATCTTCTAGATTCTAGAAAGTAAACCATATTAATGATCTACTTAAACTGATGAACAGTTTCCTTCTATACTATTTTATAAAATATAGGGCAATAAAAGCAATTTCAAAACGAGGAAAATTACCATGCAAACATTCTACCAATTCAAAAAAGGAACTAAACTTCGGTAAACAATTTAGTTCCTTCATGTTATATTTCAAAAACATCTACTATAATGCAGTAGATAATATGTACAATATGCTTAGACACTAGTTGGTGTTAACTGATTTAGCTACTTATTGCAGTTGATTATGTGGTGTTTTGCATCTGGTGGTTGGATTATCTATGAATAAAACTGACTTTTTCCCCTCAAATTTCAAAAGTTACCCTTCTGTAAGTAACCTTTAGGCTTAATTAAAATTATAGCATTAAAATACTTGAAACTAAAAAAGACTAATGAAAAAAGGCATGGCTGAATAAAAACCCCAGATTAAATAACTCTTTGTTTCATGACGTTACATAATGACTCCTTATTTATAATAAGGCAGTCTACAGATATCAAATTCTTGTAAAAGAATGTAGATTTCTGTGTTTTAAAAATTCATTTTTCTACTAACCAATCAAACTTAGAAATTAATATATACATACAATCTCTACTTCCATGTTGAATTGTGTTGCAAAGATAGCCACTCCTGGTGCTACAGGGAAGACACCGTACAAAAATGCATAATTCGATAAACTTGTATGGTTCACTTCACTGTCGCCCTTGTCCAAGAGTTCCACCATTTCTCTGCACAGAAGTGGCAGCACCAGGCTGAAGAAACAAGAAACACATCATTCACTTGATATCAAAGCATGCTGGTCCCCAAGTAGTAAATTTCTCTAGTGAACTTGGCATTAGGTTATTTTTCTTCTGCCCAGAGGTATCATTTTATTGAAGAATCAAAAATTCAACTTGGAGCTACTTAAAGTGAAACAATATTCTAGAAATACTTCAAACATCAGGAATTAGGAGGAAAAAACTTTTTTTTTGTTCTGTGAATAATTTTCTTGCAAAAAATTTGTAAAAGTTGCAGTTATGACTGCTGTTTCTTGCTTTCCCTATCAGTTCATTGAAATGTTAAAAGAAAAAAACCTGACAATCAGAGTAAACTTTTTTCAAGAAAATTACTAAACTCATTTTTGGAAAAAAAAAAAGCAGACTTTGATTAGAAGTTTAATGGCTCAGGTAATAACAACAGTGCTACTCAATTACTGATAGACCCTAAACACCAGTAGAGAAACAGGTACCCTACAGTTAGCTCTTTATCTTAGTAAAGAAAAAAGGTTTAGTAAAGAGAACTGAAATAACTAAGGTAGAGCAAAAAACTAATGAAATCTAGATCTGGTGAAGAATCAGTTTTTAAACAAATCCCCCAGAATTCCACAGAAAGAGCATATCAACAGTAGTGAGTTCATGGAGCTTTCCTTTAGAAAGAGCAAAACCGAGGTTAATATTGTCACAGCAGCACCTACAGAGATGGTCTCAGATGGAGTAAAGAACAACTCTGATGTATTTTTTTAATTAAAAGAAGAAGAAGAAATTACATAATAGGGATCAAAGCACCAGGAAAAAGATTTTAAAAATATTTAAATACTTATAAGTAACAGTTGGTAATTACTATTATTGTTAGAACCATATTTATTACTGTGAAAAACTAAATAGTACTTTATTTCCAAGAATATAACACCACTATAAATAATCTTCAGAATTTATCTTCAGTTTTTATAGAGATTTCTTTTTTTTAATTTATTTTATTTGTTGGCTGTGTTGGGTCTTCATTGCTGCATGCGGGCTTTCTCTAGTTGAGGAGAGTAGGGGCTACTCTTCACTGTGGTGCGCAGGCTTCTCATTGCCGTGGCTTCTCTTGTTGCGGAGCACAGGCTCTAGGTGCGTGGGCTTCAGTAGTTGCAGCACATGCACTCAGTAGTTGTGGCTCACGGGCTCTAAAGCGCAGGCTCAATAGTTGTGGCACATGGGCTTAGTTGTTCCACGCCACGTTGGATCTTCTTGAAGCAGGGATCGAACCCGTGTCCCTTGCATTGGCAGGCGGATTCTTAACCACTGCGCCACCAGGGAAGCCCTACATTCATTTTTATTATAGATACTATTTCATATTGTACTGGTCTCATGAATTTAATTGTCTATACAAGAGCTAAATTCAATAGTTAAATATGCCCCAGTTGCCTTGGGATAATCTCATAGTAAAATTATGTCACCTGTATCAGGAAGTATAACTCCATGGCTAAAGAGCTAAGGAGGCTGAAGAACTATTAACCAAGGAGCTAAGAACTTTTCAGTCACAGGCTAGGATCAGATGGTTGATAATAATCATTCCTATTGACTTACCTATATTTAGAAAATTCAACCATCCTAAGAATTTTAGAATATTTTGCCCAAATTCATGAAATAAAAGTTTATATTCAAAATTATTGTTTTCATCATGGCCAACAGGATTTTAATAGATTTAGAAAACTCAGAAATCCTGCAACATTCCTTTAAAAATATGATCAAACTAGGACATTGAAAGATATTAAGTAAAATTATACAAAAGCTAAAGAGAAACCAAAAGTCTTTTTCCTCTGACAGTAAAATGGAAAGAGTAACCTACACAGAAATGACTTTTCGCAATACACTAACGTCACATTTTCCTTTAAATTATAACTATTCAATTAGGAGGGATTACTACGATCAAACTACCTAATGGAGAAAATAGTTACAGACATATCCCTACAAACTGGCTAAATAAGGCTTTCACAAAGTGTAATTCCCAAGTTAAACAAGTGAAACTTACAGTTTAGCTGTGATGAGAAGAATTAGTACAACAAATGCTGACTTCTTCAGTTTCTTTATTTTTCCTACCATTGTAAGACCAAGATAAAACAGAGCTGATCCAGAAAAAGAATTTGCAAGTCCATCAAGAAAATTTTCCATATATACAGGCACCTTCTGATCAAGAATAAAGTTGAAGGCAATGCCAATGAAGACCATAAACACGATTGGGTTCTGTAACACACGCAGAAGTCCAAGCCCCACAATTTTCACTTTGTTATGAGAAGCATTTTGAGTGTCTTTCCATTTCTGGATTTCACAGAAGATAAACCCTATAGGGTTTAACATCATAAGAGATATTGGCGCCACTAAGTAAATGTACTGGAGATATTCTGGGTATGTCGCTTGATACAAAGCTTCAACTGCAAAATACAAATTAAAATTGATTTTAAAATGACTACCACAGAAATATATTAATAAATTATGTGCATAATATTTTCCATGCTTAATTATAGTAAATTAGCCTAAATAGTGTACAGTGACCTCATTAGCCTAGTTTTGGAAAAGTATGTTAATAAAGCTGAGAAGGAAGAAAAACACTATATTAAATGACATTTAGCTTATAAAATGATAATCAACTTTTAAAAATAGTAAAACTTAGCGGGTTTTACTAAACATTCTGTTAGTAGATTTTTACTCTGAATTGTTTTAAGACAAGAATGAGGTCAAACAGATGATTGAACCTGGTGTACCCCCCCAAAAAATAATAATAATAAATAAAAAATTAAAAAAAAAAAAAAGAATGAGGTCAACAGGTGACAGCAACGAGGATGAGTGGTCTAGCCAGGCAGCATGAACCTCAAAGAAGCAGTTTTTATAGAAGAGCAGAGACTAATGGCCTAGCAGTGGTACATGGTGGCTGTGAGGATGCCAGTCCTGCCTACCCACTGCTCACGTGCTATGCAGGCAAAGAGAAAATGAGCAGTCTCCGTTGGAGAGGAATGAATGCCTTCAGGAAGGAAGACTAGAGAAGATGCTGAAGAATTAGAGATGGAAAGGTGGATCTAAGAAATGTTTGGGAGGGGAACACAGTGAAGTCATGTCAATGCACACTTAACTAATGCAAATTTAACTATACTTTCTTAGGAAAACAAAAGCTTCATTTTTCTTTTTCATAAAGTATGTTCCCAATTGCAAACTAATTACTTGTTCACTGAAGAACAACAGTGCTTGAGAAAGAATCTGGCTTTTAGACTTAGCAGAAATGGTATAATACACACAAAGTACATGTGCTGTATTTTGTGGGTGATTTGAGGGATTTTCAAGGGTTCAACTGTACATGACGACTTTAGAACCTAACAATTGTATGAGATGAGTCTTCTTGGAAGGGGATGGGTTAGATCAGACTTCTAGCAGTTTCTTGGTTCATGTGGGGGCTGGCGGCCTGGTCTTGGTTTGATCAGGGCAACTTAGAGTCTTGTAGCAAGCAAATTGGTCACAAGGCACATTTTTGGCAGTGAGTCCTGAAGTTATTCAACCTAATATATACAAAGGCTGATTCATAAATGATTTCAAGTTGAGGAAGACAGATAAAAAAAGAACAGCCACAATCACAATCACTTGCTTCACAAGAGAGGTAATCATGTGAAAAAATGTAAAAGATTAGCTTTCTCAATTTACATTAAGATAAAGTGACACAAGTAGGAAAATATATTTGTTTACTTACTCAGGATAGAAAAGTTCAGTTAATGTCAAGCACATGTCCCATTAGTTATGTAACTAGATTATATAACCTTTAGAAGACTTTATTCTCATCAGCTAAAACCTACTTTTTATAAGATTCAATTCCCTTTTTTTCAGCTAAGCACATACAGAGGTCTCTAATATCTCTGAAGTGCAGTGGTTAAACAAAACACATTTGATTATATAAAATTTCACAAATTCTTTCCACTGATTTCCAAATTAGATATACTAGCTCTATAACTCAGTGGTTTTCTTTCATGTTTCATAAGGTTTCATCTTTCAAGTAAAAAAGAAAAAAGCAGCACTTTTGATAACTATTTCTAGTTAGCTATACTTCTGATCAGATATTCCAGCTCAAAGAGAAAGGTGTCTATACCTGCCTACCCCTCAATTTTTAAAATAGAGTATATTTTGGAACAGCCTTGTGTTTTCAATCTGAGCCTTAAAATTTTCCCAAGTGGCCAAAATAAAATGCATTATGTATTTCCTTTGAAAACTTACAGCACACAAAGCCCCTTAAGTTAATGCCTTTTTACCAGAAATGTACTTTTCTGGTACAGTAGCACTTAATCACAATCACACAATGGACTTCAGATGGTTTTAAAAGCTCAATGCAGATTTGAGCAACAGTCTTTATTACGTAGGCCTAGCCAATCACCAAGTACTTTCTTCTTTTGCATGATCTTTTATATTTGATTCCTACTTGGAATCTTGATTCCTATTACTCCCACTAGTCAAAAATCTCAAAATTGGGTTACCTACTCTGTTCACCAACTTATATTCTTCTGGTTTTTCTTGACCATCCCCTTCATCCCTTTTATTTGCTACCGACCACATCACCTAAATCTTAACTTTCAAAAATTAAAGTTTTTCCCACAGCTCTCACTGCCCACAGGATGACATATAAAATCTTTCTTTTGACATTCACAGTCCAGTCACCATAATTGGTTTCCTATTTATCCAGCTCATCTCCCACTATACCTTAGTGCAAAACCTCTATCAGCCAGTTTATATCACTGTTACACTGGATAAACACCAGGTTCATAATTACTAGTTCTACATGCCGATCATCATCCCCCAACTTCTTGAAGTCTCTCCTTTCTTATCCAAATCTTGCCTAACTAAGGCCTGTCTCAGGTACCAGTTCTTCCACCAAGTCTTCAGTCTACATCATGGATCTCTCCTTCCCTGGATGGCTCTGGCACTTTGTTTCATATCAGTGCCACCTCAACAAATTCTAAGTTCCCTGAAGGCATCATTTTATAACCCCCAGTCTCAGCAGAGCGCTAAGCAAATCTGAAAATACTTGCTGAATGGAATTAACACATCAATGAATGTCAAAGGTTTCAGACAGACTAAAAATGTATTTGGTAACATAGCAATTTATAACTAATTGTTATCCATGAACCCATTTCTTTTTATATCTAATTTTTTCCCTTTTTCATGTTCTGAATATTTATGAAGCAGGTTACTATTGGGGTATTTTAAGTCAGTTGAACAGGTATTTGAAGGCGAAAGAAGTATAGTTTAATGGAAAAGCAAAAAACTGGGAATAAATATTTGTTAAATTACAAGAATAGGGTTCAACATAGGAATTTCAGTCCATTCTGCCATTTATTTGCATAATTACTTAACATTCCATCGTTATCTATAAATAGGCAGAACTATTCTTTTGTTACCAATCTGAATAGTATTTCAAATCTGAAAAAAAAAAAAAATGAAAGCAGTGGCCCATATTAACAAATTAGATTTATAATCATTATATCAACTATTAAGTTCTAATTAATACTTATAAATAAGGCTCTTGGGGGGAGGGGAGAATCCCACTATGAGGAATTATTATATAGCCTTGAAGAACTAAGAGACAAAATTAGCCACCCACTGTGGCTCCTATTTTGATTCCTGCAGGGCTTCAATCCCTGGCAAATAACATAAAGACCCAGACAAGATCATCCTATTATTTAATGGCATAGAGTTAAATGCTTCATTTCATTTCTGTTTACAGCTCAAGCACTAGAGCATAATTATGATTAGTCAGGGTGCTTATGCTATCAGCATTGTTTGAAGAATAAATTATAGGACTTAACTATGCCCTATTAGTATCTTTTAATGACAGAGGCAGGGAACCATTCTGACTTGCTGAAATCAACATTTCACCTCAATAGGTTCTTGGTTTCTTCTCATACTCGGATTTCTTAAAGTACCTTCGAAAAAAATTGTTTTTAAAAATAGCAAGCTTCTTTTTTCGTCTGCAGTAATGCAAAGTACTTGAGTATAGATTAATCATTTTAATGCAATTTCGTAGATGATTATAATTGTCATAGTATAGAGAAAAAGGAAACATGACCTTTTTCTTTAATCATTAACTATCTCTCTTCTCCTGAGTCACCTGTAAATTGGACCAATATTGTAGAACAAATGCAGTCTTAAAAAGAACATTTCCTTTAAGCTACAATGCTTATCTGTGAACCAGAGGGGGGAATTCCTGGGAGAGGCCACATAAACAAAAAGAAAGATCTTCTCTCTAGAGACATAGTCTTCTCTGTTCACCCTGAGCATGGCCAGAAGGCAGATGGGCACAAACAGCAATAATAAATAACCTCATTGGAGCAGATACATGGCCCTGCAGTTCTGTACCACACCTTTCAATCTGCAGATGTATGAGAAAGCACTTCAGTCTATGCTATTGGTTTCTGGTAGTTATTGTCTACAACCTAATATTACAAGAGCTCTTATATCATTTGTGATTTAAAAACAAAAAAATAAAAATGAAAACAAAAATTACAACTCAAAATCTGCAAGCATAATCAGGGAAATTGAGCTAGCACACTGCTGGGAACATGATTATTTCCGGATTCACTGATTTAACATGGGACATGAGAAAAGCAGCAATGAAAATGGCTTACTATAGTTTTTATTTGGAGATTCTGCCTTAATATGAAAATGGATAAACTCATCTAATAGGTCTTTTTCCACTGCTACTCATTTTATGAATTTTTTGAATAATGTAAAGATTAAGAAAAACTTTGATTCTCTCTAAACACAACATATTACAAGGGCTAGTTGGGTCTTCTGATAATTAACTGGGCATGTTATATAACGGTGTGGCATAAGAGAATGCCCAGGATTTAAATCTATGTTTTGGTCTCAGTCACCCGCTAGCTGTGTGACTTGGGGTAAGACAATTAAACCTCTGTAAGTCTGCCTCCTTATTTGAACATGAGGATAATAATATCTGCCCTAATTCAAATGAGATTAGTATATAAGAAAGTACTCTTATAAAGCTACAAATGTTAGTTCTATTTAGTTATGGGCTTACTACTCTATGACAGCATGAAATTTATAGTTCATGTCTAAATTAAGATATAGCACTATTTATTAAATATTTAATACTATGATACTTAGCCACTTCTAAGGTCCTTATACCATAAATACCTTGAACATTATTAATGCTCCCAAAGAGACGGACCACACATTAACTCCTCGCTCTTTTATTTCCAAAGTCTTTATTTCAATCCTTGTTTCATCATTTTAAAATTCATTAACCTGAAAGGAACACCTATCTAGTTTCTGACTATTTACAGCTCAGTTAGTGAAAAGCCTAGTTTTTCCTCTCTCATAAACCTTCTGCTTTATTGAAAGTTATTTAAATTCTTAGGTACATCTTTATTTCTGGTAAGCAATATAGAGGAGGAGAATGATGAAAAGTATAGTCCACCAGAAATGTTTAGGTGCCAGAGGTGAAATAATTTTTCGGTGGCGGGGGTGGGGGAATCGTTAAAAGATAAGAAATTTGAAAGTTAATGGCAGATTGCTATTGTCCATTTCATTAAGTTTCATTCAGTCTCTGCTCAGAAGATATATTACCAGAGAAGCCTTCACTGAGCCTGCCCACACCCCCACCTGAAATTGCATTTCCTTATAAAATAACACTAATTTATTTTTATGGCCCTTGTCATTACCTGATATTATTTTTATTTTTATTTTATTTTCCCATTAAAATGTAAATTCAGTACATACAAGAACTTTGTTCACAAGTGTATTCCTAGCAGCTAGCATAGTTACTGGTACTAACAGGTTCCTATGAATGAAAGAAGGAATAAATGAATGACTATATCCATAATATTCAGGTCCCTACATTATGATACATGATAAAAGCACAACATAAACTTTAACCTAAAAATATTACAAAGTAGTTACTAAGTATACATTTTCTTGGTGGCAGAGAGTTCTGGAAAATAGAATATGTTTCTAAGATATCTCAACATCCCCAATTGGTATGTTTACTGTTTCATCAGGAAAACGTATACACATAGAAACATAAAATCAGGCTGTTTAAAGACCTGGAAAGTTAAAGAAGGAAAGTTGGAAAGGTAAAAAAAAAAGGCCTCATTTTGTTCTTAAACAAGAAATTAACTTTGATCAAAGTACACTGATATTTTGAATAACAAACTCAATAACAAGCATTAATGTAAAATAATACACACTCTAGATGGTAAGAAAAATAAGGAATGAAAAAAGTCACTCATAAACTTCTACTGCTAATTTTTAATAATGACTGTTTTTAAACAGGTGTATGCCTATGCTTTTTTACGTAATTTAAATCAGAATCTGATCTCTTCTGGAAATTAAACTTCTTTCATATATGATTTTTTTTTTAATTTCAATTTTCCTTTTTTTTAAAATTGTGATATAGTTGTTTTACACATATATGATTACTGAGAAGAAAAAGAATACTATTCGAAAGATGACTCACAAAGTTTATTTGGATATGACCATTTATTTTAGGTGGATGTTTGAAGGTGCCTCAAACTCTAAAAAAATAGAATTCATCTAACTTAAGACATATTTAAGAAAAAATATGAAAGCTTTCTTAGATACAAGAGTAAGTATAAATCACTAACAAATGCTTAGTTAAAAGATTAAAATTAAGGGCTTACATTTTGTTACCTCCTAAAACACCTGAAACTTTTTAAAGCTTAAAAAGTAAAAAATAACTTACCTATGGGATATCCCAATGCAAAGTCATTACTTTGTGTAGCAAAAATAGGGTATAGTCCAGCTTTGCTAAATCGACTGTCGGGACTGGCAACTAATAAGGTTAATACACATACAATGAAAAATACAGAAGCTTTGGCAATTAAGATACTATATAGAAAAGACCAATCCACATGGGAAAAATTAAGTACAACCATGTTTTTGAATAATAAAGCTGGAAGTGCAAATCTGGAGACAAAATTTCCCAGTCCCTTTGCCTGTGTTGATGTTATAACATTGGCCCTTCCTGCTATGTAGCCACAAAGGACAATGCCAAAGCACTCTAGTAAGGCTGGAAAAAGCCTTGTTATTGACATTGAAGGTGGGTCATTAGTGGAATTAAATCCATGTGTTACTGGTGAGGACAACGTCTTGGTCATATTGAGCTCAATGGTTAAGTTCTTGGCAGGTATATCAGAAAAATAATTCATTTTCTTTCACCCTCCAACTCCAACCAGATATCTAGAAAGAAAGGAAGAAAGATTCAGTGTGAAGTCAATATGAAGGGTTCTAGTTGAAAGGAGACACTGGCAAACCTAGATTTATTAAATGGCCAAATAAATATACAAACTTTTTTCAACTACCTTCTGAGAAAAATACAATGAAAAAAAAAAAAGGGTGGAAGTGTCTTCTGACAACAATCTCTTGACTCTCAAAGGTGGATCAGCTCAAAATACTTATGTTGCTGTCCTATATTCAGTATCAGATATGAGTAAAATGAGATCCACAAATATTACAGCTGCAGTGATGCCCGTGGTCCCCTCTGGTGATCCACACTCAAGCTCCACTAGTGGATGACAGCATGGGGCTCACAGAGTCTCTGCTGAATGTCCACCTGTGGCCAAATTTTCTGGAAATTTCAGAAGTTCTCAGGGCTACATCAAGGACTCACAATGGACAGGGACGGTCCTTTCCAGCCTGTGGAAGAACTTAAATATAGGATAGGAAGAAGAGTATAATAGAATATCACTGATCAACTTTGAACCAGTAACTTACTTTTCTGTACCTCACTTTCCTCATCTGTGAAATGGCAATAATAGTACCTACCTCATAGCAACTTGATTCAATATCAAGTCCTTATAAACACATCTGGCACAAATAAATCACTTAAAAGTTAAATATAACTTTCGGTGGCATATAAGAGAGAGAACAAAAGAAAAAATGATGGCATCCCACTAACCTACTCTTAGTTCCTTTTATACCAGCCACACATATTAGCTGTCTTGAATGCCCCACAGTCCTTTGTGCCACAGGGGCTTTGTACATGCAATTCACACTAAAATATTCTCTTCCCTACCCACGTACCGTTCTCCACATAACAATTACCCATCCTCCGAATCATGTCCCAATCAATTCAGGAGTCATTGTATCAGGTAAGGTTCCTCCAACACCATAGCCAGGCCAGGAATCTTTCTCAAATAGCATTACGTTCCTTAACTTTAGGCCACTTTTCTCAGTTTATAATTGTAGTATGTATTAGATTGACTGTGTGATTTACGTCTGTCTCCTTCACTAGACTTTAAGTGCCACAGAAGCAGGGGCTGTGCATGTTTTTGCTCACTTTTGTGTCCCTAATGTCTAGCACCATGCCTGGGACACACAGGAGATTTAGGAGACTAAAATAATTACCTGCTCTTTCTTTTTTTCTTTTATTTATTTTTAAATTTTTTTAAAATTGGAATATAATTGCATTACACTCTTGTACCAGTTTTTGAGGTACACCAAGTTCAATCATCTGTATTTATACACATATCCCCGTATTCCCTCCCTCCCTCGACTCCCCCCCACCCACCCCATCCCAGTCCTCTAAGGCATCATCCATCCTTGAGTTGAACTCCCTTTGTTATACAGCAACTTACCTGCTCTTAAATAAACATTTCACCCTTTAGTGGATCAGGGTTCTCTCTTACAAACTATCTACTTCATGGACAGAATTTTGGCTTTTTTCCTGAATGTTAAGTATTCTAAGCTTTTCCACTATAGCAACAGGCCCAAGACCACAAAATGTGTTCTAAAATGTTCTAAGGCTGTTCATAAAATGTTAAAGAACACAAAGTGTCTTGGAAAATGTTCTAAAGATGTTCAGAAAATGCTAAAGCAAGGAAAACTATGTTAATATGACAATACTTATCAGACTCTCCTCTTGCTGCCAGGGACACAATGAACATTAGGTTTGAACAACTCTACAACTAATCAGCTTTTATTAGTAACTCAAAATTAACATAGTGACAACTGTAAATTCCTAAGTGATTATTCTGGGTTAACCACCTAAAGTGGCCTTATATAAGGTAGAAAGTAAAAAAGCTTGTGCTTCCTGAAATGTACAATGCCCAGGTTAAGTTCTCAAACACCCACATCACATTAAGGACTCAGATGGCAGGCCAGAGACCAACAACAACTGATACATGGGGGTGTGGATGAGATAATCTTCTCTGTGCCTCCCTGGTATAAACGGAACCATTTAAAAACATTACCCTTAATCTGGATCAGGACAAGCATTTTCCTGCTAGGATTAGATAGGGGTGGTCAATATACACAAAACCTGTCACACTCACATACTGGAAGTTTACCAAATAAGCATCAGATTATATCCTGGGAAAGCTGCTGATTGGTACAGGTACCCATAATTGAAGTAAGGAGCTGGTAAACACGTGAACAAAGGTGTTAAACATTCAGGAGCCCCTGAGACATGTGGACTTGCAAAGGCAGTGCCAAAGATTAAGGTAAATAATTACTCCAGTCTTCTGTTAGTTTTTAAAAGTTCCCTATATTTCTTTGCCTGGAGTATTTATAATTTACACTGCTCACTACCCCTTATTTGTACCACACCTGCATATCAAGGTATCCCAGTAATTTTTAAACCAACAGTTTTAATTAAACTTGCAGTTTGTTCATTGAAAAGAGTCAAATGGCCTGAACCCAATTTGGGGCCTATCACTTATCAACACTTTGGGCAACTCAGCCTCTCTGCATCTTAGCTTCTTCAACTGTAAAATGAGAGTAAAAACCTCCTTAGAGGGATACTGTGAGGACTGGAGCTTTTACACATAGCTTATCATAGTAGCTTATCACAGAGTAGGCCTTCAAGAAATCGTAGCAATTGCTATTAGGAGCTGTCCTAATAATAAGAATGGTGGTAAATTAAATATAATTCATTGTTCTATGCCAGTTCTTCAAACATACTTGGTATTAAAGAGCCTCCAACTAAAACAGAGGGATGGGATGGGTTGTAAGGTTATCAGTTTTCATTTTATACCAAACAACTAAGAGGAATTCAATTTAATTTAGTTTGAGCTTAGTTGTTAGCAGGGAAGGGAGAGCTCTTTATTTCCTTCAAGGTGATGGTCAAATAGTTGCAGCAAGGCCCAGGTTTAACTTTCAGTTAGTCAAAATTTAAGAGAAAAACTCTGGAAAGTAATCTTCCCCTTCTCATGAAGTTTCTTTTAATGTTCCCTGATATTATAAAAGTAATATCTGTTAATTATGGGGCAGTCAACCAAAAAGGACCTACAAAGTTTCACCTCATCTTAAATTTTTTTCCAATGGGAAGAGAATATACTTCCTAAAGCATTCTTTTAAAATAAACGGGAGCCACAGCAATGGAAGTTTTTTTTTTTAAATTGCATCCAATCTTTTCATCTCATTAAAAACAAGACTTGTTAAGGAACAAAAATGTTGGCTTGTCACAGTAAAAGACCACTCACTGGGGTGGGAGCTGAGAAATGCTACACACCAGCCACTTCTGGCCACTCATAATTGGTTTAGATAACATGGAGGAACCAATGACATTGTCAACAACTTCTATTAAGTGAAAATGGGGAGCAGGGTTCTGACTGGTTTCAAAAAGAAAGCTTTAAACTCTTAGGCTATTTCTCAAACACCCGATATCCTTTATCCGGTGGGAAAAGCATAATACAGTGTGGTACTATTCAAGCACTCTTCAACATCAGCAGTTACACCACCCACCCACTCCCACCTACTTGCAGGGGACCAAATGTCTTCCGTAAAGACCCAGGGTGGGGAGAGCTGAGCACTGCCTCTTCCCTTGTCGGCAGGGACAGACTTGTGGCCCTCTAAGATAAGGATGTAGAGAATCCGTAACCAAATAGGCAGCCCAAAGAACAGCTGCCACCCAATGCCTGGGCAGGCAGCAGTGGAAATGCAAAGGCAGCCTGGGATAAAAAGTTGGTCGCTCAGCTTCCCCAGGGCATGGTAGTCACAACGCATGGTAAGTGAAATGCTTCAAAAAGGGGTAAGGGAGAAAATTTGGTGCAACGCTCCAAGTACCTGGGCAGAAGCTCCCAGGATGGCATTCACTGACGCCAGCCCCCCGGAGTAAAGGGAAGAGTTTGAGAATGATAGAGTGGACGCACGTACAATGAGGTGCTCCTCAAACTGAGGGATGGCAGCTCTGTCACCGAAGAGGACAAGCCACCCCCTTCCCCTACGTGAGTCTTCCCGGGTGGCCCCGCACGTCCTAAAGGCGGGCGCTGCGGGGCAGAGGCGGGCAGGCGCAGGTAGCGGACTGTGGGCCTGGGCGCTACCCACCTGCTCAGACTCGAGGGGCGAGAGCGGAGGAGGCACCAGGCACCCGCAAGGCCGAGCTGGGACCGCGCAGGTCGGTGCCCCGGGGGCCCATCTCACCTGCTACGTCTGCAGCCCCGGGGCCGCCGGAGAAGGGAGTCGAAGCTCGAGGTGGGCCAAGCGGAGAGGAAATCACCGTCATCTCCCACCCCAGCCCTCCTGGTCGGGAGCTGCCCGCTGCCAGCTGCGGCTACTGCAGCTCAATCACGTTCGGAGAAAGTGAGGCGCTCGTAAGCTGGGACCAGGTCAGCTCCTCCCAGCCCCGCCCCGCCCCGCCTTCAGGCCCCGCCCCGGCCGGGGAAACCCCGGAGTCGCGCGGCCAAAGGCCCCGCCTTCAGGCTCCGCCTCCCGCCGCCAGACTCCACGCCGCACGGCCCTGGCTCCGCCCCCGACCGCCGAGACGCGGAGGCGGACGGTCCTCAGGCATCCCCGCCTCCTGCCGCCGGCTGCGAGCTAGTCAGCAGCTAGACTCCGGCGGCGGGACTTCCGGCCGCTCGGCTCCCGCAAAATGGCGGCTGCTGTGGGGAATTTGCGGTTTCCTTTTCTTCTCCCTAAATGCAGGTGTAGAAGCCTTTTGTCTTTCCGCTTAACGCCAGCCTCGTGTGATCTGCCAGGTCCTCTCTTGATTAGCCTAGTCGTTTTTATAGCACAGTTTAAAAAAAAGTCTTAGAGTTAGAATCGTGGGTCGGACTCCTGCCTTTCACCTTACTCAAGGCAGTGTGACCTTGACCTTCCTAAATCAGGGACTAAAATGTCTGTAAAGCTTTAACACTGTGCTTGGTTTAGAATAAGCACCCAATCCCTGACTGCTTGTGTTTCTGTTGTGGGGGGAAGGACATGCACATCCCCTCAGTGCACCGAGAGGAAACTGTTGGTGGAAAACTTATAGAGCAGGAACTGAAAATATAGAAAAGTCATGAATTCTGCTCCTGTTCTCACTTCACCATTGTTCTCTATCTTCTTAAAACTTTTTTAAGCTCATTATTGGAATTTAATTGCTTTACAGTGTTGTGCCAGTTTTTGCTATACAACAAAGTGAATCAGCTGTATTTATACATATATCCCCTCCCTCCAGCGACTCCTTTCCACCCTCCCTATCCCAGCCCTCTAAGTCATCACCCACTATCTAGTTGATCTCCTTGTGTTATACAGCAGCTTCCCACTAGCTATCTATTCTACATTTGGTAGTTATGTCAATGTTACTCTCTCACTTTGTGCCAGCTTTCTCTTCACCCTGCACCCCATGTCCGCAAGTCTGCTCTCTGTATCTGCATCTTTATTCTTGACCTGTCACTGGGTTCATAAGTACCCTTTTTTGATTTCATATATGTGAGTTAGCATATGGTGTTTTCTCTTTCTTGCTTACTTCGCTCTGTATGACAGACTCTAGGTCCATCCCCCTCACTGCAAATAACTCAATTTCATTCCTTTTTATGGCTGAGTAATAGTCCATTGTATATACGTGCCACATCTTCTTTATCCATTCATCTGTCAATGGGCATTTAAGTTGCTTCTGTGTCCTGGCTATTGTGAATAGTGCTGCAGTGAACATTGTGGTACATGTTTTTTTTTTTGGATTATGGTTTTCCCAGGGTATATGCCCAGTAGTGGGATTGCTGGGTCATATGGTAGTTCTATTTTTAGTTTTTTAAAGAAGCTCCATACTGTCTTCCATAGTGGCTGTACCAATTTACATTCCCACCAACAGTGCAGGAGGGTTCCCTTTTCTCCACACCCTCTCCAACATTTATTGTTTTTAGATTTTTTGATGATGGCCATTCTGACTGGTGAGAGGTGATACCTCATTGTGGTTTTGACTTGCCTTTCTCTAATGATTAGTGATGTTGGGCATCTTTTCATGTGTTTGTTAGCCATCTGCATGTCTTCTTTGGAGAAATGTCTATTAGGTCTTCCGCCCATTTTTGGATTGGGTTGTTTGCTTTTTTGATATTGAGCTGCATGAGCTGCTTGTAGATTTTGGAGATTAATCCTTTGTCAGTTGCTTCAATGGCAAATATTTTCTCCCTATCTTCTGAATTTTTAACAGCCTTGCCTGTTTCCCTTCAACCTGGGTACATTTTTTTTTTTTTAATCTCCTGACTAAAGCTAAAAGGATTTGTGTTTAGAAAGTATGGAGATTAATTCAGATAAATATTTATTCAGCTTTGACTTTTAGCAGAATACTGGAAGATAGGCCTGGAAAGGTAAGTTAGGGTGAACCTCTAGGAAGTTCCTTAGGTTAGCCTTAGGGTTTGGACCTTATCCTCTGACCACAGTAAAACCATTAAAAAATTTTTTTCATGAGAACATGTCTTAGTGATCACACTATTTCTGGATATGCAATCTGGAAACTTTCCCAGGATTAGTTGAAAGGCTGAAAGCAAGAAAAACAGATGACTTTGGCAAAAACCAAGCCAAGAGGAAATAAAGATGTACTCTGGGGTGGAAAAGAACGGAAGAGGCTTGAGAGACATTACAAAAGGAGAATTGATGGAACTGGATCGCTGATAGGATAAGAAAAGGAAGGAGATAATGAACCTGTGTATTTGTTCATCCATTACAGTAAAGAAAAGGAATTGAGCTAGGGAGACTCACATCCCTTTTAGTTCTAGTCCCATTATTTCCTATCATTCTATTATCTGAAGATGAAAGGAAAAAATGTTTCAAGTGAGGGAAGTGGTTATAAGAAGATAATGAATTTGGTTTTAGGCCTAGAATCTAAAACCTCAAGAAATTTAGTCTCCTCTCTTGAAGAACTTATCATTGTCTTCTTCATCTGAGGTCCTGGAGATTGTCATTGGTCTAAGAACAGCCAGCAAGAGAATGGGAATCAGTGTTCACTGTCCTATGAACTAACTTCTCATGAAGGTATCAGCACATGTAAGCAGAGATTTCTAGTAGACACCTAAAGAGAAAATAGAAGCTCAAGAGGGAGAAAAAACAGAGCCAGAGATGTGGTTTGGAGATATCTGTACGGAATAGACAAGTTTTCTGTTAAGAGTAGCTGGCAGGGGGACGATGACTCTGGGAACAAAGTGTTTACAGAGATGAAGGATATCAAAAAGTCTTTCTTAGATAAGCAATTACTGATGAATGCCATGTGGTAATAATTTAATTCGACTATCATGTCTGCTAGTCATTCTGTGAGATGCTGACCTATATACACTCTTAACTGAAAATAGAAAGTGAAAAGTACAACACCTAAGATAACTTCTGATAACATTTTGCTATATGTATCACTTTTTCCTGTGCACATGTGTCAGTTAAGGAAAATAGGGTCATAGAATACACGTTATTTTTCATACACATGATTTTTAGTAACCTTTTTCATTTAATAATATATGACATTTTTATTCATAAATGTAGATCTATATCATAATTTTCAATACCTATTGACTATTCCCTATTGAAATTTTGAAGTGATCTCCCTTGAAAAATTTGGACTCTGGGCCACCCATAGAGTCTAATCAAAGATGAGTGAAGAAGAGGAAGATAAAATAGTACAAGTGTTTAGGGTGACTTAAAATGTGTTGTCTGAATATATCTTTTTTTTAAAAAATAAATTTATTTATTTATTTATTGGCTGCACTGGGTCTTCATTGCTACTCACAGGCTCTCTCTAGTTGTGGAGAGCGGGGGCTACTCTTCATTGTGCTGCATGGGCTTCTCACTGTGGTGGCTTCTCTTGTTGCGGAGCTCAGGCTCTAGGTGCGTGGGCTTCAGTAGTTGCGGCACACGGGCTCAATAGTTGTGGCACGCGGACTTAGTTGCTCTGCGGCATGTGGGATCTTCCTGGAACAGGGATCGAACCCATGTTCCCTGCATTGGCAGACAGATTCTTAACCACTGTGCCACCAGGGAAGTCCCTGAATATTCTTATATGCTTTCTAGTTTCTTTAAAACTCCCTGTGCCCCTTCCTGACAGCACCAGTTTCTCCTTAGAGATTCATGTGATTCCAGAGAAGCTGGCCTCACTCCACCTTCAAAGGTGATGTAACTAACCTTTGCTAACCAATCAGTATGTTCCATCCCTTTGGACTTAATGATTGAGTCAGAATGGGCATTGGCACTAAGGTGGTTTGATAGAATGGCTCTTGGAACATTTGCTGAGAATGCTGATGTCCTTTCCTGCTGGGCAAGAGGAAGCTACTGGCAGCTGTCTAGGGACCGTGAGAGGAACCAGTCTTAGAATGATGCAGACACCAAGGAAAGCACGACAGAGAGAATGAAATAAACAGGTTCTTGATGACATATTGAGTTGTAGGATCAAGCCTTACCTGAAACCCATAAACCTGTGGACTTCTCATTCATCTGAGCCAATCAGTTTTCTTTATTGTTTAAACAAGTTTGAGTTGCGTTTTCTGTTACTTGAAATCAAATGTATAAAATAAAAACTCTAGAAGAAAATGCCAATAGTAATTATCTTTGAGTGGTAAAAATACACGTGATTTTTTTTTCTGTGTAGAAAAGTTCCCAACACTTCTACCCAAAAATGTGTATTAATTTTATCAGGAAAAAGCCTGAAGTAAGTCATAAAGTGTATATTTGGCTATATGGAAATGGTGAACAGTATGGAATAGTAAATATTTTTCTAAAATTCACTACTAAGTATTAAACCAGCTAGGTGTACAAAACCCACCTACAAAATAGAACAATTTAAGAGAACTGGTACAATGCAATATATGAGCTTATACAAGGCTAAGGCCTTGTTTTTGTTAATCTCTGTATCCCTAACATTTATAATTGTGCTTTCCCTGACATACAGTAGGTGTTCCATAAATGGTTTTTGAATGATTGAATAAAATATAACTGCCTACCAGCTATCCAAGATAGCGTCTTTCGATTCAGTGGGAATGATGGGGTTTGGGGCAGGCTGTTCCCAAATAGGCCAAGGTGGCATATTGGGTATTTTGATTGAAAGTTGCTTGAGAAACAGGTGGTATAAGAAGAACACTCTGACCCTCCTTTGTTCCTCTGAAAGCAGGAAACAAAGTTCCTATAGGAAGGTATCCTCCCTTCTGCCACCAGGATGAAGGGCATCGAGATAGGGAATTTGAAGCCGAGAAAGCTGTGTAGACAAACTTTGTCACTCCTTCATTAATTTGCTACCGCAAGGAGAAACCCCTTTGTTTGGTCAAATCTTCACAAATGATTCTTTTTCTAAAAAGGTATATAAACAGCCTGTTTTGTTCTCTTCTTAGGTGTGTATGAAATTAAATTTGTTGGCTTATATGACCCAGCAATCCCACTGCTGGATATATACCCTGAGAAAACCATAATCCAAAAAGAAACATGCACCAAGATGTTCATTGCAGCACTATTTACAATAGCCAGGACGTGGAAGCAACCTAAATGCCCATCAACAGATGAATGGATAAAGAAGATGTGGCACATATATACAATGGAATATTACTCAGTCATAAGAAGGAATGAAATTGAGGTATTTGCAGTGAGGTGGATGGACCTAGAGTCTGTCATACAGAGCAAAGTAAGCCAGAAAGAGAAAAACAAATACCGTATGCTAACTCATATATACGGAATCTAAAAAAATGGTACTGATGAACCCAGTGACAGGGCAAGAATAAAGCTGCAGATGTAGAGAACAGACTTGAGGACACAGGGTGGGGCAGGATGGGGGGGTGAGGAGAAGGGGAAGCTGTGATGAAGTGAGTGAGTAGCATTGACATTTATACACTACCAAATGTAAAACAGATAGCTAGTGGGAAACTGCTGCATAACCCAGGGAGATCAACTTGATAATGGGTGATGACTTAGAGGGCTGGTATAGGGAAGGTGGGAAGGAGTCTCAGGAGGGAGGGGATATGGACATATATGTATAAATACAGCTGATTCACTTTGTTGTAAAGCAAAAACTGGCACAACAGTGCAAAGCAATTATATGCCAATAAAGAGCTGTAAAAAAAATTTATTGGCTTTTCTCTTGTTAATCTTTCTTATGTTAATTTGATTATTAGAGTCAGAGGAACCTAGAAGGATAAAGGAAAAATTTTCTTCCCCCACAAGAAGCTATTTGGTAAAAGCAACTGTGGTATAGCTCTTTTATAGTGACTGGATTTCTTATTTTTTTCAGCTTTTCACTTGGCTCAGTTTTATAGCTTTATATAAACATTCTCTGAAATTATGGCTTCTTTTTATTTTAAATGCTATCATTAATTTAATTCCTGACCTGCTAAGATAAAAGATAAAACCCTGAAAATTATCTTTTAATTTAATGTTGCATTTTTGTAAATACATAATAGCTTTTTCCCCTTTTCAATTTGCTATTAAAATATTCTTACAGGGCTTCTGGGTTGGTGGGCATATGGAGGTGCCTGGAGAGTGGCTTGTCCAGAGAGGGCGTGGAAGCTCCATGTCTCTTCACACATATGGTGCCCTACGCATCTCTGCCATGTAGATGTTCCTTTGTATCCTTCATCATATCCTTTTATAATAAACTGGTGAAAATAAATATAGATTTTTACATATACATGCAATATGTGCAGTGAAGGAAAGTAGAATCTAAACATCTCACCTTGTTTTTAATCTTATTGACTTCAGGTAAGGCTCAAATGTAGTTAAGTAGGTAAGGGACTTGGGCCCCCACTTAAGGAGTTTTAAGCAGCAAAACAATGAAACAAGAATTAGATTATGAAACTGAAAGTTAAATCAATGATTTAGATAAGATAGGGTGCAGAAACCATACAATAACAACATGATAACTTCGGAGCCCATCCCATTTGTCTGAGGATTTAGCTTTTTTTTTTTTGAGCTCTTTATTGATATATAATTGCTTTACACTGTTGTGCCAGTTTCTGCTGTACAACAAAGTGAATCAGCTGTATTTATACATATATCCCCATATCCCCTCCCTCCTGTGACTCCTTCCCATCCTCCCTATCCCACCCCTCTAAGTCATCACCAATCATCGAGTTGATCTCCCTGGGTTATGCAGCAGCTTCCCACTAGCTATTTTACATTTGGTTGTGTATATACATCAATGCTACTCTCTCCCTTCGTCCCAGCTTCCCCTTTCCTCCTCATCCTGTGTCCTCAAGTCCATTCTCTACATCTGCATCTTTATTCTTGCCTTGTCACTGAGGACTTAGCTTCTTGATACTTGTGGTTTTGTTTTAATCTTTTTCTTTTCCTTTTTTTTTTTTTTTCTGGTCAAGGGGTTAGAGATTAGGTTAATGGAAATGAAAAACGACAAAAAAAGTACTGCTTTTTTGTACTGCTAGTTTGTTCAGTTAAAAATGTGCTCACAGACAAATTTATGTAATTGGCAATCACTCAACAAAGAATCTTATAAATGTGCAGACTATTTTGTAATTTGAATTACGTCTAAGATGAAACACTGTAGAACTAACCAACTTTGTATGATATAAAGAGGAAGTGGCCAAAACCTCAGATTTAGTTTTGACTTTGGAGTAAGAAGGTCTTTAGCGGATTCTAGTTAAAACCTGGGTGGAACTTCTGAGTAAACAGCTAGTTCAAAAAAAGTTTATTGTTCATATCCTCAGCATAACAAATTAAGCAGAAACCTCAGAAGTATTCTTACAGTAGAGTGTGTGTTTCAGGAGCTCCACTCTCCTTCCCTCGTGGAAGGGGCAGGCACCCTGTTTGTGTTGATTTCTGTAGTATCCTCAGTACCTGGAACAGTGCTTGGCACATGACAGGCCCTTGCTAACCTACTAAATATTTGCTAACCTACCAAGTCTTGGAATGGCAGCTAACCACATATACGAAATTTCTGTATTTAGAGAACTTCAAACAGAAACACCTGCTCTTTCTTGTGCTGCTTCTTTCAACTATCAACAAAAGTAGCTGAAAGAGGAGAAGTATCAGAACTCAAGTGTACGTGGCAGCAGAGGAACCAGATTGTTTTGTGACTGACGATGGCTGAAAAAGCCAAACCGTGAGGAATCATCATTCATTGTGACATAGACTAAATGTGACAAGTAATGTCCCAAGAATCAATTCTACAAATATTTAAATGTCCCCAGATTTTGAGAAATTATTTGGACTTTCCTTTTACCTTTACTTCTATGCACGCTTTCCCTAAACCATTCCAAAAAGTTGAAATAAGAAAGAGAACTCCAGATTCCTGAACTACAAGAGCATTACCCAGACCAAGTCAGAAAGAGGCTTGGGTACTAGGTTTGGAGACGGTTGTTCTTAGAGCATAAAACTGATAAAAGTAATCTTCTCAGTACAGCATTAATTGGCATCTAGACTTTTATAGCCTGCAGCTAATAGCACTATTAACTGTATCCTCAAGTCTAGCTTATTATTAGTTCTAACAGCCTAATTCAAGCCCTCTCCCATGAGTACACAGAAACATTTTGGAGACAAGATGTTTATAGTAATGCTAACGTTTGATATAATTTCTAGAAGATTCTTAGAAATTTCATTTCATATATTGCCTCTGTAACTGGTCAAGGATTATTTTTTTACATAATAGCCTTTGTCAAACCAAGAACTACTATGAAAAGTTTAAGCCCAATATTTGCCATAGTGAATGCAATTTTTTACTTTAGAGGCAAAAGAAGATTATCTCTGAGGGCAGTTGAAACAGTTTTTAGAAATCTTCAAACCCAGGCAGTGATTCCAGTGAAATTCAGAAGCATCCCCCTGAATCTTTCTTCTCGGCCATTTTAATCTCACTCATCCAACCATGTGTGCCAAAAATTAGAGTATGAAGGAAATGACCGTTTTTCTTGTCTGTCCAAAATTCCCCTGCTGCCTTTGGAAGGGGGTAAGCAGGAAAGGAGCATGACCTCTGTTACTGGGAGTTTAGCCTGTGTGAAGAGGTTGGAGAGGGAAAGTCCTTCGCGCCTTTTCCTAGTGGCTAGTTCAAAAAATGTAGCGGGTTCATGAAAGTAATTACAGAGTATCCGGAAGAAGAGAAATGTGTCTCCTCCACTCTTGGAAAGGGAAATAAGAGAAGCTTTGTGCCAGTCCCTCTGAGGGGAGGCGACCAATGGGAAGCTGTTGCTAAGGAGCCAGCTAGCAGGGCTTATGCTGTAGGTAATGTTCTATGAAAGGATAGAGGGCGGGGGGTTAGATTTCAGACATTTCCTCCAATTTGACAAGAGCTCTTCCATTGTTTCCTCTTTTAGGCCTCAGTCATGATGTGATTTCAAGCAGTCTATCGTTTTTTTCTCTTTGTCAGCATGTTCTCATCTTCTCATTTCACTATTATTACAGGCATACTTTGGAGCTATTGTGGGTTTGGTTCCAGGCTGCCACAGTAAAGCGAATCTTGCAGTAAAGTGAGTCATATGAACTTTGGGGTTTCCTAGCTGCCTATAAAAGTGATGTTTACACCATAATCTATTAAGTGTGCAATGCATGCAAATATATATTATGTCTAAAAAACAACGTACATACCTTAATTAAAAAATGCTTAATTGCTAAAAAATACTTCATTGCTAAAAAAATGCTAACCATCATCTGACAACACAGGGTTGCTGCAGACCTTCAGTTTGTAAAAAACACAATTATCTGTGAAGCTCAATAAAGCCAAGTACAACAAAATGAGGTCTGCCTGTACATGCTAGCGATTTGGTACTAACAGGATAACTGCTTGCTCCACATATTATTTCTTCAGTATGATTTTCGTGTGTAGATTACTGATCAAGGACTTAGGAGTCATGTGAGCAAATAGATGGAATAACATGGGGCGGGGATCATTCATAAGGATTGAGGTACAGAGGGGTAAAAAGTAGAACGTTTACTCATAGTCAGGAGTCCAAAGGTCTATCACAGGGCTCAATCAGCTTTACCTCAGAATCACTTGGGGAATATAATTTTTTTAATTGAAGCATAATTGACATACAACATTATATTAATTTCAGGTGTACAACATAATGATTTGACATTTGTATGCATTGCAAAATGATCACTTGGGGAATATAACTTTTAAAAATATAGATGCCAGGGCCCCTGTCAGTCGTACTAAATCAACATCACTGGGATTGGGTCCAAGACCTGTATTTTTTTTCCCCACGTTCTGCAGATGATTCTAATGCAGATTTCTAATTGAGAACTCCTCATTTAGGGAATAAACTAGAAATTATAAATCTGTTTCGAGGCAGGCAGAAATATTTGTCTTAGAGGAGGGTAGAAAAAATTTCCAGAGTCTCAGTACTCTGTGGGGAGAAATGTGTTCTTATTATAGGATAAAGGGCACTTTGAGTCTGGTGACTTCCTTTGGAAATCCATCTCGTAGCTGTTTTCCTATCAGGACACATTTCTCACATGAAACCCATTTCTTTTTGGATTTTGGACAACAGCAAAACAAAATAAAACTGACCACTGTCTTTGTTTCTTGTATATATACACCATGTCCTCACTATAGTGCCATTATCAAATTCCAGTCAGAAAGTTCATGTTATGGGTAAAACTGGGTGAAGTAATTTTCTGGCACATTCAATAGATAAGCCATACAACACTGTATTGTGGAGTATGTAGCAAAGCCCCATTGCAGTTATTTTACCGTCTCTTAAAGCTTCAGTTTTTGAGAAACAATCATAATTCCTCTTATCTTTCTTCAGAGATGTTATTTTCTAAAATATGGCTTTTTACTTTTATAGTTTGTGCATTTGGTGTCATTTAAGAAATCCTCACTTGCATCAAGGTCATAATGATATTCACCTACATTTTCTTCTAAAAGTTAGATGTCTCAGAATTGTTCTTTGTACCATTTTCCAAATCCTTATGTTATTAGAGCCCCACTGTAGATTTTTTTAGTTAATTGATTAATTAATTGGCTGCATTTGGTCTTCGATGCTGCACACAGGCTTTCTCCAGATGCAGCGAGCAGGGGCCACTCTTCACTGTGGTGTGCAGGCTCCTCGTTGAGGTGGCCTCTCCTGTTGTGGGGCACGGGCTCTAGGTGCGTGGGCTTCAGTAGTTGAGGCACACAGGCTCAGTATTTGCGACACACAGGCTCAGCTGCTCCGCGGCATGTGGGATCGTCCTGGAGCAGGGATCGAACCTGTGTCCCCTGCATTGGCAGGTGGACTCCTAACCACTGCACCACCTAGGAAGTACCCCCACTCTAGATTTGAAGTGTAAAAAGTTCCTGCCCAGCACAGAGAAGAATGCTTCTGTAGCTCCTGCTACAGAGTCGAGATCCAAAAATCCTCAGTGCAGAATAAAGTAGGAACGTATAGAGATAAAAATCTACCAAACGTGGTAAAAGAAGACAGCAGAATAGTATCAGCTAATGGAAATATCAATTATCTTAAAGTCAATGTATATTTCCCGTAGAGATACTGAAGAGATGAGACCTTAAGCCTTGAGAAGGGTGAGCAAATGCAAGACGTGGACTAATGACTGGTAATCATGCTGTGGTTATACTTATTGCATGTTTGTCAAATGTCTAGCAGGGGTATACTTATCATGTGTTTGCCAAATGTCTAGCAGGGCCTTTAAGGTGTCCTTGAGTAAAAGTCACTGTACAGCTCCACGTTGGCTCTAACAAAAAACCAACTACCTCGAAGAAAGTAATCTTTTGATAAAATTCCTAGAAGACAGCCCATATCTGAACCCCTTCTCCAGCATTTCATACCCAACTACTTCCTCAGGTTCTTGGCTGAACTTTGGAACTGGCTGCTGGATTTGGGGCTCCAGCTCTTGCACTGCTTTATGAATGTCTGTTATCTACTGCCTCCTACCTGCCTCCAGGATTGCATCAAACATCCAGGTGTGCCCACCTGTGATGGACTTGACTCACTTGTATACTCTGCTCTATCTAATCAGAGTCATAGGGCCTCCTTGATACCATCTCAAGCTGATGAGAATAAGCTTCTGGCCCCAGCTTTCCAACTGCTACCTGGTGGGGACTACGACTTGCATTAACAAAGCCAAACCTTTAGGATACTCTCCACATGCTCAAATGATCTAATTGACAATTGTCCCAACAAATGAGGCATCTCTACTGATAAAAAACAGTCCATTTTCAAAGGCGTGACTTGTGTTAGGCTGCTCTGTGCAGAATAGCACCCCCCTTTGTGGGAGGGCCTGTTTCCCTCTCATCAAGGGACTCCGATAGCTGGCTGGGCCAAGGGATGATTCTGCTTCTCACCAGTAGCAGCTTTTCCTGCTGTCCACTGTAAGAAGTGTTACTGCTCTCCCTGCAACCTTGCCTCGGATAGGATGGGCCTCTGGATGTGAGGGAGAACTGACAGGGTTGCTTCCGTTGCCTTGGCTGGCTACGCACATGGCCCTTTCCTTCCTCACTACTTTGTGTATTTTCCCCCAGTCTGCCTTTTCAGTAAAAAGGCACAGCCTGACATTTTTTTCATTTCTTTTTTTAAATAAATTGATTGATTGGCTGCATTGGGTCTTCGTTGCTGCACACAGGCTTTCTCTAGTTGCGGAGATCGGGGGCTACTCTTCCTTGTGGTGCTCGGGCTTCTCATGGCCGTGGCTTCTCTTGCGGAGCAGGGGCTCTAGGCGCGAGGGCTTCAGTAGTTGCAGTGCGTGGGCTCAGTAGTTGTGGTGCATGGGCTTGGTTGCTCCATGGCATGTGGGATCTTCCCGGACCAGGGCTCAAACCTGTGTCCCCTGCATTGGTAGGCAGATTCTTAACCACTGAGCCTCCAGGGAAGCCCCGTTTTTTCATTTCTGCCACTTCCAAATTCCCTCTGCCCTGGCAAATCCAAAAATCTGAGGCCCTGTCGTCTTGGGTCCCCCCAAATACCCTTCTCTCCTACAATCATTGCCTTTGGGCTCTCGTCTGTGCCATGCTGTGGGGCCCCCATTGATCAGCATTCTGCACTGACACAGGCCACAAGGATCTCGTGTGTCTCCAAAGTCCCTGCAGCAGCCTATGGGCCTGCTTAGCTTCAATTTAAGAATTGTAGGCCCGGGTCCTCTTGCACCTTCTTCACAGTACCAGATGTGCTATGACCTCTCCCAGTGTCCTCTCTCTGCTGATAAACCTCAACCTGACCAACCCTTGAGTTACAGCATCTCTGTCAGCTCCATGAGGAATTCTGGTCGCTTAGAGTTTACAGCTCTGTCCTGGACGTACAGACTAGATCACTTAGGAGTGGCACCATCACACCACGGGGATATGGTCAGTCGTGCTCTCCATCCTTTGCAAAGACTCAGCATGTACCCATGGCCCAGGGGAAGCTTAGTGTGAGTGGACCTTCTGCCTCCACAGCAACCTCCCAAATCTAGTAGAGAGGCATTAGGTGAGGCTTCCTAGGTGCTGTTCCTGTTGTGAGGAAGCTGGCCTTCGAGTAGCCCTTTATGTACACTTCAGAACCACTGAACCTTTGTGGGCTTTTTGGGTCCCGCACCACCTGGGACAATATGCCTGTTATGCACATTGTTTTAGTTTCCTATTGTTGCGGCAACAAATTACCACAAACATAGTGGCTTAAAACAACACAGACTTACTATCTTATAGTTCTGGAGATCAGGAGTTCAAAATCTTCCTCACAGGGTTAAAATCAAGGTTTCTTCTGGAGGCTCTAGGGAAAAATCTGTGTTCGTGCCTTTCCCAGCTCCTAGAGGCCAGCCTGGCTTGTGAACTCCTTCCTCCACATTCACAACCAGCAATGGTGCATTTCCCTGACCCTCCTTCTGTAGTCACAGCTCCCTCTGACTGCAGTTTTAAGGACTCATACGGTTAGATTGGGTCCACCTGGGTAATCTAGCATAATTTCCCCTTCTCAAGGTCCTTCACTTAATCACACATTTGCTTTGGGTAATTTTTCCAAGTCCCTTTGGTCGTGTAAGGTAACATGTTCACAGGGTCTGGGCATTAGGGCACGGAGATCTCTGGAGAGCTGCTGTTTGGCTACCACACATATCTTCATAGGTACACCAACAAACCAGATTATTCACAAACCAAATTAATCCTTTCCAGTAAGAGCATAATTGCCCCTAGTGTATGTCTTCCTGACAGATTATAAACCCCTATTTTTGGTTCCTAGCATTTAGCTCAGTGCCCTGTATACTCAGTGGATAGCCGTTTATAAGAACAAGGATGCCCAGTCTTGCGGGAGGGGGCACAAGACTGTCTCTGTATGTGTTGGGGGTGGGGCAGGGGGAAGGTTCGTGGTAGCAGACTTGATAATACAGGGTGCAGTCCCGTTGTCAGAGTTATCATTGGACGAGCTGGTCTGATTGGGCATTACGTCTGGTAGAGGATACAATGAACTAATGTGCCAAAATGCTGAGTGAGAGCAATTATGCCATGAAAAAACAGCCAACTCGTAGAGTTAGACCGCCACACTGGTCAAACTTGTAGTCACAGGGAGCTGTTCTCTTCCTCAAAGACAGTAGTCTTCCTTTCCAGCCACAACCACTGGTATTGTCATCTGAGGGAAAAACCAAGCCCTCCTGCTGGAGCAGGATGTCAGCCTGTGTGCACCAGGCCTGGGTCCTTCCTCCCTTTGATCCGTGCACCTGGGGTTGGACTACGTGTCAAGATGTGCATGCATTTTTGTCTTATTTCTTCTCCCTCAACCATGCGTTTCTGTGTTTGCTTTTAGTGATGTGGAAAGCTATAAGTATTTCTAGTAACACAGAGAATCCTGATCTACAAAGAGTGTTTCATATACACTGCTGTTTGAGGTCAATAGGGACAAAATATCCAAAAATAGTGGAATGACCAGACATTGCAAAACATGACACTTTCTTTTTTCTTTTCCCCTCAAATCACAGCCTTTTCTTTTTCTTTTCTGATTATAATAAAGGATAGTATGCGTGCACACTTTAAAAAATGCAGTCAGTACCAAAATGTATATAGTAGTTCAAAAAGTACTCAGTGATGCCAACAGAAATAATCTCAGTTCACATATGCAGAAACATGTATACATATGTATATACACACTCAAAAGCACATATATGTTTATTAAAACGCAAACATTTTATAACCTCTTTAAATAAGCTTTCTGAACCTTTCTCTCTTCTCCTTCTGGGACTCCAGTTACATGTGGATTGTTTCTTTTTTTTTTAATTAATTAATTAATTAATTTTATTGGCTGTGTTGGGTCTCCTTTTGCTGTGCACGGGCTTTCTTTAGTTGCAGCAGGTGGGAGCTACTCTTCATTGTGGTGTGCATGCTCCTCATTGCTGTGGCTTCTCTTGTTGTGTAGCACGGACTCTAGGTGCGTGGGCTTCAGTAGTTACAGCACATGGGCTCAATAGTTGTGGTGCATGGGCTTAGTTGCTTCGAGGCATGTGGGATC